>NC_138061.1:29652152-30252152 GCF_964194185.1 Rhinolophus hipposideros | reverse complement strand
TTATGCCCCTGCTGTTCCCGCTGCTGGATATACGCTTCCCCAGGTTTTCTCCTGGCTAGATAACATCTCAGCTTGCATGTCACTCCTTGTTGAGACCTTTCTCAACAAGAGCACCCAGTCCGAAGAACTACACCCCAGCCCCCACCTCACCACTAGCTGACCAGTCATTCTCTCTCTGTCCCATTAACCTGCTTCATTTTCTTCAGGGCACTTACCACTAGCAGAAACAATAATTTCGGTATGCTTGTTTCCATATTTCATCTTCCCCCTTGAGAATATAAAATCCATGAGCTAGGTCAGGAACATTGGCAGCATACAGAAGGAGTGCAATTCATATTTGCTGAATGACAAATGATTGAACAAATTAAAAATCTTTGCCAAGCACTGGCCAACACTAAGTCACATTAGAAGAAGAACCTTGGGTCTCCATGTGCCCATATCTCAGTGCCTGAATCATGCAGGACAAGGTACTTTTGAATCAAAGCCTCACTGATAACACCCAGTTGCCCCCCACCGAAGACTCCCAAAGGCCCCTTTACAAATCTGAGAGATCAAATTGGGAGTCTTGGGCATGAGGCAGATGACTGTGACATCAAACCAAGAGAAGGTTTAGCAACACCAAGAATGCTGGAAATCTGTGGAGCTGCTTCCAAGGTTCCTGGGGAAAAAAAGGTTTGGCGCCACCTCTAGTTATCAACAGGGAGGGTGGTTGTTCTTGTTTCAGTTTTATATACTGGGACGTAGCATATGATTTTACATGGGGAGAAAAACAAAACATTCCTTTGATTTAAGAAACAGTTTGAAAACCATTTCTTTAGAGAATTTTTCCTCATTGTGTACAGAGTGAAAGGGCTAGAGAAAAAAAATGTTTTGTTTTGTTTTTTTTTACTGAGGTCTTTCTCGGTATTCAGAATAAAAATTTTAAATGTTGTCCTTCCCAGGTAGAAATTTGAAAACTTCAAGGCCAGGCACCCTGCCCATGGACCCAGGGAGTTGAACACATTCACCCCTCCACTTACCCTTCTCTCCTGACCAAGTGGTAAGTAGTGCTCATTGCCCACTCCAGGCAAAATACATTGGAAACTCAAACATGAGACTGACGTGGGTCATTTTTTCCTTCAGGAAGAGACACCAGGAAGATAACTGCCCTAGAAATAACTCAATCAATGGCCATCCTACGCCTGACCCCACCAGGTGCCCACGCTTCCTAGTTGGAAGGGAATGACACACTTGCTAGCAGCTAACGATACATGCCAGTGTCCCAGAAGGCTTTGGTGAAAAGTCTGCTCACAGCCATCGGAATGATTTGGAATGTTGAGCTGAAAATAAACTCCTTCCTCTCATTTGCACTTTGTGTCTTTCAGCTCCCAAGGTGCCACTTCCCCTGCTACTAGGTGGAGAGTGGCAGGGATTTTATAGCCATGTTCCCCAGCAGCACAGGCCCAGAAGTACAGAGCAGCCGCCCCCACACCTCCATGCTGTGACTGCCACCTCACAGCTGCTAGGCTAGAGATAATTGGTGGCGCTGGAACATGGCCAAGATTTGGCTGGATGCAGAGCAGCCATCTAAACACAAGACACTGGTGCCAACGTTTGAGCTCTGACTGTGGGATAGGTGCCAAGGACACCACTCAGATTCATGAGACCTCAGAGGTCAGGACGCTCTGACTGTGCTTTGGATCCCACTTGCTCATCTTTTATGCCACTTTCATGCCACTCTTCGTATATACCAGCCTTGTGCTATGGCAGCAACGGGAAGGTATTAGATGACATTTGAATCCTGTAAGGTATGCAGGTGGTAACTGCACACCACTCGCAAGTTGGACGGTGACAGTCACAATTATATTTAGGGAAGGAGATGAGCACAGCTCTCTGTGGGTACCGCAAGTACTGGCGCAGGGGCTCTTTGCATTGTGCCAGGGAGCCTATTAGCAATGTGGAACTTGTTCCATGCCAACTGGAAACACAATCACTTTTAACTTTAGCCGGGAGAGAACAGCATCTGAAATGTTAAAAGCCAAACCTTTGTGGTCAGCCAAATAATTGATTAATTGAATCCAGCAAACTGTGTGTTTGCACCTTTTGTATGGGTCACACTATCACCCTACCCTGGGTCACTAAATTGTTATCATGGAAGCCCAGTTACAGCCCTAGTCCTGAGGCTGAGTGTGTGCTACTAGGGATGGGTAGGGATCCATCCCTCGGATGGAAGATTTTAAGTGGAGTACCTGCCACTCTCAGAAGCAGGGGAGCAGGAGCAGGCATCCCATTTCACATGGGGCGCCAAGAGACCATCTGGCCTAGGCTTCAGTTCACAGAGGGCCTTGAATTTAGAATTATGAAACGATCTGCAAAACAAATTATATATGAGTATAGTCACTGAGATACCTTGATAAGAGTGAAAGAAAATAACAGTCAAGATAACACGTTAAATTAGCACCCTCTTACCAGATGATACTGCTTAGGGTGCATTAAAATAACAAGCAAAATAATAATAATAGCTGATACTTATAAAAGTGCATACTGTTCTAAGAGTCTAGGACACTCGTCTAAGACTTGCATTTAATCCTCATAAAAACCCTATGAGGAGGTACTACTATGCCCATTTTAAAGATTAGAAACTGAAGTACAGAAAAACCAAATAACGTGCCCCAAATCACACAGCTTAGTAAGTGCTGGGTCAGGACTGGAACTCAGGCTGTCTGTCTCCAGAGTCCCTATGCTTAATTTCCATGCGTTTTAAAACGTAAATCCTTGGTAATAGCACAATCATATTGCCATTTTAAAGGTTAAAAGCATTTACTTCTGAGCCTGGAAACACTTGGCATTTCACTGTCTGTTTGTTTGTTTTTATTTCACCATTTTTTAATGACCCAGGAGTCTCTAAAAATGGAATAACCCCAGGCTCTCTGAAAGGTATCGGGTCAGGCTAACAACAGCCTGTCTTCTTCCCAAGGATTGCTCCTACTCTAGAGAAAAGTGATACAAGTTCTGGATGAGGATGTTGGAGGTCCCATGAGTATGCCGTTCCCTATGCTGCAGAGTTGCTCTTTATTTGGTCAGTTCTTCAACTCAAAGCTCTCACGTTAAGAATCAAGAAAGCTTCTCTGTTTCTAATACCTGGTGATGCCAAGGCTCCCAAGGTCTCTGATTCTGTCCCAGCTCCTCCAAAGGGAGTGGCAGCGTCAGAGGGCAATGCCAGGCACCCACCCAAGGTGCCAGGAGGCATTGCCCAATGTGAGTTCTAACTGACCTACAAAAGGAAATGTGCCTTTTCAAAGCTGGGAAATCTATCAGGAATAGAGCCCCCCGTATGCTAGAGGGGAGCACTGTGTACAATTAGTATTTGATACAAGGAAAGTAGGATTTATTCATTCAAAATTCATCTATTAACCCTCCCTGGGAAGGCACTGTGCTGGGCACGGTAGGAATGGAGACGAATGAGACAGGAGAGCCCAACACAGAGGCAGTGAACACAAAACAAGTCAGTCTGTTACAGTGTAGCTGCTAAAGTATGTGTAGACCGTGGCATGTATGAGGGCTGTGAGAGCCAAGAGGGCATTTTTCATTCTGTAGAGGGACATCGTGGAAGGCTCCCTTATAGGAGCTGACGTTCGCAGGCAGACCCCAACAATGAGCAAGCGTTGACTTAGCCAGAGATTGCTGAGTGAAGGACAAAGGGAGGCAGCAGGGACATGGGAGTAAAGGCAAGGCCCCCTGATGCTAGCCAACCTATTATCATCTTTCCACCTTTCAGCAAACTTCCTGTTAATTAGTTGATTTAATGAATATTTACTGAGCACCTTCTATGTGACTCATAATGCTTGAAAATTGGGGGTTGCTACCTGGAATTCTTAATGTTCAAAAAAAGATAAAGAACCAGATGTTTCCCAACTGACTCTTTCTCATACATGTTTATCTTCAGAAACTAAAGCCAGCAGGTACCATAGAACAGATGCAGAAATGCACACACACACATACCACCATCACCACCACCACCACCACCACCACCACCACCACCACCACCACCACCACCCATCTCCTTGAGCATGGGGAGGGTCATCTTGCTGCATCTTAATGATTTTCTCAAAGAAAGTTTCTCCCATTCTTCTCTATTTCAGACCATTGTTTGACTCTTACATAATTTAACATAATTTGTAATTGTTTTATCTTTTTACTTGCTCTTAGTCTGTGCTCTCCACTAGAATGTAAGCTCCTTTTGGTCATCTGAACCCCCATTATATACCCAGCACATGGCACGTTGTCAGCATTCAACAAATATCCATTTAATTAATGAATGTATAAATGATGTCCAATTATCTAATTTTAATATTCTATGACTTTTCATCTAGTCAAAGCAAAAACGAAAACAAATTAACAATTATATGTTAAGGATTAGCTCCCTTCTGTAGTTCTGGGGGGTGGGGAAACAAGATTAATTATTAAGTGAAAATCCCGTTTATCAACCACTCCTGATAAAATTTTGTTTAGCATCATAGAGGACAATTTATTGTTTTATATATTTATGTTTCTAAAATGCCCTAGGGAATTATTGTGAACACAGAAATTGGAAAGTTTATCTTTCTGACACTGTCTTGTCTTTCTAGCATGGTTTGCCTGATCTGATAAATTGCTTTAATTAACACTTAAGTACATGATCTAGCTTACTAACCAAGGCTTAGGCTAGTTTCTCATATCATGCATTTGTTCGTCAAGAGTTTTTGCATTATTTCTGCCCAATCTATCAACCCCCGAGATCTTAAGAACAAATTGAAACCTAAAAAGTGTAAAAATAATTAAAGTAGTTTAATTTTTCTTGTGTTGGCAGAAACCATCTGGGCAAAGCTACTATAATTGACTGCCATTTGCAACTGTTTTTCAATATGCTATTTAATTAAAATGGTACTGTCCTGGTCTCCATCCTTTATCTAGGCCACTCCATAGCCATTCCCCTTGCATCAGATTGGGCCATCCCAAGCTAATAGACAAATCACAGATAATTGCAACTTATCCTTCTAAACACACACACACACACACACACACACACACACACACACACACACACACACTGTTATCTCTATTTGGTGAGGATAAGGATGCACAGAATCTTGGAATATCAACACCGATAGAGGGATCCTCTCGTCCAAATGCTCTGTTTTAGATATGAAGTCAGGGTGAGGGGGGTCGCACTGTTACCATCAGTGCCTCACTTGACCTCATTTATTACTGTGTTTCCCCGAAAATAAGACCTAGCTGGACAATTAGCTCTAATGCGTCTTTTGGAGCAAAAGTTAATATGAGACCCAGTCTTATTTTTCTATAAGACCTGATATGATATGATATGATATGATATGATATGATATGATATGATATGATATGATATGATATGATACCTGGTCTAATATAATACCGGGTCTTATATTAATGTTTGCTCCAAAAAATACATTAGAGCTGATTGTCCGGCTAGGTCTTATTTTCAGGGAAATATGGTAGTCCTTTCTCCCACAAATGTATTAGTTTGCTAGGGCTGCTGTAAAAAAATACCACACACTGGGTGGCTTAAACAACAATTTTATTTGCTCACCATTCTGGAAGCTAGAAGTCCAAGATATGAGTAAATGTGCCAACAGGTTTGGTTTCTCCTGAGGCCTCTCTCCTTGGCTTGCAAAGGGCCACCTTCTTGCTGTATCCTCACCTGGTCATCCCTCTGTCTGTGTTGCCTGTGTCCTAATATCCTTTTCTTGTCATATTGAATCAGGGCCTATGCTAATGACTCCATTTTAATTACAGCTTTGAAGGCCTTATCTCCAAATACACTCACATTCTGAGGAACTAGCGGTTATGGCTTCAACGTATGAAGTGAGGGGAGACAAGGACCCAATGCAGCCATAACAGTGAGTAACACTATATCCATAGATGCGCAGGGGAAGGAATGTTACAACAGGCATCTGGGTGATAAAGGATGAAATCACTGCAGAACTAGGGAGAAAGGGCAATCCAGGCAGAGAGAAAAAAATGAGCAGTGTCCCTCCTGGAATGTCAATCACATGACAAAATCCCTTGGGTCACAGAACACACATCATGAGCAGAGTCTCACACCCACACTGACGCTCACTCACCATGCTCCTACCCAGGCACACAACACAGTTTGCCAGAGGCCTCTTCAGTGGATCACCTGTAGCTTATCATTTGTACATCCCAACACAGTCGGTGAAAACCAGAAGTGAGTGCCTGTTCTAGATCACTGAGGAATGTTGTCTCATCATTCTATAAAAGAATCCCAATAGTCAATTTATACTCTGCAACCGTCCCCAAGGTGGAATCCCATGCAGTGTTATGTTGCGATAATCCCAATGACAATGAGGAAAGGCTCGCAACATAGGATTAAGTGAAGAAACGTGAGGCAAAGTTGCATTGTAAGGTTCATTCTGTAAAGAAAAAAGACTGGAAGACATTTCAAGAAGATGCCAGTAACAATGGTCTATAAAAATCAGTGGGATTGACATATCTAGTTTTCCAAATTTTTTATATAATTATGTGACAAAACATATTTAACAAAGTTTTAAACCTCTATCCATAATAGAGTCCACTTTTTTACCTACCCTTTGTTTCCCAGTACAGTGTAACAAAATACAGTGTGTGCTTAAGTCTCTAATGAAGTTGACCACCAAGACAAAACATGTCCTCTATTCTGTTAAGTATCAGTTTAAAATAATCAGTTGCTGAGTTTTTAAAAATAGAACTCAAGGCAAGTGCTGTAATATGTATTTATATTGACCTATTTACAAAGTAAACTTACTGTAGAAAATTTGAAAAATAGAAACAACCACATAGAAAAAAAGAAAATCGCCTAATCTGACTCTCCTAACATTTCGGTGACTTACTTTTCTATGAATAACTGTTGAATGGTATCAAACTACTTTATACTTTGTCTTTTAATTATCAACAAATCATAGACCTTTCCCCATCTATCCATTATTCTTACACATCATTTTTATGAGTGCCTGCTGTACCATTGTATAGATACATCTTACTTTATCTAACCACGTCCCTTTCGATGGAAATGTAGGTAGTTTTTTTTTCTTTCAGTCATAATTTAGACTGTAATGAACCATAATGGTAAATCAAAGCATATGTCCATGATTATTTCCATAGAATAAATTCCTAACAGTGAAAATGCTGAGTCAAGCACATTTAAGATTTAGGATACATATTGTCTAATTGCCTTCAGAAATGTTGTACTGATTTACCCTCTCAGGGTGCCTATTTTTCTCTCCAATATTGAATATCATAATTTTAAAAAGTCTTTTCCAGTTTGAATAGGGGTAAATTGGCATCTCAATACTTTATGTCAAAAGCTGTTTGAATGTGTAAATAAATTTTGTTCACTGGTTTGCAATGTTCATTCACAGATTTACTTCCTCAAAAAGCACATTTCTCCAGCATTCCATACTTGTTTGTTTAATGTCTAGTACATGCAAAGCTCTGTACTAAGTGCCTTTTCAGAAAGGGTTACATTTATTTTATGCTTACTGACCCTGCACTTTATTGTTGATTCTACTATATTGCCAAGAATTACAGTGAATATAACTTACCAGCCGTTAATTCCCATCGTTGCCTCTGGAACTTCCTCATAGATGTATGTTGCTAATCCACCAGTTAACTGGTAACCATTAGTAATTGAAGGCTCATATTTTAGCCAATGATTCCACAGTTTTGCCTCCAGAAACAGCAAGGTGGATGCCATATGTTCAAATGGTTTATTTACATATAAGTTGTCATTTTGTTCTGAAATATTTTGTGCATGTATCATCATTTGACATACACCATCTAACTTGGAATCTACCAAAAGTAATTTAAATGTTCAGCATCTTATCTGAGGCACCACTGCTGAAGTGTATCAGAGACACTAAACAATAACCATGTATGAAAAAATGCCACTAAAAGGAAGGAAAATCAAATTTAAGGTAAAAAAATTAGTAACAATAATATGGAATCTTCCTAAAATTCAGTGCCATTTTCATTTACTAGTCAGGAGTCAATGGATTTAATTCTGTAATAGGAAAGTGTCTTCAGTGCTTAGAGAATATATTAATCAGGGTTCTCTCAGGAAAATGGAGCTCATGCTAGATGGTTCAATGGAGATAAGTAAATACAGGGAACCAGTTAAAAAGGTTTTGGAAGACCAAACAAAAGACAGTGAGATAACCCAGAGATTTACAACAGCAGGAAGTTGTTACACGATCTTATCAAAACCCAGAAGCCAGTGCGACGGGGGCAGAAACTGGAAACTCAAGATACTCCCTCAAGCAGAGAAAGGAGGGATGAAATACCCTGGCTTCTCTTTTTTTTTTTTTTTTTTTTCTTTTCTCCAACGTTCCTCCTGGGCTCCTCACTGGTGAAATGTAGACACTTGGACAGGAAGCTTGGGAAATGCAGTCTACAGGGGCAGCCCTGTTGCGATTCAGGCAGAGTAGAGGGCATAGATATAGGATTTCACATCGGATAAACAAATGAGTGGCACAGTAGAACAGCAAAGAGCTAGAACTTTGCCATTTGTTCATGGAAGAGAGCACAGTGCCTCAATCGCTCCAAACGTTCCAATTTCTTGCCCTTAAACTCCAGTCTCCCCAGGAATAGGTGCCCCACACCAGCCCCAGACCCACTGTACTTCCCACTCTTAATCTCGGTTTGCACCTTGACCAATGTTACACATTTCATCATCTTTGTCCATGGAAGCTGATCTCGACTTTGACCAGCTTTGAACTCTGTGCCTTTTTAAAGACTCTGGACTTTGGGCCCATATCCAGACTTCAGACCTTTGCCCATGGATCTGTCTGCACTTCCCAATACCCGTTTTCTTTCCCTAAATCAATAGAACCATAAACAGAGGATTAAGTATATTAAAGTTATAATGATACTAATGTCATGGCTAAAAAATTATATGTCTATCAAAAGTTGGGAGGAGCAGGAGGGAACGTGTAATGGTATAAGCTAAATTCTCATCTGAGACTGGAGGTTAATAGATAACATGTAAAGTTGATAAATCAAGAATAGAGTTATATAAGAATAGAAATTAGAGACCTGGAAGTAACCAACAGAATTAAAAACAGAAATAACTAAAAAGCATTAAGATGGTTGCCTTTGAGCATTGGGCTGCAGAGTGCAACAAGGATCCATTACTTTTCATTATAAACGCTTCTATGTTCTTTGATTTTTTTTTTTGTACTCAGATTTTGCGTTTGCTGTTTCCCCTATCTAGAATATACTTTCCCCAGATAGACACATAGTTGACTCTCTCGTTTCCTTCAGGCCTTCCTCGCGCACCCTATTTAAAATAGCAACCTCTCCCCATTCCATGCTTTATTTCTCTCCATACCACTTATCACCTTTGAACATTCTATATAATTTTCCTTATTTTTTTCTGTCTGCCCCAATTACAATGTAATTGCCATAAGAGCAGGGGCCTTGTTTTGTTCATCAGTAAATGCCAGCACGTGGAACAATGACTGGTATTATTGACTGTGCATGCGTGTGTGTGTTACTAGATGAAAAAAAAATGTATGACCAATAACTGTGTTAGAAAAATTTTCTTGTTTGCTTGTTTGTTTTGTTTTATTATGTTTCACATTGAGACAGTTCTTGGAAGATTAACTATGCCTGCAGTTTTCCAAGTGGGTTACTCTTTTGAACACTTTGTCCTTCAGAGATTTCTTTGAGTTCAGCCTAATAAAGCAATAGGCTGGTCCAAGTGCAGGGAACTGACATCACTGGGAAAAAGGAAAATAAGTCCCCTGGCAGAACACTTACTTCCGCAGGAGAATACAGATTCCCCAGGGTGTCAGCCAAGAAAAGGAATTTTAGAATGAGGGCATGTTACAATGAGAAATGACATAACCAAAATAACACAATGTCTTAACAAATGGTAGATTGTTTTCTTAAAATAAAACTTTCAATTATTTAAATCTAAAAAGCTAGAGAATTAAAGGTTAGACAGCCTTGTTAACGTATAGGTCTTTTAGATAAGAGAGTCTAAAAACGGCATCTTTCAGGGACTTTTCATTCATTGTAGTCAATGTGCTCTTATCCAATTGCTTCTGAAAAGATAAGTAATTCCTCACAAAGGAACCCACAGATATTAACACCCACTCTCTTCGGTCTCTCAAAGGACTTCATCTGCGACTTTGCTGGAGTCCTCCCACCAATGACACTGAATCACTCACACAGTTGAGTAGGTAAAACCCGGAACGCAGAGTAAGACACTCCAGACTGCGTTTGAGACGAAGGCCACCACTTACTATAGTGGACTTTGGGAAAACCTCCCTGCTTTGAGGACTGCCCCTTTCAAGCCTCAATTTCCTCATCTCTTAGTGGAATAGTGGAACCTACTTTGAAGGGTTATAAGGACTAGATGGAATAAAGTATGTAAAATGCTTGCCACAGTGCCTACCGCATACTGTAGTAAGTATTCAATAAGAAATGGGTATTTTAATGATTTTTATGGGGTAGCTATGACATTTTTAAAGGAAATATCTGTCAAAAACAAATAAATGCTAGATTGTAAATTCGACATCATACCCATCACCACACTGATACATACATTCCTTGTAAATTGCCAGTCCTTAGAACTCTTTGAGTAAACATGTTTAAGTTTTAATTACCTCTCTCTTCCAGAATAGAAGATATACCCTTATCTTTGACTCAAACAATTTGCCTAGTATCAATAGACTTGTGCTTTATTGGAAAAGCAAGTGTTACTGTCCCATATGTTCGGCTGCCAGTTCTCATGCTGTGTCCCCTACAATTTATACTTTAGGATAATTAACGGGTCTCCATCTATTGACTACCATTTTCTGGGGTGTGGTTAGATTTCAAGATGACCAATATCTATGTTTGGATTTCATCAAACAGGCCACACATTACTCAGGAGCATGACTTGACCAGAAATTTCTGAAAGGAAAAGGCTACTTACCTCTTGCTTTCTCTTTCCAGGGGTGAATAATTCAGGTTATCAGCCAAATCCCTGACTAGACAGAGGCCCAGGTGCCTTAGAATTAGAGTTGCCAGATAAAATAACAATGCCCAGTTGAATCTGAATTTCAGAAAACAATAAATAATTTTAGTATATATACTCGTATATCCCAAATTTTACATCATTATCTGAAACTCAAATATAATAGGCATCCTATATTTTTGTTTGCTGAATCTGGCAACCCTACTGAATATAGAGATAATCACTAACCTCCCCGCTCTCCTTCCTCCATCGTGCCATCTTCCCTACTAAACTTTGTGTTTCTTTCTTTCTTTTTTTTTTTAATTAAAGTTTATTGGGGTGACAGTTATTAGTAAAGTTACATAGATTTCAGGTGTACAATTCTGTATTACATCATCTATAAATCACATTGTGTGTTCACCACCCAGAGTCAGTTCTCCTTCCATCACCATATATTTGATCCCCTTTACCCTCATCTACCACCCCCCTCCTCCCTTACCCTCTGGTAACCACGAAACTATTGTCTGTGTCTATGAGTTTTTGTTTCTCATTTGTTTGTCTTATTCTTTTATTGTTTTTGGTTCATATACCACATATCAGTGAAATCATAAGGTTCTCTGCTTTTTCTGTCTGACTTATTTCACTTAGCATTATACTCTCAAGATCCATCCATGTTGTCACAAATGCTCCTATTTCATCTTTTCTCACTGCCGAATAGTATTCCATTGTGTATATGGATAACTTCTTTATCCATTCATCTATCGAAGGACATTTTGGTTGTTTCCTTGTTTTGGCCACCACAAAAGACCCCGAATAGCCAAAGCAAAAAAGACTCCAAATAGCCAATGCTGGAGGTATCACACTCCCTGACTTTAGCTTGTACTACAGGACTACAATAATCAAAACAGCATGGTATTGGCAGAAAAACAGACACATAGACCAATGGAATAGAATTGAGAACGCAGAAATAAAACCACATAAATATGGACAGATAATTTTTGACAAAGAAGCAAAAAACATACAAGGGAGAAAAGGCAGCCTCTTCAATAAATGATACTGGCAGAATTGGAAAGCCATGTGCAAAAGAATGAAACTGGACTGCTATCTGTCACCATGTACCAAAATTAATTCAAAATGGATCAAAGACTTAAGCATAAGACCTGAAACAATAAACTGCATAGAAGAAAACATAGGTACTAAACTTATGGACCTTGGGTTCAAAGAGCATTTCATGAATTTGACTCCAAAGGCAAGGGAAGTAAAAGCTAAAATCAACGAATGGGACTATATCAAACTTAAAAGCTTCTGCTCAGCAAAAGTAATCATCAACAAAATAAAGAGGCAACCAACTGAATGGGAAAAGATTTTTGCAAACAGTGCCTCCGATAAAGGGCTAATTTAATCCAAAATATACAAGGAACTCATGCAACTCAACAACAAAAAAACAAACAACCCAATTGAAAACTTTGGGTTTCTTGAAGTGGGTCCTGCATCTTTTGGTCCCTGTGCCTGGTACAGTGTATTTGCTCAATGAATGTGTCATGAATGAATGGATGAATGAATGATGTGTTAAATCTTTCAGGACTCACCATGGGTCAGGCTGTCAGATTGCTGCTGCCCTGAGCCAGCAGCAGCTTGACCCCAACTTGATCATGTAACTTATCCTGACTCCCAACATCCCTATGGACAGAACAAGGAAAGGCAGGTGGTTTGAATCGTACAATCATACACTTAAAGGGTGAAAATAAACAGCAGTGGTACCGATCCACAGTGCTGGAGACTCAATAGGAACCAGAAGGGACTGGATAGAACTGGAGAAGGGGCCAATGTTGCTTAGTTCCAGCTCATTCGTAACCCATTCTGAGAAGTACCCATTCTCAGCATAGTCAGATAATCCAGCTTTTCACGGGAAGCCAGAAACCCATGTATTTATGTGAAATCTCCCAGTTTTTAATAATAAACAACTAATTCAAAATTTGTTTTATTAAATGCTCGATGGCCAAATAAAACACATCGGCAGGCTAGATTTGGGCCCCAGGTCTTAGTTCACACCTCTGGACTTTGTAACTCAAATTTTCTGTCTCTGCAGAGTTGCTGATCAGTTTATAAACTATTTTGATTGAAGTTACTGTTGTACTAAATAAGTAACTTGAAGGTATCACACCACTTTTGTGGCTATTTAGTTAAACTGGTTTTAAAATAGTGCTGAAGAGATCAAGGACAAAGGAGCAACCATCCTATTTTTAAAACAGTACATTTCTCTCTCAGTATTGACCAGTCCTCCCGTCTATTCATGTCATTGGTTACATAAAGACAAAAAAGGGGAGGAAAAAAAAAAAAGAGTGTGGATGGTGCAACATAAACCATCCCAACTCCTGGAAAGCCAACCCAGAGTATGATCTTTGGATATCATGAAATCATCTATGTTGTTACCTAGATCATGAAGTTTTTTAATACTTAAACTACTCCAATGAACCATCTTCAAATTCAAAAGTTTTTTTTTTCATACTGTCCTATCCTTTCATTGTGGTTTTTATTATCTCTATTATCTATTTCCTAATGGTAAACACACTTTTTTTAATATTTTTATTAAACTATAGCTAACATACAATATATTAGTTCCAGGTATATGCCATAGTTATTCAACATTTATATACCTAAAGAAGTGATCACCATGCTAAGTCCAGCAACCATCTGACACTGTACCATGCTATCACCATATTATCGACTATATTCCCTAAGCTATACATTACATCCCCATGACTTATTTGTTTTACATCTGGAAATTTGAACCTCTTATTCCCCTTCATCTTTTCCCCGCTTTTTTAATTTTTCAATTACAGTTGACATTCAATATTATTTTAATAGTTTCAGGTGTACAGCATAGTGGTTATATATTTATATAATTTACGAAGTGATTCCCCTGACTAGTCTAGTACATACCTGGCACTGTACATAATTATTACTATATTATTGACTATATTGCCTATGCTTTACTTTACATCCTTGTGACTATTTCATAACTACCAATTTGTACTTCTTAATTGCCTCACCTTTTTCACCCTGCCCCCAAACCGCTCTCCCATCTGGCAACCATCAGTTTGTTTCCTGCATCTATGAATCTGTAAATATACTTCATAGTATCTTTCAGCTTGTTGTTCTCAAATACATGGGTTATCAATTCTAGTTGCTTGGTCTGTTGACTCTCCCTAATGGAGAGTTTCTTCCTTATGGGTTTGTGTTTTTCACTGTGAGCACATTTTCACAGAAATTTTTTTCTTTTTTTTTTTTTGCAGGGGAGGAGGTGTGCCTATGGAAATCCTATGTATCCTGTTATAGAATTGTTGCTACAGAGAGGTTTCATATTTGCTCCTACAAATTTCACTGAGTTGTTATCTTTTTTATGTTCTGTCTTGGATTGAAGATTCTAGAACTACTTAGGTAAATATAAACTTGAATTTCAGCTACACAAGTCATAAGCCTGAGTCTGATTTCTCAAGGCTAGAAAAATGTTTTGGATCATTCCCCTAAGTGAGCAGACAAACTCTTTCTAGTTCCATTTCACTAAAGGTGCAGCCCTTTAGGCAATTTCTGTGGAGAGGTCTGAGGAGTTTTCATGTTATGAGTCCAAGGCCATACCTTCTATCCTCAGATGAAGATAAATATTAAATCCTCAACTAGTAGTCCATTCAGTCTATTTCCAGACCAATGTTTTCCTGAGCCATTGTGACATCAGATCATGAAGCTACACATCTGGCTTCACATTCCCTCATTGTTTTTGGCAACCAGGGAATTCTTTCTTTGTTTTGAACTTAGCTATTGCATTTGAATTTCGTCCTGCATCTATATATTCTTGGAGTGAGAAAAGAATATAACACAGGGTAGGTCAGTAAGCCATGTCACCAGAACCCAGGAAAAAATATTTTTATAAATTTTCCTATTAAAAGGAAAGCATCTATTATCTTGGCAAAATTCTTATCAGAAAATGGTTTTTCCATTTCCCAAACCACTTTGGTTCATTTCCCCAGGCAAAATTCCTTTGTTAAAAGTAAGTAGTGGGAAAAGAAAAAAAGCAAGTAGTGGATCCAAAATTGGGCACATGTTGTACATACAATTTCATAAACTGCCCATTTTGTATATGGGTTTTTTTTTGTCTTTAAACATTAGACAATTACCATTTCCTACATCACTAAAAATTCATCCAAAGAACTAATTTTTAGGACCTGTGTATTATTTCACTGCAGTATCATAATTTAACAATTACTGTAGATTGAACATAGACATATTTTATGTTTTATGTAAATAATACTATGGTGATTATCATCATATTTAAATATTGTCCACATTTTTTATTATTTCCTTAAGGTATATTCATAGAAATGTCTTTATGGGGAATTGCATTAACTCATGTAAGCCAATGTACTACATGGGAAATGATTGTTTAAATTGTATCACTGCCAAGAACCTAACTGGCTAAGGTTAGGAGAGAAGAAGGTTAAGCTTAAGGTTAGCTTAGCAGAAAGAGAATGATTAGCAACCACCTTCCCCAAAACCACGGTTTCGTAAGATTACTATTTGTTTCACTAAAAGTTGTCCCTTGATTGCAAGCCATTAGGAACCAATAATAATGAAAACCCTACATGGGATTTACAAGTATAATTAAATTTTTCAAGGTTTGCGTATCCCACCAGAAAGCCCAAATCAGTTTAGTGCTTTCATACACTCTCCCAATCTTGCTTTTCAAACACTGCCCTTCATTTCCTTCTCACATCTCCAAATGTCATCAATCTGTAAAGATCCAAATCAAATGCCATTTCCTCCAGGATCCCACCTTACCAGAAGAAAAATATGCCAAATCTGGCCCTCCTCTGTTCTTCCACAGTACTTACTGTACTCTTACATCAAACACTTTTCACTCTGTCTTACAATAGTTGTGCCCGTATCCAATCTTTCATACTCAACTATGTGCTTTGAGGACAGAATCTTTATTTCCCAATTTTATTGAGAAATTATATACATATATATGTTTTAGATATATGTTATATAATTATATATAATAAATGCAGTTATATAATATTGAACATTTAGTAATATGCTAATATGTTAGCATATTAATTGTTAATTAATATGATAATATGTTAATATTAAAAATTAATATTTTTTAATTCTGATATTTTTAATTTTAAGAGAATTTTATAAATATTTCATAAAATGATTTCTAAACAGTTTCTCAAGCTGATATCCAAAATGGCTAATGATGAAATACTAGATGATTTTCCATAAAACCAAGAATGCCCACTATTACTACCTTTATTGATCAATTAATCTGACATTTCTAGTTAGTAGAATTAAATAAGTAAATTGAATAAAATATATAAATATTGAAAAGGAGATGATAGAAATGTCATTATTTGTAGATGAACTGGTTTTCTACCAGAATTTACAAAAATAAATCAAATGAAAGACAAGTGGAGGAAATTCCAGTAAGTAGGCAACTAAGTTTGTTACAAAACATAAAAAAATAATGTTTTTCAAATATACTAATAATAACAAAAATACGAAATATTTCAGAATACATTTAAAATAAATATAAGATCTAATATAGAGAAAACTACAGGTCTTTACTGAAGGGCATAAATGAGACTTGGAAAACTGGAAAGACATTTCGTGTTTCTGGAATAAGAAGGCTCAGTGGTAAGATGTCAATTTTATAGAAATTAATCCAGAAAACACAATGACAATAAAAATACTAACAGAATTTTTCTTCATTTTGACAACTCAAAATTTTATCTGCAAGCATAAACATACAAGAAAACGACAACAACAATATTAGAAGGAATATCAATGTAGGAAAACCTATCCAACAAGCTAATACAATGTACTAAGAAGCCATAATAACATAAACATTAAACTGGAATTCGGACAATCATAGACATATCAGTGGAACACAACTTCAAATCCAGAAAAAGACCTAGACATGATTACAGTAGCATCTCAAATCAAATCAACTGGCATTCTAAGGACAAACCAAACGAATTCAAAATATAAAATATAAAAAATGACAATAAAATCTTTACACTTCTTTCTAACAGAAAATACCATACACAAAAAAGGCAAAGTCTGAGGAGAAAGATACAATGGATATGACAGAAAAAGGGTTGGTTACTCAAATATAAAATGATCTCTAACAAAATAATGCCCCTCATTAGAAGAACAAGCAAAATCATAACCAGTATTTTTAAGAAATGATCGATAAACAAAGAATAAACATCATTACTATTAATCTGAGAAATGCATATTAAAATAATGAGATAAAGATATTTTCACCTGTCAAATGGGCAAAAATATAAACACATAATAATAGTAACTATCTACATAAGTGACTTTTTGTTGCATTTGGCCAATGGGAGGAACCAGAAAGAGATAGGAAACAGGAGAGAGAGATTGGAACTTTTATTTCCCACATTCAGCTGTGTTCTTCTCCCTAAACCACAATACCTACTAGACAGCCCTTCTCTCAAAGCTCCCACCAGGTTCTAATAACAACTCCCTCCCCATACCCCTTCAAACCAAGGGGCCTGTAGTGGAAAAGGTTTCCTTAGATGTCTAGTCCCTACCAGCTTCCATACCTGTTGTTTCCCCTCACCCATACCTCTGTAAATGCTCCCTCTATTAGCCTCCCTTTAGTTACTCCTTTGAGTATGGTTTTCTGGCAGTACCTTGACTGATACACAACCCTACGATATGAATTTACTTGCATTGTTTAATCTGTGTGTGTGTGTGTGTGTGTGTGTGTATACAAATGTTAACTTAGACATAGGTAAAGACACTCAGAAAAATGTCAAGATGTATAGATACCAAAAGGTATCAGGATAAATAACTTAGAAACACACACATATATACATATATGTACCCATGTATATATATAATGTACATATGCACATATGTATATATTTATAAATTCAACAAATGAGAAAGAATGTACAAGTATAAAGGAAAATGGCCAACGGCATCTCCATCAAACCAGTTGCCTAGAAGTCATCATTGATATTTCCATCTTCCTTTCTTCCCATATCTAATACACCAATTCTTGCAGATTCTATCTCCAAAATGTATCTCAAATCCTCTTTTCCTGAGGATTTGGCCCCATTCAAGCCACTTTCATTTCTCTTCTAGATTACTTTCATAGCCTTTTGACTGATCTTCTCACTTCTACTCTTCTCCTTCCCCAATCCATTCATCACACAATGGCCAGAAAGAAAGTCTTGAAATGTAAATCTGTTCAAAACTCTTCAGTGGCTTCCTATTAAAAGTAAGATAAAACCCAGAATCCTCAGCATGACTCTACATGATCTGACTTCATCTCATATCCTTCATCTCATGATCTGACTTCATCCCATATCCTTTCTGACTCCTCATCCTCCTCCAGCCACACTGCTGTTCTTTCAAGTACTCAGAAATATCAAATTCTTCCCACTTCAAGGAGTTCACGTGTGTTTTTCTCTCTACTGAACTACTTTCCAAGGCTCTTTGCTTATCTAACTCATATTTTTTCCTTCTGGTCTCAACTTAAATATCTCAAAGAGAATTTCCCCAACCACCACCACTCCCAATTTAAATTAGATCTCTCTGTTCTGCTATCTTATACTCTGCCTTCATGGAATTTCCCTTGGTTTGTATTATATACTTCTTTATGTGATTATCTCTAGTGTGTTTTCCCACTTGAACTAGATCATACACTGCATCAGAAGAGGTGCCAGGGAATGATTGTTTCTCTTTTCTACCTAGCATGCTGCCAGCACCTAGCATGTGCATATGTTCTTGGGATTTTTTCCTTTTTTTCAACATTGAATTAATGAATACAGGAAGATTCAGTTCAAGCCTCACTTCTTTGATACTTCCTTTCTGAACCACCCTCCCTGCTCCCCAACACTGGTAGATTTTAGCATTTGCTTCCTTGTTCCCCATTGAGTACTGTACCCATAACTTGTACTTAACAAACAGCCTAACTGAACTTCTTTTGGGTTCTTAGATGAGCCAATACTCCATGTCACTTTTGAGCCTTCACAAATGCTATTCCCTCTACCTGGAATACTGCTTTCCTCCCTTAGCCAAATGATCCAACTCACATGGTATGGATAAGTTAATGTTAGAGAATGAATTGAGAATCTGCTTAAACAGTTCCCTGCCTAGGAAAGTGAGTGTAGACATGTTTCTATGTTTTTTGTTTTGTTTTGTTTTGTTTTAATTAATTTATTTATTAGTTTCTATGTTTTTAAACTAAGACTTTTTGATGGAGAAAACACATTAGGAATAGGAAATTCTAAAATGATCCACTGCTGATCCCAGAAGCACACGTTGCTGCTGAAAATGTTACAGATATAACTCCATCTCCCACCCATTAGGAGTGGAAATAAATAATTCTCTAAATTGGCTTTAAGGACAATAACAGTGCTATCTGTGTTAACAAAATTTCAAGCAAAAAAGCAATGGTTATATAAGGCAAGAGTACCTAATTTTCTATATAGTTGATTGGCTTTTTCAGAACAGCCTTGAAAGCATCCAGAAATCAATTGATTGGGTAATCCACTCTCAGTAATGCCAAAGTTGTAATAGGGCTTAAAATCCCTGAGTGCCACCATGGAGGCCTTCATAGGCACTGTTCAAGTGAAGAAGCACTCTGAAAACGGAGAGTGCATCAGGGGAAAATATCACATGACCAACGTGTAAATGAATGTTTGAATTTTAATGTTTTATGCTTCAAGAGTTATCAGCAAGCTATTTAGCTAAAGATAAATCCTAGATTAAGCTGTACAGTAAGATACTATAAGCAGCATCCATAAATGAAGAACGAAATGCTCCTTCAGAAAATCCTGCAATTTTAACCAATTGCTCTTTGCAAAGTCTTTCCTAACAGGGAAAGGGAAGAGCCACACAAGAACTCATTTGAGCATACATTAACCATTCACACGCAGCCATACTCCTCCCCCTTCACCAAGCAGCACCACTACTGCCCCCAACACCAAATCAAAAATATGTGTTTTAAATCACAATATAAATTGGCAACCAACAGCATTTATGCAGCACTGAAATTGATCACCAACACATGCCCACCTCCTTGCTGCCTATGACAGTCAGCTCTCCGCCTCAGTGACAAAAATTGATAGCCAGCATGCTTCTTCCTCCACTTCAGTGTTTCCATCCCTGTTTGGAAATCATGGCCAAAGACAGTCTCAACATACCAAAGGGAAGGGAGGAAGACCTTTGGCACCCTAATTTCAAAAGGGTGCCAGTCTCAGGGTGGCCGGTTAGCTCATTTGGTTAGAGTGAGGTGCTGAAACACCAAGATTGCCGGTTTGATCCCCGCATGGGCCACTGTGAGCGGCACCCTCCTTAAAAAAAAGAAAAGCTGCCAGTCTCTTATGTAGAAGGAGGACAAAACTCTTCTCCAAATGTGGACACTGCCTGTTTTCTTTAGTGCAGTCATTAGCTGATGTCTTTGGCAGAGAACACATTGAGTAAGCTTTTCTAGGATGGGCTTGCAGCCTTGGAAATATATCATCCAAAATAAAAAGCCAAACTTCTGATTGCCTTTCAGTTTGCACCCACACATTCACCAAGACACCTCATTTAAAAATATATATTTTTTAACAAAGCAAGAGCCAAATTTATGGTCCTTCTGTCCCCTTAGCAATGACAAGTCACTCAGATTTCAACTTTTTGTTGTATTTTCTTTCCCTTCTCAACTAAAAGAAACATTTTTGTCACCAGTTAACTACTGCATTTCCCACTTTCCTTTTTCTGTTCCCAGGCTTCGTGATGTTTTCTGTCCTCTGTCTGAACAAAGGACATTTAAAAAACAACTGAATTATGGGTCATTCATAATTGAGATTTTAAGGTCAGTATATAAAAACCTCTTATGATAAGATTTGACTCAATAGATCATTTATTTCTTTAGAAATCTGAATACAGGTATGTTTAGTGTTCATTATAAAGTGCTTTTAAGGAGAAATGTAAAATTTTTCCCAGGAAACTTTTATTTCAGAAGGTGGTTTATTCACATTATGTCAATATCACATTATAAGATAACAAAATTTAACTACTATAAACTCTTTTCTACTGGATTCAATGACATGGATTTAATAGGCAATCCAGAGCTCCAACTTTAATCAGTTCCAATGTCAAATCTTTGGTTTTCATATGTTCTACTTAATAATTAACTAGCTGGAGTGGAAGATCTCAGTTTGACTACAGTATGATATGTACAAACCAGACCACTGGTTTTTCTATTTTTAACACAGTTAAAGAGTAATAAATATGTTTTTAAAGGCCATGGAAAAATACCACATAGTTAGGAGAAGTGAAAAAAAATAAATGCTTCTAATTACAGGTTAGATTACTCTCATATTCTGGGCTTGATTTTTTCCTTAAGGTCTAAAGAGGATATAATATGACATTGAGTTACAGAACAATAAATAATTTTCACTGGTCTCTATATTATTTAAGCTTTGGTTACCTAATGTGAGGCCAAAGAGATTCAAGCATACCCATGACTTTTATTAACCTTTTCCTAAGAATTAAGATTTGAGTCCCAATTCTACCACTCAAGAGCTATGTGACATTAGGAATATGATTAGATTTTCTGGGTCTCAGTTTTCTCATTTGTAAAATAGAGGTAATAACCCACCTCACCGGGCTGTTGTGAAGATTAAATGAGAGAATATATATGAAATATCTAGTTCAGTGCCTAGAATCTAGGGAACTTGCTTCACACCCCTCCCCATCTCAAAACCTCCATTCTTACTATTATGAGCCAATAGGGATGTATGTGAGTGTCAATTCCACTCCTCTGTAGCAATAAGTTAAATCAGTGTCTTTTTGTTTATAGCTGTTCTCACAAAATATATCGTGTGCATGTAATTTAATTTATAGAAATTACTATTTCATTATATATTTCATTATATTTCTTAGTCTTTTTTTTTTTTTTTGGTTTGAGGCTTGGAGTTCTTTGTTTCTTATGATTGTGGTTTGGGAAAGATATAAAATGTTATAAGTTAGTTCTTCACAGCTCTTTTTCAAAGGCAAATTCAAAAGCGAGATTTTTAAAGTCAGGTATGCCCAAACTTGCTTCGAACAACTTTATCTGAAGAGATTAGATATGCATGCAAAGCAAATACATGATGAAATGGTACAAGAGGTGTTTTTAACATGAGGTCCTTTTTTTTTTTTTTTGCAGAGGTAGGTGGGTGGGGTGGAGACCCCAACTGCACAGGGTTGAATTAATCATGTTCTTCACAGCCCGTTACCATCATTGGTCTGTGCCAGGCCTCACCCTCATTTTATTTCTTTATACCCTCTAGTTCCTATTCCTCATGCCCTTCTTCTTCATCCCCCCAACGGCAACCATGCCAATGAGTTGACTGGGTATCTTTTGGTTTGTTAAGTGTACTTGTAAAATATATTGTTTTATGTAAAGATAATTTTAATTTACTTAAATAGTATTATGCTGTATCTTTCCATTTCTTATTCTTTCACGCTACACTATGCTTTAAGTTCATCTATGTTGCCATGTGTAAACTACTTAGCTATTTCTAATTCTTGCCTTATTCCCATGGTATTCAACCACCACATTTTACCTAGCCACTTTCTCAGTAATGGACACTCAAGATAGCATCCCATCACCACCACTACAAATAATGCTGAAATGAAAATTCTTATATGAGTTCCCACATTTGCCTGTGTAAAATTTCTTTGACATGCATATACAGGAGCAAAATTGCTATATACTAGAGTATATGAACCTTTAATTTTATCAAGTACTGCTGGATTACACCTGCTACTGATACCAGCAGTACCTGAGAGTTCCCGTAACTTCAAATGTGGCCTGATATAACTTTCTATAATAATAAATGGAAACTGGTATCTTGTTTTTCCTTGCATTTCTCTGATTATTGAAGCTGTTGAGCATCTCTTAATTCACATGTTGGAGTTTCCTATACTGTAAATTAGGAAGTTCATGTTCATATCCTTTACATATTTTCCTATTAAAATTGTTGTCTTTTCTTGTTAATTTATAGGATTTCCTTGGCTATATTAGATATTAATTTCTTGTCAGTTTCAAACTTTGGAAATGTATTCTGTTTATGTCATCTACTAATTTTGTCCATAGTATCCTTTGTAGAAATCTTTAATTTTGATGTAATATCATTGTCTTATGCTTTGTGCTTTTGGAGTTTTGTTGTCCTCCCTTGCCCTGGGTCACAAAAAAAATATTCTCCTAAGTTTTCTTCTATTAGCTTTATAGTTTACCTTTCTTATTTGGATCTTTCAACCATCTGGTAATCCTACCTTTAGGTAGGGATCCAGTTTTATTTTGCTTTATATATGGAGTCAATTTTCCCAACACCACTGCTAATAAAATACATCCTTTTTCCATTGACTTATGGTGTCACCTTCGTTGCATATTAAATTCTCAGTATACATGAGTCTGTCTCTGAGCTCTCAGTTATGTTCTTTAAGGTCTATCCATTCTTGTGCCAATACCACAGTTTTTACTATTATAGTTTGTAATGTGTCTTAATATTTCAAAGGACAAGTCCTTTTTTTTTTTTTAACTCTCCTTTTTCTGTTATTGTCTTATCTACTTATGGACCTTTATTCTCCCATATAAACTTCAGACATTTATCAAATTCCTCAAAGTATCTAACTAGAATTCTTATTGGGATTACGTTGATTTACATATTAACTTTTGTATTATTGACATTATCAAATACTGAATCATTTGATTAAGGAGATATACTCAGGACAACTTTACCTAAAGAAGATTATAGATTTCCATGACAAGCAAATAGTCCAAAGAAGGGAGCAAAAGTAAAGTTATTTTTTTTTCAGTCCTAGTTTTCTTTAAAGGTTGAGAAATCATTTCCTCATTTGAAAAAGAAAACAAAATAGTTTAGAAATGTTTTATAGGACTACGAGCTCTTTTTTCAGTTTCTGCCTCAAGAGGGAAGCTAAGAGTTGCTCTTTGAGAGTAAGACCAATCTACAAAAATACCTTGATAATTGCAAAGAGAAGAATTATGATGTATGAGGTCTGACAAGTAATGATGTTGCTAAACTTTTTTGATATCACTAAGATTATTCATTATGAACTTGTACCAACTGAACAAACAGTTAACCAAGTTTACTATTTGGAAGTCCTGAAAAGGCTGTGTGAAAAAGTTAGATGAAAATGACCTGAACTTTTTGCCAACAATTCATGGCTCTTGCATCATGACAGAGCACCAGCTCACATGGCACTGTCTGTGAGGGAGTTTTTAGCCAGTAAACAAATAACTGTATTGGAACACCCTCCCTACTCACCTGATCTGGCCCCAATGACTTCTTTCTTTACCCAAAGATAAAGGAAATATAGAAAGAAAGACATTTTGATGACATTCAGGACATCAAGGGTAATACAACAGCTCTGATGGCCATTCCAGAAAAAGAGTTCCAACATTGCTTTGAAGGGTGGACTTGGCGCTGGGCTCAGTGCATAGCTTCCCAGTGGGAGTACTTTGAAGGTGACTATAGTGATATTCAGCAATGAGGTATGTAACACTTTTTCTAGGATGAGTTCGCAAACTTTACATGTATCAAAGCTCCACAGTGATTCATCAAGAAATACAAATAGTAATAAAAATTAT
Source organism: Rhinolophus hipposideros (assembly GCF_964194185.1). Lineage (NCBI taxonomy): Eukaryota > Metazoa > Chordata > Mammalia > Chiroptera > Rhinolophidae > Rhinolophus > Rhinolophus hipposideros. Next base: position 30,227,475 of record NC_138061.1, on the reverse strand, counting down.
AACAGAATGTTATCATCAAGATTCATGCCACAAATCTATAGAGTTAATACAGAACTAGAATTGGTTTAGAGACATCTCTGAGTATGATTATTTCATACGAAAACTTCAAAAGAAAAGTACAACTAAGTATAATAATTTCTATCTTAATATAAGATTTTTGAGAACTGACAATCCATTTTTTCTTAGTCTCCAGAGCATTATCTGTTATGGAAATTTGTCAAATAGTTCATGACATTGAAACATTAGGGTTATTTTCAATTAAGCACCATGATCTCGCCAAATATGCACAAAATAATGCTTCCCAGTCTTAAAATGAAGAATTTTGGTTGCTAAAGGCAAAAAAAAAAAAAAAAAAAGCCAACATTTACAGAGGCATTATTCAAAATTTCATTCCTTGTAGTAAAAGCATGTGTAAGTTAGAGTATTGATAAGAAGTTTGTAATAAGAGCCATAATCAATAAAATTGATGCTTTTCTCTTAGAAAGAAATTATGAGCTACTAGCAAAATTTCTTTATCAAATAATATCATTGAATTCTGAATATCTAGAATATAGATGTGGAAGGCAATCACTGTCATTTATCCATGTTAGAAGCTACTTCATTGTATAGTTGCTTGAAACGCCTGAAATTATGAATGACCTCTTAACATTATTTTAGATAATTATGTACATAATTATATGTATTATATGTTACATACATGTCTATTCAATGATAGAGATCCATCTGATGGCTTTATGTGTGTATCACTGAAAACGCATGCTACCGGGGAAGAGTATGGTTAACAATTATTTTCTGAGTTTGTGATGTGAGATGGAAAATATATAGTGGGTTTAACAGTGATGAAATGCCAGCAGAGGAAGGCATGTGCTGCCAAGCAAATAAAGGAGGTGACACCTAAAAGCTAATCTACAGGCTGCTGTTATCAGTTACAGGGCACAGTCAGCTACCTCCATATACTACCTGGTCTTCACTCAGTGTGAAAGATTCAGCGACAATTGTGAGAATGATCAAGGTTAAATAAGTTTGCAAGGAGAAGAAATTTTTAAAAAAGAGTAAAACTGTCTTTTTCTTTTTCATGCTGAAGTGTGCCAGCTGATCACACAAGTGTTTAAAATGAAGACTGAGAATGCAATGTTATTCTATCCATTCTGAATAGAATGATCTATTCTGATCATGCTGTAAAGACCATTTTTTAAATGTCAAATGGCTTCCTTAAGCTGTGTATCTCAGAAATATACCTAGTATCTTGAGTAGCCAAAACCTTTTGTTTTAAGGTAAAAATATCATGATATTTATAAGGCTGAGGTTAAAGTATTAGATTGGTGCAAAAGTAATTGCGGTTTTAAAATAATAATACTAAGATTTCATGAGAAAACCGAATTGTAGTGAAAATGATTCAGAAGCCAAGAATTTCGCTTTGCCAACTTCTCAATACTCTTCAAAGAAAATAATCTATGGTATATTACTGGGCAATTTTAACATTACAACAAGATGCTACAACAGAATTATCGAGAAACATTTCTTAGAGCCACAGACATCCAAAGAGTATGTTATTAGACATCCAAATGTTTGAAACATTTGAAACATTAGCGTCTGAGCAAGAAGAGAACCAAATGTGCTGTTCAGAGAAAAATCCCTCCAACACTTTTGGATCTATATTCAATCCTAACATCCAAAACTATCTGACAAAGTCTGCAGACATTCATTCCCACTTCTGATGACTTACAGTTGTGAATTAGCATTTTCTAATTTAGAAGACAATAAAAAGGAAAGAAAACATTTGCATAAAATCTGACCTACAGTTCAGACCATCCATGATCAAATCTGTCAGAGATGATTATTAACAATTTTAATATGCTTTATTTTTTAATGCTCATAGTTTTAAACCGAAAATTGGTGAATTGCATATGCTCTAAAAATTCATTAAGGGGTCCATGGACATCAAAATTTACAGAAACAGATTAATTGATGGTAAGTATGAGAAGAGAGTGGTTTGCTCTGTGCCTCTGGATAATACTGTTTCACTAGCATCCAAGGACGCAAAGGAGAGTCATTCTCTTCCTAGATATCAGTCATGGGAATGGGTGTTATTACTGTACTGTACTATATTTATATACAAAAAAAACTGTAATTTGGATAAGTTAAATGAACAGAATCATATAAACTATATGCATTGTGGGCAGACCTAATTCAGATCTTCTCACTCCCAATTCACTCTGCTTTACACCATTGCTTCTCAGAACTGGAGCCTTTTGAGTGTGTTTGGTATAGTGCAATGTTTTAGTTATTTAAACCATCAACTTAAAGCAATACTTATCCTGAACTCTGGGTTGATGGCTAACTAACTTCCTATGACACAACTAGGTGCTAGTTGTTCAGCTATCATTACGAACCTTCCTTAAACATCCCACAAAATTGTCTTCTTCCTGCCTCCTTGAGGGCATTCAACGCAACACAAAGCAATGCCTATTTGAATCCAGTGCTCTCTCTATTCTAATGGCACTCTATTCCCTGGACTGTGTACAAAGCACCAGTTTCTCTCTCTACCCCACAACTTGTCCCCTCATTTCACTTCCAGACCTGGACATAAAGTAAGGAAGTATCTGAATACTAGATACATTTTTTAAATATTTCTTTTTAAGCCTTAAACCAGCATTGTGGTTTGCAGTTGAGCCGAATGTTCATATTCATTTTGCCAGTCTAAAAATCAGTGAACTATTTCCACTAGATGGCTGTCTTTACCAAGACTGTAAGAACTATGCCAGCTTGTGGCAATTCACAGGTTTTAAAGCCTATCTTTTACAGAGATTAAGTATATATGCAGCCATTTAGTAGACTTAAGCTTCAATCTATGATTCCATTTTTCAGTCGCCACTTTGGAAAAAGTCAATAAATGTTAAAAATGTAATGTGCTTTTTAAAAAATAGAAATTTTGTTTCAGGTTGAAATTTTTCTTTTTTTTCTTGAAATATATTTGACTTATAACATTGTGTAAATTAAGGTATACAACATGTTAATTTGTTACATTTACATATTGTAATGTGATTGCCATTGCAATGATAATTAGCACCTCTATCATGTTACATAATTATCATTTCCTTTTAGCGGCTAGAATAATAAAGTTCTAGTCTTTTAGCAAGTTTGATGATTACAATATAATATTGTCATCTATATTCACTATACTGTGCATTGGAGCTCCAGGACTTCCTACTCATTGCAGTTTTGCAGCCTTGAACAACATCTGAAAAATTTTTTAAATAAATACGGAGTTTCACCCAGGAGAAAGTCTGAAAGACATATAAAAGTTATCTCTTTGTAATTGTTGTTCACATTCTCAGTGAAAAAGTACTTATTGATTGTACAAATTTAATGTTTAGTATTTGGGAGAAGAGACTGACGATTGCTATTTAGTGTTGGCATTTGTTTTGCATCTTTTTCCCAGGTGATAAAGGTATTTTTAAGTTAAAATATGATCTATTGAGTAGAATTTATCATATGCTACAGTTCCTACTCTGATCACCAGTGAGATTGTTTCCTCCCTTCACAGGTTTTGTTATTTGTCAGTTTCCTTGGTGATTTCTTATTTGAGTGACAACTTCTTTAGAATTACATTGCTTAAGTTTCTAACATTGGAGGGTTTTCTAGTTAACAGCTTTTGATTTCTAACTAGATTGATTCATTATGGTCAGAGAATACATTCTGTATGATTTCAAGCCTTTGAAATTTTGATGAGGCATGCTTTATGACCCAGCGTATGGTCAAGGTCAATTCTGATAAATGTTCCTCATGCATTTGAAATGAAGGTCCATTCTGTTGGTGTGTGTCATGAACATTACTGTTCTTTCATACAGTCAAAATCCATTAATTTTTACCTATATATTTAGCTTTTTCATTGCCCTTTTTTCTACATTTTTTTTTCCATCTTGAAGCATCTGCAACCCCCTTTTTCTCCTAATCTGCTGAAAATCTCATTACTTGTATGTTAGACCTATTTTCTACGTCCCATTTGTCTCTGGCGTAATTCTGTTTTTCTTAATCTATTTTCTCCTTTTTCTATATGTTCTTGAATATATTCATCACAATTATATTTAAAATTTGGATTGAAATTTATAATTATGAATTTCCTAGTTTTTTTTCTTATGTTTTTGGTCATTATGTCCTATTTCTTGGTATGCCTGACTCTCTTTGATTGACATTTAGATATTGTGTTGAAAAATTGTAGAAGCTCTGGATGATGAAGGAATCTCCAGAGAGAATTCCCATTTCCTCTGCTAGACAGGTAGAGTTAGAGTTGATCACCTTAATCCAATCAGGGAATGAGTTGACTCAAGGTTAGGCTGAAGTTTTACTAAAGCTCTTCCTGTCTCTTCATCACGCTCATCATAGAGCACAGCCTGCAAAATTCCAACTAAAAGCCTGGGTAGTTTCCCAGGGCCCCTTCTCTATGACCTGTCTTGAACTCTAATCTGTGACTGCTTAGTAGACTGAGACAGCAAAAAACTGCACTCTGCCTTTCAGAAACTTTCTGCCTAATGTCTTAGCCTCCTGCCATACACAGCTTCAGAATTCAGCAAAATGATTCAAACAAACAAACAAACAAAATACCTGGCCAATTGGGCTGTTTTCTGCTCTTCCAGCTTCCAATTTATCTCTCTCTAGACCTACAGGATTTCCAAATGCTCTAGGTTTCTCTGCCTTTCAGCAGCAGTCCTTTGCTGAAGACTTTAATTGGGTTTTCAGCCACATCCCTTGAGCACAGAATTGTGAAATTCCCCATGGAAAAATATGGCTGTGGAATGTTAGTTCAACTTTTTATGGGTTTCCCCTCTCCAGAATCTTGACCTCTCAAATTCTAAGTTGCCTTAGCAGTTTCCCAATGTGCATAGATTTTTTTTTTAATCCAACTTCTCTAGTTATTCTTAAAGAATGCATTTTCCTGCCATAAGTTATCCTATCAGGCTAAAAGTAGAAGTCCTAACTGTGGAGTATTAGAGCTTTCCCATCAGTGAAACTATTGGTTATGCTCAAGAAGTTAGATTGCTAAGAGAGTTTCTCATTTTTTAAATCAGGTATATAATGGTCTCTAAATCCCAACTGTATAGTAATTAGTGTGCCCTGTGGCAAAATAAGAATTTGAATTAAGAGATCTTGTCATTGAGCTACTTTGTCAAGAAACAAATGAGAAAAATACACAAAATTAAAAACAAACATACAACTAATAAGCCATGTTGAAAACAAATTTTATTCAAAATTGAAGCAAAGAAAATTCCTCAGTAATTAATGAAAATATCTTTACCACTTTAGGGTAAGGGAGAATTTCTTAAACACATACCGAGATATTTAAAAAAAAAAAAAAAAGTAAAACTACACACTGCTGGTAGGCACGTACATTATTAACAATCTCTTTGAAAAACAATTTGGCATTTCCTTGTAAAATGAACATTCATGATCCCTATGACTCAGCTATTACACTTCTAAGTACTCCATTCCTGCAGTGTTTTTCAAACCTCGGTTCACCACTTATTTGTGAGTTCTGTAATCCATTTACTGAGTCATAACTAGCTTTCTTTAAATATTGCAGCGGTGAATATTGCTTTATTATTTTGTGAAACTTTTGTTTTACATATGTGTATTTACCAGTTGAAGACACCAATTGCATTTCTTATACTATGGGTAGTGGTCAAAAAATTTGAAAGCCTCTGTTGACCCCAAGAATAAATGTACCTGTCAAGAAGGGCTCTGTAAATAGAGCCTAGCAGTCATTACTAAACAGGGGCCTCTCATGTAAGCTGTGCTTCAAGAAGCCTGCACTGAAATGCCTACTTTCCACACACTGAACTGCCTGCCTGCACTGTGTTCCTGCCATCTGAGCCAACCCTTATAAAGGAGCTCCTGGAATTGTATTTCAACCAATAGAACTAAGACTTTCCCTGTCCAATCGGAGCTGCACAGCTAGATCACCAATAGCATCTTCACCAACCAATTAGAGCACCTCTATTCAAACCAATCAGGACAGTGCTTTTTGGATCAATTAAACTGTGAGGATATGGAGTCCTCATTTGCATGAGGATGGACCAATTCAGGGACCAGGGGTGAGCACTTCTGTACGGGGTTTCCCGGAAAATAAGACCTAGCTGAACTATCAGCTCTAATGCATCTTTTGGAGCAAAAATTAATATAAGACCCGGTCTTATTTTACTATAAGAGTGGGTATAATATAATACCAAGTCTTATATTAATTTTTGCTCCCAAAGACGCATTGGAGCTGATTGTCTGGCTAGGTCTTATTTTTGGGGAAACACGGTATATATGTCAGCTGCCCTATGGCTCAAAGAGCGCACTTTTCCTTTCCACTGAAGACTGAAGACTGCATTTCCTGGTTGTACCTGAAACACCAAAGACCATCAAGGAACAAAGCAGGCAGAGCAGAACGGACTGGAGCGGACCACAGCAGACTAGAGCAGGTGTAGCAGACCAGAACACAGCAGCACTGTCTAGCCTGAGGGCCCTTGCTCAAGGGCCAGCTCCTCCCAGAGCCACCTCACAGCCATGCTATTCTACAGCCATGTTGCTTCATAACTGAGCTATAATAACTTTATTGAGCTGTTCCACAGCCATGTTGTATCACAATTGAGCTGTTTGCACCGAATAAAGTTTCCTTCTTCATATCATCCCAAATTGGGGATTCCTACTGGCGTTGACTTGACACCAACAACCATCAGTCGACAATCTCATGTTAAATTTTTATACATGTGCATCAGGAGAATGTACAAGGATGTTCATAGCACTACTGTTCACAACAATGAAAAATTGGAAACAAACCAAATGGCCAGTAGAACTGTAAATGTATGGTATAGTCATACAAGGCAAATCTATACAGCAGTGAAAATGAATGCATGAGTCTTACAATCATCTTAAGTGAAAAAGATTACAAGGACTGGTATTTTTATAAAGTTCAAAAACAATACATTGAACAATACATTGACACTGAACAATACATTGTTGAGATGTACACACAGGAGAAGGGATTAAAATACAAATTAGTAAACGGAATAAAATTGGGAATATATTTGGCAACTGGATGAAATGGGGATGAAAAAGATGCAATAGCAATGGCTGTGTTCTAGATCTTGTGTGTGTGCATGGATATTCATTTTATTAATATGCCACATAATCTAAATCTATACTAAATATATTATGAACATATATTTTCAAAATTTACATTTATAAAAATGCTCCCCAAAGTCTACATCCTCTACCTGTTAGCATAATAGTGAACATTTTCAAACAAAAACTGAAGTTCCTGAAAGGCAGGTTAACAAATTAAGGCAAAAGGGGTAAAACGCTGCCTGCCAGCTTGCCAAAGCTCAACATGCATCATTTTCAAGTTTCTGGAGTCCAGGGAACGGAAGAGGGAAGGATCAAAAACGGCTATAGCATTATCTTAAACGTGAAAATTTTATCTTGCGCCTATGATTAAAAAAAAAAATGTGTGTGTGTGCAACTCATTCAACTTTATCCCAGGTATCAGCCAAGTCAGCAAAATACTGATTTACACATGGACCCTTTAGTCCTGAGCCAGTACACTATCGAAAGAGTAATTAATCAGAGCCATCCCTCTCAATTATTTAGAATTGGAAAAAACTTTCATTGCTTTCTGAACTTCCTCTAGGTCATCTTGGGGCAGTTCACCCAAACTTCCCATCCAGTGGACAGCAACTCATTCATTTCAGAGACGTGGCTTACAAGAAACAACAAAATAGCAGTTGTGGGGGAAAGGAAGACACAAAACAGAAAAGCAATCCCCCAGGAAAAGAGGATCGTGGAAACTTAAAAGAAATGGAATTTCCCACACTAAGAATTCCAAAATAATATGCAAGATCGGGGCGGGGGGGGAACTTTCAAGGGCTCTTTTCGGTATAATAACAGTAAGGCAATTTAGCTCGAGAAATCTTTTTTAAAAGACAGTAAGCAGAAACTCCCGACTTCAGCAAAACCCACCACAAAAATGGCGGTGGGACGAAGCCCCTTCTCCTCCGGTTGCCACAGGCTCTCGCTTCACATTTCCCACAAACCCCTCCGCGCGGCCCAGCTCGCGGAAACCCTCCCGGCCCGTCTCCAACCCCTGCGCGCGCACGGCACGTCGTCACGTGTGTTCCCAGGACTCCGCGGAGCTGGCAGGAGGGGCCTTGCCAGCTTCCGCCGTCGCATCGCTTCGGGGCTCGAGCGGCTCGTTCGCGCTGCCTCCGCCGCCGCGGGGCAGCCGGGGTTCCCGGGGCCGGGCTGGGGGCGCGTGGCGGCGCGGCCATGGGACTGCGCCGAGCCCGGTGACATTAGGGAACCGAGCGGCCCGGGCCCTGAGCGCGTCTCCTCCGGGGGGCCTCGCCCTCCTGCTCGCGGGGCCGGGGCTCCTACTGCCGTTGCTGGCGCTGCTGCTGGCTGCGGCGGCGGCCAGGATCATGTCGGGCCGCCGCTGCGCCGGCGGGGGCGCGGGCGCGGCGGCCGAGGCCGTGGAACCGGCCGCCCGCGAGCTGTTCGAGGCGTGCCGCAACGGGGACGTGGAGCGAGTCAAGAGGCTGGTGACGCCAGAGAAGGTGAACAGCCGCGACACGGCGGGCAGGAAATCCACCCCGTTGCACTTCGCCGCAGGTAACCGGGACGGCGCCGCCTCGACTCGCGCCCGACCCCCACCTGTGCACTCGGGCTCGCAGCCTCGAAACAAACGTGGTGCTCCTCCGACCCGGCCTTTAGCACTGGGACCGGGACTCCGGGTCCTGCTCTTTTCGCCCTCGTCCAGGGGGGACTTGGGGAGATCGGGCCAGGGACCGTGGGGCAGCGCGCCGCACTTACTGGAGGGGTGTGTTTTTTTTTTTTTGGCTTTGTTTTGTATAAACAATACCTGTATCAACTTCCGGTCTTGCTACCCTAAAAGGCCTCTGCACTCGAGAAAGAGTAGGGGACGTAGTAGACATTGTGATTTGAAAGGCCAGTTGTCCCAAATCTGTCGTTCTTGCAAGTTCCACTACAACTCCTCAATCTTCTGGGGTAAGGTCTCAAAGGCCTTTGTAAAATGCAAAGATGTAATTTAGAAGGAGTAGCTTCATTGAGCATTGTTGACACATTTGCCTGAATGGGTTTATCTAGGTAGTCAGTCATTACCACCTTTCTGGAGAGACTAGAACTAGAAATTGTCAAGTTTGGGAGAACTGAGATCTGACTTAGGCTGGGTGCGGGCTGGTTGTCTCTGCCACACGCACAAGTTGGGATGGAAAGGAGTAGGAAGCAAGGAAAGATGGTGCAGGTACTTTAGCTAGGATCTGGAATTAAAATTGGGACTAACCTCACCTCGTTCTGAGATTTAGGTCATTTGAATTACTTTTAATATTTACTAGGTTCACTTTATGAGATAAGCATATTAAATTTTATTGAATTTAAAAGAACTAGAAATGAGACAACTTATTTCTATAAAGCACTTACACTTTTCACTTTGAGAAAAGATGATGACTATCTCTGTCAAGTGAGCCATGCATGATTGAAAACGAGAGTAGGTTCTCATACTTATGATAGCCCTGCTGTTGTATTTCGTGTATTACATGATTGTTTAAAATACTTTTTTTTTTAAAAAAGCAGGATGTGTCTTAAAGCACTCCATTCTTTGGAGTAGGAATGATGAGCAGAGGAGTATAAGAAAGATCTCCCTGTTCACAGACATTGCTTTTACATTTTCTACCAGCTAGAGATTTGTTTGCTTTAACCTGTCCCTGTTTTAAAATGTAAATACTCTTAGGAGGTATGCTTTCTTGATCAATTACAACTTTGTTGGGTTCCCACTGGGGAGCCTTTTTAAAAGGAGAAGGTTTGAGGGATGGTGGAAGGAGAACTAGAAACAGACTCTGGACAGCAGAAAGGGGAGAACACTGAAGTCATATCTTGTTCAGCCATTTTGCCTAAAATTTTAGTGTTGGGTGCTGCCTTTCCTCGCCAATTTGGATTTCCAGTTTGACCATGTAGTCAACATTTAAACAACTGATTTGGCCGATTGTCATAACCAACTGATATGTAATCCAAAGGGTAGTGTTACTTATACTTAGATTCTGTTCACTTGATCTGTGGGATAAAAATAACCAAGGAAGATCTTAGTTGTTACCTTTCAAGAATTTGGTGTATTAATGAGTTCGTATCTGAAAATAGTAATATTTAGAGGTTTAAGATTATGGGACTAGCTTCTTACTGATTTTGTTCCTCCTCCACCATCCGATCCTCAATTCTATCCCTACATCAAAGTACTTTCTACATAGATTTCATGTGGTTTGTTCAAACTAAAATAGAAAAAACTTTACAAGCAAACCCACCCCTCAACAGTTTACCTATATTCTGAGGTACAGGTTATAAGATTAAGAATTTAAGGTATAAAAAGAGTAATAAAATAAAAATTACTAATGGTCTACATTAAACCAAAGCTTTAAAGCCCTGTATTTAAACCTAGGCATGTAACTTTGTAACTTGTATAAATGTTGGCTCACTATGTTGTACATCTCAAACTAATATAATATTGTATGTCAGCTGTTAATGAAAAATCTTTAAATTTAAAAATTAAGAAAAAATTTAAAGTTACCAAAAAATTGTGTAGAAGTTGCAAATGCCAAATCACACCAAAAAAACTTATTGTTAATTAGCGTTATAAATTCAATCTAAATTATTAGATTAATGAGAGAGATGTTTTCTTAATTTTTAAATAAATGCATCCAGCTGCATTTTCTCTTAGTATATGGAGAATACATTTCATAATACCTTTTGTAGGTAGTGAGTTCTCAGTCATGTCAATGTGCATCTAAATGTGCCACTGGAAGCTCAGTGTAGGTAGTAGAACTGTATAGCTGCTTGACTAAGCAGTTTCTTGTGTTTGTACATTGTAGAATAAGCTATGGGGGGGAGAACTTCCCTTTTTTTAGCCAATTAAAGTTTTGAGGTTTTCTTGAGGGGGGTGGCACGTTTTTGTCTTTTTGTTTTGATTTCCAAGAAACAAGAATGAAAGATCTATGCAGACCAAGGAAAATGGATCATAATTGAAGAACAGTTTAGAAAAAATTGTGTCTGTCTTTTCATCTAAAATATTTAATTCAATTAAAAGAACAATCAATTGCCATCCCCAAAGGAATTCTTCTCTTAATGAAAAAAGTACTCAACGTAAACTGGAACTTTTCTTCTATTAGGTGCTTTTTATTATTGGACTGAATTACATTTTCTAGGTAAATAAGCTTTAAGAAGTCATTTCTTACGGTAAGAGTTGTTTCCTCCCAATCACCACACTGCCAGCTCCCTGTTCCCCATACTCTCCCCTACACACAGAGGATATGAATGGTTTTTTTGTGACACATCACAAAACTTGTAGAGGCAAGTTGGTGGTAGGGAGGCTGCAGCTCTAATTTTGCTGAAAGCAATAGCATCTGAAATTCTTGACAGGATAATTCCCTAGAAAATAGCAGATTTCAGTAAAGGAGACTGCTTCTCTGAACGTGCTTCTGAAAAATAAAGAAGAGGGACAGAAACTGGGGGAGAAAGTCCTCTTATTGTACATATTAGCCAAAGAAAGAAATACATAGCATTCTCTAGAATCTGAGAACTGGGGTTGGGCGTGGGGTAGAATAGAATTCCGTGGCTTGAGAATCTTAAATATTTTAGGGGTTGTGCAGAGAAGTATCACTCAGTAGAGAAATATGTAAAATCACTTAATAGGTTCAAGGAATTTAGGTATAGAAATGGTGGAAAGAGATGATTGATTTATATGTGAGTATATTTAAAGAATGATAAGTTGAAAAAGCTTGTAGTGTAGAGTTCTAGCTAAACAAGGTAACACTTGTTTTGTATTTGTAATTTGTTAAGTTCCTGTTCTGTGTTTGTAGTATGATACTTAGCCATCCATGTACGTTGGACCAGTCAGACTGAGCTTCAGTTGTTAAATTCAATTGTGTGAATTGCATATAAGAGGGATTTTTTTATTATTCATAGGAGGGAAGTAGAATTAGAGCACCTGGAATGTATTATACAAGCAACAGATACAAAAACTAGAGTTACTTATTCTAGAGATGAAAGAAGACTAAGGTTAGACAATGTTACTGTCTTCACAAATGTGGATGACAGTCCAGTAGAAAAGTGCGTGGGTTTGACTTGTGGCTTCAGCAATCAAAACTAGTGCCAGCAGATGGAAGGTTACAAGGAGTCGTACTGCCTTTAACAATCTGTTCGGCTGTAGAATTGGCTGGAAGTATCCAAACAGTGGCTGGATTGGCATCTTTCAGAGATGTTGTGGAAAGGATTTCTGCATAGAGTGGGCAATTGGACCAATAGGTCAAAATCTAACTGATATAAAAAAGTGGAATGATTCCCCCAATTGAAGGTTTTAACAGCTCAGCTCCCAAAGATGTAATAACTTTTGTGGTTGATATCCGAATCCTTTCCCAGAATGGTATTATTAAAGACCTCCAATAACGATTCAATAGCATTTTCTTCTTTTGGTTATAGGCCAACAACAACATCATGATTATGGGAGGTGCACAAAATATACCCCCATTACTTATGTAGGACTAGAACTGTAGGTTTTTGTTTCCAGGGTTGGTTTTTACTGTGGGGGGTGATTAAATCCTGCATCAGTAGAAAACCTCAGTATCAGATAAAGACCAGTATATTTAAGAATTCAGCATCCTTCTTAGCAGATCTCCCAGTATATTAGCTACACCTTTTTCCTCAGTTCTTGCTGGACTTAGAGGTAAGCAATTGACTTCAATAACTTACCTCTTCAATAACTTAATAAGTTTGGAATGCTTATTTCAGTAGTTCCCCATTCAGATTGTCAAGAATTTCATCATCCCAGAGGTCAGGGCACCCTTTCCCAGGTTTCTCCTACTCTGACCAAACAGATGGTATATCTGTCCCAAGTTGAACTGGGCAAAACCTTCTCCCTTGTATTCCTCATTCTAAATAAATATGGGTAGGGCATACCTTTTCTCGATCTTTGTTAACTAAAGTTCCTCGTAAGTGAGAAGTTTAAAACATCCTTCAGAAAAATCTGACAGGAGTCCTGGCTATGTAAGTCAAAGCTGAAGGCCGCTTGATTATCCATCCCATCTCCCAGACGCAGGAGGAGCCTTCTCTGTTTCATGCCACTTAATTGACATTTTCTGTTTCTTCTGTTTTCTTCTGAATGGTTTCTTCTGATAGCTGTGTATGACACCAGCCTACCTTTATATTGGCAAGACATCACTATCATTTCATATTGGACCAATTGGACCATAATGGCCTATCCTATTTTTGGACTGCAAAAGAGAGGAGGCAGTGGCTCTCAGGGAAACTTCTTAAAAAGTCTAAGTTGATTTCTCTGTAGTGACTTCCACTGCTTTACAGCTTTTTGGAAGCCATTCAGATGAATGGATGTTTCCAGTGTAGCAGCAAAATATGATACTGTTAACAATAGTCATGGTTGGCAAGACATTTCCTGGAACTGCTAAAACTGATGGTACCTAGATAGTCTTGAAACCTGACGAGAGAAGTTGAATAGACTGCTTTTCTTAGTGATCACGAATCATCAACTCCATATTCTCTGTGTGGGTCATTTGCTTACTATGCCAACAAAATGTTAGACATGCACTAAACTAATGTATATTAAGTCCTACTATATGCTAGATACTGGCCTTGGCCAGGGAACAGAAATGAACAGGACACAGTATCTGCCCTTAAGTGACACAGTTTATTGATCAGCAAATTTACTTTCCAAATAAGCCTTGTTTGTTTTACTGTCAGTGCTATATAGTGGATTCAAACTCAGTGTACGATTTCATCAGGATTTTCACACATAGAGCAGTGTTTGAAGATGAGTGCTCTTCCATAATTATAAACCACAATATATCCTGAGCAGCCATGACTACTAACTTTAGGCTTCTGATTCCTTTTGTAAAGAGATCCTTAGGATATGGAGATTGGCATTGACTCGAAGGATATGCCCATTCATGTTCTACCTGGCTAGTGAGAACATGATCAGAATATACCCTGCAAAGCTATTTTTTTCTTCAAGAAATGCGTACTTAAGATGCTTTGAACTATTCGTGAGGCCATAAGAATGGGGATTTCATCATGGATTAGCCGTCAGTTTGGGAAGCATCTTGAATCTAAAGGTTTCACCAAACTTTTAACAGTGGAAGATTTAAAAATTTTAAATAGCTGCATACTGACCCCTCTATGTAATTTCCTTTTATGCCAAGAAGTGGGTTCAAACAATCAAATCTCAGACTCTTCATCTACTCTCAGGGTAGCAACTCTGCTCATATGTAATAGTCCTTACAATGTGACTTTAGAAACATGTCAGCTTCTGCCGTCAGTCTGCAGACAGATGTCTTCGTGGCTAGGGATCCACGCTGATACAAAGTTAGAGAAGTGGAAGTTATCTGTGTCTTGTACTGTTAGTGACTATCTAGGTAAAATCACTTCACTCTTCTACCCGGACCTCCTCCCCAGCTTAAACTTGAATTTCAGTATTTAGTCATAATACTGAATTGTCAATATCAGTATTGAGTCCTTCTTTGACTCTGGTTTTAAGCATCGTTCTTCTCTTCCCAATGACATTTAGACAAAAGGCTACTTACTACTTGACCTTTCTTCAGCTAGATTGCAAATCCTTTGGAACGGGTATCTTCTTAATTGACACTATCTCTTGAAACAACTAGATGTTCTTCTAAAGCTAGTTTTGTGCCCACCTCACTCTCCTTTTTTGGGAAGTTAGCCTGTGAGTCACCATTTTGATTACTTCAGATGTATTGAGTACCACTGAAGAAATAGTGGTCCTTGTTCTAAAAGTGCTTGGATACATGAAATAACTTTCCAAAGGAAGGGGTATCTTTACTAATCTTTCTTTGTTCTGATTCCTTTTCTCTTACTCTCCAATTGAAGAAGTATTTTCTAAAAGCATTTCCTCCAGGTGGGTGCTGAGTGGCTGGGATAGTGGAACCCTCGATTGGGGGCAATTCCAGACGGCTTACTTTGGGAGGACAGTATGATCAACAGTGCCCAGCAGGAATAAGGAAGATTGAAATCAGAGCATAAGGGCAACAGATTTGGCCTTGCCCGCCTTGAAATTTTCCTTCTTAGCCTCTGCAGGGCAATTCTTTCAAGTACTACTACGTACTTCTCAGTCTCCTTTTCTCATATCATCACGTATGTATACAGCAAATACCAACAAATTGCTCTGTGCCACATAGTGTGAAGGACGCTGGGGAAGTAATGATGAACTAATATAGACGCGTGGTTCCTGCCCTTTATGGAAATGAAGAGTCCAGGACATAAGTAAACAATAATTACAAGTTGTAACACATGTCAAAAGATACCGCTGTGAACAGTAAAGACAAAAATCCCTGTTTTTCTGGACCTTGGCATTCTAGTGGGGAAGAAAGGGGAAAATAAATAGAATGTTAAGGTAGGAAATGATGTGGGTGGGCAGAATGGACTACTGTAGTTAGGCAGGATGATCAGTGATGGCCTTCCTGATCAGGTGACCAGGTGGTGACATTTAAACGTGTCAGACAGTGAGTAGAAGAGATCCACAGAGCAAGGGAGGAAAAGTCAGCTCGTGGCACTTGCCGACTGCAAAAAAAACTGGGTCCGAGTTCAGAAAGGGAAGAATGGTAGGAAATGAAGTTAGAGAAGTAGGTAAGGGTCACATTGTGCAGCGGGTCTTGTAGGCACAGTAAACACATTGAATTTTATTCTGAGAGCATCAGTGGGAGGCCAATGAATTATTTTAAATGCGTATGATATGATGATTGTTTTTTAAAAGGTCACTAGGCTCAGAATTGGAAATGAGAGGCCCAGCTTGGAGACTGTTGCAATAGTCCAGGCTGGAGACAATGGTGGTTGGGCTAGGGAAATGTCAGGGGAAATGAAGAGAAGTTGGGGAACATGTTGAGTTTGAGATGCCTTTCCGATACCCCGGTGGGTATGTCTGGAAAACAGTCTGGAATTCAGGTGAAAAATCTAGGCTGGAGATTTAAATTTAGGGATTATATATCTAGGTGATACTGAAAGCCATAGGAGTAGATGAGATCATTTAAGATGGGAAAAGAGGGTAGAGAACTGAGTCTTGAGGAATCCCAGAATTTAGAAATTGGATGGAGGAAGCAAGAAGCCCTCAAAGAGATAGGCCATGTCCAAAATTTGAACTCATCTTCTTTCACAAACGTATTTTGTCTGCAGTCTTGCCCATCTGAATTGATGCCAATTCCACCCCTCCATTTCTTAGT
Organism: Rhinolophus hipposideros; assembly: GCF_964194185.1. Classification (NCBI taxonomy): domain Eukaryota; kingdom Metazoa; phylum Chordata; class Mammalia; order Chiroptera; family Rhinolophidae; genus Rhinolophus; species Rhinolophus hipposideros. The sequence goes on along the minus strand of NC_138061.1, from coordinate 30,211,189 downwards.
CCAAAACTTTGGGGTCATCCATGACCCTTCTCTTGTCCTTGCTCTCTTTCACCTTCTCACTCTTACGCTCCCCACACATCCAGTCCATTACGAAATTATGCTGGCTCTACCTTCAGAGTACCTAGAATCTGCCACTTACTCTGACAAGTGTTACCAGATTATAATCTAAACCACCATAATCTCTCATCTGCTTTACCCTTAACACCCTTAAGTCTAGTCTCAACACAACAGCCAGAGGGTACTTTTCAAATGTTAAGTCATATCATGTTAACTGATCACAAAACCCTGCAGTAACTCTGAGTAAAAAAGCCATGGTCCTTACAGTGGTCCTCAAGCCTCTCTATCTGGCCCTTGTTACTTCTAACCTCATTTCCTACTTTGCTGCCTCTTTCTTTCTCACTCAGCTTGTCACTCTGGCCTTATTACTGTTGGCCAGTAAGGCTCACTTCCGCTCTTTCAAGTCTTCGATCAAATGTCTCTGTGTCAACAACGCCTGTGGTGACCTCCCTGTTCAACTTTACAGCCCGCCCCCATACATACACCCTGATCCTTTCTTACCCTGCTCCTTTTCTAATCAACCTTCTAATATACTTATTTTTTAAATTTATTGCTCATCTCCCATACTTCCATAGAAGTTCCTCAGAGGCAGGGATTTGGTCTCTTTCGTTCTTTAGTATGTTCCAGGCACCCAAAAAAGTGTCTGTCACATAGCAAATATTTCCTGTTCATTTGTTAAATGAATGGATGAAACAGGAAGAAAACCAGGAGTGTGTGATATGAAAACTTTGGAGAGGATATTTCAAGGAAGAGGGAGTAGTCAGTTGCAGGATGTTGTTGAGTGGTCTAGTCAAGTGAGGACAGACATTGTCCTTTAGCTTTGGCAACATGGAGATTGTAAGTGACTTTAATGAAAGCAGTTGTAAGGAAGAAGCAGATGCTAGATTGAATTTGGGAGAAGAATGAATAGGAGATGAAGAATTGCTGACAACACTTAGAGATTCGGTTATGCAGGGGAGGAGAGAAGTAAAAGTGTGCATTCAAAGAAAATGTTTTTTTACGAAATGGAAGATATAGAACATGCTTACGTACTGTTAGGAACGGAGAGGGGTTTGATGGGAATTGATGGGGGGTGGGAAGAGACCAAAGACCTTGAAGGTGAGAAAGAGCTACAGTGTAAGGTGAGAAGCGATTGCTCTTTGACAGAAAGTACACTTTTTTCAACAAAACAGGTAGAAAACTAGTGCTCTCTAGTCATGTTCATTCATTTTCACATACGGCTTCAAATACCATCTTTATGTTCGCGACTCCAAAATGTTAGCTCCTAGCTCATACTGGTTTCTTGAGTTCAAGATCCACAGAACCTTTTATTTACTAGGTGTTTGTTCCACAGGCACCTCAGACTAAACATTTGCAAAATCAAATCTTCTTATCCCACAAAATTTCCTGTTTTATTTTGTATCTCAGAGATCTGATAGTCACTCCCATTCCTTTTCTCCTTTTCCCAAATTAAAGAAGTCACCAGATGCTTTCAATTTTCTCTCTCTTTAGTTACTCCTGGTGACATTATGTACAGTACCAAAAGATGAGAAACAACCTCCCAATCCATGAGAAAAGAGCTAGTTATAACTTCCAACCAATAAAAATGTACTGATAGGAGTTAATTTCTGGGATACTATTAGATTTTTAAAAAGGAGGATGTAGAATAGTGTTTTTGTTTTTTAATGTTAAATAGGTGTTTGTCCTTCAAATACCACTGATGTGTTGTACGAGTATTTGCTATACTGTGACTCAGGAATATAGGGATAATTTCCTTTGGGTCTTTGTGAGGGGAAGGAGGAAGATTCAGATTGAATAGTTGCATCTTTATGAATGCCAACCATGTACCAGGTATTGGTTATTTTTGCAGTGAACATGACTTATATTGGAATTTTATATAAAATTTAATTAGGAAACACTAACTCGAAAAGATACCTGCACCCCCATGTTTATTGTAGCATGATTTACAGTAGCCGAGACATGGAAGAAACCTAAGTGTCACATCGACGAGTAAATGGATAAAGAAAATTTAGTACACACACATCAATGTTATTCAGCTGTAAAAAAGAATGAAATCTTGCCATTTGCAACAACATGGATGGACCTTGAGGACATTATGCTAAGTTAAATAAGTCAGAGAAAGATAAGTATTGTATGATACCACTTATCTGTGGAATCTTAAAAAAACAATGCAAAGAAAGCGAAGTCATAGATACAGAGAACACCTGACATCTACCTTCTTGGGTAGTCTGTGTACTGGCTGTCACGAATGATTTGCTCTTTCATGCTTCCATGCCTGTGTACATTTTGTTTCTTCTGCTTAGACTCCAGCATTCTTTCCTTTTTCATCTCCTTCTTCCTCATTCTCTTAATGATCCTATGGTTTTTCCATAAGCCTTCAGCTCAGATGTCATTGCAGGAATATCCTCTGGGATAACCCTTCCTATTCTTCACTTTCTTCCCATTTAGGTAGTCCCTTCTTTGAGCTCTAATAGCTTTTTATATATACCTCTTTTGTGGCTATTGTATTGAAATTACTGGTTCTTATTGTTCCTCACCATCTTAAATTGTTAGATCTTTGAGACTAGGGAGAAGCAAAAATACTGTCTTTGTGACAGAGCCTAGCAATATTAAACTAACAAAGAATGTAGTTAATCTCTTCAACCGTCTAACTCTTCCATAAACTGCAACCAGGCCAGCCCCAGGCATACACCTTGGAATGGTTGTACCTTTCTCATTCAGTTACCAGGCTTGGTGGGTTTAAGAATATCCTGACAAAATTTCAGATGAGTGAGAAGGTCCTTTCCTTCTCTCCCAACACACACGTAAACCTCCCTATCTGCTTTAACATATGCCTGAAATCCTTTTCATTTCACGGTTAGCTATAAAAAGTTTTTAAGTGCTATTAGTGGGAATGGTAAGAGATTGAAGCTCATTGGTACTAATCTGTAAACCAGTATAAATGAATTGTCAGACTATTTTTTTCATATGGGGAAGTTGCAGCAGAACCATAGGACATGGGTTTCCAAAGGAGGCCTCCTGCCTAGAAAGAAGTTGCTTGTGTTGTGCAAAGTAGGGGCTCCTTTGAAGACACCTAATTTACACTTTTGCCTACCATCACTTCTTTGTGTTTTCAGTACTAGACAAAGATAAACTGTAAGCACATTATATTCTGTTTATATCTCCCTATTCCCTCAGTTTAGTAGAAACATTTTATAAGGTAAATGTGGGAAGGGGTTTCTGGCAAGAGTTAGTTACATAATTTGAACATCTGAAAATGTACACTAAATATGTAGAACTCTGTATTTGCAATTAGAAATGCTATTGTAGGTAGAGTGAGAAATGTTTGAACTTTAGGCTTTCAATCACTTATTTTATAACCTTTCTCTGAAGTTAGTAGTACTACCTAAAGCATTGGAGAGACCCTTTGGATTTCTCCTTAAGATAAGTTAGTGATACTTTTCAGATCCCCTTTTCGTCAATGAGTTCTTGAAATTTTGAGTCTCTTACTATTTTCCATCCAGAAACATTTTAGCATGGCTTCTACTTATTGATTCTAACTAGATATATTTTCTTTTGAGGATTTAAATGTGGGTAATTTGTTTTCTTCTAGGCTTTGGGCGGAAGGATGTAGTTGAATATTTGCTTCAGAATGGTGCAAATGTCCAAGCTCGTGATGATGGGGGTCTTATTCCTCTACATAACGCATGCTCTTTTGGTCATGCTGAAGTAGTCAATCTCCTTTTGCGACATGGTGCAGACCCAAATGCTCGTGATAATTGGAATTACACTCCTCTCCATGAAGCTGCAATTAAAGGAAAAATTGATGTTTGCATCGGTAAGACTGTTTGCTCTCCATAATTTTCTTGAAATTGTTTGTAACTATTCTGAACCTGAATTGGCTTCATTTGTTAATGTGATCAAATTCTGCCAGGCTGAGTTTAAATACTTAAGAACACTTTGTGATTTAATCTAACCACTATTTTTAAAAATCTAAATTTTTAAAAAAATTTATTTCTTTTAATTCCACAGATCCCTATTCCTGGGCTTAGAGTCTTTTTGTGTATGGTAGTGGGCTTAAGTTCTTTAGAGAATAAGAGTACAAGATTCCCGTTTTCTAGAAATTTGGGTTCTTTGGGGAGATAGGACACACAAAGAACCAGATAAAGTCCTGGGAGACGTGAACAGTAGTGTTAGAAGATGATGAGTACAGTGAGTTGGCTGGAGTTAAGTCACTCCTTCCAGGAGTCTTTCCAGGAAGTAGTGGGAGAAAGGTACTATGCAGGTACTTGTTTATAAAGAACTTTGAATTCCAGGTTAAGGAGCTTGATATTGCTAATGTAGGTTGTGTGGAATCATTGAAGATTTTTAGGAAAGAGAACAGTGCGATGAGAGTAGTATATGTTAAGAGTGATCTAGTAGGGGGCTGATAGAATGGATGCCATTGGGGAGATTAGCTAGGAAACGACAGTAACCCGGATGAGAAACGATGAGCGCATGAACTAGGATTGTTGTAGGAGAATGGAAATGGCGGGATAACTGAAGAAGCATTTGAAGGGAAAATTATGAGTCATTTAGAATATTTTAACAAATATGATAGGATTTGCCTGACAGATTGATCATTGACAGAAAATTATATGTGAGAAGGCTGCTTATTTGAGAGTTTTCATTAACCTGGTATTGACTTTTTTGAACCTAACATGGATTTTGGACCCTGCTACCTTAGTTCTATTGCCTGATGCAAATCAGGGACAATTGAAATCCTTGAGGCTGGTAAAAAACCAATACTGTGCACTAGGGAAAGTCCAAAGGCTCTGTGTTGGACTTACATTTCCCTCGTGTGTCCCCCAAACCTCAAATCACTGATTATACCAAAGTCAACAGCTTAGTTTAAATGAGGTAATTTATAAAGATACTAAATAAATTACCTAGTAACCTCTGGGCAATTCTCCTGTCCTATGTGTTATATTGCTACTGCCTTCTGTTCAGAATCCTTGTCTGGTTCCTGAATCTCGGACATATAAACAGCTTTAATAATGCAGGGTTTTCCAGGGGCGGCTGGTTAGCTCAGTTGATTAGAGCGTGGTGCATATAATACCAAGGTTGCTGGTCCAATTCCCACATGGACCACTATGAACTGCACCCTCCTTTAAAAAATAATATAAATAAAAAATATAAATAATGTGGGATTTTCCAAATAAGATTACAGATCTGCACTATCCAATATGGTAGCTGAGGACTGGTAATATTCTACTCCAAATTGAGATGTGCTATGAGGGGAAAATACACCAGATTTCCAAGACTTCATTTGAAAAAAAGGAATGCGAATATCTCAATTTTATATTGATTACAGTATAAGTGTAAATATTGAAATGATAGTGTTTTAGGTATATTGGGTTAAATAAAATGAGTTAAAATTAATTTAACCAGTTTATTTTTTTAATGTAGCTACTAGAAATTTTAAATCACACATGTGGGTCATGTTAATGCCTCACATTTTACTTCTGTTGGACAGTACTGTTACAAATAGTAGAATGAATATTAACCCGATTAAAGAACGGGAGCTAGGCTTCCCTTTCTGCAGGTATTTGCATTCTTTCCCCAGCTCCTTATTTATAGAGTGTGCCCGAATATCTTTATATAACAAATAACAATACAGAGTATAACACAGATCTTTTTAATATGCTTTGGGTTATAATATAGCAGTTTCGATTTGGGGTTTGTTAACTCTACAGAGAGTTTTTTTTTTTTAAAGAATTGTGTGATTTTTTAAAAAAAATTTATTTCTTTTAATTCCACAGATCCCTATTCCTGGGCTATCCATAGCTTTAGAAATTGTTATGATAGAAAATCTTTCTAACATAGACAGTATTCATTTGAAATGAGAAAACAAGCTTTCAAGCAAACTTGCCTTTTATTTCCTCACATACTCTTTATCTGTCCTTAGTCACTTGTCTAGGAAAGGAAAATCTGACTTTAAGCTTAGGGGACATTTATTTAGTGTGTATATAATACATTGAAATAAGAAACTTTTATGTAGTCTTATCTGTAAAATATAATATTTACCATAGTATCAAAATATGAAAGGTCTTTAAATAACCTTGAGACTTCTGAACCAGAATTTGGAGAAAATGATTTACTGAAATAAAAATGTCATGATTATCATCTTGAAAAAGGTAGTGTTGCTATTTTGCAGTGCTCTTACAGCATGGAGCTGAGCCAACCATCCGAAATACAGATGGAAGGACAGCACTGGATTTAGCAGACCCGTCTGCCAAAGCAGTGCTGACTGGTAAGTCTGTGTACTCTGTTTGGGTATTCCAGGAAGAATGTAAAGAGTGAGCTTGCTAGGTTAGATAGCTTCCTGCAGTTAGTCACCTCGGCTAGATTTTTTTAATAGTATCAGTTCAATTGATGTTTTTTTCCTACATCTGAACAGTTGGCATTTGATTCTTGTCTAAGAAAGGTAAAGCTTTTTTTTCTTTTTAAATTGATGTTCCTTCTTCACTATTACATGCTTTTAATCTTTTAAAAAAAAAATCTTGGGGCTTAAAAGAAGCTTTATACTAGCCGTCAGTACACAGTTCATATTGTGGGCAGCAGTTTAGATTTCATTTCAGCAAATCAGTAAACACCATGCATTACGTTAAATTATGTTAATTTAAATTGTATTAATTTTAAAGTTTTTTATTCATTGTAAATATAAAAGCTGTAGGCATAAAGAGTTTATATTTAATCCTGTTTTTATTTATATATACGAGCAAGGTGTGATCAAAAAATACAGTGAATGTTTAAATTTTAAAAATTTATTACAGTAAAAAACACATTGCCATTAATCCCTCTCAAAATACTCCCCCTCGCTTTGAACACACTTATCCCATCGTTCTTGCCACTTTATGAAGCAGTTCTGGAAGCCCTCTTTTGTGTCTCTAGTTGCACTGTCGTGGCTGCCTCAATGTCCTGAATCGATTCAAAATGACCTTTTATGGTCATTTTGACTTTGGGGAAGAGCCAGAAGTCGCATGGTGCCAGATCCATGTGAATAAGGTGGATGAGGACACACCATAATGCTTTTATTTGACAGAAATTGCTGTACCAGAAGCAATGTGTAACATGGAGCGTTGTCATGATGGAGAATGAAAATGTTTGCCCATTTCATGTTAATGCATTGTTCATGATCCATGGTTTGTAGCACACTTTAAAACACACCTTCTCTCAGCCATAGCTTATACCCGACGGACTGTACTGGACAAGCTGAAACTTGTCACACTGTTACTAAGGTTCGAATTGCCACTTTCCATATTGAAGATCCCTGCCTTTCCGTTGTATAGCACTCAGCAGCATTCACGGTATTGTTTGATTACGCCTCATACAGATGTCCTGAGTATCTGAGGGGAATTGGTTCCAGGACCCCCCCACAGATACAGAAAAATCTGTGGATGCTCAAGTACTTTATATAAAATGACCGAAGAACAGTGCATACAGTCGGCCCTCCACATCCACAAATTCCCAACCATGGATTGAAAATACTGTTTCCAGTCTGAGGTTCATTGAATTCATGGATGTGAAACCTGCAGATATGGAGGGCTGACTGAATTTAAAATAGCATTGTAATAAAAACAATTTTAATGTTGAAAAATCTTATGGATTCACAAGAATTTTATGATTATGTTCAGTTGGTGATGTTATAGATTATATTTTGTCATTTTTGAATGTTGACATATTGGTTGGATTTTGTTTTGTTTGGCTTTTGAATGAAGTTGTGGATGCATTTTGTGTTTTAGGCAAATAGTGTATTAGTTTTATAAAATTTAAGGAGTAAAAAGAAAAGGAAAAGCTCACCCATAACCACCTAAGACAAACTTAAAATTTCGGTGTATTTCCTTCTTGGCTTTTCTTTTTCTGTGCATATTGTTTTTGTATAATTGTGATCGCACTTCATTATATAACATTGACTCTTTTCATTTTCATAACAAAGGTATTCTATAAATATTTTTAAACTGCATAACATTCTATTGATTAAATCATTTTCCATTTATTGGAAATTTATTTACAATTTATCTATTTTAGCTATAGTTCAGTGAGCATCTTTATACATAAATCTGTCATTACTTTTGTAATTAAACTTTCTTAATTTCTGCTTTTTCCCCCCCTAATTTACAGGTGAATATAAGAAAGATGAACTGTTGGAAAGTGCCAGGTGTGTTATAAATATGTACTATGAATACTTTAGTATTTAAATATTTATTTTACAATAAGCAAACTTTTTAAAAATTTTAATGTTTTTGAATATTCACATAAATGTTTTCAGATAGGATCTGATAAACATTAGAAATTGCTAATACTTTTTTGTGTGTGTTAGGAGTGGCAATGAGGAAAAAATGATGGCTCTACTCACACCATTAAATGTCAACTGCCATGCAAGTGATGGTAGAAAGGTACTTCCTTTTGCAACTAAGTTTATGTTCATCTCCTGGTAACGTGCAAATGCATTTATCTTATTATAAATTAAAACATTTCATGAGAATGCTGATATTTTCTTTTGGAGTAATTTTTAAACTTAGTAAAACTTTATTAATAATAAACATTTAGTTGTTTACTGTATGTGTATGTGTTGGATTTTGTAAAACCAAATTGATAACTATTTACACAGTGACGTTATAAAGTTTTAATCTGGGTTTCTGGTTTCATATTGGGATTTTTCGCCCTTTTTTTTAGCCACTGTTTGAATTTCATTAATTTTTCTGATTGTTTCAGTCAACTCCATTGCATTTGGCAGCAGGATACAATAGAGTGAAGATTGTACAACTGTTGTTGCAACATGGAGCTGATGTCCATGCAAAAGATAAAGGGTAAGTATTTGAACAAAAATTAGGATTTCTTAAATATTATTATACTAGCCTTATAATAATTTCTGTAACCTTATAAAAATCATATTTTTTACTAAACAGCATAAACATTTAACAATTTGCTGATTGCTCTGAGGACCGGGGAATTATAAAACATTAAGGCAACCACTTTTAGGGCTTGCACTACACTTTCGGGGCCTTAAAATATTCCTAACAATACAGGTTCTCTACTGTGAGGTGGTAAGGAGGGATACTATTATAGGAGTTCCTGGGGCGGGGGGTGTCTCAGTGATGACTAGTGATTGGGAAATCCTTCAGGAAGAGGTGGTACATGACCTGCACTCAGTTCAAGAAAGCAGAGAGTTTAGGCAACATCACTGCTGTGTGTGAAAGAGTTGGTGTGAGAAAAGGTACTAAAGCAGATATTACAACGTATTTAAGGAACAATGACCAGACCAGCTTGGCTAAAGCACATGATTCACATAGGGGAAAAATGAAGGTTGGCATTGGAGAAATAGGTTAGAACCAGGTTTTAGAGGATTTGGTATTTTAGCCTAAGGAATTCAAACTTCATTTTGTGATCCATGATAACCATCAAAGGATCTTAAGCAAGGGGAATGGTTATTCTAAAAGAGGAGTTTTAGGAGGTGCATTCTGGCAGCAATCTGTAGGGTAGATTGGAGAGGGACACTAGAGGCAAAAGGAGCAATTAGAGAGTGAGTATTATAGGGGTTCAGATATAATAAAGATCTGTAGTGGTGGTGGTCGAGGAATTAGAAATGAAAACAGTGCAAGAGATATTACAGTGTAAGAATGGATAAGATTTGTTGTGTGTCTGGATATGATGAGAGAGAAAGGAATAAAAAGGTAACTAACTCCATGTCAAATTTTGAAGCTGAATGAGTGAGACCCAGTGATACACATACTAACATCCGGGAGGGAAAATTGTTTTTGGGGAAAATGTTGAGTTTACTTTTAGAACTCTTGGTTTTATGAGATGATGATGGAAACTCAGGTGGAGGTGGCTAGCAAATAGTTGGAAATGAAATTAGTGCTCAGATAAGTAAGAAACTATAAAACCAAAATGGTAAGGAAGGTCATGAGCCTTTAAAGAGAGGACAGATAGAACTAAAGACTAAGCCCTGGGTGGCCATCACTCACCAGAGACCATCATGATAGTGTCTGTGGTAATTAATTGTGAGTGATCCCCAAGGAAGAGCGGCTTAAAGGTAAAAGTCAAGATTTTAAGTAAGGTTCCGCTGTACCTTCTATAAAGTTCTTCCACTGCCATCCTCAAGGAAGTAGATTTTAGTTTTGTTAAGGAACATAGCAATTTACCTTACAGAATCTCAAAAAAACAGTTTCAGAGAAGAGCCAGTATTTGAGCGATGAGTTTGGAAAAGATGTGAAGTAATCCAGGAGGGAGGGTAATCTAATCTATACGCAGGGGATAGTATGTGTAGAGCTATTCAGGAAACTGCAAGTGCTTTGAAGGGTAAGGCTAGATAGAGAGAGTGAGATCATTGTATGCCAGCTTAAGCAGTTGGAACCATATTTCAAAAGCAAGGAAGAACCAGAGAAGGACATTAAAACATGGAGTAACCGTATATAAAGTAGCACTACCATTATCTTTTGGAAAACGTGGCTACGGCTTGGAGGACAAATTGAGGTGGGGATCATTTCATAGTACAGGGAGAAATAGTAAAGGCCCAAACCAAGACAGTGGCAGCAGCAGTGGGGGGGAAAGGGGGATTTGAAAGAAACTTGGAAGTTATAATTGTTAGGACTTAGGATTCAAATGGGTGTTATTGAATTTTACACTTTTTTTAATTATTAGAAGGTTACATAAGCCATTTGCTGTTTAAATCTAACTGTAAAGTTAAATAAAATTAAATAAACTAAACCTAGGGAATCTTTAATAAAAGGCTTTTCCCCCCTCTGATATTGTAGTGATCTGGTGCCGTTACACAATGCCTGCTCTTATGGTCATTACGAAGTAACTGAACTTCTCGTCAAGGTTAGTTCTCTTATTCTTTTTTAATAATTATAATTTATTTTAAGTACATAGCATGTCTTTTTTTTAACTTTTCAGTTATAATTGACATTAAATATTATAGTAGTTTTAGGTGTACAGCGTATAGTCGAACATTTATATAATTTATGAAGTGTTCCCCCAATACGACTAGTATCCACCTGGCACTAAGTGTATCTGTTTTCTGTGTGTTTTTAGTGCTGGGTGGATACAGGAATGTTTATAATTACTATAAAATGTAGATGACTGATAGGTCAGCATCTGTCTGCTTGAGATTTTTGAGATACCATAACATTTTAAATATAAAGTAGCACTACCATCTTACAAATACAGATTAAGTGATTCTGTAATTTTTGGCTAAAAGTGAAGTTTTAAAACTTGGAAAATATCAATAAGCAATTTTTAGTGAATCATGTATTATTAAAACCATCAGTTACATTTGCAAGACTTGCCTAGTTGTACTTTGAGTTGGAACAGCTCACTTGGTGAGCTTTACTTCTTCCAGTATGCTGGGTGGCTGTTGTTTAACAAACAGGTTCCCAGGACTGGCAATAAATTCTTTATTTTGCTCCCTCTTGGATGAGAATAAGATAGGGATCCAAGGTTGTTACCCACATCCATTTCCTTTTGTCCCCCAGTCTCTATATATGCATTCGACCACACTCTTCAGACTTCTCTCACTCTGCACCTATTCTGCCCCTTTAATACTTTTCCTCATTCTGTCAGCAGCTGTCATGGAAAGGGAAAGAGGACATTTGTTTCCAAAGCCTCTGAGCTTCCTTTGGGGCAGGTGCTGCCACAGAATACATTTTCTCACAGAAATAACTATTATAATGATTAGATACTCTTGAGTAGTCCATAAGCCTTTTAAAATTTATAATGTGGTTACAATGTTATATATTTATAGCAATAATGCTTTTGCTTATTGTAAAACTGAATCTTGAATTCAGCACAATATTTGGAATGTAATTGTGGATGAGAGTGAAACTTCAGGCAGATTGCGGTGGGACTTACAGACAACTGAGTGGCGTTTTCCTGAGACCTAGTGTTTTACTAAATAGGAGTGGGAGGCTGAAGAAAGGTCATACAGATAGAGGAGGGTGCAAAGAATTACCAGAGTAGTCAAGTTCAGGAAAATGAGAAGAAAGCAAGGAGATGGAGACTGGGAAAATACAGGCAGAGGTCCTAGGCAGTGCTGAGTCAGTTGGCAACACTTGCTAGATCGTCTGGCCAACAGAAGCTGGCATTTAACAGCAGACATATTGTGATTGCTTTTCATGACCAGAATACTGTACCAGTTGTGATGTGACTGCTTGAAAAGTTAACATTTTATACCAGTGGAAGTAGTGTCAGGATGCATTGTTACTTTCACACTCACACCACATTGAGAATCTTTTGTTATTTTAGTCTCTCAGTGTTTTTTTAAATGAATTTTTTAAACTGGAGTATATTTAGTTGAGGGCCACTAGGGTGATAGGAAGTCTGGAAACCATCTGATAAGGATAAGTGAAGGAGCTGAAGGTGTTTAGACTAAAAGAAAAACATAGGAATTGCCTTCAAATATTGCAAAGAAGAATGTTGATCATTTTTGCTCCAAAGAAGCCCAATAGGTCAAAATTTAAGTGATTTTGATATATTTAACTTAATGTAAAAGAGAACCTCCTAACAACAAAGTATAAAAGGTTACGTTGGTTGAAAGTACTGAAAGAATAAGTAGCTGGTTCACCTTCTGAAGGAATGCTATGGAAGGGATTTTGTATTTGATGAGAGGTTGAACTAGAATGACTTCTATGGTGCATCTAATTCTAATACCTGGAAATAGCTAACATTAAAAAGACAATACCAAGGATTAGCAAGGCAGTAGAGCCTGGAGCTCCAACATTGCTGATGGCAATGCAAAATTAATACAACCACTTTAGAAAAGTGTTTGGTAGTTTCTAATAAAACTAAACATATATCTACCAAAGATTTCCTCTCCTAGGGATATATGCAAAAGAAACGACAGCATGAGTCCATAAAGAAACTTGTACATGAATGTCCATAACAGCTTATTCATAATAGTCAAAAACTAGAAGCAGTCCCAATGCCCATCAACAGGATGATGGATAAGTAAATTATGGTATTTCTTATACAATGGAATGCTGCTCAGCAATAAAAGTGAATTATTGAGACAACATTAATGAATCTCAGAAATATTATGTGTGAAAGAAGGTAGACACAAAGTACATAGTGTGTCATTCCATTTTTATGAAATTCAGGAACAGGTAAAGGTAATACATGGTGCTAACATCACAATGAGTGCAGGAATTGTCAATGGAAGGAGCATGAGGGAACATTCTGGGGTAATGAAAGTGTCTTATATTTTGAATTGGGTGATGGTATCACGAATATGTACATTTGTCAAAACTCCTCAAACTACAGTAGTTCTCCCCTCCCCCAATCAGCTGTTCTGCTTTCTGCAGTTTCAGTTACCCACAGTCAACCGTGGTCCAAAAATATAAATGGAAAAATATAAATTCCAGAAATAAACCATTTATAAGTTTTTAATTGCGTGCCATTCTGAATAGTGTGATGAAATCTCGCAGTGTCCCACCCAGGACATAAATCATCCCTTTATCCCACGTATCCATGCTGTGTATGCTACCTGCCCATTATTCATTTGGTAGCTATTTTGGTTACCAGACCGACTGTCATGGTATTGCAGTGCTTATATTCAAGTCACCCTTATTTTAATTAATAGTGGCCCCAAAGGGCAATACTGATGCTAGCAATTTGGATATGCCAGAGAGAAGCTGTAAAATGCTTCCTTTAAGTGAAGAAGTGAGTACAGTACAATAACATATTTTGAGAGAGAGACGTTTATATAACTTACTACAGTATATTCTCATAATGATTCTATTTTATTATTAGTTATTGTTGTTAATCCCTTCCTGCGCTTGATTTATAAATTAGACTCTATCATAGGTATGTGTGTATAAGAAAAAAAACATATATATACTTAAGAACTTTGCATTTTATTATATGTAAATTATAGTTCAAAAAAGGAAAAATTAATTCTTGGAAAAGATACATGTTACATCTAAAACTTCATTCTTAACTGTTTTTAACGATAAAAGAGTTAAATAGGCCTTTGTGGGTAGACCTAGCAACCAGCTCTTGTTTCTTCTATGGGGAAAAAAATGTATTTTTTTTCTGAAATAATTGGTTTAAGAACGGAACTTTGGGAACATGTTTAAGCTTGCATGATGTTAAATTACAGAGTGCTACTAATATAAATTCTCTTAACAATTAAACACTAGTTATACGCTTTACTCTCCCAGCACGGTGCATGTGTAAATGCAATGGACTTGTGGCAGTTCACACCTCTTCATGAGGCAGCGTCTAAGAACAGGGTTGAAGTGTGTTCTCTTCTGCTAAGTTACGGCGCAGATCCAACACTCCTGAATTGTCACAATAAAAGTGCTATAGACTTGGCTCCCACACCACAGTTAAAAGAAAGATTAGCATGTGAGTATAAATGATGAATGTTTAGCCAAGGATGTTATGATACCAATAAACAAAAAATGTTTTCTTTCTTGTTTGTTTCTAGAAATTTTTAAATAAAAAATATTTTCCTTAGCCTTGGATATCTGTTGTTGCTCAGAGTAAGATATTATTATAAATCATTTGGAAGTTTCTACTCATTCTGCTCTTTAGATGCTCTGAAAAGAAAATATATTTGTATTTCTTTTTTCAAATCAAGTTAAACACTTTTTATATGTATTAATCTTATGGTTGGTATGCTTTTGGGAAAAAAATTTGGGGTTTTGTTCCTATCTTTGATGTGACTTTCTAGTTATAATATGCCATGAAGATAGTGTTATTTGTAGGATTGCCATTTTATAAACATAGTCCCCAGATTTACCGTTTAATATTCTTCAGTATCTGAGCAGTTCTGTGGTTCTCTGTCTACAGCTGAAATAGATGTAGCGGAAAATTGTCACCTAATTCAGATATAGTATTGCTATACATAAGTAGGAAACTTGTATTATTCTGGAGTTACAAAGGATATAATGGGTAGTTTCACAAATCTGATGAATAAAACAGAGGGATCTTGAGAAAATAACCCTCTTTCATTTGTTCATCAGTAGATGCCTCTTGGAAATATCCAGCTTGTCTAGTCCCCAGTTCTTTGATGTGAGAGCAAAGCCATCTGCTATTTCTATAATGTTAGTACAGGGACTATGATCACTTTTTATTTTATTTTTTCACTGAGAAAAGTTCTGTTCTTTTTGATAATTCTCAGAACTCTCTGGTCTGGGAACATTTTGCCCTACCACAGATACTTCCAAACCAAAATAGTCTTTGAGTTGGCCGTATGCTAAATCATGTATATAGTTGGGGATGGACTGAGTCATAACTGAGAGGAACTAGAATACCACTGTCTCCCTTTTCAGGGGTTATGTTTGGTGTAAGCGTCTTTTACTAAGTTCATGTAAATCCCATCAATTTGATAATCCTCATGCAGATTTAAATGCTTTTTCTTTATTTCTTTATGTAGACGAATTTAAAGGCCACTCTTTGCTGCAAGCTGCACGGGAAGCTGATGTTACACGAATCAAAAAACATCTCTCTCTGGAAATGGTGAATTTTAAGCATCCTCAAACGCATGAAACAGCATTGGTAATGTTTCAGATTTAAGTTTTTAAAATACAGCAACCAAACTAATGATAATGTCTTACTTCTGATGATGATACAGGATAATTGTCAAAATGTCCTATTTTTAGTAATTTGTTTTAAAAATCTATGCTTTTTAAAGATTAATGCCTGCACATAGTATATAAAGAAAAAATTTCAAACAATACGGAAAAATAGACAACCTCACCCCCCAAAAGGCAGTGCTAGTATTTATTAGAGTATCCTTCCCGAAAAAAGTTTTATTTATATACTGGCATATATTATGCGTAATTTTTATTATCGTAAATGATACATACTATTTGCTTTTTTAGTATAAAAATTATAAATGTTTATGATTGAAAAATTAGAAGCCACTGAAAATAATAAGAAAGAAAATAATTCTGCCGTCGAGATAAAATCACTTCGTTTTCCTTCCAGTATTGTGATCTTTTTCAAAATTAGATCTGAAGTCTTGTGTATCTCCCCTCTATGCTGTGTGAATGAAGTGTGTGAGTAGAGGCTCCTTCCCTGATAGAGGTAATAACATCTCTGTGGAATTGTAACAAAGTAAATGAGAACCAGGCAGTCCAGAAAAGCAATCAGAAAAGAATGGATAAAGTAAGGATAAATGATAGAAGATAGGAAAGGGACTGGTATAATCAGAGGCACCTTAGAAGTAGAAGTTTAAGAGGAACAAAGTCCTGCTATATGAATTGCAGAATGTACTTCGGGTGAGGGAAGATGACCCTGAGTAAATGAATGTGTTTAGGGGCATATTTAACTCATGGTAGCCTTATTTTCCTAATATCTTTTATGATTAATTTTCTTCCTTATGCCGTGATGTAAACTATGTGAAGGGTATATAGAAACCTAGCTATAAAACATTTTAGACCTTTTTGCTACTTATAAAAAATTTCCAAGTTAAAAAAAAAATAACAAAGCTACAGACTAATAAGATATGCTACTGCAAAATTAAAATCATAACAGCATTAAGATGGTACAGAGAAACTTGGAAAAACTGACATGGAAAATTTTCTGGTCTGAAGAGCAAACACTGCATGTTGTTTTCCCCTAAATACTCCGCTATTAAATAACTTTTTTTGTTATTAACCTTAAAACATACTAGGAGTTAAGTATTGGATGGTTGTGGTCAGGGGCAGTGTCTTCAATGTTTCCAAAGATTACATGCCCTGTCCTGGGATGGGGCAAAGGAGTAGGGATGCAATTTGAAATGGATGTGATCAAGAATTCTTGGAAATACGAAGTTTATTTCCATTCTTGTGCTACAGTGATGTCCTGGGATGATTACTCATAACATACTAAAGGAGCTATATTCACCAATTAGAAATGGTTTTATTGAGGGCAATGAAATGATTTTGTTGTCAACAACATCAGAGTATGAATCTGTAGCTAAGTCATGACAATCAGCTAAGCTTTATTATTAACAAGTCAAAACCAGAACAAATTTCATGTGTACTGTGTATTTAGATGTATAGAACTTAGCTTAACAATTATCCAAAACATCCCATGAATTTTCAAGTTTCAATTTTATGTTAACATATATACATACATTGATTTAGTCATTCACTCATTCAGACGTTTGTTGAACACCTGTATGGGTATCATCCTGGATGTTGAGGATGCAAAGATTTGGGACCGGACCATGACATACTTATTAGGTTTGTAACTAGCAAATCCCTACCTCCTGTCTCCCCTTCCTCCTTGATACACGATAGACACAGATGCTGCAGCACCCAATTCAGTGTGTCGTTTTCTACCACTGATTTTAGCCAAACGGGTAATCTAAGCTCCTTATTCTGGTGGAGCAACATTTTGAAAGAGAAATAAACACTACTCATCTTGTCAGCTATTTCATTGGTACTATTACCAAGCAGATTCCAGAGCTGATGAGTGCTGTTATTTCATGTAAAGAAACCCCAGCCTTTGGAGTGTTTTGTTGATTAACCTTTAAAAAATATCATAAACATTTTGCAATGTGGGAACAATTTTGAAAGGAGTATTGATCACATAAATTTAAATTTTTCATCACATCAGTAGTGGCTTTTTCAAAGATGTAACACAACTATAAAGCTTGATCAGAATATTTAGTAACACATATCATCTGGTAAATAAGTTTTTCAGGCCCTGCCAGAATTTAGTAATCATTGCACATTCTATCCAATAGAAACTCTTTGAGTAGCAAAGTTTTTAAAAAGTTAAAGCCAAAAATACAACAAAGAAGTGAAATAACTTCTTGGTTGGAAATATAAAATGTTCTTAAATAAAAATTAGTCATGTATCGTCCTTGATTAATGCTGCAATTTAAATTATCTAGCATTGTGCTGCTGCGTCTCCGTACCCCAAAAGAAAGCAAATATGTGAACTGTTGCTAAGAAAAGGAGCAAACATCAATGAAAAGACTAAAGAGTAAGTATATTTTTAATAATCAAAAATTATTGACATTTTATTTTTTTGAAAATATATTCATTGTTTGGCTGACTTTTTCTCTTTAAGATTCTTGACCCCTCTACACGTGGCATCTGAGAAAGCTCATAATGATGTTGTTGAAGTAGTGGTGAAACATGAAGCGAAGGTATACTTCCTTTTTGGTAATCTTTGGTAATCCAATGAATTATTTCCTATTTAGCAGATGAAATGCCTGACTTCCAAAACCTATTTACTCTCTCATAAGTATTATTTTTTCTCCTCTTAATCTATACTTAAAAATAGTCCTGCAGGTACTTCATTTAATTTTTTTCTAGAAAGCCTATAGATTTACTCAAAAGTATATTATTCCTATATGTCCTTCCTTCTGTATATATCCTTCCTTCCTATATATCTATTCCTTCTAACCATACCCTACTGGTCAAGTTATCCTTAAAGTCTTTTCCTAATAGTATAGTCTTCAGGAAAATATCCCTAGCTAGAGATACACTGATTCTGGTCTGTCATCTTTTCCAGTCTTTTATCTTCCATTCCTTGATTACTATGGTAACTTCCTGTTGTTTACCCCAACCACAGACTTTCTTGTGCTCTGTTATTTCTGTGACTAAGCCAGAAAACTTAGAACAGGAGGAAATAAAGTAAATTATTTTATTAAAAACCTAGCTCCCCATATTGGGGAGTTACCGGGTTTTAGTTGGCATTTGTACACAAAGCATATTAGTCATGGAATAATTATGTTTTCATCGAGGCTAGAAGTCGTCATTTCTTACCCAGGAATTTAAAAAATAATAATAATAAAAGATACACATAGCATCCCAGAGTGGAAGAGATGACAGTCACCTAATTCAATAGTTTCACAGTTTTTAGCCATATGTCCTTGCCTTCTTTAAAAAAATCTTCAGTAGAAATCGGTTATATAACAAAGAATGGAACTGTTCTAAGGAGAAGAAATACAGATCCCTTCCCCCAGGTGGCCCCGAGGCTCTTTTCTAAATGTGCTTTGCATAATAGTTTTCTGATCTGTCCTTCCTTGTGTTTCCACTGAAGGAACCACTTAGAATTCTATAATTTCTTTTTTTGTTGCCTCTTATTGTCTTGCTTTCTCTTTGTTTTGGGGGAATTCTTAATAATGTATAATCTCAATCTTTCCTATTGTAAATTATTGAATAAAATAAAGTTATTTCTGCTTGACTGCTTGGCATACTCATTTGTCTGTTCTATAACTTTTCACTGATTACTTTTTTCATACATGTGATGAATTACTAGAAGACTCTCGGGGTGTGTATTAAATTTCAGTTGTGAAACTCGATGAAATAGTCTTAATGAGGGTGACCATCAATCCAGGTTTGTCCAAGACGAATTTCCAGAAACACAGGACTTACAGGACAAGTTGGTCACCCTAATCTTAAACAGAGTGGTACCCAAATAAAGTTTCAAGTAGTTATGTTTAATATTTCAGTGAGTTTTGGTATGTGAATAAAAAGATTGATGTGAATAAAATGCCCTGAGCATTTTAAATGGCTTATTCCGCTTCTATAAGCCTGGAGATTAGCTATTTATAGTCTAGTTTTGGATTCATTGAAAAAGTCTTAACTATGTCCCTATTTATTCTCCAATTCCATGAATATGAATTGGACAGTGTCTCAAAACACACTAGCGGCCTCACAATTGTTTACTGAGGAACTTAATTTCTCAGTTATGTTTTGAAGAATTATTTCCCTAGTAGCGAGGAGTGGGGATGGGGATGAGATCGGGGTGCTACAGGTAATTTTTATTATTAACACTTTCAAAAATAGAACCAAGTTGAAAGAATTTTATAGAGAATAATTATATACCCATCACCTAGATTCCGTTACTAACGTTTTACTGTTACTGTTTTATTACATATCATCACTTTCCCCTTCTATCAGTCTATCTCATTTTTTTGACACATTTTAAAGTAATTTGCAAATGATTTTGAACTTTTCCCTTCCTAAATACTTCCACGTAGGCATCATCTAGAGGTCAGTATTCATTTAAAGATTTTTTGGGATATAAAATTTACATACAATGAAATGTAAAAATCTTAAATGTACATTTACTGAATTTTGACTAATGCATACACCCACATAACCAAAACTCACCAAGATACAGAATGTTACTTACAGGGCCCCATCCAAGATAATCAACACCCCTAAAGGCAATAACTGTTTTGATGTTTTTCTACATAGATTAGATTTGCCTGTTCTAGGCCTTTATGTCTGAAAACATAGGATATATACTCCTTTGTAAGGCTTTTTCCTTGATACAGTGTTTTGGAGATTCATTCACGTATCCATAGTTTGTACCTTTTTATTGCTCAGAAGTATCCCATTGTATGAATATACCATAATATTTATCCCTACAGATTATTTTACATAATAAAAAAGAAGATTCAGCCAGTAGAAATACGTGTTTGTAATTTAGTCTCTGGCTTTGTTATTGATTATTGTCTGTCTTGGGGTTAATCTCCACATTTCTGGACCTCAGAGATCCATAAAAATACATGGATTAGACATTCTTAGGTAATGTCTAACTCTAAAAGCTGACTCTAATAACTTTAATGCCAAACACAGCTGTTACTCCACATCTCATGCTTTTAACCCAAAACTGAGTCTTCCTTCTGATGTCAGCCTTCATGAATTGGTGAATGTATGCTCTAGATTTGAGCATAAATACTTGCTTTAGCACTGGATTATAGGCTTCATAAGATAATAATTGAGAATTTTAAATTAGTAGCAAATGTTAAATACATGATTGGATGATTTTAAATTTTACATTGAAGCTAACTTCAGCTTTCTCTGCATTGTTCAGGTGAATGCTCTGGATAATCTTGGTCAGACTTCTCTGCACAGAGCTGCACACTGTGGTCATCTGCAGACCTGCCGCCTCCTCCTGAGCTACGGGTGTGATCCTAACATCATATCCCTTCAGGGCTTCACTGCCTTACAGATGGGAAATGAAAACGTGCAGCAGCTTCTTCAAGGTATTAAATGCTTGCATGAAATTAATTTTTTTTAAATTAAGCTTTAAATTTTTCCCATATCACGTAGGATTTGGTAGTAAAAAAAATTTTTTTAGAATTTTTGGCTGTCATTTCTTCCTAATTCATTATACTCAATGCCCAGATGTCATTAAATCTTAATTATGATTTTGTTCTAGTAGTATTTTCTGTTCAATTTCTGAATAAATAAATGACTCTTAAGTTTTTATTTAGAAAGCTTTTAGGAGAAAGATACAATAGCTGTTTCTTTTTAAAGAAGGGAAACTTGAAAAGGTAGGTGTCTCTTATTAGAGCAATCATAGAGAGAAAAAGTACTCTAAAGACTGGCCCTACTACTTCTTCACTCTTTTTATTTATTTATTTTTTTATATATAAGGTAGATTTTTGTACAGTTAACTATTTGACTTATTAAGACATATTTAACTAGTGAATTCAGTCACATTCATTACACTTAAAAATATTCAGATATAATATCTACATACAATCTAAATAGCTACACATAGGTTAAACATTTCAGCCTAGAAATCTGGTCCCCTGATTTTTAAAATGCCTTTGCCTACGTCTCTACATTTTACTAAAAGTTAATGGATTGTCTTTGACATTTCAAAACTCAAATGAGAAGGAATGTAACAGATTAAGTCTTTTGTACCTTTAACAGTCACCCTTGATCAAGATCCTTTTACCCGTGGTCTAGAAACCACCTTTTGAGAAAAACACTGCTTGAATAGATGAAGGCAGGTTGATAAAAACCTCCTGGAAACTGACAAAACTGTGAAATAACTACAGGACTGCTTTCAAGATTATCTTTCAAGTATTCCCATGATACACTTCCCCATACACCATGCATTTGTTTCAGTGTAGGTTTTGGGGGTATGGCACTAGTCCTGTTCGGTCGCCTAGTAAGGGACATTTACAGTCTTGGTAATTTTGTGCTAAGTGCTATTACTTAATCTTTTCAGCTACTTTCTTAGAATAAATTATCAAAGTACAATTTCCAGGTCAAAGGATAATATGTAATTGTCAAATCACCTTCTAGAAATGTTGTTATATGCCATTTTACACTACTACTAACCATGTATGGTAGGACCTGTTTGCCTTGTCAGCACCTGGTATATTATTCTTAATCTTTTCCTTGGGTGAATTTGTGTATATGTGTGAATTACAGAAGTCATAGATGCTTTTTTAATGCAAATTACAGAAACTGTCATATTGCTCCCCCATTTCCTTTTTGTCCACTAATGAATGAATGAAAAAAGTGTCATTATTTGACATTTCTAAGATGTATGTTGCAATATTTTTTCCATTTTTTTTCTTTGCCTTACAACTTTTTAATGCTTTGTTTATTGCCTGCAGATATTTTTCCAAAGCAATTTTGGTTCTGCTTTTGATGTGCTACTCTAAGATACTTTTCTACTGCAAGATAAAAAATAATACTCACCTATATTATCTTCTGTATAGTTAAGGTGCAATCTTTATACTTGAGTCTTTAATCTATCTGATGTTTATTTTGTTCTAAGATGCAAGGTACATGTTCTCTTCTTTTTTATGAAATTTATATGAGCTATGAAACAGAATTTCAGACCTGAAAATGGAAATGACTTCAAATATCTTCTAGACCAACTTCTCTCTTTTTAGAACTAAAAAAATCTGAGTCCCGGAAAGTTCAAATGATTTGTCCTAGTCAGCTAGTTAAGGACAGAACCATAGTTAGGTCTCTGGCCATTGCTCTCCTAATTTAATATTTTTCCACCATTCAACAGGCTTGGTTTTAAAACAGGCCATCTTTCATTATTTTATGTTCTTTTACATTACTTAAACCACGTTTTATGATTATTCATATTTACATACATTTTGCTTATGTGTGTGTGTGTGTGTTTCAAAGAAAAGTTTTAGGGAAGTCTTACTGTTTTCTTCTACTACCATAGGGATGTCCTACATAATCTACCAAACTATAAAAGAACTCTACTTCCAGATAAGATGCCTCCCTTAAAAAAAGGGTTGGTTCCACCTTCTAAGTAGGAGTTAATCACTCTTTTTCTCTTTTTTTAGAGGGTATCCCATTAGGTAATTCAGAGGCAGACAGACAATTGCTGGAAGCTGCAAAGGCTGGAGATGTAGAAACTGTAAAAGTAAGATATGATCTTACGTTTTTTGTTAACTTTGGGTTTTTATTTTGACAGTGTTTAATGAAAATGTACTATTATAATGAAGAGCCTAGTTATACGTACATTGTTTTAAAAGGTAAATGATGCTAATCTAGTTTTCTACAAATACGGATCGTTGAGTAATAAAAGAAACTTATTAGTTTCACATACATCTCTGTAAATGCAACACAGTCACATTTAAATAACTTCATGTTTATGGAAATGAATTTTGTTTAAAGAACCTATACATTATCACTTTAAAAGAATAAGGTATATCAAATTATTGTCCATTATTGTTTACATATGATATAACCCATTGAGTTAAACCCACTGGTAGTTGGATCCTTTGGTTTATTAAAGGGCTTAGGTTATTCTTGCTTTCAGTGTAGGATAATAGAGAGTAAGGGTTTTTACTAATGTTGATATTCTTTCAACTTTTTTGCACCATGATTTATCATCTGTGTTGCTTTTCTTCCCCAGACATTTATACTTTTCATGCAAACTACTCTTGAGTATTTTGAGTGTTACTGTTATAGTCTTTCTCAGCAAGACTTCCTCATCTAAACCAAAGAGCACAAAAAATTACTCGATTGACTATTTTCTTAATTCTCCAAAGGGTGGTATATAAGCAATAGCATTCTGTTAGTTAATTCATTCCATATAGTGCAATATAATTCTCTAAATGCAGTGCCTTGACTACTATCATCACTATCATTTCTAGAAACTTGTTAGAAATGCACATTCTCAGGCCCCACCCCAAACACGCTGAATTAGAAAATCTGGAGGAGAGACCCAGTTCACAGGAAAATTTGAGAACCACTGGTTTCAAGCATTACTTCTCAAACTTTAATGTGCTTATAGATCACCTCTGGATTTTGTTAAAATGCAGATTCTGGTTCAGTAGATGGCGGTCTGACATTCTTAGTTTCCAACAAACGTCAGTTCATGCTGATGCTCCTATGATGCAGTGTACCTCTACATATATTTGCCAAAAATGGAACTTAAAATTGCTGATAATTGATACTTAGATTACCTTTCTGTAAATAGGAGTCATGGCAATGATAAAATTTACTTAGTACTAGCTTTAGCAAAACATGATACAGGCGTAGATGTGAGGGATTCCCAATAAATGACAAGATGAGATAAGAAAAAGGAGTAGATAGTTGCTGAGGATGCTGATTTGATGAGACAAGAAAGTAAGTCAGACATTTGAAATTTCTACTAAATGAATGAAAACAAGAAGCCAGAACCTGTAGCATCATGTGTATACTGTGTTCCTTCCTATAGAAGTTGTGTACTGTTCAGAGTGTCAACTGCAGAGACATCGAAGGGCGTCAGTCTACACCACTCCATTTTGCAGCTGGCTATAATAGGGTGTCTGTGGTGGAGTATCTGCTGCAACACGGAGCTGATGTGCATGCTAAAGACAAAGGGCAAGTACCATCTGTAGCTATGGACTCTCTTTCCTTTATGTGACCTTTTTAAGAAAATCTGAAAATATTTTTATGATGGTTGGTAGCTCTTTTATTTTAAGGAATTCTTTCCAACATTGGCTTAAATATAGCTTCTTAATTTCAGTTAAGATTTTATGATGGTTAGCATTTATATACATACTTATTTGCATAATGCCTTGTAATATTATAATGGGCAAGGAGATTATGACATTAGTGTGATATTGATTTTGAATATAGTAAAATTTTCAATTTGCATTGAGGGTATTTGAATTCTTCCAGTTTATCGTAAAATGATTTTTCTTTAAAAATACACAATTCTCAATTATAGATATTGAGTATATAGATGTTTATTATATTCGTTGCAATTTTAAATATTTCCTCCCTAGCCCCCCCCAAAATAATTCTATTTATGCACTCACTAAATACTTAGGTTCTATAAAATACAATCAGTACAAGCCCTTGTGCAGCTCAAGAAACTTACCAGCTATATGTAATTATTTAAATTAAGCATATCTTTGTGTTGCATTGCTTACTTAGCTTTTCATTTCAGAGGCCTTGTACCTTTGCATAATGCATGTTCTTATGGACATTATGAAGTTGCAGAACTTCTTGTTAAGCATGGTGCAGTAGTTAATGTAGCTGATTTATGGAAATTTACACCTTTACATGAAGCTGCAGCAAAAGGAAAATATGAAATTTGCAAACTTCTGCTCCAGGTATATTTAAGTACTTACTATGGACAGTGTATTACATAGAATGTGTTTGATATTTCTAATAACTCTAATATAAACTAGTAAGGGGATAGAAAGAAAAGTTATGTAATTCTCTACCTCGATTTCAGAATAAATGTCATGAACAGTATTTTAATCTGTATGTTTACCAAACACAGATTTGTTATTGTATAAAGTCAGCTATCATCATGTAACAATTCTCTGATTATCTTAATTTTTCTTATTTAGTACTTTAACTTCAAAATAGTTGATGGATTAATGAAATACCTTATTTTTTAATGTAGTTTAATATTTTGACTATATTATCATAGAAGCCCAATAATATTTAACTGTCTCTATATTCTTTTTATAATTTTTCTGTGTATTAAATTCAACATTAATAAAAATCATGTTAACCTTTCAGGTAATCTCAGTATAAAATAGTTTTCTTTGGCATAGTTACATTGACTCTTTTCTCGTTGGTCAAAGGCAAACTTAAGGCTATTCATCTCTTTCTCTTTTTTCACATGCCCAGCATGGTGCAGATCCTACAAAGAAAAACAGGGATGGAAATACTCCTTTGGATCTTGTTAAAGATGGAGATACAGATATCCAAGATCTACTTAGGGGAGATGCAGCTTTGTTAGATGCTGCCAAGAAGGGTTGTTTAGCCAGGGTAAAGAAGTTGTCTTCTCCTGAAAATGTAAATTGCCGTGATACCCAAGGCCGACATTCAACACCTTTACATTTAGCAGGTAAATGAAGTTTCACAGATTTAGGCTGGCAACACCTACGATTCATTTAACCTGAGTAAAATATTTCCTGAAAGTAAACTTAAAAGAGTCAATTCAAGTACCTTTTAATACCACCGTTATACTCTAGTGTATTTGTACAGGACAACTGTTCTTCATGTTCACTTTAGTACTAGTATGTTACATTCAGTCAGAACAATTGAAAGAGGTTCTGCCAGTCACCATGTACTTTGGAACCTTTATTCCAGGTCATCATATTGTTTGAGTTATATTTGTTATCTTTGATGAGTGAGTTTTGGCTACAGAAACTTCAAAAGTGTTCCTGCTTGAGCCAGCCTTCCTCATGAGAAGCTAAAGCTTTCCCTTCTAATGATAGCTGTTAAGCACAAGCAGGAAAAATATCTTAAAAGACTTTTCAGTAGTTACGTCAACCTCTTGCCAGTTATTTGTCGTATTAGTTTTCTAGGCCTGCCTTAACAAAATACTATAGACTGTATGGTTTAAACAACGAAAACTTATTTTCTCACAGTTCTGGAGTTCAAGGTGTTGGCAGGATCAGTTTTTCCTGAGGCCTCTGTCCTTAGCTTCCAGATAGCCACCTTCTCACTGTATCCTCACATGGCCCTGGGGTGTCTCTCTCTATGTGTCCTAATCTCTTCTAAGGACACCCGTCAGATTGGATTAGGGCCTATGGCCTCATTTTAATTACGTTACCTTTTTAGAGGCCCAATCTACAAATACAGTCACATTCTAAGGAACTGGTGGTTAAAGCTTCACCATATTGACACAGTGCACCTTTGTTTTTAGTGCAGATATACAACATTGTGGTTTTACGCTTTTACAGCTACATTGAAGAAGCTAGAAAATGGGCCATTAAAATCACTGAGTTACAGCTAGTACTTCAGTGGATTTGCATCATAGGCATATTTGATTCATACAAGTTTATCTTAACACATGGTTTAAAAAGAGAAACATGTAATGCAGGTGTTTCTGCCATTTTGTGTGATATCGGAAATGAAAATCTACTCTTCTCTGAGTTTCTTTCAGTCTCACAGGCTGGTAACTGTGTTCCTAGTGTATAAGGGATATTTTGGTTATATGAGATTTTTTACCTTTAAATTCTCACCCCATGTAAGTTGGGACCCCACTGTCCAAGGAAAAGAATTACTCCATCTGTGTGTCTTTTAGAGAATTTTGGAAGTGATAAGCCACAGATACTAATAACATGGTGATAAAAAGCTTTTTTACTTCCACTGGCAATCTGGAGTCTCTGTGTTATTCATGCAAGACAAGGTGTGACTTGGCCTCTGATTTGAACTGTGCTGTGCATATTTATTTATATTAGCTTTTTATGGTAGCTTATCTAGAACATTTAACGTTTCTATTTAAGTCTGTGTTATCTTTGTAAGTGGCAAATATGTTGTAGACAAAAAATATTTCTGCTCATTTGGGCAGTGGTATACCTTGAGAACTGGAAGGACTTTTGGATTCACTGTAATACTTAGCTTATGATAGTTGGGTGGTTTTGTTTTTCTTTACTTGATTTTACTTAAATATTTTGCTTTAGGTCCTTAAGCAAAAGAATAAAAACTACAGTAAAAATAAATGTAAATAAAATATTATGTACTGTTTTAAAGTTTCAAGTGATACCTGGTTTTATGTCGGCAAAGTTAGCTCCAGATTTTCTTTCAGGCTATGAATATGTGTCAAATAAAATATATTTTACCCTAAGCATATGTACTAAGAGAGCTGACAGTTCCCAGGGTGACAACAGACAGCTTATGGCATATGTATAAAATACTAAGTTTTACTTCATAGCTTTAGCAACACTTAACAGGTTCTGCTACCAGACTTGTAGAGATGTATACCCCTAAGTTCTCTCTAGAAGAAAGCACATCCTTGTGGCCTTCTGGGGAAATGGGGTCCTGAGACCCATGCTGGGTGCTGTCTCCTGCTCTGCCAGCCCCTTGTGTTCCTAACTTGACTTTTGTATGTTGGATGCCTTTTACTTGTAGTCCTTGAGACCATGTACCAGAGCTGAGTTCAAGAAGTTGTATATAACAACCATGAAGGCAGGGACTTTGGTAAGAAGGTTTCAAAAGGAAAGATACAAAACAGTCAGTCAGTATAAATTTGAAAGTGTCTAAACGAATGTGTATCATCACTGAAAGCTTCTAACTTGAGGCCAGCGGGCAGTTTTTCCATAAGATAAAATTTTCATAGGCTACAATGGGGATTTTCAGATTTTTATAGTCTCTTTATTTTTATAATAAAGCTTATGCTTTATATAGAGAGTTATATATATTTAGCTATTTTTTATATTTTATGTAAAGTAATTTTTCTTCTTTCCTAAATCAGCTGGTTATAATAATTTAGAAGTTGCAGAGTATTTGTTACAACATGGAGCTGACGTCAATGCCCAAGACAAAGGGGGACTTATTCCTTTACATAATGCAGCATCTTATGGGGTAAGTTCTTTTATGTTTACCTTTAGAAATCTCTGACATTTTCAAAGTGAAAATCAGCATTACAGTTCAAAGTTTGACTCTCATTTTATAGAGAAGTAAATATGAGGGCTAAAGAGGTTAAATAACTTCCAAGTTTTAATTCTGAATCTGTTGTGAGCTTGCTGTGTGGTGTGCAGCACATTTTGTCATTCATTTTATTATCTTCCTTAGCACCTCTCTTATTTTCACTGAGGTGTTGGTGCCCAGGAAACCGACTGGGATTCATAGGAACCTGTAGAGATTCAGGTGCATTGTTCCTGACTTTTTATAGCCCTAAATGTTACAACCAATATTGATCATCTTCAGTAGTATAGTTTGAGTAATTGAGGTAGGCTGCTGGTTTATAAATTGATGTTCAGCAGCTTTAACATTTAAATAAATGAGAAATTGTTGAAGTCATGTTAGTTTAGTTTCCTTTGCAGAATTCTTCACATTTTCCAGTTTCTCAAGTTATTGAAATGTCTACTGTAATTTTTAATTACCCATAAATTACAATATTGAGGAGAAACAACTTTTCATTTCCGACTAAGTATGAAAACATGGAAAAATAGGTATATGGCTAGTTTCTCTTTAGAAACTAAAGTGTGATAAAATAAAATTTCAGACTGTAACAGGAGTATTTTCTTTTACAGCATGTAGATGTAGCAGCTTTACTAATAAAGTATAATGCATGTGTCAATGCCACGGACAAATGGGCTTTCACACCTTTGCATGAAGCAGCCCAAAAGGGACGAACACAGCTTTGTGCTTTATTGTTGGCCCATGGAGCTGATCCTACTCTTAAAAATCAGGAAGGACAAACACCTTTAGATTTAGTTTCAGTAAGTGATGGGCTCTTTGAAAAATCTTAATGTTTTTCTCACTTTTTAAGATTCACTTGGTATATATAAAATGTCTTCGTGGTGAATGTGGACAAATCTGGTTTTTAGCCCAATTTAAATGTAGGATTTCTTTGGTATTAATATATAATAAGTAAATAATAGGATTATCAATCAGTTAGTGTGTCCTGAGTACTTTGGGAAATGGGAAAAAGAAGTCCAACTGCTAATGTTATTTGGGGGAAAAATAGGCACAGGCCCTCAAGGGGTGCTGTTAACAGTGCATACAGTGCAAGATAGTACAAGATAATGGGTCTAGATGAAGTTCCCAGCTGGAGCCATTGCCCTCAGGGGGCAGCCATAAAGCCTGCTTCTAGTAGAGCTTCCCTTCTCTTCCATACTCTCTCCTCCAAGATTTCCTATTCTTTATTCCACCAGAATTGTTGAAACAAGCTTATTCTTCCAGTTTACTCTAGAAGTCCTTTTTTCTTTCCTCTCCCAAGGAACTTGTGTAGAAGTCTCCATTTTAGCCTCTGCCTCTGCTTTGGCCTCTGTGACACAGGTGCCTCTTTTGCTGCCACCACTGGAGAAATTGACCAGAGCAGTGGAGGGAAAGGTAGAAGAAATTCTTGAGTTAGGAGGAAAGGGAAGTCTCTTCTGCAGACTGCGTTGTACTGAGAAAGATTCAGTTGTTCCAGGTTGCATTGAGGAGCTGATGTAGTTCAGCTGCATTGGAGGTTAAATAGATTTTTCTCAGTTTGACAACCCAACCATGTCTGCAAGATTTTTTCGGAGAAGTGGTTTTCCCATTCCAAGCTATCTTGGAAGTGAACTTTTCTAAATCAATCTGCCCATTTGTTATGTTAGTCCATCAGATGTAATTGACAATGAAGCAAAGTGCTCTAGAGAACATATATGGGCTTTAGGGTCAAACAGACCTGCCTTAGAATTCCAGCTCTGCCACTTACATATCGTTGGCCAATCTTGCAAGTTGCCTAACCTCTAAGCCTCAGTTACCTCGTCTATAAATGGGGATGAAATATATCTGGTTAATATGAGAATTAAATGAGGTAAAGTCCTTGGCATGTTATCAGGTACATAAAAAGCACCCAATAAATGGTGCTAATATCATTTTAAAATTTTATGTACAAACTACGTGTGCAATAGGAGTACTCAGACTTGAGGGAAGAAAAAGCTGAGGATTGTAATAGGCGGTATAAATGATTAACCCTAAAAACAAGTACTGATTTACTTCTTGCGGAATGTTAGTGTCTTAACTGAGCGTTAGGAAAGAATGGTATATGTCACTAATTAAATTTATGTACCAGAAAATTTGGGGATTTTTTTTCCATTCTAGCAAATTTGATTAAAATAATTATCTTTGTTACCTCAAAAAATGTTCAATTTTGAGAAACAGATATCGTTTGTTGAATATTTTCCAAGAAATATAAATAATGGTTATGTTTGTTAAAGTTCCATGTAGGTTGAATGACTTCTTTCAGAGTAACTGCAATAACGTTAAAAGCTGTTACCTTTTTAAATTGGTATTTCTATAATTCATTTCAGTGCTTTTCATAGTATCAAAGTTATGATTTTATTTTCATGCTTTGCCATATTTAGCAGTTTTATTTTGATTCTGTGTGTCATGGAAGAGATTTTCTGAATTATGTTTTATATTTAATAAGTTGAGCTAAATATCACTTATTTGCTTCGCTTTTTAAAGTAACCTTTTTTTATAATACACAATATCTGCTGGGCTTTTGTCACATTTTTAAATGCATCCTATTGGGTATAGTAGAATTGTAAAACTTGCTTATCACAGATTTCATCTCTCTCTGACATGAACTCTAGGCAGACGATGTCACTGCTCTCCTAACAGCAGCCATGCCCCCTTCTGCTCTGCCTTCATGTTATAAACCTCAAGTACTCAATGGCATCAGAAGCCCAGGAGCCCCTACAGATGCTCTGTCTTCAGGTCCATCCAGCCCATCAAGCCTTTCTGCAGCCAGCAGTCTTGATAACTTATCTGGAAGTTTTTCTGAACTGTCTTCAGTGGTTAGTTCAAGTGGAACAGAAGGTGCTTCCAGTTTGGAGAAAAAGGAGGGTGAGACATTCTACAAAAACAACTTTCTAACTTGTATTGTAGCCGCATATTTGGCATTTGGCATGCTAAGAAGTCTTTTTTTAACCTTAAATGCGACTGTTAATATCAGATTGATTAATATAGTCTTAAAGTTTTAGACTTTTATTATTTTCCTTACATTATTATTAGAATTCCTAATGAAACCTGCTCCTTTCAAGTTGAGAGATTTGATGCTACTAACCTACTCTTCAGTTGTAAATGTGGTTTTGGAAAGTTTTAGAAGTCCTTTTGGTTAAGTAGTTATGCCTTTATTTATCTCTTCCAGTGTATTATAGACTTGTGAAATACTTTTTACACCATGTCAAAATACCCAATTTTGAAGATCGTTCTTTGAAAAGGGGAGAAAAAGACACACACATACCTGCATCCTCTGTAAAGCCATTCTCCTTTTACTTTTTATCTGTCAAAATTTATCTGACCCTATGTGACTTTGTGGAACTTGTTTTCATAAACTTTTTTGTGAAGTAGCTTACAGCCTCAAAGATAGGGAAACTTTTTTTTTTTTTTAGTGGAGATAAAATTGACATATAATATTAGTTTCAGCTATATGAAAACTTATTATAAAAATACAGTTAAAAATAATTTTTTTTTAATGAAAAGATTTTTTTTTTTTTAAACCTGAGAGTGCCCCGTTGGTTAATTGCTTCTTCTAATGATGATGTTTTATAGCTTTCTCTTTGCAATTTTTGATGTTATGTTCAGTGTTATATTCCAAGTAGTTACTAATATTTTGCTTCATTTTTACTTTCTTCATGTATATAGTAATAGCACAAAACTTCGTTGTTATAATGTTGATATATCATTATTCTGATGTGAAACGTTGTTCTGGATTTTTTTTTTCTTCCAGTTCCAGGGGTAGATTTCAGCATAACTCAGTTTGTAAGGAATCTTGGGCTCGAGCACCTAATGGATATATTTGAGAGAGAACAGGTGAGTAGATGAATTGTTTTTCCTTGGTTTGGTGTTTTAGGAAACCTCAAGGAAGAGGTAGGACATACTTGAAATGCTTTGAACCATTCAACCTGTTTTGAGAGTGAGGGTTTTTTAAGAAACTGGAAATCACTTACTCTTCTAATTTGGCTTGAGCTTGGAATTTCTATTTAGTTTATTAGCATGTAAAAATTGACTATTGGGTAGTAATAGTAAAATAGCTTTCATGAAAGGAAAGTTATTTAATGCTTAAAATAAGTTATCTTTAAGCCCTGTTTGTTTAGTTCTGTTGTGTTAATCAGTACCCACTTTAAGCTGACACTTTGCTGGACTCTATAGAAAGGTATGTAGATATGCAAACTATATATCTGGACTTTTCTAGAACAGTCCCAATTTACAGTACTCTTTTAGAATATAATTACTGAATTTTTGGTTCAGGACATATACTTACTATAGATTTGTATCCTAAGGAACTTTCAGGCTAGTTATGGAGCTATAGCAAGAACATATGAAGAGTTAAGTTTTGGGCATACATTTTAGAAATTCTAGTAAAGAGACATTTATTGCGAACTGTACTGTTTAGGGAAAGCTTCTTGGACTATGTGTAAATAAAACAGGATTTTAAAGAATGTCTTGTTTCACCAAGTGGGAATATATACTTGAGATAAAAGGGTTAGTCTGAACAATGATGCAAAAGTACAAGTTAGTATAGCCTGGAGAAATCATTGAAGGTATTGTATAAATAGGTTGGATGTAGAGGGATGGTGGAAAAGATAAAATAGTGCACCTGAATATGGTTTATTTGAAAGTGCATTATTGTATGGCAATTTAGTTTTCAGGTTCTTATGCTAAATGAAATTTTTGGCCAATTATGACTCAACTTTCTGTTTAACTAGATTAGCTAATTACCCACAACTTTTCAATTTCAGTTTAACAACTGGTTTATTTTTATCTCTAAGCTATTCTAAATAATTTGAAGTAAATGTATGAATCTAATACATTGTGAGATCACCAGTATATGAATGTCCACCAGATGAGTAAGTATTCTAAACAGTTTTATCCTCTTTTGTAAGATCACTTTGGATGTATTAGTTGAGATGGGACACAAGGAACTGAAGGAGATTGGAATCAATGCTTATGGACATAGACACAAACTAATTAAAGGAGTTGAGAGACTTATCTCTGGACAGCAAGGTATTTCATTTTAAATCATTGCTATCATTAGTTTAACAGTTTACATAAAAGCAACCCTCCACTTACTAAATGATAATGTAAAAATCTGTAAGAGAGAGTCCATTTAATAGGAAAAGCACTAATAAGGATTTGAGAAACTTGTAATTAAGTCTTAACTCTGCTACTGTTAAGCTTCCTGAGCTGCTGCTGTTTATTGTGTAAATCGAAGGAAAATTTCTGGGCCATTCAGAAATTTGGGGATTGATTTAGTTCTGAAGTTATATTTCTGTTATTTGTAGGCAGTTATTTCTGAAGTTATTCTAGCCCTAAAATTTTATGATTCTAAAAGATCTGAAACTTGGATATCTCATATATTATGGTAATATAATAGGTAATGAGAAGGTGTTCAGGCCTGCACATAAAATAGTTTGTAAATCTCTCTTTTGTTGTAAATAGCTAAATCCTAAAGGTATGCAGTGAAAATACTGGGAAACAATAATGTTGCAACTGAGGAAATTTAACAAAGTTGAACATTTTTATTTCTCCTGAATGTTGATACCTAAGGAAAATGCAAGTTGTATTCCTTCAACAGGTATTAACACTTCCTATGTACCAGGTCCTGGATATAAAAAGGTGAATTAAGTGTCAAAACCATGTTTTAACATCATTGTGAAACTGAGGAAATTATTTACCCTGGGATTAGAGCTTCTATAATTGAAGTCCTGGTTATACAACTAGGGTTAAAAATAAACCTCCACTAGCAAAAAATTGAGGAATTTTCAAGGAAGAATGTATGCTAGACAGGATAAGGTCCATCTCTTGAAGAAGAAGAAAAGAGTACCTCTAAAAATTAGTTGATTCAAGCTAAGGAATGCTTTAAACTGGAGTTCTGGAATAGGATCAGTTAAAGGTAGATGCACTTTATTTGCTTGGTAGGGACTAGGGCAAAATGTTTAAAATGTTAGATAGTCTTGGATAGTTCTAGTATAGTTGACAAAATTTTATAATATGAAGAAGAAAAACCCATGGCTCCCTGGCGTGTTAGTATACAATATAAATAGTACCATAATGAAGAGGAACTAGAACCCTCAGTTGTGGATTGCCATTGTGACTCTACTAGAATAATACTCATCTGGTAGGGTAGCAGTTGCGATTGAGTACTGATATAACAAGGGTCATTTAGGAAAGCGGCAGGTTAAAAAAGAAAGGCAGTGTTTGTACGTTAAATACATCATAGTATCTGGCACACACTTATTAAGACTTCATAGAAATGCTCAGGATACAATGACAGATACAGACACTGCCTCTATGAGATACATACCAGAGATACATACCTCTATGCCACTTCTGGTCCTATAGTCATTCTGATACACCCAGCTACAGTTGGGTAAGAACATTCATTCCTATGTGGAATAGAAACGTGGTCCTAACACAGAATGTTTTCTGACCTGACACATCAGGGTCACTTGCCTGCGTAAGAAGTTATCATCTATCTCATCTTCATTTGAAGCCAGGATTCTGTACCTACATTGTACCAAATTTGCAGATTGGAACTAGTGGTAGTCTTGTGACAGTCTCTCATCTTGCTGACCTAAAAGCCATAGCTATCATTCAGTGCGTCAAGTCAATAGATAACTTGTCCTTATCTTTCAGTATTTTCAAGCATCTTTCTTCTGGGCGGTCTGAAGATGCCTTAGTTAAGCATTTGTTGGACTTGATTCTGTTAAATCTTTATTCTGTAAAATATTGACCTCTGTATAGTCTCCATACTTCCTCTAGACATTGTAATTCAGCCATACCTATGAGTCTGTCAGAGTTTGGCATGTCGTTGGTAGTCTGGTTATTCGGACCAGAACTCAGAATTAGAATAGTGCTCTTAATCTCTAGAGGCAAACCACTATGCATTGACCCAGCAGTAAAGGATTTAATCCCTACCTGGAAGACAGCGGAAATTTGGAGATCTTGTTGCGGAAATTAAAGGAGAATTGTGCTGTAAATATACCAAAGAAATTAGAAAATTCTATTAAAGATTCCATTTAAAAAGCGTTTGTGAGATAAAGATACAAAAATCTATATGGTTAATCTTGACCATTGACATTCAGAAAATACGACAAATTCATTGCTGAGTTAAAGAATCTATTATGGGTAAGAATAAGCACTCCATAGTTAGTAAATTTTATGGACTTCTCATTCTAGGATAATTTTGAATTACCTGAGGCCATACAAGTTTCTGTCATAATTCTTCCTCATCCCGTGTTTCTCCGAAAATAAGACCTAGTCGGACCATCAGCTCGAATGCATCTTTTGGAGCAAAAATTATATTAAAAATTAAATTACATTACATTAAAATAAGACCGGGTCTTATGTAATATAATATAATGTAAGACTGGGTCTTGTATTCATTTTTGCTCCAAAAGACACATTAGAGCTGATGGTTCGGCTAGGTCTTACTTTCAGGGAAACACAGTAGTTACAAAAAATAAAAGGACTAAATGCTGAAAGGGCTGCACATTTAGTAAAGGAAATAATTTGAAGAAGAAAATGTGTGACAAATTTATTAAGAATTGGAGATAAAGAACAAAGAGGTTCTGAAACTGTTCCCACAAAACCCTTATAACTTGTCAGGTCAAATATTAGTATTTAAATGCAGTGTGGTGTTCTAGTTTGGATCCTGGAACAGGAAAAGGACAGTAATGGGAAAAATGGGTGAAATCTAAAATGTTTTTAAAAATTGGTCGTAAGCATCAGATAAATCAGGTGGTTATTTTTGGTTGATGTTAATTCGGGGTTTTTTGGCAATTTTTTTTTACCTTCAAATTTCGTTGGCTAGGTCTTAACCCATACTTAACTCTGAACACTTCTGGAAGTGGAACAATTCTCATAGATCTGTCTCCTGATGATAAAGAGTTTCAGTCTGTGGAGGAAGAGGTATGTTCCTATAGCTTAAATAAATATAGGTTCAATAGCTAAGTATCCTGGAGGTTTCCAGATCTGCTTGAAAGTGTCGTAGGGTTTTTTAATTGTCTCTAACTCTACCGTCTGGAAAAGTTTAAAAATCATTTAAGTTACACTCCCTCAATAAACCTTAATTCTGATAATTTGGTTCAGCCCTACAGTTAACACTAATACGGAGTTCTGTATTAGTTAGAGGTTGTTGTCATTTGTGGGGAAAGGCTAATGTTCCCTCCCTTCACTAAGGCAATTGCAAAGCCCAGTATCCCAGACAAAACCCAGAACGTGGATACTACTTATCCAGGAAATTTTTCTTCCAGCTCTCTTTCCACAAAGTTCTTGAATCCACTGAAATCTTTTAATAGTGCCTTCCACTTTGAAAACATGTGCCCTATGTGTAGGAGTTGAGCACAGAGATACAAAATTGCGTGAAACTTAGCTCTAAAACTCAAGAAACTCCAACTCTCAATGAAATACAAATTGTGCTTTATTAGGACAAAACAAATAGGAACAAATAAATCTTTGTTGGTTTTTAGTATGGTGTTTAGCTTTGTTTAGCTCACCCATGCATCCAGTTGTCTTTTTCTTCCTTTAGTTTGCATTACGTAATTTCCACCTATAAAGACTGTTTTCAGACTGATTGTACTAGCTAACAGCTATTGCTAGCAAATAGTACTTATGAACTCACAGAATTCATATTCCTTAAAACAACAAAAATATTAAAAGCCTACATTGTATTCTCAAAAATAGAATCATATGAGTCAAGAACTATGTTTCCCAAATCAGAAAAGACAGAAAAGCTAATGGACATATATTTGAAATATTTTTCCATCAGATGCAAAGTACAGTCCGAGAACACAGAGATGGAGGTCATGCAGGTGGAATCTTCAACAGATACAATATTCTCAAGGTAATAAGTTAGTAAAAATAAAGTTTGCTGTGACCATAATTTTCAAAGCTCAAAGCCATAATTAACTTTCATCTATCCAGCCCAATAAGACTTTGACTTGGCATCAGGGGATATTTTGGGAAAGATTATATCCTTGGCAGCTTAAGATTCTCAACATCCTGTACGTATTTTATAACCAATAATTCAGCACTTGTTGAACATATTCAAGTTTAGAGGTTCTGCTTTATCTTAGGGTAATGAAAAATCCTGTAGGTTTCAGAGTTTATATAAACTACTAAGGTATTAAGGTACTCTGCAGTAACAAAGCTGAATAATTTTGTGGCAAGTGAAAGGACTCCATCTTTATTGTTATATTGTGCTTTTTTCATTTGTCCTAACTGTAACTATGCCAGATTTCTGCAAGTCACCATGGATATCACATTTATGATTTTTTTTATAATTTTTTTTTTAAGATTTTATTGGGGAAGGGGAACAGGACTTTATTGGGGAACAGTGTGTACTTCCAGGACTTTTTTTCCAAGTCAAGTTGTTGTCCTTTCAGTCTTAGTTGTGGAGGGTACCATTCAGCTTCAAGTTGTTGTCCTTTCGATCTAAGTTGTGGAGGGCGCAGCTCAGCTCCCAGTCCAGTTGCCATTGCTAGTTGCAGGGCCCACCATCCCTTGCGGGAGTCGAACAGGCAACCTTGTGGTTGAGAGAACGCACTCCAACCAACTGAGCCATCCGGGAGGCAGCTCAGCTCAAGGTGCTCTGTTCAATCTTAGTTGCAGGGGGCGGAGCCCACCATCCCTTGCGGAACTCGAGGAATTGAACTGGCAACCTTGTGGTTGAGAGCCCACTGGCCCATGTGGGAATCGAACCGGCAGCCTTCGGAGTTAGGAGCATGGGAGCTCTAACCGCCTGAGCCACCGGGCTGGCCCCTCATATTTATAATTTTTTTAGTACTCCCTCTGTACCTTCCTCTTTTCTAAAAAACTCTTTTAAAATGTTTTAAGTCTTTCTAATGAGAGTCTTGTATCCTTATTGCTATCAAGTTACTCTTCTCAGGATCTTTTCCAACTTTGCTATTGTTTTCTTGAACTATAGCAAGCAAAACTGTATGCTCTACTTGAGATGCGTAATGATTTTGTAATAATTATATTGATATATTCTTATAAAAATAAGATGGGTAAAATTAAAATGTGATAATTTTTCTAAAACCTAAATTTTCAACTCAAAAGTGAACAGTCTTTAGGCTGTTGTATTACTGTTTCACAATAACAGACTATTATGAGTATAATATTAGATGTCATATTTTAGAATTAGTGAATACCGAAAGTATTCATTGAAATTGCTATGTTCATACTATTAGAAATTATATGATTTAAAACATACATTATTCAGATAAAGTATCATACTTCTGGGAGTTCCTTTTTATTAGTTTATATCATAGTATGACACAAAAATGACATTTTGATATTTCCATTCATGGACATATATAATAATTTTTAAAAAGAGAATTATGCCTATTACACGCAAGTTTTCAGTCAAGTCCACTTTGTCTGCAAACAGTAACATGTAAAAGTTTGTTAACAGTGAAGGCAGGCGATTTCCAAAATAGAAGCATACCTCGTTTTATTGTGCTTCACTTTATTGAGCTTCACAGATACGGCATTTTTTACAAATTAAAGGCAAGATCCTCCACCAACAAAAAAATTACAAGTAACTTTAAGCAATACTTACTTTATTGCTGTGGTCTGGGACCGAAAACCACAAATATCTCTAAGATATGCCTGTAGTTGAATTTTAAAAAGATAAATGCTGTTTTCTTCCTCTATAATTTTATTTTAATGCAATATTTAATGAAAATTTTTTCAATAATAAGACTTTTTTTCTTTCATAAATGAGATTTGTTTGTGCCAATTGTTTTCCTTGATTTTGTCGGTGGCAGTATTTTGAATTCTTTTGAGCCAAAACTAAAACCACCAGCTGCCTGATGTGCTGTAGAACCAGCAGGGGGCTGTAGCACCTTTAGACACAGCTAAGAAAAGGCTAGGATTATGAAATTTGACACTGAAAGTACTCCAAATGAGACCAGCATCCATCTTTAACTCTTCTCCAGACAAAAATTTTAGGAATTGGAGGGATAGGGGAAAGAGAGAGGGATTAGTAGGGGTATGTGTGTGTGTTTTAAGAATGTTTTTTGGTGTGGCTATTTCAAATATTTTTAATTAAAAATAGGTAAAGGTAGTTCTTGGAGCTCCACAAAGCAGTGGGGGGAGAGATAGTGTTTACTCTTTTTTAATACTTATATGTAGAACTCAACATGTCTAATATAGAGATGTTTCAATAATAGTTCTAAACTAATGAAAATGCAAGTATTTTAATATGTCTTTTTTCCCTTTGAAGTTTTCAATTTCCAAAATGTAGCTGTATTTCCATCTTTATAGTTGGAACAGAGTTAACTAAAATAATACATAGTTTAAATTTTAGAGAAAAGTTTTACCTCTTCCGGCTACGTGGCCCATTTTTTGTTTAAGATGAACAAATAGGTAAGTAATTTTTATGACCAAAAAATATGATTTTTCCAATTTCTTTTTTATAGATTCAGAAAGTTTGTAACAAGAAACTATGGGAAAGATATACTCACAGAAGAAAAGAAGTTTCCGAAGAAAACCACAACCATGCAAATGAAAGAATGCTATTTCATGGTAAGATTCCTCTCCCTCTACCCTACCACCATCCTCCTCTACATTAGGATGGTTTTTGTCACGTATGAAATAATAATGAATCTGCATATTTCTCATATCTTTTTAAATAAAATAAACATTGTTTCTCTAAATTTTACATTTATATTTGTTATTTGTATTTTTAATCTTTTGAATTTGTATATTTTACAATGGATTGTTTATAAATAGGATTACCATAATGGAAAAACTATAGAAATGGGAATTTTGATGGTTCATATTTTCCTTTTTTTTTTTTTTTAACTGGGGAACAGTTTGTTTCTCCAGGGCCCATCAGCTCCAAGTCGTCCTTCAATCTAGTTATGGAGGGCGCAGCTCAGCTCCGAGTCCAGTCGCCATTTTCAGTCTTTGGTTGCAGGGGCCGCAGCCCACCATTCCATATGGGAATTGAACTGGCAGTCTTGTTGTTGAGAGCTCGCGCTTTAACCAACTGAGCCATCCAGCCACCCTCCTTTTTACTTTATGTAGTAGATTTTGCTACTGATCACTCAGAAAATGTGGATTTTACTTATACTTAGTTGATTGGATTAAAATAGGATCTGAGAATCACCTCAGAAGAATGTAGGTGTCCTATTATGGCTTTGACTCTTCAGTGACAGAGCTATACAGAGAGTGCCAAGGTGCCAAAAAATGTACACACATTTTCAGAAGGGAAAAAACTATTATTGAAATTATGCTGATGGTAACCACTTTGAGCACCTCTTAGAATTTCAGAAGTCAAATGAGACCTGTATTCATCTTTTGTTATCAGTATATATTGAGTATTACAATTTTAATACAGTTTTTTCCTTTCTTAATATGTGTATACATTTTTTTGGCACCCTTTGTATTTAACTTCATTGTTAAAAGAGCCATTGTCATTGAACTTGTTTTCAGAGAACTTTTGTTGAATTGAGAGCACCTTTACTTACCAGTCTTGACATTTCTGGGGTTTTTTTAATATTGTTAGTTGGTCTTTTATATGGTTAGATTGGTCTTTCAAGTTTATAGCAAATATAAACTTAGATATTAATGTATTTATCAAGTCTTGAAGCACATTACCCATAGTAGCTCCAATCTGTTCCTTCATTTGGGCTGGATTGCAGAAAATTTTTGAGACCTGTAAAGTTCTGTAAAACATAGCATTTTAATTTCACAATCCCCTGGGAGACTGACTACAGCAGTCCGAATTGGTGTATAATACCTAAATAGTACTTGGCACAAAGCATAATATTTATGTATTGACTTGATGGTTATAATGAATGATTTTTCTGTTTTATAATATAAATGGTTTTGACTTATTTTTCAAATTAATTCATATAAGTGATTCTGTTCTTCAGTATTTCTGTAAAGTGAAATTCATTGTATTTTCCTGTCTGCGAATGGAGACATTGATGAAGCAGTTGGCTGTTAAATTGGCTTTTCTCAGCTCCCACTTTCACCCTACTCCCCAGCCTAGTTTCCAGGCTTCGTACCTCCTCTCGTTTGGCTAACTCCGTTTCTTGGCACATGCAAGGAAGAAGGAAAAAGAAGTCAATATGCAGGGAATGAAGGAACATACCCATTTGAAGATTGAATCATACATATGTAGCAGATGATGAAAGGCAGAGAAGTGGAAGGATAGGAGAGAAGCAGTATAAAGGAGAGAGAAGGGACACAAAGGACCACTTGGGCCACTTTTGATATCTAGAAAAAGTACATGGACGTCATTGTAAGATATAATTGCATTCAGCCTTGCTATATGAGGTGAATTACAAGACACTTGGCTTTAAATTTGTATGGATTTGGGGTCTGAAATTTGATAACTCGAGCATTGATATTTCAAGTGATATGTTTTGTTATGCTAGTTGACTCCGTATGTGTCCTTATTTTGGCATCTGAACCACCACCCTATTAGAAACATTGACATTAGCAATTCCTCTAAAATCGTTATTTATTCTAAAGTAATAGCCAGCTGACAGTTAACTTGTTTTCTGATTTTGCTTTATTGTGGTCGTGTTTAAGAGTTTAACTTGTAAGAGTTCTTTTTTTGTTCTTCTAAGATAATTTTAAATTGTTATCCATCTGTATGTATTTTAGGGTCTCCCTTTGTGAATGCAATTATCCATAAAGGCTTCGATGAAAGACATGCCTATATAGGTGGCATGTTTGGAGCTGGTATTTATTTTGCTGAAAACTCTTCCAAAAGCAATCAGTATGTATATGGAATTGGAGGAGGTACTGGGTGTCCAGTTCACAAAGACAGATCTTGTTACATTTGCCACAGGTAAGAGAGCACTTGTTCTCATTTATTTTGGTCAGAATCAGATTAAAACTGGTTTCATATTTTTTAAATTTGGGGGTTAAGGCATTATCTTGGACAATTTTATGAATTCAAGCTAGATGTCTTTTAGATTGCTTTTGGCCCTCTCACTTGTTATAATAAAAGCTAATATTTATTAAATGATCTGTATGACCCAAGCACAATTCTAAGCACTTCATTTGTTTAATTCATTTACTCATTAGAACAGCTGGTACTTTCAAAAATATGGAGTAGAAAATATCACTGGGCATAAAAGATTTTATTTTGGCCTTTGAATATTATACTTGCCAAGCCTAATTATTTCATAGCAGTGCATGAGGGAGTCTCTTCTTTCATTATGGTATAATCCTAATCCTCAATTTGTGATATTCCTACTTGAAAAATTACAATAAAATATATCAGTCCTTTAGAAAGCATACTGTTGTAAAATAACT
Source organism: Rhinolophus hipposideros (assembly GCF_964194185.1). Lineage (NCBI taxonomy): Eukaryota > Metazoa > Chordata > Mammalia > Chiroptera > Rhinolophidae > Rhinolophus > Rhinolophus hipposideros. The sequence goes on along the minus strand of NC_138061.1, from coordinate 30,168,218 downwards.
ATTTTGCACTTCTTTTTACCCACTTTTAGTTACCCATGTTATCTGGCCTAACTCAGTTGTTAATATCATTCAAATAACTTGGCCCTAAATGATAAAATCCTCATAGGTAAATAAATTATCTTTTGCCATTTGAAAAATTGGGTAAGATTAATTACTGAGATTTATTCTGCAGTTAGGGCACTGCTTGCTTATAAAGATCTAGAGCAGTAATTATCAAACATTAGCTTCAAAATCATCGAATGGCTAGTTAAATGCACATTCCTAGGCCCTACCTCCTGAGTTGCTGATTTAGTAGGTCTGGGGTGGGGCCCTAGAATTTGAATGTCTACCAAGTTCCCTGGTGAAACTGACACTTATGATCACGGATCTAGAAAAAAACCGTAGAGCAGTAGTTCTCAGCCTTGGCAGCACATTGAAATCACCCAGGGATGTTTAAAAGCTACTTATGCCTGTGTTCTACCCTCAGAGATTCTGATTCAGTAGTCTGGAGTATGGTCCGGCTATTAGGATTTTTAAAGGCTTCCCAGCTGATTTTGAAAGGTTGGCAACACAGCTGAAGAACTATAGTCCTGAAGAGAAGCAACGTTTGGGTTTTTTTGTTGTTATTGTTGTTTTCACCCTAAATTTAGACTTGTGTAGGTATCTAAAGTCAGCCTTCCTACCCACTTCTATTTTAGATCACAAATTGGACTGGTTAGGAGGCTTGTAGTTTCTGGAGATTCTGTAAATTGAACACTGCTGTTTTTACCTGTCATGTTATCTGGAGGCTAAATATTTATGATTATTAGTAATAAGCAATGTTCCTAGTACCTTTTCTAAACTGTCGTTGGAGCAGAATGCTTGGTTGTTAGGAAACTTAAGACTTCTTTATTCTGGATTATCATGGGACTGATTATGACTATAATAGAAAATCTATTAGAAATGCTAAGGTTTCCAAAGGGCATATTTAGAATAAAAAGTATAGATAGCTTCTCTTCTTGGTAGAGCACAATCAACTGGTCCACCAAAATCTCCTGTTCTCTCTGAAAAGAAAACAAGAAATAGAAACAATGAAGTAACTAAAAGTGGGAGAGAGGGTTCTTTGAAACTAAGGAAGGCCAATCATATGCTTGAGGGGAATGGGAGAGTAATCTCCTTAAACTTCTTGATAAGGGAAGACCTGTTTGAGGAAGTAACGTTTCAACCGAAACCTGAAAAATGAGTGTCAGCCAGTTGAAGAGTGGTAGAAGAGATACCATTCCAGATGGTAAAGGAAACAGTATGGTGTGTATGATGGCCATGGGGTAAGAAAGTTTAACCTCTGTGAAGGAAGAAAGTTAATGTGTCTGGGGCATAATGAACACAGGGTGTAGGATTAGAGAATTTGGAGTCATGGTAAGGGATTTGGATTTTCTTTAAGCACAGTGAGCAGCCTCTAAAAGGTTTTAAGCAGAAGAGTGATGTGATCTGATTTATGTTTGGGGGGGGGGTTTGTTGTTTTTCCCTAAATCACTGGTTGCTTGGATGGAAAATAGGTTAGACAGGAATTAGAGTAGAAACAGAAAGAGTAACTCAGAGGCCATTGTTACAGTTCAGGTTAAAAATTTTGGTGATTTGGACTTACTAGTGGCAGTAAAATTAAGAGAAGAATTAAGAGGAGAGAATGGATTTCAAATATATTTTGAAGTTGGAATCAACTGCATTTAGTTGGACAAATGCCCCTCTTCACAAGCCACTTCATAGAAGCCCTTTAAACCTCTTCCTCCTTCCCACTTGGGCTATGATTTGTGCTTTTACTGGGATACAAACAGGATGGCAGAGTCCGCATTTCTATAAGGTTATTACAGTTTTAGGTTTTATAGTTAAAATAAAGATTCATTAAATTAAGAAATTCTTTTAATGAGAATAGTAGAAGATATTCTTACAAAGTTCTTAAGGATGAACTGATAAGAACAATAAGTGTTATGTATAAATGCATTATAAAGCCTATAAGTGTACACAAGTATAATTATCATGTACTACTTTGTCTTCAGGTAGATCTTTTCCTTTTAATGTTATAGGCAGCTGCTCTTTTGCCGGGTAACTTTGGGAAAGTCATTCCTGCAATTCAGTGCAATGAAAATGGCACATTCTCCTCCAGGACATCATTCAGTCACTGGTCGGCCCAGTGTAAATGGCCTAGCATTAGCTGAATATGTTATTTACAGAGGAGAACAGGTAATTCAGTTTTATTCATCTTGAAAACTGCTTTAGAGCCATTCTTGAATCTCTAAATTGACAAGGTATATATATTGCCTTAAGAATTGGATTTCTTTTTAACTCTTTTTTGGAAATAATTTCAGACTTGATAGAAAAGTTGCAAAAATAAGTAAAGAGAAGTCCCTAATGCCCTTTACCCAGACGTTCCAAATGTTAACATTTTAATATTTTCTCCTTTATCATTCTCTCCCTCCCCAGTGTGTATGGGGGTGGGAGTGGAGTGTATGTATGTGTGTACACAAATATAATTATCATGTACTACATGATAGGAACATAAGGCATTTTTCTTCACCCTTAAATACCATGTTTCCTCGAAAATAAGACCTAGCCGGATGCGGCTTTTGGAGCAAAAATTAATATACGACCCAGTATTATATTATATTATATTGTATTATATTATATCATATATATTATATTAGTTATTTTATTTATTTTATTATATTTATTATATTATATTATGTTATACTGGGTCGTATATTAATTTTTGTACCAAAAGACACATTAGAACTAATTGTCCGGCTAGGTCTTATTTTCGGAGAAACACAGTACGTACTTCAATGTGTATTTCCTAAAAAACAAGGACACTCATAAAATTACCAAAATCAGGAAAGTACCACTGAATTATCTAAATCTACAAACTTTATTCAGGTTTTGCCAGTTATACTTGGATTTTTTTTTTTTTAGCTTCTCCAAAATATAATTAATCAGAATCCTATATTTAATAGTTACTAGGACTCTCGCAGAGATATGTATAAATCCCTCTTGCTCTTATGACACAGATCTAGTCAAAAGCATCTCTAGACCGGTGTTCTGAATTGGGGATATGTATCAGAATTATCCTAGGTTATTAAAAACAGGCAAACACCTACTTAGTACTCATTCTGGACCTGCTGGTTCAGAATCTCAGTGATTGGAGTCAGGGTAAGGATGTTTTCAGAAAATGCTCTTACCTGATTCTGAATCACAGCACTAAATTTGAACCTCTTCCCTAAAGATTAATAATACTTATGGTAAGTCTGTTTTCAAAAATTTGTTTGCCAATATTTGAATTAATCTTTCTTTTCCAGGCTTATCCTGAATATTTAATTACTTACCAGATTATGAGGCCTGAAGGTATGATCGATGGATAATTGTTTTAGGAAACTAACTCCACTGAATCTAAAATCATCTAAGCAGCCTCTTAAATTTTACTCCTTTGCTGAGAAAAATCATCTTGTTCACAAGCCTGTGGCAAAAGGATAAAAAATGTGAAAGAAGTTTAACATTCTGACTTGATAAAGCTTTAATAATGTACAGTGTTTTCTAAATATTTCCTGTTTTTCAGCACTTTAACAGATGCCATTCCAGGTTAAACTGGGTTTGTCTGTACTAAATTATAAACAGAGTTAACTTGAATCTTTTATACGTTATGCATTGATTCTAACAGAAACTGTAATCCCCTCAACAGAACTCATTTTACTAATACAGTACTGTGTTCTTTAAAACACAGCATTTACACTGAATACGATTTCATTTGTAAAACTGTAAATAAGAGCTTTTGTACTAGCCCAATATTTATTTACATTGCTTTGTAATATAAATCTACCACTTTAGACCTGCAGCGGTTTACAAATTTTTTTCATATGTACCACTCATTACACTTCATCTTGATTGATTTTTACGTTTGATTTCAGAAGCTACGTTGAGTTGTAAGCAGGGACTTTGTCAGCTAGGAAAGACTGATTTATTATATTTAATGCGCTTATGGAAGCATTTATCTCTCATTAGAAATCTTTCCCATTTAAGAATCTGTTTCATGAATACTCTGGGAATTTAATTTGTGCTACCTTTGTATGAATAAGATTCATTCCAAAGAGCTCTAACTATAATAGTCCTGATTTTTAAAGACGCTTCTTTAATGGCCTCAAACTCTGGGTTCACATTGGAAAAATTTGTCATATTGTTTTGTGAAAATTAGAGCAAGTGCTTTTATTTTTTAGAAAGGCTAAATCCTGCTACTGAACAATTATATTTTTCTTTTGTGGAATATAAATAGGAAGTTAAAACCAGAGACGAGAAAGGTAATCGTGAATAATTTTCCGATATGTTCTCATTACCTTAAATCTAAATGGAAAAAATATAGCAAATGGGAGTGCATGATTTTTTTTTTGTCCTGAGTATTTTTTCCATTTTTTTCTCTAGGCCTTACTATTATAGCCAATCTATATGTAGGTAAGCTCACCCCAGGACATGAAATGTGGGTGTCCCAGTTCTCTCTTGGCCTCCTGAATGGGCAGGTTTGCAGTGAGACAGGCACTTTCTGCTCTGGGTGGCCTCATCGTGACGTTCCATCCAGTTGGAAACATGCTTTGTTTGTGCACCGCATGGTGACCAGGCTGGTTTGGCAGCTGTGGAGGGAATGCTATCCCATAAAATGCCATTCCTGTTCTCTAATGTTAACTATCTTTTCCATGAAATACGCTAACGCATCAGAGACATGAAGCAGTCTGTTGACTCGAGCTTTCTCAGAAGCCAAGGCAAGATTTTTACACGCTTAAATTTTTGTAAATGAGGGTGTTCACATTCATTCTCTACCAGTTTGCCTTTGTTTTACATTTCATTCAGTCTCCAAATAACTGGCCTTTTACAGTAACTTGTACATAAAGTGCTAGAAAATCATGTTTCTTGTCTTGAGTAAGAATTAATCAGAGTAAATGCATATCTGGAGTTTCTATGGTGTAAATTGTGATTATTATTTAAGAGGTCGATTCCTGACCTTGAAGTGGTTTTATACAGCTCTCTAATCATTGCAAACATGATCCTCAAGTTATTTGTTGGAACTCAAATGGAGTATGCCAAATTTTATATAATTTTTCAGGTTCTGGAAACTTCCAAGTTTTATAATTAGAAGATAATGAGATGATTTAATGGAATTTATATTTACATACATTTAGCCTATTATCCTCACCCTATGAGTGAATCTGGAATTGCTTATCATGTAAAATTATCATGGTCTATGAATTTACAATATTACAGCGTGTGTTGTTTCATCTAACCCATTGCTTAATTAGTATATTGTTTTTCTAGGAATGATTATATTGTGGTTAATATGTTAGCATGGCTATATTTTCAAATAGCTTTTTGTTTGTTGGGAGCTGGGGGGGTTGGGTGGTTAGGGGATTGTTTCGGAGTTTTTGCATGAAATATTTTACTTTATAATGATGGAGTTGCTTTTTGTTTTGTTTTTATGAATTTTTTTGAAATGAGATTTAACTTTTTGTGTGAGTAGTACTATTATACCCATCTTGATTGTCTTCATTGTACTTTATCACATTCCATACCCTCATTTAATTCTTAATAAACTGTTCACTTGTTTTTCTGGGTAGCATGGTAATTACTGGAATAGTATAAATGTGTTGAATGGTCTTTGAGAAAATGAATTAAGATGACAATAAACTACAATTGCAGGAAAACAATGTATTTCTGAGTCTAATAGTGATAGAGTGCCATTTAAAGATTGAAATATTGAATATTGTGACCAGAGTTGCTCGGATGCTTTAAAATGAATGTAACTGTAAGATGCTTCTAGACATTTAGTCCATCCAACACAAGTTTTGGCAAACCTGAAAGCTCATTCCTGGGAAATGTATCTTCTTAACTTAAAAAGAGGAATATATTTTTGTTTTCTGTGTCATATAAAAAATTATGTTTCAAATCTTAAAGTTAGTGGTATTACTTTTAAAAGAAAGTACAGTAATGTATATATTTTGGATTTCAGTATGCTAAGTATCCATGTGTGTGATCAATTCCCTGCTTTCCATAATAAGAATAACGGTGCAAATAATCTCTAAGTCATGGCTTGAAATATTTTCTAGCAGCTTTGTCGTTCTGCTTCAGTTAAGATAACATCAAAGTGTTTGCTAGTTCCTAAACATGCATTCCAGTGTATGATGTGGTCCAGTTGTTTACAGGGTGATGAAAAAAGAAAACATGCAAATAAATTTCCTTAAGCTTTTGTGATTAGTATTCCTGACTGGCCCTTTACCTACTATCGTGTCCTAGTAGAGGACTAAAGTGACAGAGGAGGCAAATTATAAAACCCATTCTTCATCAGGAGAACTGTCAGATTTTTATGAAGTTAGACCATAATGTGGCCTTTTTACTATCTCCTGAATCTCTACCACCCCATCCCCCTTTTCATGCTTACTAGCTCAGGCAGACTATAACCTAAAAGACTCAATTACACCCTCTTGGAAGGTTCTTGCTCTCCACATACAAGTGACCATTATCAGAAGGAATGATCTGATTCCTAATCTCTGATTCCTAATCTACCTACAGTTGTCATCCCCATCACACAAATGTTCGGAACCCCCAGATGGTCTGCCAGTAGATACTGCAGAGCAGTGCTACACAAAAGTGGCCTGCAGGTGGAGTTGGTCTACAAACTATTCATTACCAGCCCATGAAGAGATGAAAATACCAGGGGGAAACTGTTATAACAGTTTAACGTTGCTGCAATGTTTTTAATTTTTTTAAACAAAATATTGGTCTGCAGCAAGTTGGAAATTAAAAGGAAAAAAAATGGTCCCTCATAGATAATTTGAAAGGTATAAGAAATATATATTTGTTTACCGCTAGACTCATCTCTTAGCACATCCTGGCACATAACATTATTGTTTCCCTGAATTATCCAGGACTTGTGGTTGAGTTTTCTCACTTGTCATGGACACATAGAACATAGAATATGAAAGCAGCAAGATTAGCCACTGATCCCTTTGTTCAAATTAAGAAGCTCAAAATGTAAAATATATAAATCCCTAGGTGCCTGAGGATCTCAGCTTGAAAATTACTGATAAAAGCACCAGACATTATGGCAGCCTGGTTGGGGAAGGAAGGTAATACCCAAAACACAAGTTGTATCATATTCCTACCATAAAGAAAAAACAAGTCCTACTCAAATGGACTCAGGATCAAGAATTCAGAATAATCTATTGTGAGCACAAGTCAGCAGGCACAATCTTGAAGGATTAGCATTCCTATAAACAGAATTACTGTGGAATAAAAATGTTTAAAATGATTGGGAGGGGAGAAGAAAGCATAAAACCCATCAGAAAAGATGACGGTGAAAACAGCAAAGTAGATTTGGAAAGCTAAGTCTTTTGGAACTAAACAATATATAATTAATGAAATTAACTCAGTGAACAGACTAAATCACAGATTGGGCAAAGCTGAAGAGAGAATTGGTGAACTAGGAGATAAGTCAGGAACATAACCAGATTATAACAGGAAGAGGTGGGAAACTCGGAGAGACACAGAACAGAACAGGAAGATCAAACATAAAGAACGGGGATAGAAGAGATTTGAAGATTTTTCCAGCATTTATGAAGGATGTAAATCCTCAAAGAGATAATAAATATCTAGTAGGGTGAATAAAAACAAGTCTGCTTTCAAAAAAAAAAAAAAAAAAGTCTGCTTTCAGACATGTAAGACAATTGCAAAAGACAAGTAAAATCGAAAAGCAGCCAAAGAGAAAAAACATTACCTACAAAGGAATAATTACACTGACAGCAGGCTTTCACTGGCAGCAGTGTAGGGCAGACGACAATAAAATACCTCTACGTGCTGAGAAAAAAAGTTGACGTTAACCCTGAATTTTATACATAGATAAATTGGTGTTCAAGAGAAGATTGAAAACATTTTCAGATTTTGCTGAAAGAACTCATATAGGAGTATTCTTCAGGAAAGAAGGCAACTGAATCCAGAAGGAAGGAATGGCATGCAAGAAGCGTGGTGAACAAAAATTAGTAAACATGTTGGCAAACAAACTGAAAACATACTCGTGTGTAAAAAGAGAATATTAAGTGCTTTATTAACTGATGTGGAATAATCTTCAAGATGAAAAAGAAAGAGGTTTACCTATATGTGTGATTTGCTCCTATTTGTGTAAAGTAGAAAAAAGTACAATATGCATTTGCTTTACGCATAAAATACCTCCAGGATACACAAACTATCGGGAGGACATCTGGGTGCCAGGAGGACAGAGGCATTAGAAACTTTCCACTCTATGTCCTTTTGAATTTTGTAACGACTTTTATCTGTTTAAATAAAACACTATAAACATTGTCTATAAAAATACTGGAGATGTAATAAATAGATTTGAGATTTTAAAAATAAGGTGGAATTTAAAGTACTGCTTTACAACAATATAGAAGATAGAAACTTTCAAATATTAATGAACTTCAGAGTTTAAGTATGCTTGTTAAATTTTTAAGGATAAATTTTAAAAGAGTAGAATAGAACTATAAAGGTTAAAAAAGTATATAAAAAAAAAACACTAGAAATGGAAGTAACAGGTGACTCACGCAGTTTTTTCCCCAAAAGTTATAAAAGAATCTAGAGTGACTAGGAAATGTCTATAAAAACCTGAGAATAGGCTAGACACTCCTGAAGAAAAATAGTAAGGCAGAAGAACCAGAGATCAAGAATGGCATTAATGCTGTAATAACTAAGTGTATTGCTGCAGGAAAAGATTCATTTGACCAACTGAACCAGAGTATATGTACAATTTTTGTGTACAACACAGGTATAGCACTACAGGTCATGTGTAAAGGAGGAACTGTTCAATAAATTGTGAAACAACTGGTTATTCATATAGAAAAAAGATCTGGATGTATGCACAAAAATAAATTCCAGATGGATTTTATATAGGACTTAAATATGAAAAGCAAACTGTTTTGAATGTTTAGAAGAAAATATAGAAGACTTTCTGATTTGGGGATAAGAACTTTTAACTGAGCTTCAAAGAATGCTAACCTTAAAAGAAGAGATTGTTCAATTTGACTATATTAAAATTAACATCTGTTCATCCAGTGACCTAAAAAAAGTAAAGAGGCAAGTCACCAAGTGAGAAAATTTGCAACACATAAAGGGCAAAGGAGTCATATCCAAGGTACATTAAAAACAATAAGAAAAAGACAACAAGCATTTGAAGTCTTGCTTCCCAGCCATTGTCATCAGTTTGGGCTCAAATAAACTCTTCTAAAAATTCAACAACAACAAAAGACAACAGAAAAGGAGCGTTTCTCAAAATGGGAAACCCCTATGACCACTAGGCATTGAAAAAAAACAAAAAACGCTCAGCCTGATGAGTAATCAGGGAGATTCCAAGTAGGTACCGTAAGATACCATTTTACACCTACTAGAATTGACAAAAGTAAAAAACTTGGCATTGCATGTATTAGAGGATATGGATCTCTTACACACTGCTGTGGGTCCAAGCACTTTGGAAAACAATTTGGCATTACTGGTAAGATGAAAAATCCTACTTCTGGGTACGTAAAAAACAAACAAAAAAAAAAAAACACCTTTGTGCTGGGGCTCCAGGAGGCATGTAAAAGAATGCATAGCATTGGTGTCAGTGATGTTTATGTAACTCCTCTGTGCTGTCCTAATTCACTCATCACTGTTCACCCTCCTTTCTGTCCTGGAATACTTTATGGACCACATGGACAGATTCACTTGCCATCTGGCTTCCTTTTGGGTTTTTCCAAAGGGGGACCCTTGCAGGATATGAGAGAAGAAAGAGAGGGAAGAGAGTGAGATTTGAACAGTTGTTTCCCCAGCTCGCATCTTGCCCAGTCGTCTCAGGACCACCTTGGAATTACTGACATTTTGGCAGGATAATTCTTCATTGTGGGCACTGTCCTGTGCAACGTAGGATGTTTAGTAGCATCTCTAAAGACTAGATGCAAATAACAGCTTTCCCCCCCCCCCCCCCCGCATTGTGACAGCCCACATCCCTTTAAAGGCACAATCGCCCTCGATGAGAACCACTGGGTTAGCTGTCCCCTTAACTAAGAAAAGTCACTGCTCTTTGCAGAATGGTTTTGCCTCTTACATAACTCTTCTAGGTTTCAGTACCACTCCCTCCACTTATTCCTTCAGGCCTAGGGGTGGTAACAGCCTCATTCGACTGCACTGTCCCTTGTTATTTCCCTCCACCCAGTCTTAACCTTTGCAAATAGTTTCCTTATTAAATCTTAAACTACCGCTGCACTTGTAATAAAAAGCTGAAGTCCTTAAAATGCCCAACTTGACATACGTGACCGGCCTCTGCATTCGTGACACCAGTTCTCACTCTACCCCTGGCCATTCCAGCCTTCTGAAAACTCAGGCATGCTCCCCTGCCACCTCACTCCATCCTCCTCAGCACCCCGACCCCCACGCCTGCTTTTGCGGTGCTGTTTCTGCTGCCTAGAATGCTCTTGCCCCAGCTTTCCCCAGGATTTACTCCCCCACTTCCTGATTGTTCAAATACTGCCTTCTCAGGGAGGCCTTCCAGAACCACCTTATTTTAAATTATATCGCATCCTTCCCCTTCTCCTCCAATTCACTCCCACCCTCTTTACCCTGCTCTATTTTTCCCTATTAAACTAAACTGCCTAAAGTTCTAAATTTAACAATTTATTTATTGTATGTATTGTCCATCTTCCTCCACTAAGGTAAACTTCACAAAGATGGAGCCCAGTGCCTGGAACAGTGCCTGGTACATAGATAGATGGTGCTCAACAAGCACTGATCAAAGTGAGTAGGCTTATATGATCTTCAATCAGTTCTTTTAAAGTGTACTCATTACACGGAGACAGCAATAGCTGATGATGGCATTATCAGCAGTAAGCAATAACATCATTTTTTATCAAATTCACTACCAGCAATAACAATACCAGTAATCATAGTTACGTACTCAATTTACTGCCAGTTAATAGCATCTATCATAGTTATCATTTTTCAAACTCCTAATTATAATATCAATAATCACAGTTATCAAATTCATTCAGTTATATCAATCATCAAAATTACCATGTAGTAAATGCCTGCACTATGAGCCAGACAATCGCATGTGGATTCTCTTTCAGGTAAGGAAACTAAAGCTCAAGAGTTCAACTCACCCAAAGCCAAGTGTGCTAAGTCTTTCGGATTCCCTTTCCGCTAAGTTCCTCAGCCTTCCTAAGTCTGCTGTGTCCTTAGGAGCAGTAAATCAGCCCTGCCTAAGGAGACAGGAGTCTCTCCTCGAGGCTCTGTTGGGAATGTCATTTGGTGTCTGTACCATAGGGAGATGCAGAATGGGTAGGTTTCTGACTTTTCTGGTACTTCCAGCCTCAGGTCCTGGGTGGTAACAGCTGTATGTCTCTCCTGGAGCCAGCACTCCTCCCACCTCAGTCAGCATGCAGATTCGGTCAGAGGAGCTTTAGGTCCTTTAGGACAGAAAATCCCGACTTGTCTTAGAAGAGGCTTGGACAGAGGAGGAGGTTGAAAATCAAACTGTGCCTGCCTCGGTGCCTTCCCTCTTGAACTAGATGCTGGAAAGGGTATTTTTATTTAGAATCTCTACTCAGCTAAATTGTAAACTGACCAAAAGACAAACAGGTCGTTCTGGACGAAACTGTATTCCAGAGGTTGAAACTGATTTCTGATGACGCTTTCAACCATACATATTTGTGACGAGGGAGTAGCATGTTGTGTCCCAGAAAGAGAATGCTTCTGTTCTGACTGCTGAATGAATAAAGAGAATGAATCTAGGCAAAAATGACCTGGCTAAAATTTAAAAGATTTTAATATAAAAAGTCCAGCAGATTCCAGTGGAAGCGAAAATAGTCAATTTGTATTTACACACAGGGATTAAATAAACTAATCCGAAGGGAGTCTGTGCAGGCAATTGTTTGGGAGCAAGATAGATCCATCTGCGTGCAAAGAATTGTGAATGAAGGAGGATCCATGGCTCAGTGGGCAGGCAGGGCATAGGGGAGACCACCAGTCCAGATAATCAGACATTCACGTTTCCCACTGTTTTGTTCTATTGTATCCAAATGTGAGAAGCTGCTTTCCAGTCCCCCACATACAAAGCTCTTTATTGGACTTTATTGAGGCATGATCCCTGCTGCTTTACTCAAACTGCCAGCCTCAGAAGGAGTTTTGCTTGATGGTGTCTGACAGTTCAAGCTTTGCCCCCAAGTAGATTTATGAACTGTGAAAAATGGTCAAATTAACACGCTAAGCATTCCTGATAGGATTAGAGGGTCAGAGACAAGCTGGCATTTGCATACCTCCCTGATGTAGCACCCATCTTTGTGTCTTCCCAGCTCTTCCGGGTGGGGTTTGGAGAGGGCGAGTGGGAGGTGACACCACACACTCCTCTTCCAGCTGGCAACACAAAGGGTCACCATGAGATTCCAGATGATGCTACTTTGGCATTTAACATCTAATGGCAGCATCTCCCATTCAAAAGGACTGAACTGAAGTGGTGACTGCATTTCCCTCTCAGGGCTGGATACCCTCTCAGGGCTCCTCATGGAGAGAAAGAGTGAGCCCGCTCCTCTCTGGGGTGGGATTAACTCCTCCAAGTGCCCTGAAAAATGCTAGGGGTGGGCCTTAGAACATCCATTTAAGTAATACTAATTATGGATTGTAACAGTAAAGCATATCATTATAGAACATTTGGAAATGGTTAAAAAATACAGGGAGGTAAAAAGCACCCAACATCCCATTAACATTTTTGGTGTACTTATTTACCACCGGTTTTCTATGCATACAGACAGGTAATTTGTTGTTTTTGTTTTAACAAAGCCAGATCATATTGTTTAACCTGAATCTTTTAATATTATATCCAAAGCATTTTCCCCTATTACTAAATATTTCTTATTGGAAACGGTTATTTGTAATGACTGCATTGTGTTCCATCATATAGAATATAATATCTCAACTTAGGTTGTGTGGGGGTCAAGAACAAGTGTCCCTGAAATGTGCCATCCTGGCAGGCAGATTATTTTGACCTGTAGTCAATCGAAGTCTAACAAACTCAGGAAGATTTTTTCACTTCCCCTTTTTCTTCAAGAGATTCTGATTGAAAAACCTGCTTTAGGATAGGAACTTTGGCATAATCAATCACCTTAAGCATTTTCACCCTAGCATTAGGATGTTTTCTAAGTTACCCCTTGTGTCCCATTGTTTCTGAGTTGCCTGGCAAGAAGTGTCCTGTCATGTCTGTTCCACTTCTCCTCAACTACCTGTTAATAGCCCATCCTCACTTCTGAAATCTATTGCCCTGTCGCCACCTTTTCTCCTTTGTCCAGAATGTCATATATACCCAATGTGGCCTCACTGTCTTTGGAATTTTCATGCTTCTGTGAATTCCCAGTGGGTGTGTAACTAAAGTTTGATTTTCTCCTGCTAACCTGTCTCCGTTAATGTGATTATTAGCCCAGCCAAAAGAACTTAGAAGGTGGGAGGAAAAATTTGTTGTTTTCCCCCCCACGGTTGCATTAGCCAAAGTAACGTGTTTTGCTTCAGGGGACAATGTGCGTGAGCAGTTGCACCACACAAACGATGCAGGATTAAGATCCTCCCCCTGAATTTGCACTGACTGATACTAAAGCATATTATAAGACTATAATAATTAAAATATGTGCTATTATTACACGAAGAGAGTGAAAATTATTGAAACAATAAAAAATGAAATGGTATTTCAAATCAATGGGGAATGAATTAATTATATAATAAGTGGTCCTAATATAAGTGACTAACTGTTTAAGGAAAAATTAAAATTAAGTTAAATCCTTATTTCACATCATATTCTATAGTAAATTCCAAATGGATTAAAAAGTCAAATTTTAAAAAATGGAGCCAGAAGATGATAAAAGTGAGTATTATATGATCTCAAGGAAGCATGAAAGCAAAAGAGGTTGAAAATCAAAAGATTAAGAGATATGATCACATTAAAAAGTGTTAATTTGATATGTAAAAAATACAAAACTACAAATAGACCAGAGATATGGCAAGAAAAAAGTTCAACCTTAGAATTAATAAAATGAATGAATGAAAAAATAAAACGACTTAGTACCAACTTTATCAAATTGGCAAAAAAAAAATTTTTTTTTAAGAAGAATACTCTGGTAGAGGTGCTGAAAATGGGAACTCTCATATACTGCTAGTGGGGGTATAAAGTGATGTCCCTTGGAGGGCAATTTGTAAATCTGTAATACATAAAATCGTAAAATAGCACTTCCCAGCCTTTTCAGATATTAAAAGAAATAACATATCATCTACTGTGTGGTGTTATATATCAGATTCTTTACCAAAGCGATCACCGTTAATTTTCGTAGCAAGCCTATGTGGTTACATCTGTAGTGATGCCCATTTTACAGATGAGAAAATGGGAGGGTTAGATATTTATAAGCAGTATACGTTTAATTGTTCTGACCCTGTTTCCCATGTATTGTTTATTTTCCATTTGACCTGATTAGACTCGATACATATAATAAGTTAAAAGCATTAACGACACTTTATAATAAATTAAAAGCATTAACGACACTCCAAAGAAAGTGTAGAGGAAAATCCTCATTCACAGGTCTTTAACTTCAGAAATCTTCAGAACTGCCCACAAGTGAGGGTATGGAAGGATGCTCCATGCTGTAAGGCCCACTGACTGAAGAGTCACATCTTATCACCACATACTTGGGTCCCGCATGTAGAGGCAAGGGATGATTGGAGTGGTAGAACTTTATTTATATAATTGAATTTCCATGGGATCCCTCGAAGGAATGGAATAAAGCTAAGAAATCCAAAACCTTATGAATCAAGGTTGGAAAATGCGTTGCTGATTCTCCAGAGCTCTAACCACCAACGTAGTCCATCCTATCTCTTGGATATTATTCTCTTGGATATTTAAAGCATGTCTTTGGGCTTCTCGTCTTTTATTCTCAGGATTAAATTTTTGTTTGTTTGTGATATGAAATGGGCTTTTGGAGCAGTACGGTAGTTCTTAGCCTTGAATCTATAGAAAGTAACTTTTTATGATTCAATTAAGAACTATCACATGGGAATCGCTTAGACTGTACTTTTTTTTTTTTTAAAGATTTTATTGGGGAAGGGGAACAGGACTTTATTGGGGAACAGTGTGTACTTCCAGGACTTTTTTCCAAGTCAAGTTATTGTCCTTTCAGTCTTAGTTGTGGAGGGCGCAGCTCAGCTCCAGGTCCAGTTGCTGTTACTAGTTGCAGGGGGCACAGCCCACCATTCGGGAGTCAAACCGGCAACCTTGTGGTTGAGAGGACACGCTCCAACCAACTGAGCCATCTGGGAGCTCAGTGGCAGCTCAAAGGTGCCCTGTTCAATTTTAGTTGCAGGGGGCGCTGCCCACCATCCCTTGCGGGACTCGAAGAATTGAACTGACAACCTTGTGGTTGAGAGCCCACTGGCCCATGTGGGAATCGAACCGGCAGCTTTCGGAGTTAGGAGCATGGAGCTCTAACTGCCTGAGCCACCAGGCCTGCCCCTTAGACTGTACTATTAAGTACGATGTTGCCTTTAAATCCATTGTGTTAGAAAGGGGTTCTCAATGCTGGCCATCATTGGAATAACCTAGAGAGGTTTAAAAGCACTGCTGCTTGGGCCTCACCCCCAAAGATTCTGATTCAGTTGATCAAAAGTGGATTGGAGTATCAGTATTTCTTAAAAGATCCCAGGAAATTCTAATATGCAGCCAGAGTTGAGAGCCACAGTATTCGATCTTTTGTTAAATTGCCTTCCCAACGGGGCTGCTGGCTCCATGCAGACAATGACCACATCAGTCTTGTTCATGATTGTCTTCCCAACGTCCGGCCCAAAGCCAGGGACATTTGTATTAAATGAATGCAATGATGCCCTTGGAGTTCATTGATTCAGCCCTGAGTGGTAGTCTATTTAGACCCAGCAATGTCTTTTGGGGAGGCTGGAGGCTCTAAGAACTGGGCTGAAACAAGTTTGGAGGTATTTGGAGATAAGCATGTAATAGGTACCAGGATATACGAGGATTTAACAAGGGTTGGAGGCAGGTTCAGAGGGCCTGGAGAGTGAAGACTGATTCAGTGTGAAAGGCAATGATTTATCCCTTGAAGGGCCCTGCGATGTCAATTGTATGAGGAAAGTGAGATGTGGGCCGGTTAGGAGTTCACAACAGAGATGGGAGTTGGCCAACCCTAGGGCTGTTGCGTCACCCACATCCAGAGCCATGTGTCTGCTATCCTATGATTCCAAGCACGAAGTTGTGCTATAAATCAGAGCTTTGGCGGCTACAACAGTGTTCAGAGATGAGGCCCAGGGAAGACTGATGAGAATTGAGTTGGGGTGGTGGGGATAGGGAAAGGGGCCATAAAAAACTGGCATAGAACGCTTCCAAAGATTAGGAAGACAAAGGGAAGAGATGCTGCTTTGGATTTTCTGCAAGTCACTATTTGAAAGGATAAAGTGAGGCCCAGGGGCTGGCTTCTTTAAAAGAGTCTGTTGTTTTGTATTCTGGCCCTGAAGCAAAATGGTAATGGCAGTGCTTGGCATAAAGAAGGGGAAGCCAAAGTGTTATTTTTATATATTTGTTTGTTTTGAAATATTAATTATTTACTTTTTGCATAGTATTTTATTGACATGACTCAAAACTGTTAACATATAAAAAAATATTCAATGAAGTCTCTCTTCTATCCCCATTCCCCAGTCATCTGGTTCTCCCACATTAGATAAGTGCTATTATTTGTTTCTAGTGTACCTACCAGAGAGCCTAATGCTTCTACAAGCAAATATGAATGTATGTATTTTAACCCCCCCTTTTAAATTCATATTATACTCACTATTCTGCATCTTCCCCTTTCCATTCGACAACATATCTTGTGGGTCTCTCCATCCTGTACATTGAGAGCATCCTCAGCTTTCTTACAAACGCACAGCATTCCATTTTGTGAATATGCCACCATCTAGTTCATCAGTCTCCTATTGGTGGGCAATGACAACGTTTCAAACATTTGTCATTACAACAACAACAACAAAAGGCTTCAGTGAACAACTATATGGTCATGTCATGTTTGGAATATATGAGTAAGTATATCTGTTGGATCAATTTCCAGTAGGGGAACTTCTGGTCAAAATGTCAGAGGAAGTGATGGGGGAAACCAAAGTGCAATTTGAAAAAGTAAAATGCACATAGTGAAAATCAAAAAGTATAAAAGGGTATATAGAGAAAAGCCAGCCTCCCTCCTACACCATCCCCTGCCACTCAGTTCCCTTTATAGAAGTAACCAGCATTGTCAGTTTTCGGTGTATTTCTCCAGCGATTCTGTGCATAATCAAATATGTATATATGGGTTTCTTTTATCTTATTCCTTTTATTTTCCACAAATAGTAGGACACAAGACAATTTGCTTTTTTCTCTCTCCACAATATATCCAATACATCTCCAAGATACTTTCATGTCAGTATGTATAGCCTCAATCTAAGGGGGAATTTTCTAATTATATGCCAGTGTGGTACTTATAATCATTCTTTTTAGTTTCTTTTCTCATCCAGCTAGAAAGCATTTAGTTCAAGTACGAGATGCTTACAGAGTTAGAACAACTTTTAGAGGTTACATCTGTTTTTAAGATATGTGTGATTTGGGTGTTTGTTTTATTTGCATTTACATCTCAGTGAACCATGATGTGGAGGAAGAAAGATGATTCTGAAAGGTAAAACCATTTCAGAAGCCTCACATGTGCTCTGCACTCTTTGACGTTGCCACGTCCTGGTGGTCTCCAGGAAGCTGTCATATCAGGTCTTGCAGGTCTCCTACCCCATTCAGCCTTCACCTGTTTTACACATCGGTATTCAGCCTAAGATTTTGTTAGAAATAAGGATTTGTGTCTGATATACCCCCCTTGGACTTCAAAAGAGCATAATGAGGCCAAGAGAGGTTGAACAACTTACCCAAGGCCACCCAATTAATATAAGCGACTAGAACGAGGGTCTCCCAAGCAATGCCATGTCCTTCTCTCCTCAGGCAAGGATCCTATCTGCCTTCCCAGGACAGCTTGTGTCCTAAATTGACAACAGAGCATTTATCTGGCTTCTCCAGGTGACATCTGTGCATGTGATCGCCACCCCACCTGAACCCAAAAACCGGCTTATAGAGTGGACATTCCAGACATTGTGGCAGAACCATAGGAAGGATATTAGGGGAAGGCAGCAGTAGCTAGATGTTTGATCTCTCCAGCAGCACACAGGTCTAATTGGTACAACACCAAGGAAATGCTAGATCCAAGAGCTGACAAGAACCATGAATCAAAACAAACACTCCTGGGTCTTGTCTAGGTCAGTTGCATAGTAGTTATAAAACGTGATCCTTAGCAGAATCATCTGGGCGATCTGCGGGTTAAAAATCATCTCCCAAGCGTTGTCGCAGAGGGTCACTGTCAGAAGGTCAGAGTGGGGTCCAGAAATTTGTATTTTTACCAGCTCCCTGGGTGTTCAAACAGAGCTAATGCTCAGCCCAGATCTAAAGAAATACCAGTGAGTAAAAGGAGCCCATTAGAGTCAGATGTGGGTTCAGGGGGCAGCTCTTCACTTCAAGACACTTACTCGCTCTGAGCCTCAGTTTCTCACAGTGATAAATGAGGAGAAAGGTCATCCATGCCCCTCCAACCTCACAGGGTCATGAGGCTCATGTGAGGTAATGTCTGTGAAAATACTCGGCACATTATAAGCTGCATTTAAATGTAAGGAGGTGTTACCTCATTGTGCCCAGGAAGAGAAGATATTTGGAAGAGCCTGATTTATTTTCAGGGCTCAGCAGAAGCTCCCAGCTACTGTTGGGGAGGCTGCTTCAAAATCCATACTTATTTTCCCACTAAACACACTCTTTTCTTGTTGATGGGCTTTGCCTATGACTGGCTTCATTTTAGGTCAGCTTCTGCGTTCCAGGGCTTTGTGCTAATTGGTTGGTTTCAGAAGCTCAGACTACTTATCGCATTGAGTATGGAACTAATGAAGAGTATTTTCCCTCCAGACCCATTCCTGGCCCTGTCCTCTCACACTCCCCTGAATTTTGAGTGCCATTGTGGCTGGAACCTAGGTCACAAGAATGCCCTTGTTAATCCCATGAGGTCACAGTTGCACCCAGTGCTTCATGGGAGGACCAATGAAAAGGAATAAACGCCTGGCATCTGCCTTCTCACTTTCCTACAGAGAGATGCAAAGGTTCCTAGAGGTTAATACGATAGAGTCAGTGTGGGGTTTGCCCTCCGTGAGTGGTGTGACATCATGCTGTTTAGTAAGGGCTTCAGTGAGCCTCTTGCTCCCAAAGTAGCAGTTCATCTTCTCTGTCTCTGATCTAGTGAAAATGCAGTCTGCCTCAGCTGGATTAAAAAGTTTTCTTTCCTCTCTTCCTTTTAAAGTGCCTATAGGCCTGGAACTACCATTTGGAACAACAGATATATTGCAAGAGGCCATTTCACGCCCAGGGCAAAGAACGCCTTACCTTGCAGCTTGCACAGCTTGCCTCCACTAACATGAAGGAATAGTCTTTCATCTGGCCTCCTCCTTAGGCTGTTCTTGACCTGTCATGATTAATGTATTCGTGATTTTGGGGGGGGTCTTCTGCTTTTTTTAATAAAGGGGGAGCCATTTGAAGATAGAAACAATAGTTCTTTCACTGTTGTCTCTGCTGTGACAACTATAGCACGGGACTGAAGATGGAGGAGGTGAATTGAGAGAAGAGTATTTTTTCCCCCAGTTGTCAAAATGCTGCCTTTTCCCTTCTCTTTAGGTGAGGACCCGCCGTGATGAGTTTTACACCCTAGTTAGTTCAGTGAGTGCTAAAGGGCAGTCTTTAGGAAGACCTGGTGTTCTTGCATATCGAGTTTGATTAGTTTTAGCTCCAACTTCAATAAACACATCCGGAATGCTTACTAGAGGCAAGGCAGTACACAGGAGAAGGGGGAGCAAAGAACAATTACTAGCACCTACTATATGCCACTCTGCAAATGTTTCCCTGCAGAAAACTAAAAACCAGCAGCTTCCCTCCCTTTGCCATAGTAGTTCCCCAAACCTTACTATACATTGGAATTATGTGGGATCTTATATATATACTGATGCCAGGCTCTCCCTCCAGACATTCTGATTTAATTGGAGTGTGACCTGTGCCACAGGGATTTTAAAAAGCTCCCCAGGTGACTGTAATGTCCAGCAAAGTTAGGGAATCACTAGCCTAACTTCTGTTCTTCAGATTTCAGCTCAGTATTTCTTCCTTCAAGAAGCCTTCCCTGAGTCCCCTCTCCCTTCACCTCCACACACACCCATGACCCCGATCCTGTGGGTGTTCTTCTGTAGGCTCCTGCAGCACCTGTCACTTACCTTTTCATAGTACTGACCACTTTACTCAGCAACCTTCCTTGGGAATCCTGGGAGATCCTTGAAGGCAGGACCAGTGTCCCACTTAGTACTAGCTGAAGGAGTGAATTAATTTTCTATTTGGATATTTCCTTTCGTATTTCATGCCAATTTAATAAATGTCATATATTGTGATGGTGATAATAAATGTCATTGAGTATTGCGCACTTACTCACACTTTTTCATGGTCATTGGATAATAAAAATGAAGCATTTGCACTATTTTATGTTTTCTATGTCTTGTAAAATATTTTAGGAAATATTGCCAGCTGAAGCTCTCAAATTAAAGATGCAAAAGTGTGGTTTGTCACAAAAGAAGGTTAAGTGATTAGACTTGGTTTAGGAGCATTATTTATGTTCATTTAGGTTTCTGTAGACTTAAAACTTGTTCTTACTCCTATTAAAGTTTGTATTTTATAAGACGTATTTTATAAAATTAGACAAAAGCATATCAGTAAAAGTGTCTCCATTTTGTTCGTTTCATATGGATTCATCACACACACACACACACACACACACACACACACACACACAAAATTTCTGAAGTTGTACCATGCTTTACTTTCAAATTCAGACAAAGAAACAGATCTGCAAACATAGGCCCCCTGTAACATCATGGAAGGGGTCAGATTACAAGGCTGGGCGAGGGATGGGGTGGGTGGGGAGCACTGCGAACCACAGTAATTGTCTCCACGTTCTGGGCCCCACATTTCTAGTTTCTGCGACGCTCGAAGATTTCTTAATGTCCCGCTTTGTAACCGCATCGGGCCCGAGCGAATGGTGGCGAAAGTAACGTGGCCACGGAGCGCGGGGGAGGCGGGGGTAGGGGTGGGGGGGGGGGGTCGGCAGCGGCGCGGGCCTGGCCAGTGGGAAGTTCGGACGCGGAGCGGCGACATCACCCCACCGGCATCAGGCCATCGCCTCCATTCAGTGGCGGAATGTGGGCGGGCGAAGGCTGCGCGGGCCCCTCTGCCGGCCTTAACCCTGTGCGCGCCCGCGGCGGAGCGTCACCCAGGGCGCGGAGTATCAACCGGCGCGCGAAGCACCGCGTGCGGGGCTGCCACTTGCCAAGTTGCTTTTCCTCTCCCGGCGTGTACGTGTGGCCCTCTTGGTATTGTTCACTTTTTTCCCTTACCATTTAACCACCGTAATTACTTGTCACCAGAACCACATACTCTCACTACAATTCAAATAATTCAGAAAACATTTTAAGGTCATCGTGGGGCCCAGGAAGCCAATGCAATGTAGGTGGCTTCCCTCGCTGGCAGTCACAGCGCAACGCCCAGAAGAGGGAAGCCAGCGCCCGGACCAGCTCTTGGAACTGCAGCCTCCTCCTCCACACTTTGCACGAGGGGAGTAGCAGGCAGGGGCCTTGTCTCTTTTACTTTTCTCCCCTTGTCCACAACTATTATATTCGTAAATACGAGGAGAGGCGTGATCCATTTCCAGTTAGTTTTTTTTTCAGACTTTTTATTTAGAAAATATTCAAATTTACAAAACAGTTGAAAGTGTAGTGCAATAACACAAGTGAACATTTCTCGATCACAGATCCACCACGTGTTAGCATTTTGCCCTATTAGCTTTATCAACTTTCCGTATAGATTTTTTTCTCCTAAACTCTTTGAAAGTAAATTGTAGATCTCATGCCATTTTGCCCTGAAATAATTCACATGCAGCAACTACAAACAAGGAACCTTCCTTTCATAACCATAATACCGAAGAAAATTAACCCTAATTAAGTAATATCACTTAAAATATAGGCCATATTTAAATTTTCTCAGTTATTCAAAAAAAAAATGCCTTTGAACTAATTTTTTTTAAAAATCCAGCATCCAATAAAGATGGATTGCATCTCATCTAGTTATGTTATTTACTTTTTATGGTAATATTATTATATGATTTTTGTTATTTTTCAGCCTGTATGGCATATTTCTGGAGTTTAAATTTGGGGACTGTGGTTTTTCCAGATCTGTCTTGTGCCCAAGGCTAGTTAGCACATTTTTAAGCCAAGATTTTGACAGAAATCATTTGTTGCTAAGCTTCTGGTACAAATTGTGGTTTTCATATGCAGATCAACATGCTTCTTTGCCCTGGGGTCTGACCCAACGCAGATGCAACAAAGCTCCCTTTCCTAGGCTCTTGCTTTAAGAGCCAAGTGTCCTGTAAAGGCTCTGAGTCTCTCCATTTTCTCTTACCTCCCTTTTAGATTCATGATTTCCTTGCTGCTTTACAATAACTCTGATCAAACCCAAATTGACGATTATATTTTCTCTTTCTGAGTGAGCTTTAAAAACATTTTTAGGGGGGAGGAGGAGTGGTAGATGAGGGTAAACAGAGTCAAATATATAGTGATGGAAGGAGAACTGACTCTGGGTGGTGAACACACAATGTGATATATAGATGATGTATTACAGAATTGTACACTTGAAACCTATGTAGCTTTACTAACCATTGTCACCCCAATAAATTTTAATTTAAAAAAATATTTTAAAATTTCCCCTAAGTCCTGTTACTCTTCTTATCCCATATGTGGATCTCAGAATTCTTTTCCTGCAGTCCTATTGCCTTTATTTCCTGGTTAATCTGTAATAAATATGCATTGAGTGCTTGCTATATGCCAGACACTATATTAAGCATATATATATACATATAATATGAATATATATTTCTCAGAACAATCTTATAGAGTTGGCACCATTAATATTACCTCCATTTTAAAGATGAGGATATTGAAATTTAGAATAAGTAATTTGTCTAGTGGGTGTGACATGGCAAGACATAGAGCTAGGACTTGATCCTTGGTTATCTGACTACAGTTCATGTTTTTAACACTACACACTAACTTTAAGACATTAGCATGTCTACAGCCTTCCTTTTATTCAACACGTAAAGCACCTATACAATTGGGAGCTGTTTCATCCATCAGGTTACTTTGCTGTGTCACTATTTTTATAGGTCATTCAGTAGAAATTGGTGATACTCATATACTAAGGCTGTGTGTTGAGCACAAGACTAACATTTTAACCAAACGACATTTGGAGAACCCACATCAGCTAGCTGTTGGCTTGCTGAGGCCACAGAATACCAGTGGTGACACCGCTGGGAGTCAGAGAATATTAGGCCATCCCCTAATTGAGCCATGTCCCAATGGCTGGAATTCCAAAACCACTAAAACCCCCTACACATTTTGGGGAAAGACATAAGGTCGACTTTTTGTTACTTTTCCAAGTGAGAACATTAAATTTTTTAAATTACCATCTATATAATATTAGCATCATTATTTCATAAAACCTGTGTCTCTCCACTCCTACAAAAAAATTAGGAGGAACATAATCTCAGAATAAAGAATAATCCTTAATCTGATAAATTCAGCTATATCAAAATTCACTATATTGCCCTTTTGTGGTAGACAAAAATAACCCTCATGATGAACTGACTTTGGGACTTCCATATAGGCTAACACCATCATTTTACCAAAAAGGTAAACATTTTTTGTTTGCATGAAACATTGCAATATAAGTGATAGCAACTTATATGATGAAATTAAAATATTTTATAAATATATTAAAATATTTTATGTTTTCTGCAATAATATTAATTTATCATAAGCAATTCCAATACAATGCTTGAATGTGACTTGTAAAATTGAGGGTTCATTTCTGAACCTGAGAAATTTATTGACAAATCCAGTAGCTACTGCCTTAGCAGAATGAAGTATCTCAAAATTGAAATTAATAAAAAAAAACCCTAAGAATTATAATGACTCACAAATTATTATCTAATTTGGCATTTCTGGCAAATAGCACAAATCATAACATTATAATGAAGACAGCATAATTAGCAATTTTGCTGAAATTAAGACAAAAGATAAATATATAACTTGTGAATTATACATGTCGTTATTACTCATCCCACATTCACTGGCCCGTCAGCAGAACACCAGACATGCACCATGATCATTAAATTTCATTGTCTTTGATCTTTTAACCCACTCCCATTCATATAAAAATCATAGTTTTCATATGTATATATTTAAATTTTCATTGTTTGAAGGTATAGTCAAGATAGAAGGATAGAATATATTTATTAGCCTGAGTTATGATTATTTAATATTTAGACATATGATATGTGGACTTTCCTATATTGAAACTCTTGCCCCAGGCCCTGCAAATGTTGGAGGAAGACCTAAAGAGGCAACTGTTATTTGGTGTGATGTCTCTGGCTAAATAATCTGAGTACTGCTCACCCCTATTTCCACAGCTCTGAGCACTAGTCCCTTACTTCCCCTGGTGGCTTCCCCTGGGAAGCCTCTGAAAAGCCCCTAGTGGGACAAAACATCTTTGTGATGTCCTCCTCAGTTTACTGCAACCTACCACTCTCTGGGGACCTGGCACAATTTCCTGGGGGTTTGACCGCAAATCAGATTAACACCACCTAGTGTAGGGTGGTGCCTTTGATCCCCACCAACTGTTAGGCCTGGGAGGTTAATCAGCAGCAGTTTTCCCCCAGCCACATGCAGAATTCAAAGCTGGGGACAGATCAGACGAGAACAGGTCACCAACGTAAGCTCATAGATCTCATAAGAGCCCCTCTCATCCTTAGAACTGAGCTCTCAATTTCAATATTTAGCAAGTACCAGGAAGTCTATGAATTTCAACGAGGATCTAATGGTAAACTTTGAGATATACAAATTGAATATCTGTATATTGAATTTTGTAAATTTGCATTACCAACATAACACACCAATCATGTCTAAATTGTTTTCTAAATTATTTTCAAAATTCAAGATCATTTAGTCATTAAAAATAGTTGTTGTTATTATTTTTTAATGGCAAATGAAACTGCAGCGTATTAAAAGAAACCTCTTCTGCTGTTTTGAACAAATCTGCCACTGAGCAGTAGTCACCTTTTAAGGTTGCTAGGAACCTCAGGCTGCAGCCAAATAAATACCCCTGCTGGCCCCTTCCTGCCTCTCCCCTTTTAAACTCTACAGCTGGTCCCAGTCGGCTAATTATCCTGCTTGCAAATAACTTCAGTTCTCCAGCCTTCAATCTGTCACCAGCCTGAGTCAGGCAGCCTACTTGCTTTTTGGCACACACGCTGTCATCTAACACTGAGGTCCTTCTTTATTCTGCATGATTCACTGAAAGTTTTTATAACACTGTAGGTACCAGCCGTTCACAATTACTCAAAGTGGTTTCATCCTACAGATCTTCCTGAGGTTTTATGTTGTGGATTTTAACAGGGCTTGGCAGAAACATCCAAACACACCTAAGAAATTGGTTGCATACCCACATGGTTGGACCGCTGGTGTGAGCTAAGGAATTAAGGATGTGACTTTTCTAAACATCTTCTTTCCTCTAGGCTCATTGCTGCTGGTAAGTTCTCAAAATACTGCAATCCTCTGTGTGTGTGTGTGTGTGTGTGTTCTGCTATGTTGTGTGTTGTTTTGCTTTGTTTTGCCTTTTTTGATTATTTTTTTAATTTAATTGAGAGCATCTCTGAGCCTTGGGCAGTAATCAGAAAGGATAAAAAGAGAGAAGAGTAAATAACTGTCTCTAAATGCTGGTAAATATTTCATCCCAGGGCACTGCCAAGCAATACTTATACAAACTATGACATCTTTCCCTCCAGGGGGTTTTACACTGGCTATCTTCTCTTTACCTCTCTCCCCACATCTTGAAACCAATGCATAAGGGCTGTATCCCTATCTGGATTTGGAGAAGAATCCTTCTCATTGTAATCCTTGTGCACAGGAACAAAAGAACATACGGATCAAAGTCTTAGGGTCTTCAGTTCCCCCATGATCACATGACCACCCAGCTCAAAGGAGGCAACTGTCAATTGGGGAGGGCTGCTTGGAAGCTTCTGGCTTTTCATGGACAGTCCCTGTGGTTACCTAGAAACAGTCCCCTCACATCATTTCCATTGCCTTCACTGTGCTGCCAACAGTCCTTTGAGAGATTCTGTGTTTAGCCATTTCAACTTGTACCCTTAATGAAAGCATCCTTTTTTTTCTCTCTGTGAAACATACAGCCCTGCATTCCTCCAACTCCCAAATTCATTTTGGTTTTCCTTTAGAACTTCAGAATCAGTTTGCCTCGTTCTCACACTCCAAAATCCTGCTGTTTAGTTTGATCATAATCATGTTTAAATGTATAGATTATTTATAGAATGAAAAATTTTAAATATTAAGACTTCTGGTATAATAATAATAGTAATAATATCCATATATGTTTTCATTTATTCAGGTCTTTCTTATCTGCCCTCAGAAGTATTTCTGTATTCCATATGTAGCACTTGAATATTTCCTATTGAGCTTATCCTTAGGTATTTTACCTTGTGTTGCTATTATTACTTTTTTAATAGCTTGTTGTCTGCGTATGATGACCACCCAATAATTTTAATATGGCTGAAGCAGCCTTCTTGCTTTAAAAAGGTGATGGAGGCTTTGGTCTGCTTTTATGCCTGCTTTTAAAAACTGGAATAGGGAAGAGTTTGGATGTGGTGAGCCAGAGGTCACAGGAAGGACAAACTAGGAGTAAATTCATCAAAATCCTGCAGATGTAAGCGTTGGCCAGGAAGTAAGGAGAGCTGTTCTTTGAAGCTATAAGAAAGCCAAGGAGCTGAGAGGTCAGCTGTGTCTCCACATCTCCAAGACCAAACACATTCTCCTTTCCTTTCAAGTTGTCCTCATTGAAGGACATCTCACATACCCCCTTGCTTCGACATTGAAGATGAGAGCACTGTATATTGTTCTCATCACCAGATAAATCTGTTTTCTACAACCACACATTTCTTGCTCATTTCGTTCCGTGCTATTCCCAGCTGAGAGGCAGAATTACTGATCACCATTTTGTGTAAGTGCCCTTTAAGGTGGAAATTTCCCTTTAGATGCCTGCATTGGTATACTAAAGGAAATAGGAACACTAAGGATACATTTATTGCATGCTTCCAATGTGCCAGGCACTGTGCTTTACAGGAGCATCTCATTTAATCCTCCCCACAACCCCATGAGGAGATTACTGTTATTGTCCTCCCGGTTTTACATAGAAGACGACTGAGGCTCAGAGAAATGAATTGTCCAAGGTCACACAGCTGGTGAGTGTGGTAACACCAAGATCTGAACCCATGCATGTTGGTCTCTGTCACCTAAATTCTTAGTAGCTTTTAGCTATAATATATTTTTGTGATGGTGGAAGAAAAAAGACCTAAATTATGCCTCAACCAAACCGAACCATTAGTCTTTTGTTAAATGTTTATGGCAGCTGTGGGAGTGCGCTGCTCAAATCTCTCTTGAAATGAGAGCCCGCTCTGAGCGGTGTAGTTCACTGACAGTGCCCAGCTGTAGCATCTTCAGAAACCACCAGAATGTTCACACCACGAACAGGCTCTTCCTGGGCCACTCCCAGCCAATGACTGTCTGCAAGGGAGCTGGGACCAGGCCATTCCTGTCCAAACTGGGGTTTTCCCGGTCTGCGCCGGGGCTCCCCACCAACCTGGTTGAGGTTTCCTCAGCAGCACAGAGTTAAGTGTCCTTCTATTCAATCCTCCTTCCTCCCATTCTCCCTGTGCAAGACACAGAGACTCTCTCCACCTATTCCTGCCCTCTCCCTTTTTATCATTTACAGGCAGTTCCCCTTGTAAGTCTTGCCATCTAATTCTTAGAGGACTCACTTTGCTATACCTTTCCTCAAAGACATTATCACCTTTGTGACAGTCTTATGGATACTCTTCAAAGTTTCTATATTTCTCATTGCCCTAGGATGGGAAATATGGCATAGTCTGGTCAGAAATGAGCAGCAATGAAACTGGTTACAAGTGTCATATTCATGCTACGGACCCTGAGCTAGTCCTCTAGTCCAGGCCTCAACAGATCAGTTGAGCATGTTATGGGGACAGAGCCAGGAGTGTAGTTTCCAGGCTCTCGGCCTCACGCGGGAAGGTGCTGGCTCAGGTAGTAAATGGCCATCAACTGTGATTGGATGGCCATCAGCTGTGGCTAGTTGGCCGTCAGCTGTAACCAGTGAGCCATTGGCCACTGATATAACTGCCGTGGCTACACTAGCAGCTGATGGTGGCTGGCAAGCACGGATTTTGGATTGCGGATTGCAGAAGGCAGATTGCAGTTAGCAAGTGAGGTTGGTTGGCAGAGAAGCAGAGGGCAGGTTGTGGATCGTGTGGCTCCTGCTTTCTGTGTCTCCAACCCAGCCACCAGCGAGAATATAGTGGTATGACTCCCCTATCTATGGCTCCGTGGGTGTTCCTTTTAGGTCTCACCATGTCCTACATGTTTATGTGGGCAGCGGGACCAGAGACCCCTCATGACACCCTGCATCACACATGTACATGCACTCAGTTATAAAATATTCATTTGTCAGTCGGGCTGCATCATTAATATATTCTTCACTAGCTACACATTTCCTCACTTGTATAGTAGATGAAAAATGGTGTTTAATATATTTCTGTCAGTGATGAAACTGACAGATTCTGGGAAGGACATGAATCTTTGGAGGACACTATTTAACCCAGTACAGTGCTCTTATTCCACACTTTTATATATATTAGTTTGGTGCAAAAGTAATTGTGTTTTTTTGCAATTATTCTTAACCTTTTAAACTGCAATTACTTTTGCACCAACCTAATAGTTCCTTAATTAAACTCTTCTGTTACCCGCTTCTGAGTGTGTAGTGTGTTTCCTATAGGAACACTGATGATACAATATATACTTTAGAATCCATAAATGTGTTTGTTTCCAACTACTAAGAGAAACTGTATTAGAATCTTGTACTAGTTAAGGTAAAGTTTAATCTCAGACTATAAGGCTTAAATAAGAAATAAGTCAATTCATGTAATTTGCAATAGGTATGTTCTATAAAGCTGGTGTGAGAACAGAATTAGTAAATACTAAACCATTGCTCTTAGCGGGAATACAGGATTGAGTTTCTGCAAGCCTCTGTCCATAACATTCCCATCAATAGATCCATACATAACCTTGTTTTATCTGTGTTTCTGTTAAAAAGATACCTTATGGGGCCGGCCCGGTGGCTTAGGCGGTTAGAGCTCCGTGCTCCTAACTCCGAAGGCTGCCAGTTCGATTCCCACATTGGCCAGTGGGCTCTCAACCACAAGGTTGCCCGTTCAATTCCTCGAGAACGCAAGGGATGGTGGGCTGTGCCCCCTGCAACTAAGATTGAACATGGCACCTTGAGCTGAGCTGCCGCTGAGCTCCCAGATGGCTCAGTTGGTTGGAGTGCGTCCTGTCAACAACAAGGTTGCCGGTTCAACTCCCGCAAGGGATGGTGGGCTGTGCCCCCTGCAACTAGGGCAACTAGACCTGGAGCTGAGCTGCGCCCTCCACAACTAAGATTGAAAGGACAACAACTTGACTTGGAAAAAAGGCCTGGAAGTACACACTGTTCCCCAATAAAGTCCTGTTCCCCTTCCCCAATAAAAAATCTTTAAAAAAAAAGATACCTTATTTAATCTATATTGCTGATTCATTAATAATGAACTCATGGCCAATAGCACTATACAAGGTCTGACAATTAAGTTCGCGAACTTGTTGCTAACTTTTTTTGATATCAGAAGGATTATTCATTATGAATTTGTACCAACTGGACAAACAGTTAACCAAGTTTACTATTTGGAAGTGCTGTAAAGGCTGTGTGAAAAAGTTACCCAGTTAAGTTCACGAACAATTAAGTTCGCAAACTCATCCTAGAAAAAGTGCTACACACCTCATTGCTGAATATCACTACAGTCCCCTTCGAAGTACCCCCTTGGGAAGCTATGCACTGAGACCAGTGCCAAGTCCACCCTTCAAAGCAATTTTGGAACTCTTTTTCTGGAATGGCCATCGGAGCTGTTGTCGTATTATGCTTCATGTCCTGAATGTCATCAAAATGTCTCCCTTTCAATATTTCCTTTATCTTCAGGTAGAGAAAGAAGTCATTGGGGGCCAGATCAGGTGATTAGGGAGAGAGTTCCAATACAGTTATTTGTTCACTGGCTAAAAACTCCCTCACAGACAGTGCCCTGTGAGCTGGTACATTGTCATGATGCAAGAGCCATGAATTGTTGGTGAAACGTTTAGGTCGTCTACTCATATAGCACAAAAAAGAAGTTTGCTTACAGTTTAAGAACTGAAGCAAGAAGGCAGAGTGTCACTTTTTTAGATCTCAGCAGTGAACATGCTTGTTGGACTGCTCAAACTTGTCACCACTTTGTGCATGCATGTGCATGCATGTGTTCACAGACGACTGAAAAAGTGCCATGAGTATTTATTTCGGGGTGACAAATTTTAGTGAGTATGAGAAAGTCAAAGATACAGAATCCACAAATAATGAAGGTTGATTATACATTTATTTTCCCTTCATGTAAAAGTCTCACCCACATAGAATAATGAGGAGTTTTCCAGGAGGTTATTCAGGGGCCCAGATTCTTCCCATCTTGTTGCTCTGCCATCCTTCAGGGTATTGTATTCTTCTTTGTGGTTAACATTAATCTACTAGGACATCTATGTTCCACCTCCCAGAAGGGAAAAGGAGAGAAAGTCCAACGTAAACAATTAAAAAAAAAACATATTGAAGTTGCACACATCACTGGCAAAAGTTTAATCATTTGATCATACCTATCTTCAAGGAATGCTAGAAAATGTCTCTGGCTGGGTGGCATGCACTCAAGGAGAAAGGGAGATTAGATTTGGGGTAAATAACTGGCAGTTTACCACAAAGTATAATTAAGATACCAAAGATATGTTTCTAATTCTGAAAGGTACTAATTTATGCTTCCACCAATGTTATATGAGAATATTTGTTTCCTGGAACCTTCCAGCAGCATAGTATATATTTTTTTCTTTATGCCTTATTGAGGCACAATTTTTATGGGTTGCTCAGAATTAGACTTAGCGGTAGAATGGGGCTTGGCCCAAGAATTTTAGGTTTACATCATTTCTTTTCTCCCCCACACCTGTTTATTGACGTATAGCAATGTTTACTACAAGCTATCGTCTCCTAGATGGGCTTCCCAGATAACCAGACTTACACTCACTTTTCAGCTTTCTAATCTCTTACATGTAGAAACCTAATTTTTATTGTTATTGTTCTTATTGTTGTCTTCTAGTGGTTTCATGGTGTAATCCTATATTACACCTTGTTGAAAGCTGGCATTACGTCAGGGTGTTCCTCTTCACCCCGCTTAGCACCAAACAAAGCCAGGGCATTTGGCACAGCATCAAAACGTATTCGGTTATTGTTCAAGTAAATTAATTGAGTTTTGAATTTATTGTTCTGCAAGGGAAGGAGAGGTAATACTTATTAGGTTCCTATTATATTCCAAGTATTGTGTGATACTGGGCAGTATCCAATATGTCATGTAATTTATTCTTCGTGGTAACCCTGGAAGTTGGCCACTAGTCTTATTTAACAAGAGAAGAGAGAGAAACATGGAAAGATTAAGCAACCTTCTCAAAGTAACCTAGAGTAAATTGCCGGCAGAACTAGTCCTCAAACCAACCATGCCTCACGCCCAAACCAGTGCTGGGCCACATCACAGGACTGCCTCCTAGGGCCAGGGGTAGGAGGAGGAAGGGGGAGGAGTGAGGTTCTTGCCTAGGGTGCACAATATAAGGGAATTATCTAACAAACTCAGTAATCAAGATAAATAATGTTTTAATGCAATATATTTTTAAAATAAAAATTCATGCAAACCAATCCATGATGAACAAAATATAAAATTTTAAAGAAAGAGAGAGAATTGTTATTCCTGATTGTCCTTTTTACCTCAGACTCCAAGATAGCTTCCCACAGCACTGTTACTGATCCTGTCTGTATGTAAAATCGTAAGCTGAGACATTGGCCGAAAGTGTCGTTTTAGGATTAATATGTTGGTGGTATGTAGAGCCAACTGAAAAAGAGAGGGACTGCAGGACTTCAAAGGCTGGAAAGATTTTGCCTAGTTGAGATGAGTTCAGAAAGGCAAACTGAGTATGGAGTGCAATTCCACTTTTCCCTGTCCGCTCTTTGCTAAATAACTTGGGAAATACAACTAGAATACAATGGTCCAATATTTTTTAATAAATTCTCTGTCTCCCATAGACTGAGTTACAGATGACTTGCTACTTCTGAGCCCCTGCTGATCTCAGCTCTGACAGTTCACCTGGGTATAGATACCCTGGCAACTTTCCCTTCACTCCAAATGGCACCTGCAGGGAAAATTCCCATGTTCCCCATGTCCATCCTCCTCATTACTTTAGAGATTTTGATCCTGTCTTCTCCCACCTGCAGGTTTGTCCTTCTAGCCTAACCTTCCACATCTTTCTAGATGCTCCAAGTATGGAAGCCTTCTCTATTTCCCTGGCCATTTTGGTTGTCTTTTTTTTGGACCATTTCTAACTCCATAAACTTTCTTGGGTTATAACATGTAGTACTCTAAACATAGTACTTGTTAATTTTCACATGTTATCACCTCTAAGCAAAGCTACACATAGGATTCTAGAAGGCTAATAGTGTGACTTAGGGACCTCAGATTTAACCAAGCTCAACTCCCCTCAATTTACATATCAGAGACACTGGGATTTAACCCAAGTCACTCCAGAAGCTGATGGTAGAGTCTGTTCATTTCCCTTCCACTGCAAGCAATTGTTCCCTCTCAGCCTGTATTCTGTTCTTGAGACAGTCTTAGTATAGCTCCTCTTAAAGATCAAAGGAGCAGAGAACACGGTGTTCTTGGGCCTATAGAGTTTGGCCTTTCCCTCTTCCATCAAGGTAAATTCATCAGCCTGCCAAAGGGTACACAGGAAGGAATTGGCAGTCATTTTGTATAGAGAGCTAAAACTGTGATTCTTGCTCTGGTTCTAGACAGTGCTGTTTCATTTCCAATATCCTTTTCTGATGAGACCCACATTTTGCCAACCTTTTTTGAGAAAGTATACATCGAT
Source organism: Rhinolophus hipposideros (assembly GCF_964194185.1). NCBI lineage: Eukaryota > Metazoa > Chordata > Mammalia > Chiroptera > Rhinolophidae > Rhinolophus > Rhinolophus hipposideros. The sequence goes on along the minus strand of NC_138061.1, from coordinate 30,134,840 downwards.
TCCTATCTTTAGGGAGAGTTTTCAGCTACTCTGAGCTCCTTTCCTTGGCTAAGACGAATTTTAGCTAATGGTTAATATTACTCAGAATGTGACCTCATAAACCTGGACTAAGCAATCTGCATGTTTTTGTCAACTGTATGAATACAAGAATGTACAGAACTGGTAAAAGATAGTTTGCATCTCCTAGAGGCTGGTCAAAAAAGAGGAAAGAGTTCAAGAGATGTTCAGTATCTGTAAGATTGCTGCGTTTACCATGATTTTAAAGGGGAACAGAAGGTCAGCAAAAAAGGTGAAAACCTTATATAGGGCAGTGGCTTAAATGTCTCGTGGCTCAGATCTGTAACATGAATGAATAAAATTGATTTGTAAGATGTGTAGGAACAGTGGAAGATTCTAGAAAATATGCCAAGTGTAAAGGTGGCAGCCAATATTCAGTGTGAGCCAATTGTTGCCATGCAGGAAAGTGGGTCCAATATTGTTAGATCTGAGTTTTCAAGAGAAAAATCTAGATTTTTCTATGAAATTATCTAATTTTTAAATGCTGGCAACAAATCCAACTTGGGAGAGAGGAAGGAAGAGAGGAAAAACAAAGGACCCACGTGCAGGCCAAACAGAACAATGACAGGACCCAGGTTTTGCCAGTTTGTGACTCTTGACATATTCAGATTTCTTCTTTCTGTCTTTTCTCAACAATTCAAGACGTGTTTAGGAGCTTACTTCAAGGTATACTCACAACTAGATCAAATGCAGTCGGAATGTCCATTACCCTGTCAGTTATTTAAATCTATCCATACAGTTTTTATTGAGCACCTAACATGTGCAAAGTCTATTATTACATCTTGTTTAAAATGAAATATGTTAACAATTAATTACATGAAACAGAAATACAAGTTCCATAAGGGTCCAGATGACTCTGAGATACATACATTTTAGCTGTTTTTTAAAATATCAACTATAAAAAGAATTGGTTTTTTAAAACCTACTGGAGCACGCAACTTTTACAATTCGCTTCTGAATTTAGAAGGTTAATGGGAAAGTTTCAGAACATTAGGCATCATTTTGTTTAAAAGTAGCACTTCTAAAAGAATTCAAGGGCAACTGACCATCCTGAAAATCTTTTCATTGGAGTCAATTTGACCAATAATGGCTTCTATCCCTGTGGAGGTCATCTATTACATCAAGTAACACCCGTGTTCATACTACTGTAATTCAGAAAGGAAAAAAAAGTTGGTAATCTTGTCAGCTGATTAAGTGAGAAGACACTAAACAGTTCATCTTGGCTCAGGCTATCAGTTGCTCTTGATTACATTTTAATGTAAATGTGCTAAACACTGTACATTATGACCTGCTTCCCATACAAGATTCACATCACTTTAGTCACTTTTTTCCCCTTAGGTTTTTAGCCTCTGTACCCATCTCTCTCCCCAGTCTATGGTTTTCATACGTTTAAGGTATGCCTACTTCTGTTTCCACTATTTCTTCTGCTCTTGATCAGGGTCGAGACTCTTTAAAAAAATTTTAACTTCTCTTGTGTCGCAGAAATTCTCCATACCGCTTACACTTTCATCCAAGCCCACCCCCGCACCCCCATTCTAGAACCTGGACTCCTCCCCACTCTATCCTGTATCTCTTGGCCTAAGATGCTCTACGCTTCCCTTCCCGAGCTGCTCAGCCCCGGCCCCACCTTGTCCTTCCCTAGGCTGGCAGTCTCAGCCATTCCAGAAATTGACAAAGAAGTTGCAAAAAGAGTGCCACTTCTCAGCACAGTAGGTCTCCGTGAGCTTCGCGTTCTCGTCCAGCCCGTCGGGATCCGGCCCGGCCCCCAAGGGTCGCTCCTCGTCTGCGGCCGAGGCCACCTTCCTCTTGCTCCCTTTAGCCTTCTTAGAGGACTTCCCTTTGGGCAGCGCGCTTGGAAGAAGGGGGGCCCTCGCGGCGAAGCCGAGCGCGAGCTCCCGGGGCCGTCCCCGGCTCCCGGCCCGGGGCTTGAAATCCCCAGGGGAGCCCGCCGCAGTGGGGTGGGCGGGTGGGGACGCGTGGGGCACCAGACGCAGCTCCGCGCCGTGGCCCTTCTTGCCTGCGCACAGGCGGGCTTTGAGCGGCGCGGGGTCTTGGCAGGGCCGCCGCTTCTTGCGCAGCCCGCCCAGGACCTGCTTCCAGTAGTGCGAGCCGCGGGCGGCGTAGGGGGCGCAGCGCTCCGGCTCCCCGCGGTAGGCGCACTGGTGGCGCGCCCCGTCCGGGCCCTGGCAGCGCAGCGCCAGCTCGCTGCCCGCCGCCGGCCCGGGGGCGGGCAGCAAGAGCTGCCAGCTGCACGTGTGGCGCTCGGGGCTGAGGAAGCGACCGGAGGAGCCGCCCGCGGGAACCCGGGCCGATTCTGCCACGCTGCCTCCCGCCCCCTCGTTCCTCCTGGCGGCCGCGAGGAGGCAGCCACCCAGCAGCAGCAGCAACAAAAGCGACACTCGCAGCCTGAGAGGACTCATAGCCCGCGACGTCTGCACTCAGGTCGGTTCTTCCAGGACCCCTGGGTGCTTCAGTGGTGGCAGGGCCAGGAGAGCAGCGCCCCTCAGACCTGGGGACAGAGGCAGAGATTGCTACTGACTGACCTGGGCGCAGCCGTTGGCCCCCGCACGTGCACCTGCGAGTCCCTTTCCCCAGACTTCCTGAGCGCTGGTTTCCAGTGGGCAGCAGCCGCCTGCGAGGGGCCCCTCTGAAAAGTACTCCTGGAAGAAAATCACTGTCTAAATCATCGTTTTAAAATAGTTTTGAAACCTAGTGCAAATATGAGAGCAAAGCACTACCTGACAATTACCACCTCCACCCCCTCCCGTCCGCACCCTGGCATACGCTACTCGCAAAATCACTTTAGAAGGTTCCTTGGAAACATGTATTTCTGCGCTTTGAACTTACCGAGTTCTAGCAGAGGTGGCGGAGCCTTATTAGGGTAGAGGGAATGACTGCAGGAGAGATTAGTCTGTTTTAGCCAGCTCCCAGTGAATGAACGTGTTATATCAATGGGACAGAAGGGGCCTCCCCTACTATGCCCCTCCCAGACTTCTTTCACACTGGGAGGTTTCCCACCCCCGGACACACACACACACACACACACACACCAGATATGTCATAGAAGTGGCACTGTAACATGAAACATAAATCTTGTATTTAGTTCCAATGTTTAAAATAATCACGCGACTTTTAAAAAGTCATTCTTTTCTTTCCTTTCACATATTTAATCATCCGAACATAAAAGTTAAACAGAAAGATCTACGTTTTAAGAGTTAAACAAAATAAAATGAAACAAAAATTGTCAATATTCTAAACTAGGGACTATTTACAGTATTTTTCATATCATTCTGAAGTCTATATTTTCACCCAACATTTCCCATAGCCTTTCTTATCCTAATAACTTAATCTAATACTGTTACTAATAAAATATATTCTAGTTTATTAATATACCATAATGTTCAGCAGTTCACCCAAAGATGAACATTCAGGCTTTTGATTATTTTTAGGTATTATAAATCAATTATAAACTTCTTACAAAAATTAGAAGTTTTTTTTAAAAAACAATTTATTTGGATTATAGTTGCAAGGTTTACCAGTTCATATGGTATAATCTTTAAGACTTAACATGTTCTTGAATCTTGAAATTTTCTATATTTAAGCATCACTAAAATATACTTCAAGATATTCCATCATCTTTCAAAAAATGTTCTCAGTAATACATGATTTTTTAAATTTCAAGAGTTTATACTTCTGACTATAATTGTTTTACACATGTGAATATTTTTCTAAAATACTTCCTCAAGATGTCAAGAAATCTCATATTTCCTAATGTCTTCTTGTGGACAGTATTTTCTATTACTGAACTCCCATTGGTGTTGTATTTGAACAGTTATAATTTGATTACTACTATGAAACCACAATATTTTAAATTAGAAGAATGTACTTAAATATGTATTACCATATATTAAATATATCATAGTGTATATTGACCTAAGAAAGGACATTTTTTACCACTCTGGTGAAATCACAGAGATTAAATTACTTGCCTAAAACACACATCATTGAGTGATAAAACTACAAGCCACCTGACTTTCAATGGTCAATGATATTTGTTTGCATTTCTGCTTTGTATTAATTACTACAATCTATTTTAAAATTAGTTATGTCTTAATTACACCCATTTGATATATAATGAAAAGCAATTGGTATCTATGAAGCTAACAAATATTATCAGAAGTTTCATAAACAAGAGTAGATTCTTAATATACTTTGCAGATGAAAACCTCTTTCCCCGGAAACCGTGTTTGTATGAGTAAAGCAATGATGATAAGTAATTACAGACTTTTGCTCTGGTATTGCTTTTTGTTATCAGTTACTGAACCAATGTGGAATAGTTTTTCAGCTAAAGAGTGACATCTTGTGACACTCTGCACTAATTACAATGAAAAAGTTATATTATCTGATAAGTCATAATTATATTTTCCAGAGACCATGCTTTCTGTCAGAAACATTATACCCAGATGAGAAAGTAAGGACACACAGATGGGCTGTGCCATGTTAGAAGGGGTAACTTCCTACCAGAAGTTATTTTATATAAATTGAGGTAAAATATGCATAACATAAAATTTAGCATTTTAACCAGTTTTAGGTGTACAGTTCAGTGGCATTATGTACATTCACTGTTGTGCAACCATCACCATCATTCATCTCCAGAACTTTCTTCATCTTCCAAAACTGAAGCTATACACATTAAATAATAACTCTTTATTCTTCCCTCCCTCCATCTCCTGGCAGCCATTATTCTACTTTTTTCTCCGTGAATTTGACTACTTTAGACGCCTCGTGTAAGTGGAATTATACAGTATTTGTCCTTTTGCGACTGGCTTATTTCACTCAGCATAATATCTTCAAGGTTCATCCATGTGTCAGAGTTCCCTTCCTTTTCAAGACTGAATAATATCCCATTGTATGTATATACCACATTTTGCTTATCCATTCTTTTGTCAACGGGCTCTTGGGTTGCTTCCACCTTTGGGCTATTGTGAATAATGCTGCTATGAACATGGGTGTACAAATATCTGTTTGAGATCTTGCTTTCAATTCTTTTGGGTATATACCCAGAAGTAGAAGTACTGGATCATATGGTAATTTTGTTTCTAACTTTTTAAGGAACCTCCATACTGTTTTTCATAGTGGCTGAACCATTTTACATTCCCACCAACAGTCACAAGGGTTCCAATTTCTCCACATTCTTGCAAATACTTGTTATTTGCTGTTTATTTGTTTGATTGATTGCTTGTTTTTGTTTTTGTAATAGCCATCCTAATAAGTGTGAGGTGGTATCTCATTATGATTTTGATTTGCATTTCTCTCTGATTAGTGTTGAGCATCTTTTCGTGTGCTTATTGGTATATCTTATATGTATATCTTCTTTGTAGAAATGTCTATTCAAGTCCTTTTTCCCATTTTTTAATCAGGTTGTTTTGTTGTTGTTGTTGTTGAGTTGTAGGAGTTCTTTATATATTCTGGATATTAACCTCTTACCAGATATATGATTTGCAAATATTTTCTTCCATTCCATAGTTGTCTTTTCACTCTGTTCATATCATCCCTTGATGCAAAGAAGTTTTAAATTTTAAAAGGAAGACACTTTTAAAAATGTCATGTGAGCAATGTGTAAGAAAACATGAAATATATTATCTTAATATTGATTTAAAAAAAAATCTTGTTTGCCTCAGTGATCCAATAGGCCTGTTTGAAATCATACCACGTACTACCTAATAGTTTAGAATGGGGTGAAATTTCTAGATAATTTCAGTGATTAACTGCTTAGTGAATCCTACAAAGAAAAAAAATCGTCATATAAGGAAAAGTTTCTGTAGCACCTCCTTCCCTTCTTTCCCTGGAGAAAGTTAGCTGCAGCATCTCACCCAACAAATTTCTATGGTGAATTGGGTAGGGGCAGGGGACCTCTGCCTCTTGGTTACTTAAGACTACTGTCATGCAGGGTATCAGGTGGGGTCTCTGGTCCCGCTCCCCACTCCCCACATAAGAACGCAGGACATGGTGACGCCAAAAAGGAACACCCATGGAACCATAGATAGGGGAGTTACACCACGGTTGGAGACAGCAAATGGGAGCCACACGATCCACAACCCTCACTCCACCGCTTGCTAGCTGCAATCGCGCTTGCTACCTCACCCACCATCTTCTTGCTAGCCCCCATTTTTCGCTAGCGTAGCCACAGCAGTTATACTAGTGGCCAATTGGCTAACCTGCTACAGCTGACGGCCAACTAGCCCCAACTGACGGCCATCTACCACCCGAGCCAGCACCTTTCCACATGAGGCTGAGAGCCTGAAAACTGCTCTCTGGGGCTTTGTCCCCACAACTACATAATTCTTTCTGCATGTTAAATACATTTTGAACAGTTTAATATTCAAATTTTCTTTGTTTAACGTGTAGTAGCCTAACTTCAGAAATTATACTGTAAGCTTTTTAGACAAGGATAATTTTTTTTTTTTACTTCTTTTGTAGCTAATACAGTGCTCAAGGCAAAAAGTTGATTGCTTAAACTCTCACACATTATTGGTAGGAGTATAAAATGGTAAAATCACTTCAGAAAATTTTGACATATTCTTATAAAGTTAAATACACACCTACTTTCTGATCCAGCCAGTTGAATCCTAGGTATTTACCCAAAATAAATGAAAAGATATGACCACAAAAAGACAGGCACAAAAATGTTCATAGTACTTTATTCATCATAGTAGCCTCAAAGTGGAAACAATCAAATTAGCCATCAACAAGTGAATGAATAAACAAATTGTGATACAATCTGTTTAGTACTCAGCAATAAAAATAAATGAACTACTGCAACATGCCCAAAGTAGATTAATCTCAAAACCCTAATGTTGAGCAAATGAAGCCAAACACCTAAGAGTACATATTATATCACTGCATCTATATGAAGTTCTAGAACAAACAAAACTGGTGGAAAAAAATCAGAAAAGGGTTGCCTCTGGGGGATGAATGGGGGTTTGTATTGACCAGAAAGGGATATAAAGGAACTTCCTAGGGGTTATGGCAATACATTACATCTTAGTAGAATTTGGGTTACACTTAAGATTTGAGTATTTCACTGTATGTAAATTTTATCCCAAAAAGAAGCCAAACCTCTAAATGATTAAACCCAAGTTAATGATATCCATGCTGACATGTTTAGGGGTAAAGTGTACTGATGTTTGCAACTTATTTTTAAATGCATAAAAAAAGGATGATTTGAATAGAGGGAAATGAGTAGTGGACATGTGATAAACTAATATTGTAAAATTAATTGTAGAATCTAGATAGTAAGCATATTATGTTCACTGCATAACTTTTTTCAGCTTTTCTGTATTTTTGAAAATTTTCATAATAAATGTTGAAAAAATAGAAAATAACAAAAACAAACAATTTAAAGATTATATTCGTACCATTAAGAATTAACATACACTAATATCATGGGTATTTCATAATTTTTTAAAGAAAAAAGTGTCACATAACTCTTCCATTTCCATTACCCCTTTCAAATCCCACTTTCCTCCTTATCCCACTCCCACCTTGGGGTAAACAATATTCATTGTAATAATTTTATGCTTGTTTATGCAATATATGTAACGCTCATGTAAAGTATAGTCATTGTAGCTTCATTTATAATAATAATGATAAATTAGAAAAAATCTAAATATCAATCAGTAGAGGAGTGAATGAATTATGGATTTTCATACAGTGGGATGAATCTTGGAAACATGTTAATTAATTAAAAACAAGTTTATAAATGATTTTCATTGTTTATGGATACACATATATGTAGCAAAATGATAACATGTACAGGAAGTACATACACAAACTTCATAATAACAGTTATTTCTGGGGAGGTAGGGAGGAGAATGGGATTAGAGAGGAGTAAAAAACTCGTTTCACCTTCAATTTCTTAAAATTTTATCTGAAGCAAATATGGTAAGTACTAATATTTTTTAAACCTGGGGTGAGTAAATGGGTGGATTTTAGTCTATATTTTTCTGTATGTTGAAAATAATCCAAAATTTAAAAATTGAAATAGTATTTCTTTGTACATATGGTTTTTAGAATTTATTGAAACTGTATGATATTGTAAATATTGTTTTTCATCTTGCTTTTTTTACTCAACTTATGGTTTTTTGAGCTTTGTCCATATTGGCATATATAGATCTACTTAACTCACTTTAACTACTGCTATTGGCATCCATTCATCATTCTACTGATGGACATTGACATTTCTAGGATTTCTAGATGATAAACAGTGCTGCCGTGAACACACATGTGGAGATCTTTTTGTGTGCAGAGCATTTCCCTAGAGCAGTGGTCTTTAAACTGGAGTACATGTACCCATGAGGATACCCCGAAACTTCAAGAAGTACATAGGCCTAAGTAGACTTTTAAAAGTTTGATTTCAAGAGCCTCAACCTGCATGTGCATGTTTTCCTCCATAGGTTTATCTCAACCATAGGCCTTGGTATGGACCTATTGTTGGGTTACTAGGCTGGTCCTCCTTTTCCACATCCTTTCATAATTGCCCTTCTCTTACTTGACTATAGAAAGGCACAGTTCATGTCCACATCAAATCTCATTTGAGATTTTATACATAATATTTAATATACACAGGGTGCCAAAAAATGTATACACATTTTAAGAAGGGAAAACTGTGTTAAAATTGTAATACTCAATATATACTGATAACAAAAGATGAATACAAGTCACGTTTGACTTCTGCAATTCCAAGAGGTGCTCAAAGTGGTTACCATCAGCGTCCAGACACTTCTGATTACAGTGAACTACTGCTTGAGCAACGGGGACCAAAGTGTCCATTTGTATACATTTTTTAAAAAAGATTTTATTGGGGAAGGGGAACAGGACTTTATTGGGGAACAGTGTGTACTTCCAGGCCTTCTTACCAAGTCAAGTTGTTGTCCTTTCAATCTTAGTTGTGGAGGGTGTTGTTCAGCTTCAAGATGTTGTCCTTTCAGTCTTAGTTGTGGAGGGCGCAGCCCAGTTCCCTGGTCCAGTTGCTGTTGCTAGTTGCAGGGCCCACCATCCCTTGCAGGAGTCGAAAAGGCAACCTTGTGGTTGAGAGGATGTGCTCCAACCAACTGAGCCATCAGGGAGCTCAGCGGCAGCTCAGCCAAAATGCCATGTTCAATCTTAGTTGCAGGGGGTGAAGCCCACCATCCATTGCGGGACTCAAGGAGTGAACCGGCAACCTTGTGGTTGAGAGCCTACTGGCCCATGAGGGAATCGAACCGGTAGCCTTCGGAGTTAGGAGCACAGAGCTCCAACCACCTGAGCCACTGTACCGGCCCCTGTATACATTTTTTTGGCATCTCATATAAACTCTTTATATTTATATTGTTTTTATGTTTAAAGTTTCTGTTAATCCACCTAAATTTAATTTTGTGTTTAGCATGCGGGAACAATATAACTGTAGGTCTAATAACTTTGACGTAAAAGTCTAAATAATTTAACTTGATAATTTGTACTTTTATGTTCCTTTGATTATATGAGAAGGATGAAGTTAGTGGATGTATCATTCTACCATCTTCCCAGAATTCCCTGCAGTTGTAGTGGCCAGATGACATAGTTCTGGCCAATGAGATATAAGTCTGCTAAGAATTAGTGGGAAGATTTTTGCTTTTTTGAGACTAACACTGCCTCTTACTCCTTCCTTTTCCTTAGTTTTCCTGGATGTCTGATGCCTGGAGATGAAACAATCCAGAGAGCTTATCTCAGGGGAAGCTGACTCTATTCTCATCTCCTGGTTGGTCTAAGGATAATTCCATCCCCATTGCCAGTGGTTGGTTTAGTTATGGGTGTGTGACCCAAATCTGCACACTGTGTGAAATTTGCTGTCAACTTGTGAGAAAGTTCTTCCCTGCTTTTAAAAGAGACTCATGGAAAGCCAATCTTCCTCCACCTTCCCTTAGATGTTTTCCTTTTGCAATATACAAGTTTTACAGTTTAGTGGGTTCAAGTTTATCTATTTTTTCCTCAATGTAAATATTTTTTGTCATTGAGAAATCCTTTCCTACCAAAGCCAAAATATTCTTCAACACAGTCTCCTAATAGTTCAAGAGTTCTTTTTTTCTTTTATCTTTTTTCATTTTTAGATCTTTAATCCATTTGAGATTTATATGGGGATGGTATGAAGTAGGAATATCATTTTTCCTTCCACATGGAGAGCCAATTGTCTGTCCAACATTCTTTGCTCAATGATTCTGTCTTTTGCCATTAATTTTTGAAGCCACCTTTCTGGTGGTAAAAAAAATAATAGCTAATATTTACTTAGTATTTAACATTTTTTAAGGGTGTCATGTATCTACTCATTTAATCTTTACAACTTTACAACAGTAATCATTATTTACAATTCTGAAACTGAAAAAGGTCTGAAATCTATTTTGGGGACAAAGCGCCCAAAAACAGTTTCCAGGCTCTCGGCCTCACATAGAAAGGTGCTGGCTCGGGTAGTAAATGGCCATCAACTGTGATCAGATGGCCAGCAGCTGTGGCTAGTTGGCCGTCAGCTGTAACCCGTAAGCCATTGGCCACTAATATAATGGCTATGGCTACACTAGCAGAGAAAATGGGGGCTAGCAAGAGCGGATTGCAGAGAGGCGGATGCCGCCAGCGATAATATAGTAGTTTGACTCACCTACTTATGGCTCCATGGGTGTTCCTTTTTGGCCTCACCATGTCCTGCGTTCTTATGTGGGGAGGGGGAGCTGAGACCCCAGACGCCCCGCATGACATCTATACTTTTGAAAAATGTATTTTGCAGCAAAACCTGAACTGAACTGGCATGGAGCTATTTACAGTCTTTTATTTATTCCTTTTAGTATGGCTATTCATACATTTTTCAGCAGAACTATAAATATATTTGATCATAGGGTGCTGCACTAGCAGCTGATGGGGGGACATAGGCAAGGTACATGCATTGGATAACTTTTCAAAATTGAAAGAATTCTAAATTCAGAAAACCATCTGGCAAGGGTTCAGGTAATGGTTGTGGACCAATGCTATTATTATCCCCATTTAACAGCTGAGGAAATGGAAACATAGAAGTTAAGTCATTTGCTTAAGGTTGCATTGTTAACAAAGAGAATAATTAATGTAGTTAATATTTTTAGTGTTTATTGTGACAGTCACTTGGTTAAATGCTGTATATTCATTATCTCAGTTCATCCTCACCACAACCCTATGAGGTACCCCCATTTCCCAGATGAAGGAACTTAGAAAGGTTTTACAACTCCCCTGGACACACAGCTGCTAAGTGTGGTGAGGAAGGATTTAAAAGCAATTCAGCCTAACGTCAACATATTTATTACACTATCCCTTACAAACCTATAATATCAGCCCTTTCCTGTCTTCTAAATGTCATTTAGAACTATATATAATATATATATATATATACATATATATAACTATATATGTATATATATAATATATAATTACCTCTTGGATATTAGAGTAAGATATCTAAAATGTATATAAGATCATTTTACTTACATGCTTAAAACCTCCTATGACTTTCTATTGCATCTAGAGTAAAATCCAAATTCCTTGCAATGGCCCCTTTCTATTTCTTACAGCTTCTCTCTCAACACATCCGACTTCTTTTAGGCTTTTACTCTAGGTGTATCCTCTACCTGGAAGGCTCCCCAGGTCTTCACACAGCTGGCTCCCCTTTGTCATTCAGGCCTCAGCCTAAGCACCTCCTTAGTTTTCCCCTAATTACCCAATCTGGAGTCTCAGTCTAATTATTGTTTCACATAGCACGTAAACATATTTTCTTGTTTATCTGTTTACTCTTTTTCCTTCCATTAGAATGTAAGTTCAGCCAGAGTGAGCACCTAGTCTGTTCTGGTTTCTTTTGAAGCCCCAATCTCTAGTACAGTGCTTAGCGCATGGCAGGTGCTTAATTTTGGCCGAATAAATGAATGTACTACCCATTCAGCAAATAATACTTGCTGGTTAGTTTCAGGGGTGGGATATAAATTGAGAAGGCAGGTAGGAGGCTGTGAAATGTGAAGACATTTGAACATCAGCTTGATCAAATTTTGTCTAATAGTATAAACAGTGTCTATCGGAGGGTCTGATACATCATAGGTGCCAAATAAATATTTGATGAATGAATGAACAACAGTAAATAGTATTACTAGTTTGGATCTTGGGCAAATTAAAGTTTTCTAAGCTTAGTTTCCTCACCTATAAAATGAAGATTAAAATTTACTTTATAGTGCTAGCCTATGAATGAGATAATGCATGCCAAATGACTACCACATAGCAGGTACTTACATTAGTTTCTTTCCCCTTACATTTATGTTCTACTTTATGGTTTATGAAGCTCTTGTAAGTTCTTCTAGCTACATGGCCTCATTTTATTTCTATAACCTTCTATGGTACTTCTTTCTCATTAGCCTCATTTTACAGATGAAAAACAGACGCACACTTTGAGACATAGCCTCTTTAGGTCATGAGAAGCCCATGCACGTTTTACAAGCAGAGTAGTGATTTGATAAAAGCAGTGGTTTTTGAAGATTAATCTGTTGGTGGCCTATAAGACGTACTCAGCTGAAGAAGGTGGAGAAATATTACTTTATTATCGTTAAAATCAAGTTTAAGGTGGTAAGGGCCCGCACTGGGTGACAAAGTTTGAGAGCCTAATTAATTAAGCAACTGAATAGGCATGTAAGTCCCCCACTCAGCCCGAAAAAAGGCTGGCAGTTTTCACATCTGGTTGAGAAAATGATGGTACCAACAACAAGAAATCAAACTCGGCAAATGGTTGCCAGAAGACCTTCCCTCCAATACCTATGCAGAACTTCGGGCACACACAGCAAACCTTTGAGCCATGTCTTAAGTGCCATTGCAGATCTTTCTTAATTTCATCCCTCCCATTGTCATCTCTACCTACACTAGGGCGTGCTAGTCTTATCCCTTTTCTCTAGAAGCAGTCTGGTGGGATGAGGATGGAAAGGTAAAGAATTAGAAACCAAGTTTTTGAACTCCAGGAACCTTGGCTAAATCGCCGTTTTTCCTTCTCTGGAAAATAAGGGGTCCATTCCACGCTCGTTTTAAGACTAACGCCCCTCTCCAGAGGAGCACAAAGCGACTTTCTTTTTTCGGGGCGCAGCGCCAGGCCCATGCAGCTAGTCCTCCGCGCCCTCCTCCGAGGAGCGGAGCCCCTTTCGGTGAGCTGACGTCACTTCCGGCGCGCTGACGCTCAGTCCGGCGTGCCGACGCCTGCGTCAGCAAAGAGCGGGGCTGGGGGCACCGGGTTTGAAGTCGTGCGGGTCGGAGGACTGCCGCCTCCGCCGCTGTCTCAGACCCTTGTCCCCGGGCCACGGCGGGGACGAGCTCGGGTAGGCGGTGGGGCAGATGCCCGAGGGTCCGCAGCAGGACGCCCCGCGCCGCACCGGCCGCTCCCCTCTGCTCCGCGGCCTGGGCCTGCGCCTCGCTGCTCTCTGGAAACTAGCGCCTCGGCGTCGCGGCCCCGAGCTCGCGGGGAACCTCGAACCGCCGGCGCCCGGCCATGGCGGTCTCCAGGTGGGTGTCGCTCCTGACGAGCGGAGGGAAGGCGGCTCAGGCGAGGCACCGTCTCCTCTCGGTGTCCCCAGTCCTAGAAACGCGCGGTTCCCGTGGTCAGCGGGCTCGGGCGCCTGCTGCTGCCACCGACTCCGGAATTCGCCTCTCGGTCTGCAGGGGCTTGGGGCTCGGGTTCCTCGTCAATCCCGTTCGACAACGTCGTTTTCCTCGTGGAATCGACCCCTTTCCACGACAGAGCTAGTGTTTCCCTTTCTTCACCGTGTTGCTCTCGTCTGGTTTCTCTTCCTTCTTTCAGTTCTGGCAGAGCCTTTTACCTTTTCTTCGTCGTCGAAGGCCGATCCCTCACGTCCATTTCGCGGGAGAACTTCGCAGTAACTGCCTACGGCGGGCGGGGGGGGTTGGAGTCCGGATCTCTGCGTGACCTTCCCAGCACGCTTCCATTGCACGCTGACGGCTTCAGGGGCGTGTGCTTTCCTGAGGACGTCGTTTCTTACATTCGCAGTAGATTTTTTTTTTTTTTCGTTTCGCGCTACGCATTCTGTCGTCAGCGTCGTAATCTTGGGCAAATTACTGTGCTCCTCCCCTTTTTCCTTAACTAAGGCGTGCACGTTATATCCCGAAGCTTAAATTAGGTAAAAAATGCTGCCCAACGAACGGCAAAGTGGAGGAACACTACGAGAAAACCAACGAGACATCTCTCTCCGTGACCACAGGAGGAAAATCATGTTCTGCGGGATGCCACAGTGGTGGGAAAACTTTCTGTCACAGGCTTGCTTTGAGCGGACCTGTGGTCATGGAAGTGGGGCAGGCGTAGTCCCTCTGGTAGCAGTCACCAAGATCCCCCAAGTTCATCAGAGTCGCTGAGTTAAGTTTTCATGAGAATGGGGTCCTTCTGTCACAGAGACGGAAGGGAAGGGAGGAGGGATCGTTCAGAAAATTAGTTTTCATCCGTTTTGCGTACTTGAACACGTTCCTTGAGCACCGTAGGTGCTCAGACGTTATCCGTTACACAAGGAAAAGGATAACCCGTCACTCACCGACTCCCTAGATAACTGGTGATGAACCTGCGTGTGGAAGAAGCCCGCGGGAGCCGGGTGAAGGGGCCTGCTAGGTACCTAGAGTAAGGGTCATTGACTTCATAGCGTAATTGAACGCATTCGGTGTCAGGAAATCTTTATTTTGTGATAGATAAAAGTGACTTCAGAGACGACAAGTGGTATTTTCAATTTTTTGCAAATACAGAGAAGTGTGTCTTCCCATTGGTTACCTCCCATGTAAATACATAAAAATGTACATTATAAACACATAAATACATACGTTTACATGAGAGTTATCAGGTGATAGATCTAATGTTTAAGGAAATGAGTGGCTCTTGAAATTTCCATCCTTACAGCTGACTGTGTGTGTTTTCACAGTATTAGATACAGTATCATAGAGACAAAATGAAAGTGTTTAAAAAGAGCCTAATCAGCTTGGCCAATGCTAATCTATTTACAGAAATTTAGGGCACCTTAATTTCTGTATGAATGATTGGGTTTCGAAAGCTACCCGCCTTCTGTTCTCAGCATTGGGTTTCAAAGGGTAGTGCCCATTTTTTCTGTAGATTCTTTCTTATTTGCCTTGCAAAAATTATATTAAATTCTTCTTTTAAAAAATCCATCATAGTTTTATGAAAGAGCTACCCCTGTGTTTGTTTTAGTAATAGGCTCAAAGAAAAGAGTTTTGAGACTTGTGTGTGTTAGGATACTGTCAGTTCTCACCTTTTTCATTTGTGGATTCAGTCTGAATAGCAAACTTTAATTTCAAGCTGGCATTCTCCATGTGCTCAGCACGTTTCTTTACCAACTAAATTTCTCCTGTTGGTGTATGGTTGTGAAATACTCATTTTAATATTATTTTATGCAGAATTGGTGGAAGATGGTTCAAAAGATAAAAATCATATTTGCCAGAATCTAATCTGAAATATCTTTGTTTATATCAATGTGCATAACTGAAAAGAGACTGTAATATTTTTAGGATCTCGTAAATATTTCCTACAGAAGGGAAATAGTAAGTTGATACCATCA
Source organism: Rhinolophus hipposideros (assembly GCF_964194185.1). Taxonomy (NCBI): domain Eukaryota; kingdom Metazoa; phylum Chordata; class Mammalia; order Chiroptera; family Rhinolophidae; genus Rhinolophus; species Rhinolophus hipposideros. The sequence continues at coordinate 30,119,154 of NC_138061.1, read as the reverse complement.
TTCCTTCAACTGCCAGGTTCAGAAATAATATTTGACTTTTCCATCCCTCCTTTTGTCCATATCTAATCAGTCACCAAACCCAGTTCGGTCAGTTCTAATCTTTTAATCTTTTTCTGGTCAGTCTTTTCTTTCCATACCAATTACCACAATCTTGCTCCATCCTATTGTCATCTTTGATCCAAGACATTTGCAACAGCAGCCCTTGCTCTTCCTGCCTCCCATGGCATCTCTTTCTAATTCATTCTTCAGCTATGTTATTTGCTGATATACAAATTTTAGTGTGGTCATTTTTCTGCCTATAACCCACTAGTTTTCAATTGCCTTAGGGTAGAGTCCAAATTCCTTAAACATTTTACCACATCCTTTGTGATCTGGTTCCTACTTCACCTTTTTAGCTTCATCTTGTGTTGAGTTTTCTGCATTTCTTTCCCTCATTCCCCTTCATTCTGAATCTGTGCTCTTACCTCTTAATCTTTATCAATGGAACGTTTCTTTCTTGTGCCTCACCCCTTCTCCAAGCCTGGCTAATTCCCCATTCATGTTTTGGATCTAAGCCAAATATTGTCACTTTGTTCAAGAAGCCTTCCCTGAGAGGGTTTTACTTCATCTGAGCTATTTGCACCATTGTGTACTTATGTCAAAATAAGACTTATGTCTTATTTTACTATAATGTAAGACCGGGTCTTATATAAGATAATATATAATATATATAAGACCTTATATATAATAGACCTTATATAAGACCCGGTCTTATATTCATTTTTGCTCCAAAAGACGCATTAGAGCTGATTGTCTGGCTAGGTCTTATTTTCGGGGAAACATGGTAGTTGTGGTTGGGCCACCAACTAAGCTTAGAAGGATTGTTAAGGCGTATTATGCTAATTACAGAATATGGTGAATGTGTGACATTGTTGGGTTCCGTGGCTTAATACAGATTTTTTAAAGGTTGTTTTTAATTCCTTTGTCTGTTTATGCCACAGTTGATTCAGCTAACTGTTGTACATTGACTGGCTAATATGCATATAGTTTTTCCTTGATCATATGCAAAACAATTTAAGATACAATTTAGAGAATTTTTCCTCAGTGAGCTAAGCTGTAAAGCTCATGTCTAAAATGTCTAGACAGTCATTACGATTTGACTGCATTGGAAGCCATACCTTAGGTCTATGACATGCTTTTCCATTTGAAAATGATGCAGTGTTCAGAAAAGATTCAGTGAAAAACTGGAACAGACCTTCTTATGGAAGAAACAAATTGCTACATATGAACAAAACTTTGCTCAATTTTGTTAATTTTCTCTCTGTACTGCTGATACTTCAGAGAAACATTGTTTCAGCAGATCTGTTCTTCCAAATGAAGTTTCTTGATATGGGGCAAGTTCCAGTAGATCCTTCCTAATGATGGAAAATGCTCAAATGATCTTAATTACCTGTAGGACAACATCAGTTTCTTGTGTTTGCTAAGTCTATTCCTCCTTTACTGTTAATTTCAATTCATTATAGGATTGACAGAAGATACTACTGTAAATTACAATGCAGTCTGCCCTCCATGTCCATAGTTTCTGCATGTGTGGATTCAACTAACTGCAGATTGAATTTCGGAAAAGTTGTGTTGCTGACGTGTGCTATGTAGTTAGGCCTACGATAGTTGCGTCTGTACTGAACATATTCAGACATTTTTTTCTTGTCATTAAATAATACAGTATAACAGCTATTTACATTGTATTGGATATTATAAGTAATCTAGACATGATTTAAAGTACAGTAAGTCTTCACTTAATGTTGTTGATAGGATCTGAGATGTGAAAGGAAACGATGTATAACGAAACCAATTTTACCATAGGCTAATAAACAAGAAATAACTTTCTGTGGCATCACATCATCTCATCAACGTTGTAATGAAACAATGTTGAACAAAACGATGTTTATTCGAGGACCTGCTGTATGTGGAAGGATATACGAGGATGTATGTAGGTTATATGCAAATACTCTGCCTTTTTTTTTTTTTTTTTACAGGGAGGCTTCTATTGTTAAAACTGCCCCTTTTGAAAAATTTTTTTTAAGATTTTTTTTTTTTATTGGGGAAGGGATACAGGACTTTATTGGGGAACAGTGTGTACCTCCAGGCCTTTTTTCCAAGTCAAGTTGTTGTCTTTTCAATCTTAGTTGTGGAGGGTGCCGTTCAGCTTCAAGTGTTTGTCCTTTCAGTCTTAGTTGTGGAGGGCGCAGCTCAGCTCCAGGTCCAGTTGCCATTGTTAGTTGCAGGGGACGCAGCCCACCATCCCTTGCGGGAGTCGAACCGGCAACGTTGTGGTTGAGGATGCGCTCCAACCAACTGAGCCATCTGGGAGACAGCTCAGCTCAAGGTGCTGTGTTCAATCTTATTCGAGGACCTGGCGCTGCCCACCATCCCTTGCGGGACTCAAGGAATGAACTGGCAACCTTGTGGTTGAGAGCCCACTGGCCCATGTGGGAATCGAACCGGCAGCCTTCGGAGTTAGGAGCATGGAGCTCTAACCGCGTGAGCCACTCTGCCATTTTATATAAGGGACTTGAACATCTGCAGATTTGGTGTCTAAGGGGTGGGTTGGGGATGTCCTGGAACCAATCCCCATCAGATACTGAGGAGCAACTGTATATCAGCTATTTCAAATTTAAACAAATCTATGGACAAAAAAGCCAGAAAAGGTAAAGGATGAATTATAGAAGCTTCTCTATTTCAATTCTTACTGTAATTCCTTCCTGTTTTTTGGTTTATTACTCGAAGTACTTGTATAAAGTGTTTTTTTGTTTTGTTTTAAATGTGATAAAATACACAACATAAAATTCACCATTTTAACCTTTTTTTTTCTTTTTGAGAATTTTTATGAGAGTTTATTTGTGTCAAACTGACTACATGCTGCGGAGCAAGATCTCAGCTGCTTCCTCATTTTAACCATTTTAAAGTGTACAATTTTGTATGAAGTTTTAAAACACAGATATTTCTGCTAAAGAACCCAGGTTTTATCTTTAGGAGATAGTCATGCAAAAGGCTATGGGTTATTGGATGGGGTGGAAGTAAGAAAAAATAGTCCCAAAGGAGATAACAGTTGGGCTGTATTTTCTTCAGCATTCATTTAACAAGTATTTATGGAATGCTTTCTGTGTTCTAGGTGGTGGAGATATAGCAGAGAACAAAAATGGAGTCTCCATTGCTATGGAGTTTGTGTTCTAGGGTGGGAGTCGGGGAAGTGTAGTTTATCTAGCAGGCACCTGGCCCTGCACCTGCCTTTGTGTGGTTTCACATCGTCATATTGATTCTTAGTGTTCTATGTGGTATCTTAAATTAATCTGCTTTCATTTTTAAAGGACATGACATAGTTTCAAATTGCCCACAATATGAACTAGAAAATAGGCATTTTAAAACACCAGTCTAGAGAATTTCTTGGAAGTTGTGTCATTTGACCATAACTTTTCTTGCTTAATGATAATATGTGGGACTTAGTACAGTATTCATATCAGATATTTATTTTCTTTCTCTATTCTCTATGTAACAGAAAAGTAAAAATTCAAATAGTTTTAAATTTTACTGTAGTTTTCCTAAATGTAAAATGTGCATAACAAAATGGACAAACTGGACTGATCATTCTCTTTTAGTTAAGGTTACAAAACCGTCCTTGTAAGGTATTCTGTCCGTTGACCTTCCATAATTTTTCAGAGATTAAATTTATTCTGAGAATATTGAGATTGGAAGTAGGTTGAGGAAGTTATATACCTTTTCATCTTTAAATGGCTTAAGGGTGGAAATGAAACATATACTTGTTTAATAACGATGAAGTAGTAACTAGGACACAGTTCAAAATGCATATGATTTCTTTCAGTTTCTTTTCATGTCCTTATGAATTATAATGCAAAGAGTGAAGAGAAGGGTGCTAGATTGCAGCTGCCAACATAATTATAATGCAAAGAGCTGAAGAGAAGGGTGCTAGATTGCAGCTGCCAACATAATCTCTACAAAATTCCATTACTCTTTCCTTTTTCTGGGCAATCTTTAGAGCAGTTGCCTGAAATCACAGGTTGGTAAACAAAACATGAATCATGTCTTCTGTAGTTATCTCTGAATTGAAATCCAAATTGAAAATGGGCCAGATTTCTTATCATCAATAGATTCATAAGCAGTGGATATTGTCAAACATAATTGCCTTATGTTTTATTTAAATTACTCTTCTATCGTCTTTGGTACTTTCCATTCAGTTGAACGTCTGTTACCTTTCTTCTCCATCTGTCTGTCCTTCAAAGAATGAAGAATGATTTCTTTTTTCTTTATGGCTGCGTAATACTCCATTGTATAAATGTACCACAGCTTCTTAATCCAGTCATCTACCGATGGGCATTTCGGTTGTTTCCATGTCTTGGCTATTGTGTATAGTGCTGCAATAAACATAGGAGTGCATACAGATTTTTTAATTGGAGTTTTGGATTTCTCTGGATAGATGCCTAGGAGTGGAATTACTGGATCATAGGGTAGTTCCATTTTCAGATTTCTGAGATACCTCCATACTGTTTTCCTTAGAGGCTGCACCAGTCTGCAATCCCACCAACAGTGCACAAGCGTTCCCTTCTCTCCACATCCGCGCCAGCACTTGTTGTTTGTTGATTTATTGATGATAGCCATTTTGACTGGGGTTAGGTGGTATCTCATTGTGGTTTTTATTTGCATTTCTCTGATGGTTAGTGAGGAGAAAAAGAAATCTTACCATTTGCAACAACATGGATGGATCTAGAGAACATTATGTTAAGCGAAATAAGCCAGAAAGAGAAAGACAAGTACCATATGATCTCACTTATATGCGGAATCTAAAGAAAAGAGTAAGTGAATGAACTAATCAGAAACAGTTCTGGGGACAAAGAGGAAAAACTGAGGGTTGTTAGATGGGCGGGGTGGGGGGGGATAAGGGGAAAGGTGAGGGGATTAGAAAACAGTCGGTAACCACAAAACGGCCTCAGGGTTTTTGAAAAATAATTTCGGGAACATAATCAGTAATGTTGTAAAGATTTTGTAGGGTATCTGATGGACACAGGTCCCATTTGGGAGACCACCTCAGGGAAGATGTAGATGCCTGATCAATGTACTGTACACCTGAAGCTGAACAATAATGAATGCCAACTATAATTAAAAAAAAAAAAAGAATGAAGAATGACTTTTTTTTTCCCTACTAGTTGTTCTGTAAGAAAGTTTAGCCAAAAGAAGTATTGTGGTAAGTACTGTGTTCCCTCAATCAGCTCTTCCTTTAACTTCCTTTCTCTGCTGACCACCTAGCTTTCTTCAGGACCTCTCCCTCACCAAGGGCCCCGTCTGCCTTCCAGCATAATACTGACCCTGTCTCAACCCCTTCCCCCATCCCATCAGTTTACTATACCAGCCTTTGCCATTGGCCTGGCCCTGATGCCTAGCCTGCTTGCCTCTTAGCTTTCTATCCTAGGGTAACAGGTCAGACTTACCTCTCGTCAGATCCCATTCTGCACATCTCTTTATTCTTCCTTTTGTGTGATGTCTAATCTGCTGTCCTGAGAGAGGTATGGAGAACTCCGAAAGGGACTTTGAGTCAAGAGGACCAAAGAAGCATTCTTGTGTCCCTAAGGGAGACATGTTGGTTACCACCAAACTGGAAGATGTGAGAATAAACAGGCCTGAAATTGGATGAGTGAGCTGATCTGCTACTCTCCGGGCAGTTGGCTGGTGAAGGAGCAGAGGTGACATGACATGGCATTGGGATACAAGGCTTTGTAGAAAGGAGAGGCATGAGGAGCTGTGTGGCTGTGAGACAGAATCAGCATTAGGTTAGAAATGAACATAAGGTCTTGGGGAAGGAGTGATTCTAATGAAGACGGTAGCAGGGAACTAAAGGAAAGTTTAGGAAAGGTGGAAATTATTGAAGGAATACAGTACCCACTTCACTTGATGTTTGGAGCAGACATAACTGCCTTGATTTTCAGTACTTGCTGAAGTCCTGCTGTGTTGATCTTTTCACTTACTGAAACATTACCTTGCTATCAGTTCTGTTATTTTTATAACTTGTTTTTATGTAATATGTCTGTTGTAGATTAAAGATGTTTTTCAAAGGAAGCAAAAAAAAAAAGTAGTATAGCACACTTTTTTTTTTTTTGCTTAAAAATGGTGCCTAAACTTGTCCACCCAAAACTTTAACTTTTCTTTATAATTTTAATTATAATAAACACCAACTACTCAACAAGTATTTGAATACTGTGCAAAGATACTGCGCAAAGTACTGTGGGTGACAAAAAGAACCTCGAAGGAGGTGAAGTTTAATGAGTGTAAGGCATCATGTGATAACTCTGTGTAAGAGATGCCACCAAACAAGACATAATAAACACCAAAATGGCTATTCAAGATGATAATTCATATGGATTTCAGAAGAGGAAGTAATCTGTATGGTTTAGTAGCTTGTGATGGTTTCAAGAGGGTAAAGGACTTTAAATCATGGTGGATGGGAGCTAGCTGAAGAATTGAACCAAGAAAAGACATTTCAAGTGGAGGAAACAGTATAGCCAAATTTTAGACATCAAAGTCTCATGTTTGAAAGATATTTTTTTTGTTTGTGATTGATATCTGATAGGTAAAGGTGAGCCATTAAAAGTTTGAGTAAGGTAGTAATTTGATCAAAGGGTGCCTTAGGAAGTAAATCTAGCAATAAGATCATATTAGTATGGGGTTATACTCACCAGATAGTTGAGAGTGTGGCACTAGACCTTCCAGATGGGTCAGATTTGATGGTTATTTGTACTGCTATAGTTTTAACAGCTACAGTCTCCTAAGGGAGAAACTGGTGAGAGATGAGCAGCCAAAGATTGAATCTGGGAGAACATTGATATTAAGAGTGGTAAGAGTAGAGAAACCAAGGAAAGAATTAAGAGTTCAGAGAAAAGCAGGGTAACATAATATGAAAACTTAGGAAGGAAAGTATTTCAAGAATGGGGTATTTGCTGATAATCAGATGTCATAGAAGAGTCAAGAAAATTGGATTTACAAAAAAAGTTGGATTTGGATCTTACAAGTTCATCGGTGACTTTCAGGTGTGCTATTTTAGTAGTAGAGAAGGATAGAAACTTGACTGATAAGGATTAAATTGTGTATGATGAGGAAAGAAAAGAAGTGATTTTTAACACTTGTTCACCATATTTGACAGCACAAAGAAAGTGTTCTAGAAGATGGAGGTCAAACAGTTTATTTTCTCATTGGAGACAGGCCTCTGCATATTGGAAGACAGAAGTCTGAATGGATTAGTAAGTCAATGATTTGAGATATTGGAGAAAGGATAATTGAATGAGGATAGAAGGGAATGGTATCAAGAAAACAGTGGGATAATATCTAAGTCTTGAAGAGGAGCGAGGACTGTCTTTTCATCTTAAATAGAAAGGGAGGGTAAGTGTAAAGACCAATCTTCAGAAGTAGTGAGAGGAGAACTTGAGATCATTTTTGTTCCACAGCCTAGAGATTTACTCAGTGAAGTAGTTCTTTTCTTTTGAAGGCATGGGAAATTGGTAATTGGAGCTTGAGGAACGTGGACATGATGGGAGCAAACTTGGAAAAGTGTCAGTTTTCTTTTAACTTTTTACACGTGGATTTATAAACAGGTTAATATTGTCACTTCCTTAGAGTGTTCGTTTTGCAGTCTTCTTTGCTTTTGGTCATGAAAAAGCAGAAACTCCATCGTGGAAAAGGAATTATGAAGTCGTTGAAGTCCTTGCAGAGGTTCAGTCTAAGGAACTTGACATTCAATAAGTCAAAGATATGACAAACATGTTGTATAAGAAAAAAACTACAAAAAAAATTGCAATTAGGTGAAGCTCTAAAATATGGCTAAATTATCTAGTTTCACCTCCAAAATCAGAGGTTAAGCAAAGTGAGCTTTCCTGAATCCTCTAATAAGGGACAGAAGTAGGACCTTTAAAGGTCTCCTAATTCCCAGTCGTTTGTTTTCTATTTGCCGCTGTTTCCCATAGGGAAGTTGCGCATCTATGTGAACTGTACACATACGAAAGAGCCTGATACTGTTACAAAGAATACATGCAGCATATACAGTTATAAGTCCACTGTAGCATAGATTTGATCTAAGACTAATATCTTCTTTGTAGCAAAACTTACTTAATTTAATTTTTAATAATGTTGCCTGTCATGGACTATAGAAGATTTAAATGAGTATTTGTTTGGATACTTAACAGAAAGTTGTTCATAGATGTTTAAATTTTCACACATTTGTTTTCATTGAGTATAGGCATTCAAAACCATATGGCTATAGCACTATAAAGAATTTGTTGTAAGGTTCAGAGAGAATTTTCATAAACTTGGACATTACAACTACTTTTAATTAAAGTTGAAAATAAGTCAAGGGGCATTCTGAGAGTTAGGTATGGGCTGGGTGAGGGAAGTCATTTTCTGGGGATGGGATTTGGTCTTATTTCTTAGAACTTTATAAGAACACCATCTGTCAGAAAAAATTTATTTTCCCCTTTCTTCTGTCCCATTATCCTTTTGAGTCACTGTTTACCAAATCCTGTAGCAAAAACTGATAAATGAATGGGTAAAGGCAAGTATTTAGATGGTATTGAATGAATAATGTGGGATGTGTCTATGCGTAGTGTATGTATAAAGTAAATTAATTTTTGCATGTCTTAGAAAAATTTGTTAACCATTTTCACCCCAATAAATTTAATTAAAAAATTTCTTTATAATCACTGTGCCATTCAGTATATCACAAGCAAAAATCGTGTTATATTACTTTTTTTTATGTCATTAGCTTTAATTGCCTTAGGTTTTTTTTTTAATTTTTAAAAATTTATTTTTCAATTACTGTTGAAATACAATATTATATTAGTTTCAGGTATACATCAGATATTTTTCTTGATATATGGCCTTCTTACGTAACCTTAACTATAAAATTTGAATCTTGCTTTTTAGTATTTTGTCCTGAAGCAGTTGTAAAGTTTTCATAGTATCCTGAGCCTTGACTGAAAAAGATCTGCTTTAGTTATATTTCTTACCTGTTATAATGATTTTTATTAGTACTTATTAGTGACTGGCTAGTCTGAAAACTACTACCAGAAAAAAAAGAAAACAAAAAACCCTGCCTATTTTATTTGCCCCCATATAGGTTTATCTTATAAAAGCTTTTCAGAGCTTTGTTTTGTGATTTTTTTTTTTTTTAGCTCTTAATGAAAGAAAAAGAATCTCACAAAAATATGAGCCTCTTTGTAGTTTATTAATGCTTAATACCCATGATTAGCTTTAGGACCTTGCTTTATTAGATAAAATTTGAAGGTGTGTTCACTAAATCTCCCCTTGTATAGGATTGGGCACAGTCAATATAACCTTGCCACTTGTCACCCTCCGTCTTGTTTAAAGTACATACTTAGTCCATATATGAAGCCATTTTCCTTTCATTATTTGGGACATACAATTTGCCTCACTAAGCCCGATTAATAGTGTGATGGGAAGGCCAGATCTATATGATATGTGGACAACTAGGGGTAGTTACTTGTGACTTTGCATTTCTAAAACCCTAGGATTTTTCTGTATCCCAAAAGCAAAGTAACATGGTTTTCCATTTCTTCTCACTTATAAGGTATTGTAACTTAATTCCAAACTTTGTTCATTGGTGGGATTTGAACTGTGGTACTGTGGTTCTGGAATTTGTGACATTATGCAATATGCCTTTATAAATTCTTTCCTTAGAGGTCTTATTTATTGCCATATCTGTCACTTCTACACAAATGACTCATTGACCGGTATACCTTTAGTCTCCACTTTCTCCTGAGCTTCCGATCTCTATTCCAGCTATCCTTGTTGTCTCTCCTAGCTATCCTGTCTCTGCCATTAGTAAACTTGTCATCTTATAACAGTTGCTCACTACTAATTCTTCCCATTTCTTTGAATGACATTTTTGTTCTTTAGGATTCAGTTTCAGAATCCTTTCCTTTCTTTGATATTTAATTACTATACCATGTGTTTTACTTTGCAACATTTCTCCCACCCTCTTTTTAGTCTTGTTGCCACAATTATAGTTCAGGTCTGCACTTTTAAGCCCAAAATTCTCTCAAAGTTTCCTTCCATTTTACTTCATGCTTCACGCTGCCAGATTAATCTTCCTAAAACATAACTCCAGTCCCATCACTTTCTTAACCCAAGACCTTCATGGTTGAACTATGCATTCAAAAGTCTCCACAGTAGGGCTCTAGCTACTTCTGTAGTGATATTGTTCACTGTTCTCTTAAGTGTACCCTGAATTACAATCAAGCTGTTATTCACTTCCCTAAACATTTCTTATTTCTGTGCTGCTGTTATTCGCTCTTCCAGATGTCTGTCCCCCTTTCCCTATCCCCACCTCAACTCTACCAGTATTGAAATCTTATTCTACCATTAAGGTCCTTCTCATATGCCATTTCTTTTATGAAACCTTTTCAGTATTACACAGTTGAGGATATACTAGTATATAGTATTTGCTCTCTCTGTTCCCACTCCTTAAAGCACTTTGTGCGTCTTTTCCGATATGTATCTTATTGTACTCTATATTCTACTCTATATTCTACTTATTTGTGTATTTGCCTTAATCAGTCACCCCACCTCCCACAGCAAGTCCCTCAGGAGTAGAGATTCTCCTGCATCTCTAGCATTGGTCTTTGTTCAGGAGACTCAATACATTTATTGACTCAATTTTATACATATGAGAAAACAAGTTTCAAAGTAACCATTATATTTTTGTTATTTTAGGCTTGACCGTCTTTTTATCTTACTGGATACTGGCACTACTCCAGTTACAAGAAAAGCTGCTGCACAGCAACTTGGAGAAGTGGTGAAGCTTCATCCCCATGAACTAAATAATCTCTTATCTAAAGTAAGAACTTTTTTCTTTTTCTTTTAGTATAATACAATTGTAGAAATTTGTCCATGGATAAGAACATAAAATTAAAGACAGAAATTTCTTATTTTAGTGACAACATGTGGTCTTCAAATTCCATTAACTATCTTAACATTTCTCCAGATATTTTTAAATTTTTGCTATTTCTTATTTATTTATTTAGTTTGCCACAAAATTTAAAGTATTTTGGTTTTTGCATCAAGTTTAATTGTTTAAGGGATTTGACACAGTAGAACCTTTTACTCATGGCACAAATTTCAATCTGACCCAATTTGGTAATGAACTAAGTTGTTAATCGAGTTTGTTAGTGGTCTAACTTGTTCTTAATGGCTAATAATTATATCATAGTTGGCAGTCTTCAAATGGATGAGTACTCATGGGCAGTGATTAAAATGTGTGAGAAGCTGGTCGTCATTACATTCTTACTTATCAGCCTTTTGAAAGTGGAGACTTTCTGCTTTAGTGGATCCATATTTTCATAATCGTAGCCCATGTTCTTTCCCTAAGCAGTGGCTGTACTTTTAATGAACTCTCTGGGCTTGTAGAAGTGTGCCTGTATGATAGTGAGCAGCAAATTCCACGTGATTAATTCTCCGGCATGCACAGTGAAAACAGGAGTGCTTTGCGGGTGGGGAGAATATGATAGTCCAGACATTGGAAGCCCCAGGATGCCTCTTTTCCTGCCATATTTTCCACTCCTTTCATTTTCATTTGTCTCTCCCTGATTCATGTGAGTAGGAGTTCTAAGCCCTTTGTTGATATATACAAATCTGTACTATATGGTTCCTACCATAAGGGCTAACAGTGACTCTCTTTTCCAACATATTCCCTGCTTAGATATTTCAGAACTTTCTAACCAAGATGTAGATGAAATGACTGATTTGACATCTACAGGCTCCATATTCTCAGAATGGAGAAGGATGCATAGTAGGCAATATTATACCCCTGTGTAAGGTGGAGGGATAGAGAAGCATACCCATTTCTCATCCCAAGGGAAAAGAGGAGGACTGAATGAGCTGAAATTTTAAACAATGAGCGAGACTATTCTGTGCTGAACTGAGGAAAGGTTTCCAGCTTTCCAAGTGAGTTATGGTCTTTGTAACTCAGACCCCAGCATACAAGGCTGCCATCAAATAATTCCAAGAGAGGCAAAGTTTGTCTTTAGCACCTTTCTACCTGCCATTCTCTTTTCTCTACCCTCAGTGTTTTCATGTTGCCTTTCAGTTTTGTTTTTTAAACAGCTTTATTGAAATATAATTAACATACCATGAATTCATGCATGTGAAGTGTATGTCATTGATTTTTATAAAATTCACAGATATGTGCAGCCATCACCACAATCTAATTTTAAAACATTTTTATCTTCCCCCAAAGAAGCCTCATGCCTAATAGCAGTCACTTTCCATCACTCCCCCTTGCATACTCAGTCCTAGGCAACCACTAATCTACTTTCTGTCTATAGATTTGCCTGTTCTGAACATTTTCTGTAAATGTGAGACCTTGTGTGACTGGTTTCTTTTACTTAAAGTAGTATTTTTCAAGGTTACTTCAAATTTTAGCATGTCTTGTTACTTCATTCTTTTTTATTGCCAAATATATTCCATTGTATAGATAGGATATACCACATCTTATTTATCTGTTCATTAGTTGATGAACTTTTGGGTTTTCACCTTTTAGCATACAGTGAGGAATGCTGCTATGAAAATTCATTTACAAGTTTTCATGTGGATATATGTTTTCATCTCTCTTGGACATACTATGTTTCCCCGAAAATAAGACCTGGTCGGACAATCAGCTCTAATGCGTCTTTTGGAGCAAAAATTAATACAAGACCCAGTATTATATTATATTATATTATATTATATTACATTACCTTACATTATATTACGTTATTATATTATACCATATTATATTAATTTTTGCTCCAAAAGACGCATTAGAGCTGATTGTTTGTCTAGGTCTTATTTTCGGGAAAACACTGTATATACCTGGAGTAGAATTGCTCAATCATAATCATATGAGTATGGTAGCTATGTTTAACTTTATGAGAAACTGCCAGACTGTTTTCCAACTGACTCCACTGTTTTACATTCCCAGCAGCAGTGTATGGGAGATCTGATTTTTCCACATCCTTGCCAGACTTGTTATTAACTGTTATATTTGATTATATACGTGCTAGTGAGTGTGAAGTGATAATCCCATTGTACTTTAGATTTACATTTTCCTGATGACTAATGATGTTGAACATACTTTCATGTATTTATTTACCATTTGTATATCTTCTTTGGAGAGCTATCTATTCAGATCTTTGCCCATTTTTTTTTTATTAGATTCAGGTGCACAAGACAAAGTAATACTTAGACGTTTATCATTTATATCCCTCACACTGTGTGAACCCCCCGCCCCCCATCCACTATCCCTCTGACATCGCACAGAGCCATTACATTTGATCTTTGCCCATTTTTAAAGTGGCATATTTGTTCTGTTATTGAAATGTAGGAGTTCTTTATATATTTTGGATACAAGCTCCTTATCAGGTATTTGATGTGCAAATATGTTCTTCCAGTCTGTGGGTTGTCTTCACTTTCTTGATGATGTATTTTGAAGCACAGAAGTTACTAATTTTCATGAAGTCGATTTTTTTTTCTTTTACATGTGCTTTTGGGGTCATATCTAAGAAACACTTGTCTAGCCTAAGGTCAGCACAAAAATTTATCCCTATGTTTTAAGAATTATATAATTTATAGCTCTTATTTTTAGCCTCATGGTTATTTTCATTTAATTTTTTGTGTATGGTGTGAAGTAAAGGTTCAAAAATTATTTTTTTGTTGCCCCAACACCATTTGTTGAAAAAAACTACACTTTACCCATTGAATTGTCTTGGCATTCTTGTCGAAAATCAGTTAACCATAGACATAGTTAATTCTGGACTCTCAATTCTATTCCATTAATCTATATATCTCTCCGTTTGCCAGTACCACACAGTCTTGATTATTGTTGCTTTGTAGTAAGTTTTGAAATCAAGATGTGTGAGTATACCAGCTTTATTATTCTTTTACAAGATTGTTTTGGTGATTCAGGATCCCTTGAATTTCCATATGAATTTTAGGATCAACTTGTTCATTTCTGTAAAAAAATGAGGAATTGTGTTGAATCTGTAGATCAATTTAGGGAGTATTACTATCTTTATTTTATTATTAATTAAATTTATTGGGGTGACAATTGTTAGTAAATTTACATAGATTTCAGGTGTACAATTCTGTATTACATCATCTATAAATCCCATTGTGTGTTCACCACCCAGAGTCAGTTCTCCTTCCATCACCATATATTTGATCCCCCTTACCCTCATCACCCACTCCCCCACCCCCTTACCCTCTGGTAACCACTAAATTATTGTCTGTGTCTATGAGTTTTTCTTTCTCATTTGTTTGTCTTGTTCTTTTGTTGTTTTGGGTTTATATACCACATACCAGTGAAATCATAGGGTACTCTGCTTTTTCTGTCTGACTTATTTCACTTAGCATTATACTCTCAAGATCCATCCATGTTGTCAAAAATGGTCCTATTTCATCTTTTCTTACCGCTGAATAGTATTCCATTGTGTATAAATACCACAACTTCTTTATCCATTTATCTATCGAAGGACATTTTGGTTATTTCCATGTCTTGGCCACCGTAAACAAAGCTGCAATGAACATTGGAGTACACGTGTCTCTATAGAGAAATGCTTTTAGATTTTTTGGGTAGATACCCAGGAGAGCGATTGCTGGGTCATATGGTAATTCTGTTCGTAATTTCTTGAGGAACCTCCACATTGCCTTCCATAGCGGCTGCACCAGTCTGCATTCCCACCAACAGTGTATCAGGGTTCCTTTTTCTCCACAGCCTCTCCAACACTTGTTACTATTTGTCTTGTTGATGAAAGCCATTCTGACTGGGGTGAGGTGATATCTCATTGTGGTTTTCATTTGCATTTTTCTGATGATTAGCGATGTTGAGCATTTTTTCATATGTCTATTTGCCATTTGTATATCCTCTTTGGAGAAATGTCTCTTCAGGTCCTCCTCCATTTTTCAGTTGGGTTGTTTGTTTTTTTGTTGTTGAGTTTCATGAGTTCCTTGTATATTTTGGATATTAGCCCCTTATCAGAGGCACTGTTTGCGAAAATCTTCTCCCATTCGGTTGCCTCATTATTTTGTCAATAGTTTCTTTTGCTGTGCAGAAGCTTTTCAGTTTCATATAATCCCATTAGTTTATTTTAGTTTTTACTTCCATTGCCTTTGGAGTCAAATTCATAAAATGCTCTTTGAACCCAAGGTCCATAAGTTTAGTACCTATGTTTTCTTCAATGCAGTTTATTGTGTCAGGTCTTATGCTTAAGTCTTTGATCCATTTTGAATTAATTTTGGTACATGGTGACAGATAGCAGTCCAGTTTCATTCTTTTGCACGTAGCTATCCAATTCTGCCAGCCTATTTATTGAAGAGGCTGTCTTTCCTCCATTGTATATTTTTAGCTTCTTTGTCAAAAATTATCTGTCCATATTTATGTGGTTTTATTTCTGGGTTCTCAATTCTATTCCATTGGTCTATGTGTCTGTTTTTCCGCCAATACTAAGCTGTTTTGATTATTGTAGCCCTGTAGTACAAGCAAAAATCAGGGAGTGTGATACCTCCAGTATTGTTCTTTTTTTTTAATATTGCTTTGGCTATTCGGGGTCTTTTGTGTTTCCAAACAAATCTGATGATTTTTTGTTCTATTTCTTTAAAAAATGCCATTGGGATTTTGATGGGGATTGCATTAAATCTATATATGGCTTTGGGTTATATGGCCATTTTAACTATGTTGATTCTTCCAATCCATGAGCACGGAATGTCTCTCCATTTCTTTGTGTCTTCTCCAATTTCTTTAAAAAATGTCTTATAGTTTTCAGCATATAGGTCCTTCACATCCTTGGCTAAGTTTGTTCCTAGGTATTTTATTCTTTTTGCTGCAATTGCAAAGGGAATTGTTTTTTCTATTTCTTTTTCTGAGATTTCATTATTAGTATATAGGAAAGCAATGGACTTTTGTACGTTGATTTTGTAGCCAGCAACTTTACTGTATTCATTGATTGTTTCTAATGGCTTTTTGGTGGAGTCTTTAGGGTTTTCTATATATAGCATCATGTCATCTGCAAAGAGTGACAATTTAACTTCTTCATTCCCAATTTGGATGCCTTTTATTTCTTTCTCTTGCCTGATTGCTCTAACAAGGACTTCCAACACTATGTTGAAAAGCAGAGGTGATAGGGGACAACCTTGTCATGTTCCTGAACGTAGAGCAAAGGGCTTCAGCTTTTCACCATTAATTATGAGATTAGCTGAGGTCTTGTCGTATATGACCTTTATTATGTTGAGGTATTTTCCTTCTATACCAATTTTATTAAGTGTTTTAATCATAAATGGATGTTGTATCTTATCAAATGCTTTTTCTGCATCAATTGATAAAATCATATGATTTTTGTCCTTTATTTTGTTTATGTGATGTATCACATTGATGGATTCGCGAATGTTGAACCATCCTTGTGCCCCGGGGATGAACCCCACTTGGTCGTGATGAATAATCTTTTTAATGCATTGTTATATTCGATTTGCTAGAATTTTGTTTAGGATTTTAGCATCTGTATTCATCAAAGATATTGGTCTGTAGTTTTCTTTTTTTGTGTTGTCCTTACCAGGTTTTGGTATCAGGGTAATGTTGACCTCATAAAATGAGTTAGGGAGTACTGACTCTTCTTCAATTTTTTGGAAGAGTTTGAGCAGGATTGGTATTAGATCCTCTTTGAAGGTTTGGTAGAATTCATTGGTGAAGCCATCTGGTCCAGGACTTTTGATTTTGGGAAGGTTTTTGATGACTGATTCAATTTCGTTACTGGTGATCGGCCTGTTTAGATTTTCCAGTTCTTCATGATTCAGCCTTGGAAGGCTATATGTTTCTAAGAACTTGTCCATTTCTTCTAAGTTATTTAATTTGATGGCATATAGTCCTTCATAGTATTCTTGGATAATCCTTTGTATTTCTGTGGTGTCCGTGATAACTTCCCCTTTTTCATTTCTGATTTTGTTAATTAGCGTCTTCTCTCTTTTAATCTTAGTAAGTCTAGCCAAGGGTCTGTCAATTTTGTTAATCTTTTCAAAGAACCAGCTCTTTGTCACATTAATTTTTTCTATTGTCTTTTTGTTCTCTATTTCATTTAGTTCTGCTCTGATTTTTGTTATTTCCTTTCTTCTGCTGACCTTGAGTTTCACTTGTTCTTCTTTTTCTAGTTCTTTAAGGTGTAACATGAGGTTCTTTATTTGGGATTTTTCTTGTTTCTTGAGATAGGCCTGTAATGATATAAATTTCCCTCTTAAAAGTGCTTTCACGGCATCCCAAAAATTTTGGTAGGATGTATTTTCATTGTCATTTGTTTCTATGTATCTTTTGAGCTCTCCTCTAATTTCTTCTTTGACCCAGTCGTTCTTTAAACGTATGTTGTTTAATCTCCATGTATTTGTGTTTTTTCCTGCTTTCTTTTTGCAGTTGATATCCAATTTCAAAGCCTTGTGATCAGAGAATATGCTTGGTATGATTTCAATCTTCTTAAATTTGCTGAGGCTCATTTTGTGTCCCAATATATGGTCTATCCTTGAGAATGTTCCATGTACACTAGAAAAGAATGTATAGTCTGATGTTTTAGGATGAAGTGCTCTATATATGTCAATTATGTCCATTTCATCTAATGTGTCATTTAGGGCTGCTATTTCGTCATTTATCTTGTGTTTGGATGATCTATCCATAGCTGTCAATGGTGTATTTAAGTGCCCTAGTATAATTGTGTTTTGGTCAATTTCTCCCTTTCGTTCTGTTAGTAGTTGCTTGGTATATTTCAGTGCTCCCTGATTGGGGGCATAAATATTGATGTATGTCTTCTTGTTGTATAGTCCCCTTTACCATTATGAAATGTCCATCTTTGTCTCTTGTTATCTTTTTCACCCTGAAGTCTGTTTCATCGGAAATCATTATGGCTACACCTGATTTTCTCTGGGTACCATTTGCTTGGAGTGTCAATTTCCACCCTTTCACTTTGAGTCTGTGCTTGTCCTTGTAGCTGAGATGTGTCTCTTGTAGACAGCATATGGTTGGGTTTAGTTTTTTGATCCAATCTGCTACTCTGTGTCTCTTTATTGGTGAGTTCAGTCCATTTACATTTAGGGTGATTATTGATATGTGAGGATTTCCTGTCATTCTATTTTTAGTTTTCTGGTAAGGCTGTGTCTCCATTGTTTCTTTGCCTCTTTGTTGTTGTCTATTATTTCTGTGTGGTGGTATTCTATGATGTTGCCCTCTGTTTCTTCTTTTATTACAGTATATATTTCAGTTCTGGATGTTTTTTGAGTGGTTACCCTTAAGTTTATGTAAAAGAAAGTTTGATATTTAGAGTATTCCATTTTCTTCAGCACGCTTACTTTCTCTATTCCCATATTCCAGTTCAGGCCTTTACTCTCCCCCTTTTTATGTTTCGGTTGCCACAAGTTGTCCCTGTTGATGGTGGTCTGATAGCCTCCTTTAGTATTTCTTGTAGTGCAGGTCGTGTATTAGAAAATTCCCTCAGCTTCTGTATGTCTGGAAAGGTCTTTATTCCTCCTTCATATCTAAAGGAGATCTTTGCTGGATATATTATGCTTGGCTCATAATTTCTCTCTTTCAATAGTTTGAATATTTGGTTCCATTCCCTCCTAGCTTGTAGAGTTTCTGCTGAAAAATCTGATGATAATCTAATGGGCTTTCCTTTGTAAGTTACTGTCTTCTTTTCCCCGGCTGCCTTGAGGATTCTTTCTTTGTCATTGATTTTAGACAGCTTCAATACAATGTGCCTTGGTGAAGGCCTGTTGGGATTGAGGTAATTAGGTGTTCTATTTGCTTCTTGGATTCGAGGATCCAATTCTTTCCACAAATTTGGGAAGTTCTCATCGATGATTTGTTTGAATATATTCTTTGTTCCCTTCCCTCTTTCTTCTTTTTCTGGTATGCCCATTATTCTTATATTGCTCTTTCTGATGGAGTCAGAAAGTTCTTGTAGAGTTCTTTCATTTCTTTTAAGTCTCAAGTCTCTTTCTTCTTACATCTGTGTAAATTCCAGGTTCCTATCTTCGATGTCACTGATTCTTTCCTCCATCTGGTCAACTCTACTACCTAAGCTGGATATTTTAATGTTAATTTCTTCTATTGAGTTCTTAATCTCCAGAAATTCTATTTGGTTCTTTTTCAAAATTTCAGTCTCTTTTGTAAAATGCTCATGGTGTTATTTGATTGTGTTTCTGAGTTCATTAAACTGCCTTTCTGTGTTTTCTTGCATCTCGTTCAGTTTTTTCAGAGTTGCAATCTTGAATTCTCTGTCATTTAAATCACATATTTCCATATCTCTAGGTTCCTTTTCTGGAGACTTTTCACTTTCTTTCTGAGCTATCTTGTTGCCTTGGTTATTCATGGCAATCACTGATTTACTATTTCTCTTCCTAGACATCTACAGGAGTGGCTTCTGCAACAGGTTGATAGGTATGCGAAGAGCTTTTGGAGTTCCAAAGCTCTTTCTGCACCAGATTCAGAGCCCGTATGTTTCAGCAGTTCTGTTTACTCCTGCAGGGATCCGCCCAGATAGGTGGGGCCAGGGGCGGGGTGAGTTGTGAGAGGTGGCCCAGAGCAATGGTGGCGACCACCACTACAGCCAGTCCTGCTTCCACAGCTCCCTCCCCTTTGCCGGAACTAGTTGAGCTTCGAATCTGTGTCTGCAGTTCACAGTTCTCAGAGCAGCAAATATTCTGTCCTTTGATCTGACACTGCTACTTTATCACTTCCAGCACCGGGCAGGTGGGGCGGGGCGAGCTCTGGGAGGGTAGGGAGGGGGCGGCTAGTCTCCATGCCTAAGGCTTCCGTTCTCCACTCGGCAGTGAGGGCTTAAACCACCGATTTCAGCCCTCTTCCCTCAGTCTTTGCTGCCGGGAGCATTGGGTTCAGCTGTGCTATATGCTGCCCCCTCAGCCCTGTGGGCCATAAGCGGAGCCCTAGCAGTCCGAGTCCTTCCCTCTCCCGCAGCTGCGGTAGTTCCGTGATGCAGTGAGCACGGAGCACTGAGCTAGGTCTGCGTCCTGTGCTCGCGCGGCTCCGTCTCTGCACTTCTCCTCTCCCTCCTCCCCCGTGCGATTCACCCACCTGGAGGTGAATTCAGTAGTGGGCCTCTTCTCTTGCATGTCTGCTGTGCAGGGAGTCCTTTGTGGAGTTATTGTTGTCCGATTCGTTGTAAATTCCAGGGGAGCGCTACAGAGGCTCACCTCACGCCGCCATTTTTCCCCGAAGTATTAATATCTTAACAGTATTAAGTCTTTGATCCATGAGCATGAGGTGTTTGTTTATTTAGATCTTACTTAATTTCTTTCAACAGTTTTTGAATTTTTGTAGTTTTCGGTTTACAAGTACTATACTTCTTTTGTTCAACTTATTCTTAAGTATTTTATGCTTTGGATACTGTTATAAATGGAATTGTTTTCTTAATTTTATTTTCAGATTGTTAATTAAAAGTTTATAGAAACACCATTGATTTTTGTATGTTGATCTTATATCTTTCAGTCTTGCTGAACTCATTCTTTCTGCAAGTTTTTATAACTTTTTGCATTAAATAATGGACTTAATATATACTTTGCTTTTTAGTGTGTTAAAAGCTATATTATTTTTCAAATGCACTTAAGCATTCTTTGATTAAAAGTTTCCTATTTCCTTTTTAAAGGTGTGTTATTTCCTGTGAATGATGGGATCTTATAAATGATTTTAATAATTTCAAGATGTTTTATATAAATTCTAGGGCTGCTAAATTATAAATTAATAACAAGTAAACTTGTATTTCTCATTTCTATGTTGAATGAACAATTTTTTTTAGTATATAACTATTTTATAATTTTTTAAGGTGTTGATTTACTTACGGAGTACTAATTGGGATACTCGGATTGCAGCAGGACAAGCTGTTGAAGCTATAGTGAAAAATGTACCTGAGTGGAATCCAGTGCCAAGAACCAAACAAGGTGCTTTTAAGTAAAAAACTTGCTTGCAGTAAAAACCTACCTGTAGAATTAACTATACTATACATTTTATATTTTAATATTTCAATTTTAATTTAAAGGCTTAATTTTCATGCTTTTAGGTATTGCCTTGTCAGGAAATGACATTGAATAAGGTGATTTTCACCACATTTTTAAAAACTACTACTAAATAAACAAAACGTTTTCATATATACTTTTTAAATTATCAATTCTTCAGCATGCTTGATTATAGAGATTATTACTTCGTTCAAGGAATTTATGTCCTAAAAAATAAATTAAATAAATATTTGAAATAATCTGTTTTTTGTTGTTGCTGAAAGAATAGTGTAATTATTTTCTTTTCTTTTTTTAAAAATTATTTTCTAAATTTAAGTACAATCATGTATAGATATATGAACAGGTCAGTGTTTAGGTGTTTAGTTTTTTGTGTCTCCATTAGATATCTTGTAGTAGACATTATTTTTCTGACTGCCTTTAATGATATTTAAAAATGAGTGTATGCTTTTAAAAATGTGTAAAGGTGCACATTTTAATTAAGTGAAAATTCAATATGGTGCAACTGGGTTTCATTTTCAAGTCGCTTTGATAATACCACTTATAAGTCTTAGTTTGTCTAAAATTTTTGCTTTAATTTGCTGGCACCTATTATTTTAAGTGATTTTATTAATTCGTCTTTTCTCTTATCAAATGAAATATACAACCAGAATAAGTTATAACTTGTTTTAGAAAAGAGCTTTTTCTTTTCCAGCTTATTATCTGTGCTTATTTTGGTATATAGAGATATTATAACTCAGATTCTTTTTTTTACAAAACTTGATTAAATAAGTTACACTAGCATTAAAATTTACAATAAGATTGCTTGTCATCACTAGAAAATTTAAAATACCTATGGCAATTCTCCTTAAGTCAAACAATTATAATTTATAGATGAATTATATGTAAATGCCAACTAAACAAACCATTAACTCTGTGGACAATTACAGTATGTTTTGAAATTTATAATGGCATAACCTTTTTTTGGTAGGAATACAGAATATTTTTTTTTATATACAGAATATTTTATAGCTATTTTTAGGCCTCAGATGGATATATAATTTTAGCAGTTTACCAGGAGATTATGATTTGCTTCATATTATGAGAAGTGAGTTCTATTGAATGAGTAGTTGCTTTGTGTCCTAGATATTCCGCAGGTATAAGGAGGGATGATGCTTATGAATCTTATTTATGAATATATGATGTGAATTGTTTATCTTCCAGTTTAGCACTATAATAAACTCATACTGTTACTATGGCATTTTAAAACAATTTAACAGTAAGTGGAAACAGCATGATATTTAACATACATATTTCAACATGGGGATGCATTTCTTCATATAACATCATGCTTTTGTAGTCAAAAACAGCCATACATGCACCCACTAACATTCTGATGGTTTGGAGGAGTGGAGCCACCAACTAAATAGTTTATTCATAAATAACTAGAAGCTGATCATAAGTAAATTCTCAGTAGCTTTTCTACTTCCTTCACCTTTTACTTTTCTTAAAACATTACCCATACACTATAAGTAATGCTATTTTCTTTTATTTTACACTTTGACTATATGATTAAATTAAATATTTTTAAACCTCATCTAGAACCTACTTCAGAAAGTGCTATGGAAGATTCATCTACTACAGATCGATTGAATTTTGACAGATTTGACATATGTAGATTGTTACAACATGGGGCATCACTATTGGGATCTGCTGGTGCAGAATTTGAAGTACAGGATGAAAAATCAGGTATGTAGTAGTCCTGTAGAAGAAAGTCTGAAATGCATTTGTTCAAACTAATGTATTAGTTGGTATGCTATGTATCAGTCACGCAAAATCTAACATGTCACAAAATATAAATTGAAGTTTGCAGTTGGGGATTGGGGGTGCTGTGTGTGTAGAAGATAAGCAGAAGTACTTGGTTTAAGCTACCCTATGAGTATTTTTCTTCCCTTCCGTGAGTATATACTATATGCATTGGTAACAGATACATATTAATATTTCAGCAGCCATTTTATTGTGGAATATAGGAATTATATAGTATTACCCAAGAGCCTCAGTTGAATAGTTTTAGCATCCAGTATTAGTGCAAATTGTGGTAGTGTTTTCACAGTTCTGTAAATTTGAGAGACTATGTGATAATTTTCTTTTTATTGTATGTTTTAAATATTTAAATAATTGGATCTACTTATGCTGGTGACCAAAGCAAAAAGTAAAAATGAAAAATAAATCTTGGATATGTAGTTGTCCCATTGTCTTTAAACTTACAGAATCTATCTGAATGTAAAATAAATGTTTTGGCCATTCAAGATTGATGCCTTGAATGGAAAAAACCTTGATGTTTTTAATGGATTTCTGTAAGTATAAGTAAATTCTTGTGACTAAAACAAAAACAGAAGTGTTTTGTTTCTAATTAAATTAATCATTATTCAAAATACATCTGTGTAGCAAAGTTAATTAAATGATCTTCAATTTGTACATTTAAAAAAAATGCCAAGTGCCCATTCATTTCCTCTTGCTCAATATAGTTTCTAGATCTAGTTTAATTATTTTTGGAGAAAATTAAGAGGAAAATTTAAGTTCCATAAAAGCATAGTTTTCCTAATAAGGAAGGTAGAAGTCATTTCAAAAACTTGCCAATTTGAAAAAACTTATCTCCAAACAGTAAATGTACTAACCTTAACTATAATCTTACTAGGGCATCCCTGGACATTACCAGAGATCTGTGGTCCTAATCCAGGAGTAAAAGTCAGTGTCACGCTTGTCATTTTAAAAAAAGAAAATGTGTTTGGGTCTTATTCTAGAGATTCTGATTTAATAGATGAGTGGAGAGCTCTAGGAAATTGTATTTAAAAGGAAAAAACTCCACTTGTGATTCTAATATGTAACCAGGATTGGAAACCCCAATTTTTTGGAACTCAGTTTTAAATGCTGCTAAGTCACAGCATGCTGAACAGTGCTCATTTAAAACCCTATAATTTTTTTTTTTAACTATCTGCTCATCTGTGTTTGTTTTCTCATATATACAAAGAATACATACTTGATTAGTGTAGGTGCTGGTCTGAGTTTCCTTTGCAGCTGTGTAGATTATTTTTCCCAGTAGGACTTTCTGTGGAACAAGAGGACTAACAGTGGGCTCTGTGTAAGTGTACTGGACTTGGGATCCAGCAGTCTTCACTTCTGAATCTCTAGTGTTCTTCCCTCTGGGTAAAGCAGCCTTAAAAATAGCTTTATTGAGGTAAAATTCATGTTTTGTACAATTCACCCATCTTTAAAGTATAAAATTCAGTGGTTTTAATATATTCACAGATATATACAGTCAATTTTAGAATATCTTATTGCCTAAAGAAGAAACCTCATATCCTTTAGTTATCACTCTTTTATCCCCCTACTTCCTTACCCTTCCCAGCTCTAAGCAATGTTCTGTCTCTATAGCCTTGCCTATTCTGGACATTTCATATGAATAAAATCATACAATATGTGGTCTTTTGTGACTGGCTTCTTTTACTTAGCAGAATGTCTCCAAGGTTTATCCATATTGTAGTGTATATCAGTACTTAATTCATTTTTTTCCTATATAGTTTTTACTATTATAGGATATGTCTGTTTTTTAATTGTGGTAGAATATAGATAACAAAAAATTTACCATCTTAACCATTTTTAAGTGTACAGTTCCGTAGTAGTAAGGACATTCACATTGTGCAGCCAATCTCCGGAACTCTTTTCATCTTGCAAAATGGAAATGTTATACCCTTTAAACAATTCCCATTCCTCCCTTCCCCTCCCTCAACCCCTGGCAGCCACTGTTCTACTTTATGTCTTTATGAATTTGACTACTCTAGGTACTTCATATAAGTGCAATCAGTATTTGTCCTTTTGTAGCTGGCTTATTTCACTTGGTGTAATCTCCTCAAGGTTCATCCATGTTATAGTATGTGTCAGAATGTTTTTCCTTTTTAAGACTGAATACTATTCCGATGTGTGTTTACATCACCTTTTGTTTATCCATTCATCCATCAGTGCATACTTGGGGTTTCTTCTACCTTTTCAATATTGCAAATAATGTTGCTATGAACTTCGGTATACAAATATTGTTTGAATTCCTGCTTTCAGTTCTTTTAGGTATATACCTAGAAGTGGAATTACTGGATCATGGTAATTCTGTTTTTAATTTTTTTAGGAACTGTCATACTGTTTTCCGTAGTGGCTTCACCATTTTACATTCTCACCAGCAATGCACAAGGTTTCCAGTTTCTCCACATCCTTGCTGTGTTGGGGGCCTCGTAACTCGTATATTAAGAATTTGCAGGTTATGACCTGGTGAATGAGGAGGCAGAAGCCACCCTCATGAGGTCAGAAAGTAGCTCCCTCAGCATATGAGCTCCCACTTTGCAGAAATGAAAACCCCAGGGGTGTTTTGATTGAAGGCACACTTTCAGTATACTCACACAAATGAAATAAAGCCACAAGGGTTATGACTTACAGATCCCAGGAATGGAGAACTGTCTATTCAGATCCTTTGCCCATTTTTAAAGTAGGATATTTGTTCTTTTATTATTGAGTTGTAAGAGGTCTTGTTTATATTTTGGATACAAACCATTTTAGGTATTTGATTTGCAAATACGTTCTTCCAGTCTGCGGTTTATCATTTCACTTTCTTGATGGTATTCTTTGAAGCACAGAACTTACTAAGTTTGAAGAAGTCCAATTTATCTTTTTCTTGTTTCTCAAGCTTTTGAAGTCATATGTAAGAAATTATTGCCAAATCTAAGGTCATTTACCTCTTTGTTTTCTTCTCAGAGTTTAATAGACTTTATTTAGGTCTTACTATCAGGTATTTGATCCATTTTGATTTCGAGTTAATTTTTATATGTGTTATGGATTCAACTTCATTTGCATTTGGCTATCCTGTTGTTTCAACACCATTTTTTGAAAAGAACTATTCTTTCCCTACTAAATTGTTTTGGCACCCTTGGCTATAGACACATACTTTTATTACTGGACTCTTAGTTCTAGTCCATGGATGTCTGTCTTTATGCCAATACCTCATTATTTTTGCTTTCTGGTAAGTTTTAAAATCAAGAAGCACTTAATCCAATAAGAGCTTACTCTGCCATTGTTAGAGGAGGATCATTATTGTTTTTAAAATGTTAAATTTTTTCCCAATAGTGTAGAACTGTCTCTTGCAATTTAGTTATTTTAAGCCCAAATTTTTATTTTTAAAACAATACCTTTTGATCTGTTTTCCACTGAAGTTACAGGTTTTACTTGGGACATTCAAAATCCATCTACTTTTATCTTTGTTATTTGGGCTATTAGGTCTACATCATCTCAGAATTCATCAAGGCCACATTTGGAATAAACGTATTTGTTGAGCTCTTTTTCTGTTAAATAAAATCTAGATTTTTGGTTTTTTTTAGCTCAGTTAGATCTTTCAGAGAATGTACAAGGTGTACCTATAAAATAAGATTTTTTTTTTTTTCCATAGGACTTGGAGCTCATTTTATATAAACTTGATAATTGACAGTACGACAAATGAGGGAGTCTCAGTGAAAACTCTTAGAGTGTTTTGTTAGCTAGAACAGTTCCAGTCATGGTTAGGTAATATAGTTTATGACATATTTAGAGACTGTAAGCATGGTTTGTTTTATTGCTAGGAGGGGTGTTTTAATAGTTAATATTTTTATTTTTCATTTTAATTGAGTTTGATCTTCATGTATTAGAAAACATAACTGATGTGAAGGAAATGTGTTTCTTTTTAAAGGTGAAGTGGATCCTAAAGAGAGGATAGCACGCCAGCGAAAACTATTACAGAAGAAACTTGGCCTTAATATGGGAGAAGCCATTGGAATGAGTACTGAAGAGCTCTTCAATGATGAAGATTTGGATTATACTCCAACATCAGCAGCCCTTGTAAACAAACAACCTGTAGGTAAAACCTTTGTTTGTTTGACTGAAAGTAATGCAAAGGGCTTGCTTCATTTTGCTATGCAATTGCAATTAAAAAAAAAAACACAAAACTGTCCTTGGTTCTGCTTGTTGTTGCTTAGTGCCACCATAATTTAGTGTCTTCATAAATTAGATTTCTGGTGACAGATTTTACTGAGACGGAAGTTCAACCTACCTTCTAGACACTGGACTGTTAGGTAAAAGCTGTGGTGGATCTTTTATGAGCCACAGTACTGAGAGAGCCCAGTGGCACCTATTGCTGTTTCCTTTGTTCTTTATTAAAGGAAAAGAAACTGAGAGAATGGGAGATAGTATCACAGTGGGATATAATGATACTAGAAATCTTTAGAGCTATGATTCATCCTTTTATTTGAGAAAGTAACATAATAAAAAGAAGACTTTTAAACAATGCAAAAGGATTTAAAATACGAAGTGAAAAGAAGTTTCTTTCTAACAATTGGTGGACACCCATGTCCCCCACCCCATAGGCAACCCTTTTTGAGTTACTTGTACATCCTTCCTGAAATTGTACACATATGTATATGTGTCCTTTTAAGCCATGTTTACCTTTTCCCAGTACATACACATTGATCACATTCTTTTTTGACAGCTTCATGCTATTGTTTTATGGCTATACCATAATTTTGCTCTGTATTCTTCCTTTTTCCTGTATCGTCCAATTCCCAATGGATGCTATGTGTTTCTTTCATTATGCCCCAGACTCTTTTTAAGCTCCAGTGAAAGCTGTGGCTTTCTCTTCAGAAAAATTCACATGCAAGTGAAATATTCCCTTTCAAGCTATTCAGTTCTCTTTCTCTTGCCCCTGCAGTATCCTTTTAAGGTTCCATGGGCCCCATTTAGAATTCCTGCTTTGTCGTTATGAAACCCTTCTCATTCCCTTGGGCTTTCCTGTTGCTTAAGTAGAAAATGGGCCTTTATAGTAGTTGTTCTCTAAATCATTAGATTTGTAAACTACACTGTTTAGGGTTGGAGTATGTGTGATGATAAATAACTTTTGCAGACAAGAAAAAAAAAATTGCACATACCGAAGGGAAAAAGAAGAGTATAAAGAGGCAGAAAATATAATGGCAGGAAGGAATGCAAAGAAATGGGGTACAAAGGGAAGCATAAGAAGTAAATAAAAAAATGAAGAAAATAAAATAAAGAACAAAAATGTAATGTGATCATAGTGTAGTAATTGAGCATGTTGTAAGAAAATGAATGGGCAGGTGTATTAGAGAAAATAATCTATATAAAGAATAGTTGGATATGGATTGGCAACAACCAAATTAGGGTTTGCAAGATCCAAGTTTGGTTGTCGTGGGCCTTTGGGAGTTGTCATAGACCCAACTAATCTATGGTCAGTTGTTGCCATAGGCTTATTTATCACTGTTGAATTGCCTTATCTGTGTACCAATGGTATCTGGACCAAGACTGTAGCATGGCATCCACACCAGTGACATTAATTGGTTGTAGCTTGTAAATTTCATTTGACTCTTAATCAGTTAAGGGCAGAAAGGACTTTTAAGCTTGGGCTCAGAGCATTTCTATGTCATAGCTTTTATAGTGTCTTCCCATGAGTAGAAAAGAGAGAAAAAACAGTATGCAGGGAAGTGCTTAAGAGGAAGAGAGCTTATGGGCTAAGTTGACTATAGGATGCTGGATCAATTCTGGCTGTAATATTTTTATTTTTTTCAGCAGATGATCAGTTTCTGTCATTGACATTCTTTATTCTTTTGGCTGGTATTATGGGTGTTTTGAAATCTTATCTCTTCAAGTGAGTTAGGATCATACATTTGTGCCATACCTGTAACATAAGAAAAGTTAAGAAACAGACGAGCATCTCTTGGGAACTGGAAGAATAGGAAAGGAAGAATAGAATTAAGCTGTCGAAAATAATGATCAATTTGTATATAGTGAAATTTATAGACTTACTCCTCTTCTGAGGCTGAGACTACGGATATTTATTTTAAATTTTAAAGGTCAAACTCAGTGTTCTTTTATTCTTTCAGACTCTCCAGGCAGCTGAATTGATTGACTCAGAATTTCGAGCAGGAATGAGCAATAGACAAAAAAACAAAGCTAAAAGAATGGCCAAGTTATTTGCAAAACAGAGATCCAGGGATGCTGTGGAAACTAATGAGAAGAGGTAGTAATCTTTTTCTGCCTATGCATTTAAAACAGTATGTTGTATAGCTTAAATCTGTGTCTGCTTGATTTCTAAAAACATTTTGTCTTTAACTGTGGAGTACCATTTGGATTGTCTCGCCCAATTTTCAGAGTATTTACTATTACTAGGGAGTAGGATAATTTCCACAGAAAAATCTACATATGCAGATTTTTTCTTGCTAATTATGAGCTCCAGTGAGGGCTGAAGATTTTCCAAGTGGAGCGAATTTCAGGCAGAGGAAACAAATGTAAATGCCTTAATCATGGAATATTCAAGAAACAGAAAGAAAGGCAGTATGGCTAGGATGGGTGGACAGAAGTGATGGTAGTAAAGAGTGAAGTCAGAGAGGTGATGGTCCAAGGGCCACCAGTTAAGAATACTGTACTCTTAAAGTGAGAACTGTTATAGTATTGCATCACCTGTTCCCTAGGTTGGGGGCTAACCAAATAACGGATAATAATCCAGGTTTGTTTACCTAGTCCTGTTGTAGGAAAGAACTCTGGTTCAAGTCACCGTCCTCACTTTCGTAATGAGTTAATAAAAGTGGTATCTGGGTATGGCTTGGAGCAGCCTTTCTCAAAAGGGTTCAGAACACCCTCCTTCAGAAGCATTTTGAGGGACTTGTTAAAATGCAGATTCTTGGGCCCCACTTATCTCTTATTAAATCAGAATCTGTAGTGGTATTCAAGAAATGCTTGTGTAATTGATGAATTAAACACAGGGGAGCCTATGAAAATAAACTTATTGCAGATGACAGAAACTTTTGTTTTTCTTTCCATTCATATAAAGCTGAAAAGTGTTTATTTAAAAGCTAAGCACAAAGGAGGGTAAATAATAAACATCTACTTGGTATAAATTTTTATTTGTGGCTTTTTTAAAGATAAAAACTTGATTGAGCTTGTTAACTGTAGAGTTTTTTAAATTAACTGCTCATTAGGATCATAGAGTTACTTAGTAAGTGCTTCCACTGGCTTCTATTTATATAAGCACTTTTACCCAAATATTTGAATGTTGGAAATATTAGACTTTATTTTTCAGAGTTTATGATTCATTCCACAAATATTTACTGAGTACAGTCTGTGTGCCAGATACTATTCTAGGCCCTCAGGGTACTGTAGTGAGTAAAATAGGTAAGATTTCTGTCTTTGTGGAGCTTACGTTCTAGAGGGAAAGATAGATGAGGAACAAGATAAATAAGTAAATTGCATATTAATGATAAGGAGTAAGAAGGAAAAAAGAGATAAAGCAAGGAATGAACATGTGAAATGTTTTGTGGGTAGAGACTTTGAAATTTTAGATAGGCTGTTCAAAGAGGGGTTCACAGAGGTGACTTTTCAGTAAATGTGAAAGAAGTCCGGATGCTCGGCTCGCTGGCTCTGTGAGTATCTGACAGATGCCTGGAAGTGGAAACATGACAAACAAGTTCGAGGACAGTAAGATGTCCAGTGTGGCTAGATTAGAAAGAAATAGGGTAAAAATAATAGGGAGTGAGATTAGGAAGGCTTAGAGACTTAGATTTCTTTCATCACTTTATAGAAAAAAAGGGTTGGTCAAATAAATTACACTATTGAGATGGGGGAATATTTATAGAAAATAATGCTGTATATACCTTACTGGTGCTAACTATTCCTTTCTGTTAATTCTGAATAGTAATATTTTATTAGACTAGCCTCAATATTTTTGGTCTTTTAGTCATAAAATAGCATTTCCTCAGATTTTCTAGACATAGTTTTCATTTTTCTATTGGCTTATCTCTATTTTTCAAGAACTAGGAAGGTTATAGTGTATCACTTACTATATTAGAGTTCTCCAGGGTACAACAGCCTAAAAAAGTTATACCTGGGCCTGATTTAGGTTGTTAGACTAAGGGAATTTAAAATAAAAAGAGGAGCTGATTGTAGAGAGGAAGAAAAAAAAAGACTTGTTAAATTTGAGATCTAATTTGAAAGCAAGAATTCATTGACCTATTTTACATTCATCAATAAAAGTAACATATTTTGCTCAGAAATTAAGTGGTTAATCTTAATTAGTTGATACGTGAAATTTTAAATAAACCATATAAACCAAATATGGCTAAACATTTGTTCAAACAATGCATTCTCTTATTCATTGTGGTTCACATTATACTTACTCACTTTTTAAATGGTGACTTTTATTTTTTAGCAATGATAGCACTGATGGGGAACCAGAAGAAAAGAGACGAAAAATAGCGAATGTTGTTATTAATCAGTCTGCAAATGATTCCAAAGTCTTGATTGATAATATTCCAGACAGTTCTTCCTTAATTGAAGAGGTACTATTGAAATGTCCTAAAGTGTCCTTTGAAATTGTTTATAATTTTTTCATACTAATTTGTTAGTAGATAGTATTTAATCTGTCAATTGAAAGAAATTTTATTAAAAATCTTGTAAGCATCTTTACTTCATTAGTAAAAATTTTAGTTATTAAAAATTTTAAAAACCTGATTATTATTACTAGACCTACAAATAAGTACACTTTTTAAAATTAATTAAACCATTGGCATAAAATAGACCTTTTGAATTAGTAGTAATATTGTTTTTCTCATTCAGACAAACGAATGGCCTTTGGAAAGCTTTTGCGAAGAACTTTGCAATGATCTTTTTAATCCCTCCTGGGAGGTACGATTTCTTCATTACAATTTCTCTCTAATTTGATCGGCAAGAATTCATTGACCTGTTTTACGTTCATCAGTAAGACTAGTAGTAAGATACATTTTGCTCAGAAATTAAGTGGTTAATCTTAATTATTTGATACATGAAATTTTAAATAAACCATATAAATGAATATGGCAAAACATTTGTTCAAATAATAGATCCTCTTAAATTCATTGTGTTTCACATTATCCTTATTTACTTTTTAAATGATGACTTATTTTTTATCAATGATAGCTTTGTTTTCTTTGCTAATGAAGGGAACCATGTCAAGCACAACCTATCTTTTCATGGTCCTTATTCTTCCTTTGTGTCCCTCAGGATCACTGGTCAGGGTACTTAATATCACTCACCTTCTAAGTAGAGAACTTTAGGCTGATTTTCACCTTTCAAACCCTTTTTGGTGTATTTCTTTAGTGAATTATTTGTTTCATTCTTTTAGCTATAATACATCTCCCAGACAGACATTTCCTTTAGATGTAGACAGTTTTGATTAAAAGCATTAGTTTCCACACCAGCTTTTTGGCCTCAGATATATTTCTTCAAAGAAAACCTTTAACAGGTCCCATTATGTAAAAGAGATGAAAGTGAAGTTCCTCTGATTGAAGTTGAGAGTTGGTAGTTTCAAACTATTTTGTCCCAATTCGCTTGGCCTTTGAGTAATTGAAAAAAACACTAGTTTGGAATATCTTTTAGCAGCCTTCCTGCTCGTTGATGTACTTCTATTTAAAGCTATTCAAGTCTTGACTCAACATGGGATCTTGAATAAGTGGATGCAGTGTCAGTGGCCTCTTTCTTCCCTCCAGATGACACTTCAGAAGGCTGTAGGGCTTCGGTGAAGTATTAGTCATAAGATGTTTTATTTGAATTGTCTTCCTTTGACACTTAACACCGGAAGCTTTAGAACTTAGCTTTGATGCATGTATTTCTAAAATATTCATGCTGGGGCTGTAAAGAACAATATATGATACTTTCTTCTTTGCTTATCACAGTATTATCACATGCTAAATGCAAGTAGACAGTAGAGGAGGGACAGCCAAATGGGTAATATCTCAGGAGGATTTTAGAATAGCTATTTTTCTTAGTTTCATTTAAAAAAAGTTCCACATAAGCAAAATTATAAAATTCATATATGTCATTCTTCTTGGATAATAGAAGTAAAAGACATTCTTGTGAAGTGCTAGTTAGTTTATTCTAACTTCTTAAAAATCTAATAATTCCTTTTTCAAATTGAAGAAAAGTTAAACTCAGTTTCTTAAGCATTTAACCTCTGACATTTGCTTCTTGGTTGTTAGGTTCGACATGGTGCAGGCACTGGCCTTAGGGAAATCCTTAAAGCTCATGGTAAAAGCGGTGGTAAAATGGGAGATAGCACTTTGGAAGAGGTAAGTAGTAAAGCAGCAGTTATCGCCAAGTTTCAGTTATTGGTCTCTTTTTCCAAGACAGGGAAGTAACAGAGCATGTGCCATGAAATAGAAATTAGAGGTAAATAAGAACAAATAAGGAAAAGTGATTACGAAGAAAAAAATAAAAAGTTTAGGAAAAAGACTATTTACAGATGGGAAGAACGAGTTCAGGGAAAAGATATATACAGACACATTGAGTGGAAAAATGTATAAGCAAAAGTACTTGAGCAGGATATAATGGATTGGAAAGTAGAGTAAGAGGTATAAGAGGATAGGTTAGAGGTCAGTGAACAATGGAGACACTGGTAATAGGATAGATAATAGATAAATGACAGATAGAATTAACATTAGAGCAACCTTAAGTAGTTTCTTAATTTCTCTTGGAGCTCAAGTAGTAATAGAATTCATGAATTTTAAAGACGTTGCTGTAGTATACGTGAATCTAATTAATAATCAAAGTTGGGACTCTAATATATTTTGGTTGTTGTTCCTATAGCTATTAATAAAATAATCCATCCCAATATTTTAGTTTCTGTTTTGGACCTAATATGTTTCCCCAACCCCTAATACAAAGTGTGATCTTTGTTACGAAAAATTGATTGTTTAACAGATGATTCAGCAGCATCAAGAGTGGTTGGAAGACTTGGTTATTAGACTCCTTTGTGTTTTTGCATTAGACAGATTTGGAGACTTTGTTTCTGATGAGGTAAGTATCACCTAAGGGAGGCTTTGCCCAATCAAATTTCAGATGCAACAAAATAAGTTTTTTGCAAATAGGAGTTTTCTTTCTTTCTCATTTGTAGGTTGTGGCACCAGTTCGTGAAACTTGTGCCCAAACATTAGGTGTGGTGTTAAAACACATGAATGAAACAGGAGTTCATAAGACTGTGGATGTGCTGCTTAAGTTACTTACACAAGAGCAGTGGGAAGTTAGACATGGTGGTCTACTGGGGATAAAATATGCCTTGGCAGTTCGTCAGGTAAAACTTCAGTTTTTGAAGCATTTATGCAGAGTGTTTTCCCCTCTTAGTTTATTTTCATTAATAATATGAAAAGGCCCTAGATACTTACTTTGTGTTACAGATAAGCCAGCCCTTCAAGATTTGCCTTCGTGAGGTAGTGTCATAGAGATAGGTGATGCTAATAAGAATTTAAGTACAAATCTAAAGATGATTAATTAGGTTTGGAAACCTTTTCCTACTTCTTAGCAGGACCAATTCTAGGTGAGATGCCATTGTGATCACAGGAGTGGCCTCTGTAGGCAGACTGTGTTGGAGAACTTGAAAAGAGAGTGGATTGGAATAATGAGAAACAGGAAGGGGCTGGCTTTCCCTTCCCTCTTCTCTCATACCCTTTTTGGTTGTCAGTGGGGTTAAATGAGAAACAGAAGTTAAGGTTCTAGTACCAGGGGTATGTTTGTGTGCGTGTGTGTGTTCACACAGGGAATTCATAGTCTTACCTTGAGAGGACGTTCTGATGTTTTAAGTCACACTGAATAATAATGTACGTAATTCTGTTGTAGTCTTTTTCAAATACGATTAACTGCATAGGCTTCTACTGATGTTATTTTTCTTTTCTGTTTGTGATTCTTCTTAAATAAAGATTAAAATTTATGTTTTCATACAGCAAATTTAATAAAAAATGTTTAAGCACAACATTTGTCCTATGGAAAGTTAATCTATTGTTGTACTATTTTACAGGATGTGATTAATACTTTATTGCCTAAAGTTTTAACTAAAATAATTGAAGGACTCCAGGACCTTGATGATGATGTCAGAGCTGTTGCTGCAGCATCATTAGTACCTGTGGTAGAAAGCCTTGTGTATCTTCAGACACAAAAGGTAAATTTAATATTTGTACATTTTCTTCCATTAAAGCTTGTTTACATTTGAGGTGTAGAGTATTAGGAAAAACATTAAGTACTTTTTTCTCCTTCATCCTCCATTTTTTTGTGACAGATGTTTGCGATCTCGATTATACATTATCCTTGGGAAAAGTCAATGTGTCTATTAATCTACTTCCCCTTCATGTACACAATATGTAGGGAACTTCCCTGAGAAGAAAGCAAACATTTCTTCTTTATTTTACTCCTGATTTTTAGACATATGAGATTTTTGTTTGTTCTGATTTTGGTTTTTAAATCTGGTCTCCTTTTTTGAAGTGCTTTTTTTAAGGTCTGTCTGACTTTCCTGTGTGTTATCAAAACCCGACTACATATATTTGGGAGCGCAGCAAGTAGTATTTTAAAACTGAAATTTGTTTTTGTGATGATTAGTACTGTTTTAAATAAATTAAAATTAGAGGGTCATGTCTTGTGTGTCTATACTGTATCGTTTTCAAAGTTTAGTTTTTTACATAAAGTGAAGTATTGACTGTCTTATTTCCTGAATTCTCCCTTCCATTATGCGTCTGATTAGGAAGGGAAGAGCAGAGTAGATGGTGAGTGACATTAAAAAGAGGAGTAGCGGGCTGTTAAAGGCAAATAATGTCTCCTTAACTTTGCTCACAACTGGCACTATCCAAGGTCATTGGGATTATATGTGTTGTTGAATCACTAGTGACTTCTGGGATACAATTTCGTGTAAAATTAATAACTTTTCTTAATAACTGATCTTATAGGTACCCTTCATTATAAATACATTATGGGATGCTCTTCTGGAACTGGATGATCTAACAGCTTCAACAAATAGTATTATGACTCTTCTTTCATCCCTGTTAACTTATCCTCAGGTCCAACAATGCAGGTAATTATTTCTAGTTAGTGGAATAAAGTAAAAAGTGTTTAGATAAATTTCCAAATAATTAAGTCTTAAAGTACAATAGTCTAGCCCCTTTAAGAACATTATTGTAAGTTGGGGATGGCACAGACTACTATTTTGAGGAGGCCTTCTTCACTATCTAATGACCAGCACATTTGAGGCAGAAGTTTAAAAGGTCATATTCTTTTACACTTGGTTTACTTCAGTTATAGAATTCTTCATCTTAGTCCTCCTATAATAGTTGATTTTAGAAATATAATTATTGCATATTATTTTCACCTCTACCCCTAGAATATAGAATTTTAACCTAATTTAGTGACGTTTAGTTAACAGAATTATCATTGAGCATCAGCATTACATTTTCCAAAATTTGCTGCTCTGTGAACTTTCTCTTTATAATGTTCATTTCAACTCTTCTTGATTTCAAGAATTACTCATCAGGAAGGGAATGCATAATAATGTAATATAATGTCCAAAGGCAGAGATTGGGTAAAGCCACTAACATAAGTCAAAACATTTAAAGTGTAACCTATTTTTCTGACCTGATATGTGAAATGAAACTCAGTTGATTAATGTCTTTTAGACTGGCTCCTGAATGTTACTGTTTCTATTAATAGTATCCTTGGAGATACAGAAGAAAAATTCATATGCAACTTTAAAAAAAAAAGCACAGATGGGAAAATTAATTACTGGTGTTAGCCTAGTGAGGGTATTGAGTGAATGTTCATATGATTATGATTATAAATTATTTCTGGCTCTGTAGATGAGTCTATTACCAATGAAAATCATAGATACATGAAAAACATGTAGAGAATGTTTCAAATAATACTGTCCTACTGGTAGTACTTCAATGTTAAATTTAGGCTAGTTGGACAGCCCACAAGTTGGAAGAGCAAAATAAGTGCCTGTGAAAGCAAATGAAGAGAAAAATTTGAGGTGGTGGTATATATATGAGATTTCCTAATTTTCAGATGCCTTCAGAAATAATAAAATCTCTAGGGAATAAATGAGTTAATCTATGTGAAACCCCGCTCAAGTTGCAAAATACAAGTTTTTAAGTACCCTTATAAGGTTAGGGGGTGGCACATTGTTTTCTTTTAAGGCAGATGATATTTTTGGCTTTGTGGGCCATATAATCTCTGTCAAAACTACTCAGCTCTGCCATTGTAGTACAACAGCAGCCATAGACAATAAATAAAGGAATGAGTGTGCCTGTGTTCCAATAAAACTATTTGAAAAACCAGGCAGAGTGGATTTGGACTGTGGGTCTTAGTTTGTTGACAGCTGCCCTAAATAAGGACTTGGGTTTTTTGTTTTGGTTTTTTTTCAATTACCAAGTAGATAGTGTCAGGAAAGCTGCATGATGTAAGAAAATGAAAGAATGTAGTGAAAATTCTGTTAATTCAATGTGAAATAATAAAGATTTTGATTTTGTTTTTCAAAATTGCCTTATTAGAAAATTTGCTACATACATTGTGATATTTGGTAGATACTTTCCAGTTTATATAAAAAGAAATGCAGCATGTCTTTTGGAGCATGAACAGTTATACTACTAACAAGACCTTGTTATAATGTTTTTATATATTTTGAGTCGGTTTTGTCTGTGTGTGCATGTGTACTAAATGTGTAAATTAATGTAAGAAGTGATGTTTATACAAACTTTCAAGTAGTGAAAATAATGTTAAAAGGTAGGCCTCCTGAGAGGAACCACAAAAGAACAGATAAATAGTGATACTGACATATTCTTTTTTATTCCTATCTTCTTCTACAGAAGTGTATATATTTCAAATCCCACTTATAAGTCATTTCCTAATTCCAGATGACTTTTACAAATTACTCATGGATGTGACAGGAATCCTCAGGTCCAAGTTGTTAACCTAGATGCTTGCTTTCCCATTTAAAATCAGTAAGAAAGAAGAGTTTTCTTAACTTAGTAATGCTAAATCAGGATTAAAAAATTTCTTAGCTACTACCACACCACCTCTTGCTCATTAGATATGTAGCAGAGATGGCCTCAAATGGGGATGTAAGTTATGTGCATCCAATGGCTACCCATTGGGGTTAGCCGTGGGAAAGGGGTAAGGGTTAGTAATCCCGTAAGATACATGTCCCATTTTCCTAAGTAAGAACAGATTGAGAATAAGGGCAGTTATATTGGAAAATTCTAATTTGATAAAAGTAATTCATAACATTAGTGCCACAGACGAAACTAATGTTAATATTTCTACTACTTTTTATGACTTTGCTCCAGCTATTTTTGTGCTATAACAGTTTTGAATGAGGGTGTTAAATGAATGTTCATATGAAAATTGTATTATCTGTTAGGAATTTGTTCATCAAAAAAGATACTAGATCCACAAGGAAATGATATTTAAATAATGTATCAACAGAGTTTCAACTGGGAATGAGTAAGATTAACTTGTATCTTCTTTATTAGTATTCAGCAGTCACTCACAGTTTTAGTTCCACGTGTCTGGCCTTTTTTGCATCACACTATATCCTCTGTTCGAAGAGCAGCATTGGAAACTCTGTTTACGTTATTGTCAACACAGGACCAGGTAAGAAGTAATAACTGTATAGTAATCTTGAAATTTTTATAAATTTTATAAAATAAATCAGACCACCAGGTTAACCTTGCTACATTTCCAAAGACAGGAGAATGCTGGGCCTAGTAGAAATGGTATGGTGACCATGTAGACACATAAGAATATAATCACCATGAGGGCAAAAATATTTTAATATTTTGCTCTAGGTTGTATTCCTAGCACTTGGAATAGTGCTTAATATATAGGAGGCCCTCAGTAAATATTTGTTGAATGAAAGATTGAGTAGTCCCTTCCTTTCAAAGACCTGTTATTCTATCTTTGCTTACTCTGTATGGTTAGTAATTGGGTGGTTGACAGAACCTGTCCTAGGTTAGAAGGCTGAATTTGAAGCTCTACAGGAAGTAAAGACTGATGACGACATTGTTAGGCATTGCCTCCTCTTAAGGATTACTCAATCCTATAAGCATGATATTTCCAAGGATAGTATACTTCAGGAGTCACACATTAAATGCCTACAGAAATCATTCAGAAAATAATCAATGTGTGTGTGAATGGAAGCTGTGATGACCCTAGGAGTCCTTGCACTGTCTATAAAAGACTTCACATTCCTATTTTTCAAATAATCCTATAGGTCAAATGAAATATCAGATTTTAGAGAAATATAAGGAATCTGTTCTATCATGTTGTTATTTATAGGTACTACAGTTTGAGCCAGTACTCTTTAAAAAGCAGTGGTTAACTTTTTTAGACAACAAATTATAGTATGAATAAATGTCTCTTTTCTGTTCACTAACCATGCATTTCTGTGTGAATTAGGATTATTCCACATAGACTTTAATCTGCAGCATGATATTGTGTTGCACTTCTCTGGATCAACATCTGTGAATTTTATTTTGCATTATCTTTCTCATTTTTGTCTAGTCAGAATCTCCTGAGGAAAAACTATCAGGTCTGTTCTATAATCCGCAGTTGATCAGGCATGGGCTGATACGACAAAACTGGCATAGATTGTTCTGAATTTTCACTTCATTTTTATTTTACTTCTGTGGTTTTTGCCTAAATGTTTTATATATAAGTACTGAATTCTTAAATTTACTTTGGATAGTCCTCTTGAAGTTATCAAATTTCTTCCCTTGGCATTGTTCTTTTTTTCTTCTTAAATAGAGATACTTAAAAGCAGTTTTAGGTTTACAGAAAAATTGAGCAAAAGGTATATAGTTCCCATCTGCCTGCATGCATTCCCCAGAGTTTCCCCTCTAGTTAATATCTTGTATTAGTGTAGTACATTTGTTACACATTTGTTACAATATTAACCGATACTGATACATTATTATTAACTCCAGTCCATAGTTTACATTAGAGTTTACTGTTTGTATTGTAGATCCTATGCATTTTGACAAATGTACAATGACAGGTGTCCACCGTTAGAGTATCCTGCAGAGTAGTTTTACTGCCCTAAAAACTACTTGTGCTCCACCTGTTCATCCCTCTTTTCCTCCCTCCAAACCCTTGGCAACCACTGGTCTTTTTATTGTCTCCATAGTTTTGCCTTTTCCAGAATGTCATATAGTTGGAGTCGTATCGTATGTAGTCTTTTCAGATTAGTTTCTTTCATTTAGCAGTATGAAATTAAGGTCTTTTTGTGGCTTAATAGCTCATTTCTTGTCTTTTTTTTTTTTTATTGGGGAACGGGAACAGGACTTTATTGGGGAACAGTGTGTACTTTCAGGACTTCTTTCCAAGTCGTTATCGTTCAATCTTAGTTGTGGAGGGTGCCGTTCAGCTTCAAGATGTTGTCCTTTCAGTGTTAGTTGTGGAGGGCGCAGCTCAGCTCCAGGTCCAATTGCCGTTTCTAGTTGCAGGAGGCGCTGCCCACCATCCCTTGGGGGACTCGAGGAATTGAACCGGCAACCTTGTGGTTGAGAGCCCCGCGCTCCAACCAACTGAGCCATCTGGGAGCTCGGCAGCAGCTAAGCTCAAGGTGCCGTG
This sequence comes from Rhinolophus hipposideros, assembly GCF_964194185.1. NCBI lineage: Eukaryota > Metazoa > Chordata > Mammalia > Chiroptera > Rhinolophidae > Rhinolophus > Rhinolophus hipposideros. The sequence goes on along the minus strand of NC_138061.1, from coordinate 30,078,597 downwards.
TTCAATCTTAGATGCAGGGGGCACTGCCCACCATCCCTTGAGGGACTCAAGGAGTTGAACTGGAAACCTTGTGGTTGAGAGCCCACTGGCCCATGTGGGAATCGAACCGGCAGCCTTCGGAGTTAGGAGCACGGAGCTCCAACCGCCTGAGCCACCGGGCCGGCCCACATTTCTTTTTATTACTGAAGAATATTTCATTGTATGGCTGTACCACAGTTCATTTATTCACCTATTGAAGTGTATCTTGGTTGCTTCTTGTTTTGGCAATTATGAATAAAGTTTTAAACATTCATGTGTAGGTTTTTGTATGGGCATAAGTTTTCAGTGCACTTGGTAAATACCAAGGAACATAATTGCTGCATCATATGGTAAGATTATGTTTAATTGTATAAGAAAGTGTTTTCCAAAGTGGCTGTACCATTTTGTATTTCCATCAGCAGTGAATAAGAGTTCCTGTTGCTTCAGAGTCTCATCAGCATTTGATGTCAGTGTTGTGGATTTTAGCCTTTTTAATAAGTGTGTGATTGTTTTAATTTGCAATTTCCTAATATAGGATGTTGAACATCTTTACATATGCTTATTTGTCATCTGTATCTCTTTAGTGAAGTGTCTGTTCAGATCTTTGACCTATTTTTAAATTGGGTTGTCTTCTTGACTTTTAAGATTTCTTTGTACGTTTTGGATATGAGTCCCACATTGTTCTTATTTAGACTTTCTAAGGTGATTAAACCACCTCAGGGTCTTTTTAACTTACTTTTGTGACTTTTTATTATTTAGTAATATGAACTTTATTTGCATTATTAGGGAATAAGGTATTTTATATAAGTGAATTTTATAAATAATTAGAACATGCTTTTTCTTGCTACCAAAAATAGTTGTTGACTATTAAAATGATTTGCACACCTGATCATCATCTTAAAGTATTTTAAACATAAGATAATATTTTTGGATGAATCAGTCTTATTTATTGGTCATTAGTTTTTATACTATGCATAATGTAGTATACTGTGGGGCTACTGAGATACATAAGAGTCACTTCTCTCAGTGATTGAATTATTTTTCAATTGCTTTTTCCTAGTTTTTATTTTCTCAGCTGTCAATTGTGATTTCTCACTTTTGTTAGTCTTATAATGTGATGTCTCCTCCCGTGTTTTAAAATTTTTACAGTTTAGATAAGATCACAAGATTGTTCCAAATCCCATTTCAAATTTTTCAGTCCCTCAATGATTGTTGATATTGGCTATTAAAATTATATGGTTGTGAAAACATCTATGTTCTGAATTAAGTTGTTTTTCTTATCCCTGGGTTTTTATTTTGTCTTTTGAATTTGCCTTTACTGGCTTTTAAATGAAGATTTTGGCCATAGGACATATAAATAATTGATGACGATGACTGTTATTTTTCATACCAGAACTCTATTGTCTTTGTCTGTGATTTGTGGTCTGTCAGGCACCACTTAAGCATAGGCTCTCAATATTTATTAAACAAACTTGTATAAAATTCTATGCAGGGTGCTCTGGGAAATTAAAAAAAAAATCCTCTATGGTTCTTTGGAAAAATTTACAGTATGGTTGTGATAAGACTCTTACATGATAAGTTTAATAACCTCTGCAAAGAGTTAAATAATGAAAGACCAGAATGTGAAAGGTGTCAGGAAGCAGCATTGAAGGTTAGACTAAGTGCTGAAAGATCAAGAGGAATCAGGTGATGAGGTTAAAAAACACACTAATCTTTCCTTATGTCTCCCTATAACGGTATCACTAAGGAAATTTCCCCTTGTTTCTGTCTAGCCTTTATCTTCACTGTATCTCTTTACTGAAAATCCTACTGTCTGTAAAACTTAATATTGATGTATAGTAGATTATTTTGTGTTTTGTTACTGCCCTGAGCCTTGCTCTCCAGTATCCTCATCATTAAAAACTATAACCATGGCACTTGTCACTCAGTCTCAATACCTTTTGCTTTTGGCTCCTACATAAATCCTTTATTATTTTTGTTTGATTTTTGTATTCTGATTTTTCAAGTAATTGTATAAAGTCAAATCCTTTGAGAAAACTTTTTTTTACTATTACCCCCTAATTCTTTTTTTTTATTTAAATTTTGGGATATTTTTTAAATAGAATAAAAGGTCAGTGAATTATAAAACAACATTCATATATCCACCATCTGTAATTGGCATTTGTTATAATTATGTCTTATTTGCTTCAAGTTTCTATAATCAGAATATTAAGAATAAGTTATCCCCTTTGAACATTACTTGTTTTCTAACTTGTTCACACTCTTCATTCTATATATTGAAAATACTATCTTCCTTTCCCTGGTAGTTTACTCCTTAGGATTTGTAACCAGGCTTTGTATCTTTAGTTTCAATACAGTCATAGAATTTCTGTAAAGGGAGAATTTGAGTTAAGTTTCAGGATAATTTGGAGGATCATAGACTCAGTTCTTTGCAAACTCTTAGTAATTTGTCACTGCCTACTATATTAGAATTGAATTCCTGTCTTTTTTGGTCTTCTATTATTTGGCTCTTGTCAACCTTTTCCCCTACTATTTCCTAATATATAACCTGGAGTCAAAGTTTCCCGAGTGTATCCCTGTATCCCAACTGTAACCATGTTATGTTCATTTGATCAAACTATCTTTGCATATGACTCATCATTACCTGCCTATTTATCACCACCCCCGCCCCACCCCCCACCCCAAGCCTTCCTTTCTAAATATTAGTTCCTTTTCTTCCTCTCTGTATCTTTCCTTCAGAGAACACATCAAATCTCGGGTGCCACAAAGCTATTCCAACTTCTGCAACTCACTGATTTTTCTTTATCTGAACCATTGTTTAAAGTCATTATTCAGTGAAACACTTACTTATTTAATGGTTATTGTTAATCTTGTGATCCCAGCAACGTTATTTGCTTTCTGCAAAGATAACAGAGTAAACCATGTCTGATGCTTTTATGTTATTGTATTCCTTTCCACGCATTGCCAGATCATTATTATTGATTGATTCATAACCACTAGCAAACTCTTTTGAAATCCAAATCCATGATTTCTTATCTGAATTGCAAAACACATTTGGCTCCAGGGGATTTGGACCAGAGATGATAGACCTGTGGTGATGACAAAATCTACTCTTACTTTAACTTGCCATGAAAAGATCACTTAACAGAGAATTGGGGTTTTAACCTTAGCTCTACCGTTAGTTCACTTTATGACCTTGGTCAAGTTTATTTAACCCTTCTGGTGATAATCTCTACCCAGCCTTTCTCAGAGTCCTATGGGCCAAATAAGATAATTGTATATGAAAGTGGTTTAAAAGTGTTAATAGTATACAAATATAAATAATTAACAGTACAGATAGTAAGAGCAATAACTAACACTTCTGCTTCTCGGAATTCTTTGCTAACAATTTGGAAATGTTATATTCTTATATTCTGGGTGTAAGAATGATACTGAATTGTAGTAATAACAGTCCAAACTATTATTGAGGGATTACTATATGCTATGAACCGGCAGGCTTTGTGAACTGGTAAGCACTTTACATGGGGTGGCTACTCCAATTCCTATTTTTCAGGTGAGGGAGCTGATGGTCAAAACTTAAGAAACTTTCCTAAGCTCACATAGCTACACAGCTCACAGTAAGCAGCTCAGCTCAGATTCGGATCTAATTCTGGCTGTCTTTCACCTCTTAATTTTACATGGAAACAAAGTGATTTAAGTGTCTTATTGAATTGCTTTCCCCCTTTTAAATCTGAAGTCATGTTAAATACAAAATGGAAAAATGAACTTCATCTCTAAAGTACTAGTAGCTCTATTCTGGTTTTAGTTTCTAACTTCTCAACTTATTCCCGTCAATAATTCCAGGGCAATATGATGAGGCTCAGTCTGGCTGTGGCTCAGTGCATCAATGCCTCATAAAGACTGATGACTCTGTTCCCTTGAAAGTATTTTATTAAAAAAAAAATTACTGTATTAATCTTTGGTAATTTTTTGTTTTGTTTTGCTTTATAAAACTAGAAGACTTTATAAGGAAGATATCCTTAATTTTAAAGATTTAAAATTTAAAAGATATCCTTTAATTTTAATATGAAATTTTAAAATTTATTTCATCATAAGTATGTATGCAGGCATGTACATCTCTAAAATGTCCTTTAATAGAATTACAGTTAATACAGTTATTTATGAATCTTATTTCCATTGGGCGTCTCTGTGACACATCCCTGTGCCTTTATCTGTGATGTTAACAAGTAAAAGTATTTGCATGCTTGGCTTCTTGGGGATCATGAAATAAGAACTCTTAAGGAAACCAAACTAGTTTCATTTGGTAATGACTTAAAATCAAGGTGTAACGTTTTTTGCTAAACTAGCAGCTTGGCAATCAAAGTGAAGGAATTTACTACTTCTTTTTCTTTTCTGTATTCTCTCTTTAGTCTATGACTGTTTATACATGCAAGAGTGTATCTGTGAATGTTATGTCTATCAGTAAACTACTTTACTGAAGTATCTAGATTTTTAGTGTTGATAACTACTAACTGTTGTAGCCAGAAGTTGACTCCACGATATAGGAAGGTATGGTTCTGTACGTTAATCTCTTGTTTAGCCTTGTTCTGCTGACTGGACCAATTTTTCCATTCCATTTGCATCATAGTCACTTTGAGTCATTTCAAAATTTTAATTACTAACACATACAGCATTGATTTTCTTTTTTTTGAAAGGCAGGCTTTGGCATGACACTTATATTTAGCATGAAGATATACATGAGACTGAGTTGGAATCTGAGGCATACTTAATCGAGAATGTAAGAAAATTTAACATAATGCATAGGTAGTGAAGCAAAGAAAGACCAAAAGAATAGACTTGATTAAGACTTTGGCTTTAGAAAACATTAGCACAATTAGGTTTGGTCAGAATTTATGAAGATATGAAAAGGGGAGACAAAGTGTAAATACTTAGCTGACTTTCAATAAATATGAATAGAACAAGGCATTATAAGTTGTCTAAATATAGAATCATCCCTTTTTTGTGTGTGTGTGGCAGTGGGCCAAAAAAGGATTTCATGCCAAATTAGCAAAAGAATTCCATGTGAATCATCACTTTGTTGTAGCTTTTTTCCAGATCTTCTTCCCTGCAACCCTAACTCATTTGCTTTGGAGATAGAAATTATGATTAATTTGCCTGCATGCAGGAATCAGGTGTTCATGATAATGGTGATCCGATTGCTGCTTTTCTCCACATCCACCCATTTTGTGGGAATGCTTGTGGAAAGATAAAAGAGGGGACATAGCAAAAGGTTACTGGCAAGATCTTACCCCACCTAAGATGCCAATTTTGCCAGTTAGGGAAGTATTGCCAACAACAATTTGGGGAAATTTTTTATATTACCAATTACTCCCTGTGACTTTGGACCATTTTCCATAAGAAAGATGGATTTATTCAACAAATATTTTAGTGCCTACTACATGCCTACAGTTTTCTAGATACTGATCAATAAGACACAAGGTCTCTCTCCTTCTCTATAGCTTAAAATAGGAAACTAAACAAGACAGGAGAAGACAGACAAGCTCTAATAACATAATGAGGTAAGTATCTGGTCGGGGAAGTCGATAGTGCTATTGGATCTTAGCTAGTGAGGTGAGTGAAGATCAAGGAAGGTATCCTGCTAAAAATGAAGTTGAAGCTGAGACCTTAAGGATAAGTGGAATTTAACCAGGTGAAGAGCAGTGTAAGAGGCAGAGAAAGGTACAGTATGTGAAACTCTGGAAGCAGGAGAGAGCATGATGGCAGTAAAGAGGTGAAAGGAATTGGCCTGGCTGGACGATAGTGTGAGGGAGTATATAGATGGCTAGAAGTTTCACCTTGATTTTCAGGTACAGTGAGACATCTGATAACTTATTTCTGTTTGTCCCCAACTCTCCTATTCTCGGTTCCAGGAAGGCAGAACACAGGAGGAAACGTCAATCTGAATAAAGTAGCTGGGAAGAGACGTCCCCATCCGTGTCACATTAACTGCCAGTCATTTCCCTGAGTAATTACACAAATGGGGACAACATTTAGCACTAACATGAAGTGCTAATAATTGTGTTAATTATTGAACACAAACCAAAAAAAATAAAAAGTAAAGCCCTTTTAAAACATGAATTCACTTACAGCTTGAGTTGTAGTGGTCCAGATTATAGTTAGTTTAAACCTGGTGAATTAAATAGTCTGTGGTAGGAATTTTTCTGTATTTTAATTTATACTGTGCTAGATTAATACTAAACATTCACCAAAGCTTTCCAGACTTTGCCTAGATTAGTGAAGAAATTTTTGATTAGTAGAGTCCTAGTTAGTAGCTCGTTAGTAGAAGTCCATTAACTATTTAAAAATTTGAGGGGGAGGTGTATAATCTCTAAAGGGCTGAAAATAATACACTCCCTATGGTGCCCTGTTCCCCCACCCATTTAGTTAAATAAACCTATAAATACAAAGCAATAGCACTAGGTTATCTGCGTAAACCAATGCCTCCTGGAAGACCTGTGCAAAATTAATGAAAATAGGTGGGCCTACTTTCAGTTTTACAATAGACACATTGACCCTGGATGGGCCAAACTATACCTTGTGATCGTTATGATAGTACTAATAGTGAGGTAAACCCATTATTACTTTTTGCAACCATATCTTAAAGGAGATACTTGCACAATTGTTCAGGTGGACTGAATTTGGCCTGCACATGTTTTCCCAACCTTATATTAGGTTGGTACAAAAGTAAGTGCGGTTTAAAAGGTTAAAAATAATTGTAAAAACCACAATTACTTTTGCACCAACCTAATATTTTCTAATAACCAGACTTTTGCTATGCTACTGGAGAATCTGCATTTTTCAAATACTAATTCCTCTGATGATATTGACCTGTGTATTCTGGGGTGGGTTTTTTTCATTTGGTTGGATTTTTGTTTTTGTTTTGTCTTTATTTTTAAAATTTTATTTTCCTGTTTTATTTATTGAGTTTACTTCTTAGAGCAGTTTTAGGTTCATAGCAAAATTAAATGGAAAGTACAGAGTGCCCATTTACTGCTTCTCCCACCATCAGCATCCCACACCAGAGTGGTACATTTATTACAATCAATGAGCCAACACTGACACATCATTATCAACTAAAGTTCATAGTTTACACTAGGTTTCACTCTTGATGTTGTACATTCATTCTGTGGGTTTTGACAAATGTATAATGACCTTTCTTCACCATTGTATCATACAGAATAGTTTCTCTAACCTCCCCCCTTACCCCTGTGCTCTGCCTATTCATCCTTTCCTCCCCCTCGTTGTTTTTAATAATTATAAAGTAGAATTTACTAGAGTAAGTGTGTAGCCTGAGAAGACTACTACAATTTATATCACATTGTTTATAAATATAAGGGAGACAATTTTCCATACAGATGGCTTTGGAATCTGTAAGCAACTGTTTGGATTTCCAATAATGGGGTTGGGGATGGGTTAAGAGAGTTGGTAAATATGATGAGGGAAAATCATAACTGAGAAGAGATTATGGAAGAGGAATATTAAATTATTTGCTGGTTGCTATTACAGCTTTCTCAATTCTGTTAAGATTGTCCCTAATTCTGATGAGAAAAGAAAGAGAATTTTCTTCTTCCCAACTTCCCTTTCCCTTTCAATGAAAAGTAGTTAAAGCATAGCAAATCAGTGAGTAGGCTCCCCCAGCTGATGTTTTTGTTTGTTTTAAACTTCTTTCAAACTATTTTGAGAACATATAACCCTATCTTTGTCATTCATTAGTTTTCCATTGGCTAGAAAATTATAGGTAGCTTTTTAAGTTACACATTATTCCTAGAACTTCTGGCTTTCTGGAATTTCAGTTAAAATTTTCAAATTTTAGTTACTTCCAGATAACATTATATATAATATCTATATAGATAGATTTGTCTATCTATCTATCTATCTATCTATCTATCTATCTATCTATCTGTCTATCTATATATTGCTTAAAAAATTATGCTGGGGTGTAGTGATAGGTACTGTGAACTGGTTACTAAAATCTTTCTGTTAGTCTTATTCAGTGATCCTGTAATTAATTGAACAATAGACAACATCTGAGATTCCTTTTCTGAGAATTCTGAGTACACAATAGATATTTGGTTAAGAATTATTTGATTGCTTAATTTGGGTGGACTTTTGAACTGTTGAAAAATTCCTTAGCTTGAGGTGCTAAACCTAGGCTTAAGGAAATCTCTGAACCCCCTGAAATTGAAAACCAAATGTTATACCTAAATATGTACGAGTATACAAGTGTATTTTTGTAAGAAAAAGTGTCTATAGTTTTCCATCAGATTTTCAGAGGGTCCCTGACCCAAAATAGATTAAGAACTTTAACCTTAATTTTGTTGTGAATTCAAAGTAGGATTTTCTAGATTGGATATCATCTTAACAATTCCTCACTTGCATTATTGGAGAGTACAATAGAACTAAAACACTACTCTGATCATCCTTCAAATTTCTCTGACAAAGCAGAGATATATAATGTAACCAAGGAGATGTTGCTGGTTAGAGCTTGCTTCCATATGGAGGATGATTTAAACTTACTTGAAGCAAAATTTAGTGTTGTTAATCATAATCAGACTTTCTCCAGCTTCCTCGTAATTACATGCCGGTTAGTTTCTCCAAGCCATTGGTATTAGGTTGGTGCAAAAGTAATCGCGGTTTTTGCAGTTGTTTTTAACCTTTTAAACCGCAATTACTTTTGCACCAACCTAATATAATAAACATGGTACTGTGGCTCTTAAATCTTATCAGAATTTATCACTAGTTGAAGTTTTTAAAGCTATATAGTCTTTTCATGGTAATAATTCTGTTATTTGACTTATAGCTCTTCACATAAGCTAGTACCCAAGAATCATGTGTGATAGCTTTGATTGTTTTTGTTTTCAGAACTCTTCATCTTGGCTTATACCTATCCTGCCTGATATGCTGCGACACATTTTTCAGTTTTGTGTCTTAGAAAGCAGCCAGGAAATTCTGGACCTCATTCACAAGGTACACAGTGAATATATCTGTACTTTTCCCAGTAACTTGGTAGTTTAAAAATTTTCATAATTGCTGTACTGTTGTTAGTCAGGGATTTTAAGAAATTAGAAATCACTCAAGAGATTTGAAAAATCTGGAGATCTGCAAGGTGAGACAAGAAAATAGACTTTTTAAACAATATAATAGTTAAGTCCCAGTTGGCCATGCTTCTTTCTCTTATTATGTGACCTCCTGTGCACGTGTTTTAAGCACTTTCTAATAACCTCAATACAGAAAGTAAAATGAAGGAAAGTCTGCTTTTCTCCATTACTCATTTTGCTACTTATTAGAATGCTTATTGATCCTGCAAAATATTTTTAGTGATTTATTGGTAACATATAAAGTCTGATTTTCATAGTTTAAATTTGTGCTTTTCCCCCTTAGCAAGATTGGTTGTATGTGTTGGAATCTTTCAAGAAGAACCATGTGACATAGTTAATAATATTTATGGGAGTAAATGGCATTGTTGTACCCTTAAAACCTGTTAAGTTAGTCTAGAATTACTGGCCTCTGAGGTGGTTCGTTGCTATTAATAATAGCCTTAGATTAGCAGTCATGTTATTTCTACTTGCTGGTCCTAGCCCATTCAATGCTTGGCATCAAGAGAAGTACCTAACTGAGTAAGATCATGAATTAAGACTTAACACTATTCTTAATTCATACTACGATATTTATCGGGGTATTTAGTTAGCAGAGGATATTTATATCTTAAAGTGTAAGTTGATTATAGGACTGTATTAATATTGAGCTTTATGATATATATAAAGGATTTCAGTAACTTAATGAGATTTTGACAACTCGTATTTTTATGAGTATTTATTTTAAATGCCTTTCATAAAATAGTGAAGAAAATTCTTTGTATTCCTTTTTTGAAAAATTTTATTTTTTATTACCTTTTTTAGGATACAAACCTACCAAAAACAGTATTTTAAAAATAGGCCTCTATATTGAATTTTAAAATTAATCTCTATGCTGTATCTGAAGTATTTTTTCAATTCAGTATCCCTAAGTGTAAGTATTAGGTTTTATTAGCCCTTACTGGAAACATTTCACTTTCATATTCCCTTTTCACTCTGTAGGTTTGGATGGAATTGTTGAGCAAGGCTTCAGTTCAGTACGTGGTAGCAGCTGCTTGTCCATGGATGGGTGCTTGGCTTTGTTTAATGATGCAGCCTTCACATTTACCCATTGATTTAAATATGTTGCTGGAAGTAAAAGCTAGAGCCAAGGTAAATGTATAAGGATGCACTATATTTCTATGTTCAGCTCGTAATTATTAATATGGTAACCATGTAAGAAATCTGTATCGCTTTATTATAGGTGTGATTTCATTAATTTAATATAAGGAAAACGTATATTATTAGGATCTTGACAAAATTCATAGTAGTTTATATCCATTAAAATTTTGTGAAAATAACTTTTTTTTACTGAGACAATAACAAATGAGGGTATTTTTTATGTTGCTATTAAACTTTAATGATTCATCTTAATTATTGTGTTTTTTGGGGCTTCTTTTCCTTCATTCCCTCTAGGAAAAAACAGGTGGTAAGGTACGACAAGGCCAAAGCCAGAGTAAAGAAGTACTTCAGGAGTACATTGCAGGTGCAGATACCATCATGGAAGAGCCTGCCACCAGGGATTTTGTGGTTATGCGGGCCAGAATGATGGCAGCCAAGTGAGTATACATAAATGCAAAAGTCATTTATCCAAAGATTCCTGTAATGTGTCTGTCAGTTCTTCCTCCATTACACTAATTACAAAGTAAGAAACAAAATGTAAGAAAACTTTTAATTTTTTGAAGTATTAAGTAGGATTTATATATTTTTATAAAGATAAGATTGGAGTTACATCTTCCTTGGGAAAAGTTTTAGCTTCAACTTAGGAGAAAACTGTACTTCAAGTGATTTTTATAGAACTTCTTTTTTTTTCTCTCCCTTAGGTTGTTAGGAGCACTTTGTTGCTGTATTTGTGATCCAGGTGTAAACGTAGTAACCCAAGAAATTAAACCAGCTGAATCCCTTGGCCAGTTACTACTCTTCCATTTGAATTCCAAATCTGCCTTACAGAGAATTAGTGTTGCTTTGGTAATCTGTGAATGGGCTGCTTTACAGAAGGTAAGATTTTGCCCAAAAAGTAATGAAATCACATTAAGTAAACCAATTTTCGTTAGCTGTTAGGATTATTTTAATTATATTCTAAAAAAATACAAAAGTGAAAGTTTTCTCTGTATAAAAATCCAACAGTTTTAGAAAAGCACTCCAAATTATATTGAAACATTGTTTCTCTCCCATTTGCCTTTAACCCTGGACTTTCTTCTTAGAAACCCTAGTCTCGTACCTGAGACTACTAGTTATGCCTACTGTATTTAATATTTGATCTTGATCCTACAATCTGTTAAGAAATGTCCCTCCTAAAAAAACATGTGTATGTATAGAAGCAGTCCAGAAACTGTTGGTCATTCATTCCTTTATTTCTCTCTCAGATTATCACTGAAAACTACCAAAGAGGCTTTGAGTACTAGAGATCCATTTATATGGGTAGTCTAGCAAGGGCAGAATTATTTTTGGTCACAGGAAGAACAATCTGCACATTTAAATCAAAGTCTTTATGTTTCCAAATAAGCCATGCCCTTGTAGCCCCTTTAACCTTTAACTTCTAATAATATGTATGATTTTGTGTAAGACTTGCTTCTGTAAATTAAAGAAACTTCCTGCTGGCTTTGTTTATTCCATTGACTGGAATTCTGGAAATTTAACTGTCTGCACTTGCTGTGAGAGTTGCTTGTTACTGCCTCTTAGCAGTTTGTCAGAGCTGTGTCTAAAAGTAATTGAGCCATGCTCTATTGCAACTGAGACCCCAGCTTTGCTTCTGGAAAGAAGCAAGGCTCATCTGTTTTTAGGCAGGACTCGGTGTGCTGGAGAGGCAGTGATGCTGTGTTTTTGTGCCTCTCAGACTCAGCAGCAAGTGTTGACAGTTCGGTTTCTGGACCCTCACAGAGCTTCTCTGGACTTACTCTGTGAAGCCCAGGCTGGTCACCCAGATCACACAGAACCCCTCATGGCTCACCACTGAGGCCATTCCCCCTCTGGTTGGGGCAGGCAACAACCAGAGAGAGTGGGAAGGGTTAGTTAAATTTGGGGGCAGGTAAGTAGCTTTTAAATTATATATCTGTTTCTACAGTATGGCATGTGAAGCTATGGGTTCTACTGTTAAGAAATCTAATAATGAGTTTTTAAATAACATTTTTAGTGCATGCTAAGTGTTCTTATCTGACTGATTTCTTTTTACAGTTATATATTTTTTAATTTAGTTATATATTTTTAAATCTGTGCTATGTACGTATATATATGTAAACTTGTAATACATTCAGAGTAAAATAAGAATAATTAGGTGCTAAATTTAATGGAATGTAATAGTTCCATGTGCATGTTCTGTAGATATTCATATTACATTTTAGAGTAGTTTGAGTGTGATACCTTTTCTCTGTGCAACTAACTATGTTGTTCTGGGAGATAACAGAACATAGATTCAAAAATCAATAGGAATTTAAAACTTGGCAAGTGAAGATTTATGTATCTCTAGAATTATGTTTATATATTTGCCCTGAATATTTGTTGTCTGTTATATTTTAGGAGTGTAAAGCTGTTACCCTAGCTGTGCAGCCACGTTTACTTGATATCCTTTCAGAACATTTATATTATGATGAAATTGCCGTTCCATTCACACGAATGCAGAATGAGTGTAAACAGCTTATTTCATCATTAGCTGATGCACAGATTGAAGTTGGTGATAGAGTAAACAACAGTGTTTTTACAATAGATCAAGCTAATGACCTGGTGAGTAAAGTAACTTTCTTAATTTTAAATAGAGCGTGAAATGAAGATTAGAAATTTATCATATCATGTTTATCACAAAAACACTAATTTGTTGACTCTATCTGTGGCTTGATATCCTATCATCCATACCCTTTATAAAGTCATTGTATTGACTTTTCTTGAAATAGAGGATGGGGAAGACATTTTTTTTTTAAGTTTCAGATTCTGACAAACCAATGCACTTTTATTAGAAAAGCTGTTACATTTTTTTTGTCATTTCTCAATCTTGTTTAAGACTGGCAAAGTATAGAAAAAACTGCTTCTATATGTTCTTGAGTATTTCTCCTCCCCTTTCCTAACTTATGTTGAAAATATTCAAACATGAGAGGTAAGAAAATTACACAATGAACATTCATGTCCCCACCAAACTAGATTCCCAGTTAACATTTTACTGAATTTGCTTTATCACATATATATGCAGCTGTCTACTCTGCTACCAACCATGAATCCATCTTATAAATTTGATGTATTTCTAAGTTGCAGATATCAGTACACTTCAGTATGTATGTAAATCAAAATTCAGTATTTCATTTTTTTGTTCTTTTTTGAGTTAAAATTTATATATTATGAAGTGCACAAATCTTAAATGGACCATTTGATGAATTTTAACAAATGCATACTATGAAACCCAACCCCTATGAAGATACAGACAGTACCATCACCATTTCCCAGTCAATCCCTGCCTTTCCCTGCCTCAAGTAACATTTGTTCTGATTTTTTTTCTCCACCATAGATTACTTTTGCCTATTCTAGAATTTTATATAAATGGAATCATATACTCTGTGCTGTTTGGTGTAAGGATTTTTTTCAGCATGATGTTTTTAAAATTCATCCATGTTGTTATATGTATCAATAATTCATTCTTTTTTGTTGCTGCGTTTCATTGTATTTCATTGTATAAATATAACATAATTAGTATAAGTCTTTCTGTTGATAAACATATGGGCTGTCCCAAGTTTTTGGCTATTACGAACAGAACTGCTATAAACATTTGTGTACAAGTCTTAGTAGATAATATATTTTTATATGTCTTGGGTAAATACATAGGAGTGGAATTGCTGGGTCATAGGGTAGGTGTTTGTTTAGTTTTCTGAAAATTGCAGACCTTTTCCCAAAGTAGCTATATCATTTTACCTTCTAACCAACAATATGTGAGTATTCTGGATGTTCCACATCATCACCAACATTTGGTGTGCTCACTCCTTTTAATTTTTGCCATTTTGGTGGTTGTTTGATAGTGCTATTGTGGTTTTAATTTGGATTTTCTTGATGACTAGTATGTTCAACACTTTATGTCATATTGGCCATTTGTAGGTATTGCTTTCTGAAGTGTCTGTTCAAATCTTTTGCCTATTTTTAATTAGGTTGTCTTTTTATATTGAGGTATAGTTTTTATATATCCTATATGTCAATCTTTTGTCTGATGCTTCCCAAGTATTTTCTCCCAGTGTGTGGCTTGCCTTTTCATTTTCTTAATGGTGTCTTTAGATGAGCAGATATTTTTAATTTTGATGAAGTCTAATTTATCAGTTTTCTTTTATGGTTATTGCATTCTGTGACTTAAGGTACCTTTTCTTATCCACAAGTGGTGAAAGTATTCACATACATTTTCTTTTAAAGATTTGTAGTTTTTGCTGTTATGTTTAGATTTATCATCCATATTGAATTAATGTTCATGTCTAGTGTGAAATAGAGATTGAATTTTGTTTGTTTTTGTTAAAGATATCCAGTTTTTCCAGCATCATTTATTGAAAAGATTTCCTTTCCCCATTGAATTGCTCTGGCACCTGTGTAAAAAATTCATTGAAATATAAGTGTGGGTCTCTGTGTGGGCTCTATTTGGTCAACCTATCTGCCTCTCCTTATACTATCACCAATGTCTTGGTTACTGTAACTTTGTACTTAGTAAGTCCTTGAGATTAGATAGTGTAAATGAGGGGTTTTTGTTTTCTTTTGTGTTTTGATTTATAGGATCAGAAACTGAGTCACTTCACTTGTGTTTTTCCCTGTGAAATAGCAGTCTTCATTTCTATCCCCCTTTCTAATTAAAAAATTATATAGTTGAAATTTTTTGTTCTCACCACTGAGAGAAATCTAAAATTGCTATTTTTTTCTGTGTTGTTCTCTTATAAAGTTGTTTTTCTGATTGTTCTGTAATTTGTCCCTTTGCCTCCCTTTTCCCCTTTGTATGCTTGCCTGGAATGAAACATCAAATTTATTTTTTATGGTCTGGTTTCCCTTCCTACTACATCTGGCCACTTTTCTTTTTAAAGCTATCAAATGGCCCCTTCAAGCTTTTTTTATTCAAACCTCTTAACTCTCCAATGAAACTACTGTTCTGTTTCAACTTCATTAGTCTAGTGGTTTTGACCTGAGATATCAGAATGTCTGAGAAAGAGTATTGAGGGAAGGGCAGTTTTAAAAGATTAGTCTTGGCCTTGGCTAAGAGCTACTACCCTTTGTATGTTTCATTGAATCCCTATATTTCTCTTATCTATCAAATACAGGCATTTCCCTAAGGTCTTTCTTTGTCAACATTCTCACAATTAGTTCTTATTTATGTGCTATGCTATCTTCTCTTCATCTTTTATATGTTCTATTAAGTATTTTTACTTGATATCTCACTATCACTTCAAATTAACACAACTAAAACTGGAATTTTTTTTAACAGAAAAATACAATTTTTATCTACAGTCACAAGTTTTATTAACATTTCCTTTCAAAAAGTCTCATAATGTGTATCCTTCATTTGTTTCCATAGCCACAACTCAGTCAAAGGCCTTAGTCCTTTATGACTGGATGCTGACTCATCTCTAAGCTGCTAGGCAGTCTTGGTGGATTTCATTCTGTGTACTGTGCTGACTAGTGAAGGACTTCAGTGTCACTCTAAACACATCGCTCTCCTCCTTAAAAACATTCTTTGCTTTTTCCTTGATTTTAGGGTTTTTTCCTTACTTTCAGCACCTCCTTTAAATTCCTCATCTCAGACTTCCTCCACATAAACCTAGTTCGCTTTCTTGCAGAAATACACCACACTCATTCACTTTCTGTATCTCACTCATTGTCACTTCTTTGTTTAAGCTCCTGTTTCCTTTGCCAGGAATTCCTTACCCTCAACCTTCTATGCTCATCCCAAGTTCATCTCTTGACATTCCTTCATCTTCATCTTGTGCTCAGGCCACGATAAGCTGTTTTCAGTTCCTTGGACAATGTTCTCCTTTCCACTCCCCTATCTGACTCTATTTGCCAAGGTCCCTATGACGCTTAACTTGCCCATTATTTCAAAACCCAGCACAGGTGTTAACATCCTGTCAAGTGTCCACTAATCTTGTCGCCTAAGAAGAGTTAAGCAACTCGTGCTCCCACAGCAACTTGTACTTACCTAGTTATATGTTATGTTGTCTTGTATCTGCCTTCTACATTAGTCTCTACAATGTAGAAGTGTAGAGACTTGAGCGTATGAAGACATCTTTTAGTATTGCTAAATAAATATTTTTTAATGAATGAATGGAGTGAATTTGAGATAATTGGAAAGCTTTTCTTAGCTGCCTAGAATCATTGAAAATTGACAGAAGAATAGTGTATTTAAGATAGTGTTTACAAACTTCTAGTAGTAGTGAAAATCAGTTTCAAATAAATTTTATGCAGAACTCGAATAAATAAAACAAAATGGAAAGTATGAGTCGGAAGTGGTATGTGATTATGTTCCTTTGCAGGGAGCAGATTGACAAGGTCAAGCAGATACAGCTCAATTTAAAGTCTTTGGTATTTTATAATGATAAGAGAAGATCTTATTTGTGTGCCTATTTTGTTTTTCATGATAAGAGGCCAGCATTATCACTCATGTCCATAATACAATCGATCATTTCTAAGTCTGAAAAATTAGGTTTGCCGTTTTTGAAAAAGTTAGGTTCTTCAGTGTTACGGGCTTTTCTGACCAATATTATTCTGACTCTATCTGTGGAACTCTTTATGATTGCATTTACCTATCAAACAAGAAGACTGGGTTTGTTATGTAAGCCATCAACCAGTTTTTAGATGGTAATTAAAAAAATGCCCACACAAAAATGTGTACATAAATATTCATAGCAACATTATTCATAATGGCTAAAAGGGAATCCAAACGTTCATCAACTAATGAATGGATAAATACAAAAGTGGGATATTATTCAGCAAAAGAAGGGAATGAAGTACTCACACATGCTACTACAACATTGATGAATCTCCAAAGCATTATGCTAAATGAAAGAAACCAGTCACTAATACAATTACATATTAGTTCATTCATGTGAAATCCAGAATAGGCAAGTCTATAAAGGTAGAAAGTGGGTAAGTGATTACACCGGGCTGGGAGAAAATGAGGAATGATTACTAAGAAGTATGGGTTTTATTTTGGAGATGATGAAAATGTTCTAAAATTATGGCAGTGGTTACACAACTCTGTGAATATAATCAAAACCATTGAATTGTGTACTTTAAATGGGTGTATTATATATGAATTATATATGAATAGCATTGTTAAAAAAGATGTATTGAGTAGTCTCTTTGAATTTATTGGGGTGACAATTGTTAGTGAAGTTACATAGATTTCAAGTGTACAATTCTGTATTACATCATCTATAAATCCCATTGTGTGTTCACCATCCAGAGTCAGTTCTCCTTCCATCACCATATATTTGATCCCCTTTACCCTCATCTCCCACCCCCCAACCCCCTGACCCTCTGTGAATAGACTTTTAATGGGGCTTGTAAAGTAGTCTGATGCCACAGTTTTATAACTTTAGGCAGCTCTTGGTGATTAAAGAATTAATGACTATTGCACCATTTTCTTTTCCCTGTTCCCTCCTATTATTTGGACATTTTCACCAGAAGGGAAGACAAAGAAAGAATGAAAATAATCCAGTTAGCAACACTTAACCACTTATTAACAGCTACCCTACAAGTTTTGGGGTTGAGAAAAATATTTTTCCCTAAAGGAAAGTTCATGAATTTTGCAATTCCTTTATTAACAGTTTGTTAATATTGCTTATATCTTTTTTATTTCACCAAAGTACTATGTGGGTTTGAGTATGATTTTTCTCTCATACTTACTAGATATACTTAAGGGAAGGGATAGGTAATTTTGTTCTTTTCAAGAGACTGTGTCTTTCTTAAAAATTACAATTCTACCGTTAAGTCAGAGTAAAGTGTAGTTGGGATTTTTTAGACATTTATTTTGTTTATTGAATACTAAAATAATACTAGATATTGTGAAATGTAAAATTGAAACAGAAATCTTGTTGTTTGTCCTTTAGGAATTTATGGGCTATTTTGGGGTTGATGTCATTAATGATTTTAATTTCTCTTTTTTTAATAGGTCACTACTGTTTTTAATGAAGTCACATCATCTTTCGATTTAAATCCTCAAGTGTCACAGCAGTTAGATAGTAAACGACAGCAGGTCCAAATGACAGTTACAGAGACCAACCAGGAGTGGCAAGTGTTGCAGTTGAGGGTGCATACTTTTGCTGCATGTGCAGTTGTGAGCTTGCAGCAGCTTCCAGAAAAATTAAATCCTATCATAAAACCATTAATGGAGACAATTAAAAAGGAAGAGAATACACTAGTGCAAAACTATGCAGCTCATTGCATAGCCAAACTACTTCAGCAGTGTACAACAAGGACGCCCTGTCCCAATTCAAAAATTATTAAAAACCTTTGTAGCTCACTTTGTGTGGACCCATATCTAACTCCTTGTGTCACATGTCCAGTACCAACACAAAGTGGCCAGGAAAATTCTAAAGGTATATATCTAAACTTTCATTTGTGATAAAGAATTAACCTTTTAAATTTATTTTCATTTGCTTATAGATATAATTTAAGCACAAATCCCATTTGTTTTAAAGCTTTTTCCCACTTTGAGAGAATTTGCACATATTGCTAATCAAATCACAACCTTCTATACTCAAATAAGCTATTCATAAATGACCTTGTATCTCACATATGAAACTGAAATCTGAGATAGGTGTTAATCCTTTCCTTCTCTTTCAAGACCATCATGATAGGGTTAACTGGGCTAGAAAACTTAATTGTATCAAATGTTGAATGAAAGTTCTTCCTACAAAACTCTGGTTTCTCTGATTTAGTGAGTCTTATGTAATAAGTGAACTCTATTACCTTTAGCAAATAATGCTTAACCAGCTTATCTGTTTTTATCTGGACAATTTATATGGAAATTAAGAACTGCTCTCTCAAGGCTAATCTCAAGGACCAGTGTTCCTTCATATGCCTTAGTCCTATATGATTTTTGTTTGTAAATGAGATCTTGGAAAAGCAAACTATTCAAAAGGTAATAGACTTATAACTTTGGCGCAATATAGGTTTTGAAAAAAATTCCACCCATCCCCAGCGCTATGTGAGGCAGCAATATTTTGTGGTAGTCATTGTTTCTGAATTCATGGTAATTATGGACATTTCTTATAGAGAGAACTTGCTTGCGATATTTTTAATGTTTCTTTTTATGCGTAGAAACAATCATTTTTTAAAAATGAATATACTTTAACTTGAAGGCACAATCATTCTTGCATATGTTATTTCTTGTTAACATAATTCTACAAGTTTGTATTAAGTTTGGACCTATGCAGATATCAAAACATTTAATGTAAATTACTGACAATTTTACTACCATTTTATTGTCTAAAGAAAATGTTTTGGCCTACCTATAAAAATTGAGGCTTAAAGGACAGTTTAATATGTTGTTTCTTTTTTGGAGCAGGAAGCATTATGCTTAAAAGGTTCTTTAACTTTCTTATTAGGATCCAACTCTGAAAAAGATGGAATGCACCATACTGTCACCAAGCACAGAGGTATAATTACACTCTATAGGCATCAGAAAGCTGCTTTTGCTATCACTAGTAGGCGAGGTCCTACCCCCAAAGCAGTAAAAGCTCAAATAGCAGATCTTCCTGCAGGAAGCGGTGGAAATATCCTTGTTGAACTTGATGAGGTAAATAGTTTTTTCTTTGCATACTCTGAGTTTTGAACAAATATCTTTCAGGTTGAGAGCTAAATTGTGATATCTGCTTCCAGAATTATATTTTTATGGTTTTAAGTGAAAAAACTGGGATTAATAGCCTTTGGAATACTCCAGCAACATGATTCAGAAAAACTGCAAACTTCTTAAAATTTCTCATGCCTCCCATTTTTACCACCTTAACACTGATTATCTCCCCAGGCAAGAACACCTCTTGATAGTGGCTACATAAGTCATTCATCAGTGTAAACTAATTCAGTCTTACAGCCGTGACTGCAGAAATGTTAAGTAACAGTGAAAGCTAACTTTTCTCAGGAATTATTGTTTATGCTCAGAGTGCTCAGAGGATAAGTTTTTTGGTTTTATTTACTTATTTTTAATTTATTGGGGAACAATGTGTTTCTCCAGGGCCCATCAGCTCCAAGTCACTGTCCTTCAGTCTAGTTGTGGAGGGCACAGCTCAGCTCCAAATTTAGTCGCCGTTTTCAATCTTAGTTGTACCCTTCATCTTAGGCGCAGCCCACCATCCCATGCAGGAATTGAACCAGCAGCCTTGTTGAGAGCTCGCGCTTTAACCAACTGAGCCATCTGGCCGCCCCTCCAGAAGCTTAATGGCAGCTCATTGACTTCAGTCTAGTTGTGGAGGGCGCAGCTCACTGGCCCATGTGGGAATCAAACTGGCAACCCTGTTGTTCAGAGCTCGTGCTCTAACCAACTGAGCCATCTAGCTGCCCTCAGTGGATAAGTTTTTAAGTGTCAAATAATTGTCACCTACCTGACTTTTTGTCAACCTGGAATTTATTAAATGTATAATGTGAGGGATCTAAATTTATTTTCTATGAACAGCCAGATTGAATCCTTTCCTCCCTGATTTATAATGCCACCTCTTATATATCATACTTCATGTGTGTGAGGATCTGTTTGGTCTACTTTTTCTACAGTACAATATTCTTTAAATATGACAAAAAAGTGGTTTTTGAAAAATGTTACTGTCACATTACTAACAATGGAATGTTAGCTAGCTCTTTTTTTTTTTTTTAAGCTAGCTCTTTTGGTTACAAGGCATAGGAACTTGAGTTCAACAGTAAAATATCAGTGTTAAAAGACATTTGTTTAATATATTTCTATAAACATGGGCCTATTTTAAGTTTTTTAAATCAAAATCTTAACTTATTGTCTATCTTTATTTTAAACTATTCTATGAATGAAGGCTTTTTCACTAATTATATTCTTCCCATAATAATTTTAATCAAAAATTTACTGTGATTTTGATCTTTATACCTCTATGGTTTATGTAGTTCTTCTTCCACTTAAATATAATTTGTAAGATATATATGCATCTATCTGGAAGGGGGCAGTTTTTTGTATTATAATAAAATTACTGCTAAATAAGAAGTTATTAATCTTGTGGTTAGATAAAATAGATGTTCTTATTCTATCCCTTAAATATAAATAAGGACAGATCATTTTATCCCCTAATGTTGTTGCTACCTGATAAGTTTCTTTGGGGAAGTGGAAGAATCAAATAGGTGACTTAGGACTCTCTCTAGAAACAGCACATATTCTTCTATTCCTTATCCCCAACCCCAAAAAGTATTTTACTCTGGATGTAAAAATCTAGTTTGGGATTTTATTCATCTATAAATTTAATTATTGAAAAACATTTATAGTTGTAATAAATATATTCAGTAATTGCTTAATTGGTTAATGGTAACACTATGAATTCTTAGATGGTGACTTATATAATCTGTTAATGAAATTTCAAATGCATTAACACTTTTTTCTGAAATTCTGTTTTCAACTAACATTTAATTTCAGGCCCAGAAACCTTACCTGGTACAACGGAGAGGAGCTGAATTTGCCTTGACAACTATAGTGAAACATTTTGGTGGTGAAATGGCAGTGAAGTTGCCACATCTCTGGGATGCTATGGTTGGTCCATTGAGGAATATGATCGACATAAACAATTTTGGTGTGTATATGTTTTTCTGAGTTGGATTTTTAACAAATTTCAGAGTATATCCACTAAGTATATTCTTGTAAAATAAAAATGCCTATACCTTTTTATCCCAGAGCAGCTGGTAAGTTTTAAAATGGAAGATTGGTGAAAACATTTAATTTATATTCATGTCATTTTGTATATTTTTTGCTTTTTATTTTTTCTATTACATATTTAGAAAGGAATATTGAAATGGATAATTATACACTTCTTTAGTTGTTTTAAGTATCGTATACCAGCACTTAAATTCAGGACGTGGTATTTAATTTTATAAAATTTATTTTAGAAAAACAAAATAGACTTTCCCACAGTAGCTGGGGAGGTGCTAAAATTTTTTGTGGGCTCTAGACTTTGAAAAATTATTTGCAAAGTGATATGCACTTAAATCAATATTTTTTAATAGATGGAAAATCTCTCCTGGAAAAGGGAGATGGCCCTGCCCAAGAATTGGTGAATTCTCTGCAAGTTTTTGAAACAGCAGCAGCCTCAATGGATTCTGAGCTTCATCCCTTGGTAACTAATACAAATGTAGTTTTCTTCTAGTAAAACAAGTGGTCTTATTAAAAAATATTAAGACTTGAAAAATGCAACTTTGATGTCATCCCTAGTAATTACTTGCATGTTCTTTTATATAGTATAACTAAACTCCTTTACTGACACAACTGCTCTTCTGGGCTTTGAGGCAGAGCTGGTTGCATGAATGATAGAAAACCCATTCTGGGACCTTAGAATACAGGGCTATGGGGACAGGGCTGTGATGACAGTTATAAACAGGAAACCAAGCTGCAGCCCTATTCATTCATATCATTTTAATAATACAGCTTTAACAAAGGAAGAGCACAGGTATAATAAAACACTCACCAAGGTAAGTGTAAAGATAGGAGAAAGTTACCTGCCCTGGATGAAACTAGTTAATGGCAAAGATAGAACACTGGTTTGTGTTTTTTGACTATTAAAATATGTCTTACAAAATAAGACAAAGGGAAGACAAAAATAGACTAGAGAATTATCTAGTTTTTCCATAAAAGAAAGTATTATTCTTTCCATATAACTGCAATAGGAAGCTCTTTGCAATATATAGTGTTATGAAGGGTGCTAGCTCCAATTCTCTCTTTGTATCTAATGTAAAAGGGAGAATCCAGGAGAGTTGATTTATCATTAGTAAAGAACAGAATCCATCCGTATCTTTTACCCTCTATGATCAACAACATGCATTCAACTGAGATGTAAGGCTAGTTTGTTGAGCAGGTACCTCGTTCTCATCAACATTAATCCTGGCATTTCATGCAGCAGACATTTAATACTGGGATATGTCGTGCTATTGTGATCATAATGCCTATGCTAAGCCAGGAAGTTAAAGTGGAAAATACACCTACCACAGGGTACCTAGAACAAAATCAGGATCACTCAATCCAGTGAATAAAAAGTATGTACCTCAACCTACGCCGGTGCTACCAGATTTGGAGGGGGCTGGTGATGTGTGGTGTCATTTTCCCAGCCTCAGTAGGACAATCTTGCAAGTGCCTTTTGATGTGTTCCCTGTTAGTTTTGGAATGAATTAAGTGTTCCCTGATGCCTAAGAGAGGATATTGAGCAGGGAAGAAGTTCTGCAATTTTCTTTCTTTTTTATTTTTATTTTTTGAAGAGTTGTAATACCTTAGTTTGGATTTAGATTAGTTTTTTTTTTTTTTTATTGAGGCTGTTTTAATAGTGTTTTGAGGTCATTGGAGATACCCTTGGATTTTGAGTCACTTAGAATATTGAGAACCTCTGAGTATTTGCTCTTATAGTTATATTTTAAACACTAGATTTCCTAATGAGTATTCTGTTTGTCTTAAATATTTCTTTTCTAGTTGGTACAGCACTTGCCTCATCTTTATATGTGCCTTCAGTACCCCAGCACTGCAGTGAGGCACATGGCTGCTCGCTGTGTAGGCATCATGAGCAAAATAGCTACCATGGAAACAATGAATATTTTTTTGGAGAAGGTTCTTCCATGGCTGGGAGCAATTGATGACAATATCAAACAAGAGGGTGCAATTGAAGCACTTGCCTGTATCCTTTTTTATTTTGACAAACTATTCAGAAATTATATTCATTTTTAAGGATGACTGAAATAAAATTGATTTATTCAAATATGCACATAAATAACCTGCTTGTTCCAAAAAGAAAACTAGTCTTTTACATTTTATTTTAAAGTGTTTTTATATTACATAGTAAATATATTATAAATACACATTTTATTATAAAAAATTTTAAACAGAAAATTTGAAGAATTGCTATTCATTTTGAGGTCTTTTTAATAGGCAAAAGTAATTTTAGGTGTTTTATGAACTAATAACTGCTCTATTTATTTGGTTTATAATCAATGTTTTATTAGTATTAGTCAGATACTGGTAGGTAGTTCTTACATTATAAACATTATGTTTCTAAAATTTGTACATTACTTGGGCAGAAAATGACTAAATGTATTAAAATACTAGAAATATGCATGCAAGCTCTTTGTTAAGGGTGTGGCATCCACTGACATTCTATAAATTGAAGTACCTGAAAGATATTTCTAAGAGCAAGAAAGATTGATGGAGATCAAATCAGTAGAAACTCAGGTTCAGAAATGTTGAAGATTGCAGGAGGACTGAACTTGCCTGCTATGTCCAGTTTATGATTGTCAAGATCCTGGTGGGAAATTTAGAACTAATCTTTGAGTGACACTGAGTTGTGCTCCCTTGCTTGTGATGTGACTCATTTTATATTGGTATTGGAAGTCTAGAAACTTCTAGGAATGAAAAAAATCTTGTTAGTAAAACTTCAGCCTTCCTCAGATGAAAAACATTATATTCTTAAGCATGAGAAAGTTACATAATATTTACAAAGGAGCAACAGTGTGCAAATGCTGTTATAATTTAATCATAGACCTTGAGAGACAGTCACTCTATTTCCTCATAATACAGTTGAGAAATGCAGAATTGTTTTAGAAGTTACAATCTTGGTGTATCAGTTTGTTTGCAAAAACATCTACCTCAGAACCATTTGGAAATTTCCTTAATAACTTACTCAGGTGTAATGGAACAACTGGATGTTGGTATCGTTCCATATATTGTCCTTTTAGTTGTGCCTGTGTTGGGAAGAATGAGCGATCAGACAGACAGTGTAAGATTCATGGCTACGCAGTGCTTTGCAACACTAATTAGACTCATGCCGCTTGAGGTAAGTTGAAAATAATTGGTTTATGGACTTAATGTTTTCTATAACTTCATAATAATTGTAACCCATTTTAAAGAACATATCAGATTTTTAAAAAGACAATATGTTTATGTTATAAGCATTACGAATTTTATGCTTTAATGGGTAATTTTTTAACACTGAGTTTTAAGTAAAACTGTGGTTCCTAAAAGAATGATAATTCATTGATAACAATTCTAGAAATAGAATTGTTCCTGTGTATCCCTATAACATCCATACTGAAGTTTACATGAAAAGTAAATTTGATAAATTGTGAGCAATAACAAAAAAAAGTAAATTTGAGAGATGATAATTGAAGTGTAAAGAAAATGAAGTCTGTGGGAGTATGGAGAAAGCAGACTAGAAAAGTTGGAGAATTTTGGAGTATATTCATGTGGCAGAAATAATATATGTGGCCAATACAGAAAATAGAACTGGCTTGAGGCAAGGGAAGAGCTAAAACCCTGCCACCAAGCCACTTAAAGCATTTTGGTGGAATTTTTGTAATTCAGGAACTAAGTAGATACGTAGTTCATCCATGTTATAGTATGTGTCAATAGTTCTTCCTTTTTGTGGTTGATTAGTACTCCATTATATGGACATACTACATTTTGTTTATGCTTTCAACAGTTGATGGATATTTGAGCTGTTACTAGCTTAGGGCTATTATGAGTAATACTATGAACATGCATATGTCAGTTTTTTTGTGGATGTATGCTAGGAATGGAATTACTGGGTTATGTGGTGTTTAACTTTTTAAGAAGCTGCCAAACTGTTTTCCAAAGTAACTGAATCATTTCACATCCTACCAGCTAAGTATGAGCGTAAGTTGGATAGCCTTTTTGAAAAAAAGTTTGCCTCTATCTGGTAAAGTTGAAGATTCCCATGCCAATGACCAGCAAATCCATCTGAGGTATATACCCTAGTTAAATGCATACATGTATACCAAGACACATCTTCAAGAATATTTATTATGGCATCATGTATAGTAGTCTAAAACCACTCAAATGCTCATCTTCAGTAGAGTAGATATGTTAACTGGATTATTATAGTGCAATAAGAATGAATAAAGTACAGACATATACAACAACATAAGATTCCATTTTTTATGACGTTCAAAAATAGGCAAAAGTATATGGGATGCATACTTAGGTAATAAAGGTAAAAAGAGAAGTTAAGAAAGAAATTGCTGTGAAAGTAAATATAGTGATTACCTCTTAGGGAAATGAAAGTGAGTTGTCTATCACTGGGAATGAACATATGGGATCTTCTAAGGTGATGGCAGGGCTATTTTTCTTGATCTGGTAATGGTTATTAAAAGCATTTGTTTTATAATTAAACTGTACGTTTTTAAATATCTTTCTCTACATAGATATTTTATTTCACAATAAAAAATGTTAAAATAACCACTATGACAAAAAATACACTACTGTATCAAAGGAGTCAAGTGTCATTTCTAGAATTGTTTTCATCTTCCACTTCCTAGGACTTATTCATATCCTTTAACTCTTGGGCCTTGAATCATTTTATTTTTTATTTTTATTTTATTGGGGCATATTGGAGAACAGTGTGTTTCTCCAGGGCCCATCAGCTCCAAGTCGTTGTCCTTCAATCTAGTTGTGGAGGGCGCAGCTCAGCTCCAAGTCCAGTTGCCGTTTTCAATCTTAGTTGCAGGGGGCGCAGCCCACCATCCCACGTGGGAACTGAACCAGCAGCCTTGTTGTTGAGAGCTCACGCTCTAACCAACTGAGCCATCTGGCCACCCGTCCGGAAGCTCAGCGGCAGTTCGTTGTCTTCAGTCTAGTTGTGGAGGATGCAACTCACTGTCCCATGTGGAAATCAAACCGGCAGCTCTTGTTCAGAGCTCGTGTTCTAAACAACTGATAGGGCCTTGCATCATTTTATCTGTAAACTAAATTGGTTATACTAGGCCCCATTGGCTCTTTTTATCTTTGGAATCAATGAGTAATGGGAAACCATCATGTGTTCTTTGAGCAAAGGAGTAGATAGATGATGCAAGCAGTGTTTTACGAAAATTAGTCTAACAGCTCAAAACAGGATCGTAGGAAAATCGTTTTAATTTGTTTGAATGTGGATTAGAATGGAAGTGCCTCCATATCAGCCCAGATCCACAGTGAGGTGATAAAGGAGCTAAGCTTTTTTTTTTTTAAGGGAGAATAACAGTATTTAATAACAGATTGGCAAAGAAAGGAGACTTTGATTTTAGAGATAGAAAAAAGTAAGGTTCCCTTTGATGTGAAAATTACAAGAATGTGATGCATATTTTGCTTCTGGCCATGATAGAAGAACAGGGACCATATTTATCCTCCTACCTTAACTAGAAAACCAGACAAAATGAATGTAACAATGGTTTTCAGATGTTGAACAACAGGCAGCACAGGATAGTGATTCATGAGAAAAGGGAGACAAATGAAGTACACTCGTTTATTGCCTGGAGTGAGTTTCCAGGCCATCAGACTGAGAAGTGAGACCTAAACAGAGCCTAGTGGTTTTACCAAGTTGAAGAGTCAGAGTTCAGAGTGCAGGGAAGACAAGATGGTTAGAATTTGCAAGGCAAAGTACCCAAGAGAAAGGAGCTATACAGAGAGAAAGCTCCAGCAGTCCCCATGAGGGCTGAGTATTCATCTGGGCATATGTATAAGAATATATGTTTGAGACTAGGGAGGAAAATCATAGAAAGCAGTAGGTGTAAGAATTCCCTGAGCTTACACAGGGCCAAGAATAGTTTGTGCGTCCACCAAGCTGAGTCAAAAAAACCTACCAGGGGCCGGCCCGGTGGCTCAGGCGGTTAGAGCTCCATGCTCCTAACTCGAAGGCTGTCGGTTCGATTCCCACATGGGCCAGTGGGCTCTCAACCACAAGGTTGCTGGTTCAACTCCTGGAGTCCCGCAAGGGATGGTGGGCTGCGCCCCCTGCAACTAGAAAACGGCAACTGGACCTGGAGCTGAGCTGCGCCCTCCACAACTAAGATGACGACAACTTGACTTGGAAAAAAGGCCTGGAAGTACACACTGTTCTTCAATAAAGTCCTGTTCCCCTTCCCCAATAAAATCTTTTTTAAAAAAAAAACAACAAAACACTTCTACCATATAAAGCATTGAGTATGGTCTTTAGAAATATATTGCCTGAGTACTGGGCCAAATTAGCCTTTGACAAAAGGCTGATTTAGATCCACCTTCAAAAAGTTTAAAAACAAGCCGTATCTACAATAAATTTCTCTCTCTTTCCCATAAAAAACAAACAAAAAACAAAACAACAACAAAAAAAACAAGCCTTAAAAGGATCAAATTGATTTCAAGTAACTTAACTACATTCCAGAAAAAAAACCTAAAATATTTAAACCAGAAAAATTCAGCACCTAACAACATAAAACTTACATTTAGCATCCACAGAAAATTTACCAGGTATGGAAATATATCCAATAACCAAGAGAAAAGTCAGTCAATAGAAACAGGCCCTGAAATGACCCAGATAATAGAATTAATGGACAAGGAAATTGAAATACATTCCATATGTTCACAAAGATAGAGGAAAGCATGAATGTAATGAACAAAATGGAAGATAAAAGAACAACTCAAATTGAACTTGAGATGAAAAAAGTAGTCATGTGCCATATAACAACATTTTGATCAACAGTAAACCACATATATGACAAGGTTCAATAAGATTATAATGGAGCTGAATTTCCTGTAAAAAAAGGAAGGATATGTGGTTCAGGAGGAATTTTTTCTCTCTGATGGGAGCAATATCTATGGCGCTTTGACAATAGATTCCCTCTCACTCATAACACCTCAATTTTGAGTGTACAGATTACATCCCAATCACTCAGCCACTTACTCGTTTCAGCATGGAGGAGCCTATCCCCCCAGGACTACATATTCAGAGAGCGCTACAGCCCTTCCAGATCTGGCTTGATTGTCTTCAGAGTACATTCCTGTAAATTCTTTGTTGAGGACCTGAGATCCTGTACAGGGCACAGGTCCACAGGAACTACTTTAACAAGAATTAAGTGCCACTGATTTACTAAAAGCTTTTTGTAGTAGTGTAGAGCCATCCTGTCCCTGTACTTTGGAAATATTTTCAGGTTGTAGTGATATAAAGTATAGATAAGTTTTATTTCTTTCATCAATTCCATGTCAGAGTTAGCCTGTTGTGCCAGATAGAGTCAATGGACCCTAAAACAAATTTCCAAAGTAAAAATATTGAGTCCTCATTTCTATACCCTATCCATATTAAATACCTTCTTTTTAAATGAATACCACAGAATTCCTTAATCTGACCACTGTTCCAACATGCAGTTGCCAAAACCACATTGCCGTGTCAATCCCCTATGTTCCTTTATCTCTCCATCTTGATTTCTTCTTCCTGCTGACCTTTTCACTGCCTCCTGACAGTCACTACCATAGTGATCTACGCGTTACCCAGCCAGTTTTTCCTCAGTGTTTCCAGTCATTTCAGCCCACATCTCTATTCATGGAGCAGTGCTGACAGCTTCAATATTCTATTTCTGACCCTGTAAGAAGGAAGCAGGGGGAGGAAGGGCTTGGGGGCAGTGTTCATAAGGTCTGCAGTAGTATACAGTAATGTCCTCAGCCTCCACATTCACTCACCACTCGCTCACTGACTCACCCAGAGCAACTTCCAATTCTGTAAGCTCTATTCATGGTAAGTGCCCTGTACAGGTGTACCATTTCTTATCTTTTATACCGTATTTTTATTATACATTTTCTATGTTTAGATACACAGATACCATCGTGTTACAGTTGCTACAGTACTCAGTACAGTAACATGCTGTACAGGTTTGTAGCCTAAGAGCAATAGGCTATGCCATATAACCTAGGTGTGTGGTAGGTTTGTGTAAGTGCACTTAATATTCACAGAATGGCAAAATTGCCTGAGGACACATTTCTCACAATGTATCCTCGTTTTAAGTGATGCATGACTGTAAAACCACACTGGATGGGATTAATAGATTGGATACTTCATAAGAAAAGATTAGTGAGTTTGAAGACATAGTAATAGAAACAAGAATGTCATGCAGGTTCATTCCTGTTAACACTTTATCTTGATTTCCTTTGTTACATCTTCATAGGAAGAATCATATACTTTTCTGAAATATATACTGTCAAGGATTTAGGGAAAATCAAACAATGATTCTGACAGAAACTCTTAATTCCCTTCACTGTTAGTAACTCTTGCTGATTTTATACTTACAACAGGAAGGGTTCCTGGCACTGAACAATATTTACGACTCTTGGACGTAGGGTTTCATTGTTAGGAAAAGGATCTCATTATATGGCCTTATATCTGACTGACAATTATTAAAAATTCCATGAGGATAAATGTTTGAAGATTTTGTTATTTCTTTGTAAAGCACTATACAGAAAGGCCTCATTTTAATTATTATCTTTATGGTATTAGATGCACTAAAATGTTAGTTTCTGTCTTACTCTAAAGTTAATTCCGAAACCTTTTGAAAATATAACATGCAGTCATTTTTAAGACTCACTGTACATACCTCATTCCTGTGATACTATTTCTGGTGTTATATGGAATATGTATTTTAATTTAAATACTGTTTCCAGAGTTTTACATTTCTTAAGAGACAGCATAGGGCAGTACTTTTCAAACTTTTTGGTCTGAGGACCTCTTTACACTTTTAAAAATTGAAGATCCCAAAGAATTTTTGTTTGTCATATTTCCTGTAATAGAAATTAAAATTGATAAATGTAAAACGGTTTATTAATTCATTTAAATAATAAACCCATTAGATGTTACCATAGGTAACATTTTAATGAAAAATATTTTCTAAAACAAAAATAAGTTAGTGAGAAAAATCACATTGACCTTTTTGCAAATCTCTTTTATGCCTGGACTAATATAGATAGCTGGATTCTTGAATTTTCTTGGGCATTCAAGTCTGTTGCAACTTGTTCGTTGGGTTGAGGTATATGAAGAAAGTTCAGCCTCAGAGATAGGTAGTTGGAAAAGTGAGTAGTATTTTAACAGCCTTTTAAAATAATTGTTTATATTCTTTGATAGCATAACAAAACTCAAAAAAAGAAAGCATGTTAAATTTATTTGCAATGTAGAATCCAAAATTATGGCAACATATAGGTTATCTCTTACTTTAAAATTAATTGGTTTATGTGATACTTTTGATTAGGTCTTTTACCTGTACATATTTTGTAACATTGGTCATTTGGAAAGTATTGGTTCACTGAGTTATATAAATAAATCTTTTAAAGATTGATACTTTCCTCCATACAGTAGCAAAAAATCAGACTCATTAATATCATCAACAGAAAATTCCTTGTATCCAGAAGCCTTCAAGTTCACAGTGCTTAGTTTTTCCTGAAATATTGAATTTTTAAATTTGCAACAAGTTATGTCAGTTGTTTTCCTTGAAGTAATAAATTTATTTTTGAGAAAATGTGTCAAATACCCAAGTCAGGATACCCCTAGTTTATATCAGTCCATTCAAGTAAAATATTGCTCTATGAAAAATGGCTAGGTTAGCTCAATCTAAACAATCTCATGAGTGCTTTTCCTCAACATAGTGTACTTTTTTCCTCCTTTTTTTCTGCCTCCCTCCTCCCACCCCACTCTGGTTCAAGCCGTTGTTTCTCTCGGTCTAGTTGTGTAGGACACAGCTCCCTGACCTATGCTGGTGGAATTATGAGCCTTACGTGCTCCCCCCAGCTGAGACAGGTCATTGGTCGGCTGCTCACAGCAGCCCACAGCAGCTCACGCTGGCTGCCGGTCGCTCACGCTGGCTGCCAGCCGCTCCTGGCAGCACATGGTAGCCCACAGCAGCCCATGACAGCACTCAGCAGCCCACGCTGACCTCTGGCTGCTCACGGCAGCCCAGCTCCAGGGAGAGCCGTTGTTCACAATCTTAGCTATACAGGGCGCAGCTTACTGGCCCATGTGGGAATCGAACTGGTGATCTTGGCGGGAGCATGGCACTCCAACTACCTGAGCCACTGGGCCATCCCAACATACTGTACTTTGATATGGAGCAGAAGTGCTTTATGTGTACTTCACATTTTGTTGCACAGAATGTTAAAAAGATGTGCATTCAAGGGTTGAGGTTTAATAAAATTATTTTTACTACTTCAAGGACATTCCTAAGTGAAACCAGCTTTTAAAAATAATGCTGGTGCATAGCTGTGAGAAATACAGTGACTACTGGTATATTTGGTACCATTGCTTTGATTCTTTCTGATGCACAAGAAGTTTTGCCTATCATTGCTTTTGCAGCATCAGTGCAAATATCAACACAGTGAAAAAAGCAAACAGTACCTTTTATTATGAACTAGTTTTGACCTCAGTGACCCTTTGAAAGGTCTTAGGGATCCCGAAGGGTCTGCAGACCACATTTTGAGAACCAATATCCTGGGACATCATAACTGAAACTGAGAAGCTCCAGTAACAGCATTTCACTTAAAATAAGCCATACAACTTAATTGCCTCTTTTATCATGGTATGGGAAAAAGTAAATTGTAGGTGTGTTCTTTAAAATACCTCAAATGTGTTTGTTTAGTAGTTTCATTGTAGCATTTTAATACCTGCCACATTCTTTAAAGTCTATCTTCCAATCTTTAAAATTATACTATTTTTGAATTACTTTTTTATCTTCATTTATATTTTGATAAGACTTAAAATTATTTCATAATATGAGGATGAAAAAATTGAGTAAATAGTTTTGATACACTTTAAAAAATCATTTTAGGCAGGCATTCCAGACCCTCCAAATATGTCAGAAGAATTAATCCAGTTGAAAGCCAAGGAGCGACACTTTTTGGAACAATTGTTAGATGGGAAGAAATTAGAAAATTACAAAATTCCAGTACCAATCAATGCTGAACTCAGAAAATATCAGCAGGTAAGGTTTTTTACTTGCCTTGTAAATATAAGTAGTGACTATCCCTTTCAAATATACTTTGAAGAGTTTTTAAAATTCATTTAGTAAAATCTTGTATTTAGTGTCTTACACCCATTTACTTCTCTTTTGCCTATAAAAATACAGATTTTTGGTCTGCGAACATTTTTCACAAAAAGCCTTTTATGATCTGTTCATATTTATAATTTTTGTCTTTCAACCTTTCAGGATGGTGTGAACTGGTTAGCATTTCTTAATAAGTATAAACTTCATGGAATTCTATGCGATGACATGGGTTTAGGAAAAACTTTACAGTCCATCTGCATTCTAGCAGGAGATCACTGTCACAGGTAATATAAGTTATTTTTAAAAAAGGCTTCCAGATGCTGAGAATTATAAATAAGCTGGTTAATTTACTGTGTTTTGCTGTTGCAAAGGGCCCAGGAATATGCAAGATCAAAACTGGCAGAATGTATGCCACTTCCTTCCTTGGTAGTTTGTCCACCAACATTAACAGGTCATTGGGTGGATGAAGTAGGTAAATTTTGCTCCAGAGAATATCTCAATCCATTGCATTATACTGGACCTCCTACTGAAAGAATAAGGTAAGGACTCTACAACCCAAAAATGTTAAACTTTTGCTTTAAGTAACTTGGAAGAATAAAGTTGATAAAAAAATGAATTTAGCTGTTTTTTGTTGTCAGACATAGAAACATAAGAAAGGTGAGTATACATACACTGTAAAGATATAATCAGTAAGACTCATCGAAATTCAAGGATTTGAGCCATTGCTAACAGTCAGTTGGGCTTTGTAAGTGTTGGAGGTAGGAACCAAAGCCATTCTCCATGTCCTTCTTGGGAGCTTTGTGGTCATAGCATCTCCTAGGTGCTTCTGTTATATTCTCATTCTCTACCCACTTTACCTAAGCGTTCTCTCTTCCTTTCCTCTCCCCAGAAGTGCTTTTGGTCCACAGTGACTGCTCTGGCTTCCCTGATACCATAGCAACACTAGAGTTCTATTAGCTTTACCCTCTCTGTATTAATTAGCACATCTCTTATGTTCCTAAATACAAATTTTGAAGAGGGAATTTTGTTGATTTCAATTCATCTTTTAAAACTCAGATAGTCATAGGTTGCTGATTAGTCCATAGATTTGCTGCCCTTCTGTATTAATAATAGCTAACATATATTGAGCACTTACTGGCCAGACATTGTTCTAAGCAGTTTTACATTTATGTAAAATAATATTGTGTATTCTCACAGTCACGTTATGAGGTGTAGGTATATTATTGTTCCAAATTTGTAGATGAGGAGTCTAAGACATGCGGTCTAGGTCCAAAGTCATTCCACTAATTAAATGAGCAGAGTGAGATTTGCATACAGGCAGCTTTAACAGCTTACACATGTAAGGAATTTACTGTAGGGTCTGTTCTATATTCATTCATTTACAAGTGATAAAAACTTTAGCTTAAGCAAACAAGAAATCCAGTAATTCACTAAACTGAGAATTTCAGGGGTGAATTCTTGTTTCAGGCACATGTAGATTACTCTCATTTGCTCTTTCTCCTCATACATAACTTGTTCTATAGGCTTCTGCTGGACTTCGGTCTACAGTTGGGGGGTAAGATGACCGTGGGCAGTCTTAGGCCCACATTCTCCTGCTGGGTGATGACAGTAAACAAATTTTCTGTCTCCCACCGTGAACATATTGGTTCTGGAGATGACTGACTGACCTTGTTTGTGTCATGACCGGAAGCCCTTTGTGGTCAGGAAATAAAACATTCTGAATGGCTCAACCTGATTCAGATGCTTTATCTCTTTGGTGATTATGGGGACTTGTGATTGACAGCTTCCCTCTACTCCCCTCCCCATCACAACATGGAATAGTAGAGGGATAGTGCCTCCAAGGAAGAGATGTTGGCAAATAAACTTGAAATGTCCACATTTTGAGTCAGGTATTCATCTCTTTACTCTTCAGAATAAGTTAGGGCAATATGGCCAATTTATAAGAAGAATGGCCTTTACGTAGCAGGGTCATAAATGTAAACAGAAGGGAATGTTGAGCTTAGTAGGCAGATTGAAAGCACCTTATATGATGGTAGCTGTAGTTTCCCCTTTGAAATTGTGTTACAGATTTTGCGGATTCCCTGTTTCTAATCTTACTTATTTTTAAAAACAGGTTACAGCATCAAGTAAAAAAGCACAATCTGATAGTGGCTTCATATGATGTTGTGAGGAATGACATAGACTTCTTTAGGTAAGAATTAAAATTTTTTTTTTTAAAGAAAAACTTAGTACCAAATTTGAAGAAACGTAGTATTTTCCTACCTAAAAAACTCCTCATATAGTTCTCAATATACAGTAAAAGATGCTAAAATTTTTTGTTTATTCTCCCTTAGAAATATTAAATTTAACTACTGCATTCTTGATGAAGGCCATGTCATTAAAAATGGAAAAACGAAATTGTCAAAAGCAGTAAAACAACTGACTGCTAATTACAGGATTATTCTTTCTGGAACACCAATACAGGTAATTATTTACTATTCTCTCTCTCTCTTTTTTTTTTTTTTGCCATGTGAAGAGAAGGTTTGGCATTTGGCAATGAATTAAATAAGTTTTTTTTAGTTTATAGGAATGATAATTTCCAGTAATTATCTTGCTTTTATTATGGTTCATTTGGTATGTAAGAGGATCTGAGCAAACCAGGTTTTCAAAGTCATATTTAAAATATAATTTTAGGCTATGTAAACAGAAGTTTTATGTCCAAAGTGTGGGAGACATTAGCCAGACTCTTTCACACTGGCTATTCTCCTTCTGTAGTATTACACCACAGTCTGATTTAACACTGAAAAAGCTAGTGTTGATTCAAAGGTGAATCATCATATAGTAACAAGCGTGAATACCTGAGGTTAGGAGACAATTTAAGGGAGGAGATTGTAGAAGTTTATCTTGGAAAAGGAAGGAGATGGGTGAGTATGTAGATGTCTTTCGGTTCTTAGGAGAGAGCTGTTATCTTCCAGAGGAATTTGTTCCAAATGTTCATATAGCTTGTATAGCCACCTCTGATGGGAAGATACCCTTCATCATTCTCCAGTTAGTGGGAGGGTAAACACCAAGCGACCTTTGAAAGTTCCTCTGACTCTGAAATAATCAATGTTTTTTTGTTTATGTATTTGTTACTTTTCTTTAAAATTATTTTTGGTGATGGACTGATTATAAGTGCTAGGGTTCTGTCCATTAAGTGAATACTACGGATGTTAATGACCACAGAAGATAACTTAATTACAAGTATTTAAAATTTTAATATAACTACGAAAAAGTACCTTTAAAAGGTAAAAAAGGCTTTTTAGACTTGAATTATCAAGACTTTGCTTCAATTTAAACTTATATGGAAACTTCACAGTATTTTTAAACACATTATTGCTTTCATAACTTTTTTTTTTTTTGGTTTTTTGTTTGCTTAAAGGCCATCTCTCTTTCCCCTTTACTCGCCTGAATAGTTTAGCTCTGAAGCTATAAGGTGGGTTTCTGCACTGAAAAGCCCAGAGTTGGGGGTCAGGGTCTAAGTGGGATTAGAAGGGTGTCCATCATGTGGGAGGGCAGCCCAGCATCGTGAGCCAGAGCTTGAGAAGGGTGGGAAGGGCATCTGGAAGGGTTAAAGTACTGTAGGATACATTGGGAAAGCATCCAAAATGAAAACATGCTGGTTTGTTTGTTGTTGTTTTTCCATGAAATTTCAACAGAATTGGAAAGAACTTGTGCCTATTCCTGGAACCCATATGTATGGGGCAGACTTGACCTACAACCAAACTCTTATGTTTTCCTTTGTTGAAGAAACAGTGATGTTGGCCAGATTCCTTAGATCTTGCTGTTAATTTGAATGTCAGTAGAATCAGAAACATCTTCATCTTTTAGCTCTTCTTTTTACTACTTTTGTCACCAGTAAGGTTTAAGTACTATGAACCAAGGCTTATTCAGGAGGAGGAGTCTTGAAAATTTCTCCCCAAATTGGACAGAGTATTTTCTTCAAGAATGCTAACCTGAATGTTACACATTAAAATGCAAGCTTGTACTGTGTACCTAAAAAATATGGTGATAATCACTCATCTGTATCATCATAATGCACTTTAATGTTTTTTGTTTTTTTTTAAGAATAAGGAAATAATCCCACTATGAAAGATAACTGGTGTTCCTTTCTTATATTCAGAACAACGTTTTGGAACTCTGGTCATTATTTGATTTCCTCATGCCAGGATTTTTGGGGACTGAACGCCAGTTTGCTGCTCGATATGGTAAACCTATATTAGCAAGTAGGGACGCTCGAAGCTCCAGTCGAGAACAAGAAGCAGGTATGAAAAAGATATAATTACATACTCTGTGCAAGTGAATATAATTTATTCCTAACTTTTTTGAAGCCGTTTTCTCTTATTATTAACAGGTGTTCTCGCGATGGATGCTCTGCATCGCCAAGTCCTGCCATTTCTTTTGAGAAGAATGAAAGAAGATGTTTTACAGGATCTTCCACCCAAAATTATTCAAGACTATTACTGTATTCTTAGTCCTCTCCAGGTTAGGAATCTGGTGATAGTGGTTGTTGGTAGTATGTTTATTAGTAGAATGCTTTGAATAAGCCACAGAAGTATTGACTGAATGGGAATAGCCTTTGGCTTTGTCACTCTAACCTAGCTTCTACGTCTTGAGACTAGGAATATTGTTTCAAACAGAAGTAGATAAGACCTAAATGAATCTTTTTGGATATGTGGATACATTTTGATATATACATTTTAATTATAGCTGCTTTCTTATATGTCTAGTTAATTGAAAAAGTTATAAGGTTAAACTGATGAAGAATTGTTTATAAGGGCCAAAAATCTACCTATAATGTCATATCCTCACAAGAGCATTATAGATACTGTCAATCCCCGTTTTTGCAAATGAAACTGAATCTGAGAAAGTTAAGTAACTTGCTCAAGGTTATATAGCTAATATATATCAGGGCTTAGTTTCAAATCTTGGGAAGTGGGGATCTCATCCCTTTTAAAGTAGTCATTGCCAATAAATTTTGGTGTGTGCACAGTTCTGATTTCATACATAGAGACCATTATCAAAGGAATTTACTGTATGCCTTTCCTTCTGTAGTATTAGGTTGGTACAAAAGTAATTGCAGGTTAACAGGTTAAAAATAATTGCAAAAATTGCAGTTACTTTTGCACCAATCTAATATTTTATAAAGGGAAATCATCCCTTGTCTTAGTAAGACATGGCCTATAATCAGAATTCTGTTTGAGTATTTATGTTCTAAGTTACCATTCATCAGTCTATTTCAGTATGAGGAGTTGGTTTAGTATGGTCAAATGAATAAAAGATACATAGACACACCCTAAAAACTTACCCTTTCCCCTCCAGTGTATAGACAGTTAACTCATTAGTATTTATCTGTACAACTTGAGTTTAGTGGGCACTAATCTAGATGCTAAGAACTCTGTGATCATTTATATTACCTACCTCAACTCTCTGAGTCTCCCCCATTCCTTATTTGTAAAAATAGGATTAATATTTCTTGAAAGGAATATTTTATGGGCAATGAGA
This sequence comes from Rhinolophus hipposideros, assembly GCF_964194185.1. Taxonomy (NCBI): domain Eukaryota; kingdom Metazoa; phylum Chordata; class Mammalia; order Chiroptera; family Rhinolophidae; genus Rhinolophus; species Rhinolophus hipposideros. The sequence continues at coordinate 30,039,940 of NC_138061.1, read as the reverse complement.
TGAAGACTTTTTAAAGTAAGTACAAAGAAAAGGTGCCAGAAAAAAAAATCAGTGGTGATATGCTGGTGGTGTATTATGATTATCAGCATAAAACACCCTTAAGTAGTCTGGAGGAAGGGAGCTTGTGGAGGGAAGTAGCATTTGGCTGTGTTTAGCTTTCATGGGTTTTTATATTCTGATTTCTGTTCTTTAGCACTCTAGATTTTCTTCCCTTTTGCGTTGTTTTAGTGTGTTCAAGCAGAAACCAGATTCCAGGGTAATGCTTTCAACTTGATATTTGTGAGATCTCTTTTAGGCAGCAGTAGTATTTTAAAACTTGGTCTCTTGGAATGTACCTATCAAGGCTTGATCACATAACTTCACGTAAGGGAAATTTTCTCATTTACTTGTGAAGATAAAGGTTCCTTTTATTGGTAATATATTTATATTGCTGAACAGAGTGGAAAAATTGAGTCTAGGACTATTTGACTCATTTTTTTAATATTTTAGCAGTCAAACTTAATATGTCATACTTGTTTTCTAAATGTAATTTTAAAGGAATTTATCAAAATGCAGTGGATAATCTATGATCAGTAGCAAAGTATAGGTATTATAATTTATTTTCTTTAATGAGGGTTGATTTAAACTATTGCTCTTATTGGCCTGTGCTAGCTGTTTTCAGCAATTGAAAATAAATTACTTCTTTCATGGGGGAAAATTTATAGGTTCAGCTCTATGAGGATTTTGCTAAGTCTCGCGCCAAGTGTGATGTTGATGAAACAGTTTCTTCAGCGGCACTTTCTGAAGAAACTGAAAAACCAAAGCTTAAAGCAACGGGACATGTATTCCAGGTATAGATTACAATCTACTCTTTAAATGTTGTTGGAGAATGTTCTTCAGTGCAGCAAATTTTACATAGAACACTGAAATATGGGTTTATTTCAGTTTTTCTCAATTGTATACAGTCTTGAAAATAGATAAAAGTACCAGTTTATTTCCTTATTGATTCATAATTAGTTATAAGTAATTTAATATTAAAATTAAATTTACAAAATACAGTATGTTTACTACATGAAAAAAAGGGTTTCAGAAGACAGAATCTTTTGCTTTCCATTCAAAAAATATTGGAACACCTACCACAAGGCACTAATTTTTCTAAGCTCAGTGATTAACTAAAGTAGTGGACAAAACAGATTCCTTCCCTTGTAGAAATGAAAAACGAATAAGTAAGAGAAAATAAAGCAGAGTAAGAGGTTATGTAGTATAGAAGTCGGGAAAGGTTGTGATTTTTAATAGAGGGATCAGGGATGGCCTCACTTCTTGAGAAAGTAACATTTAGCAGATATCTGAAGGAGGATTGAAGCATGCAGATATGTGGGGGAAAGGGATTCTGGGCAGAGGATACAAAAAGTGCAGAAGTCCTGAAATATGGTGCCTCTGTGCTCAAGGGAATAGCAAATAAGAAAGAGATGAAAAATGTCAATTCACTTTTTCTTTCCCTTTTAAAATATTCCACTATAGAAAACCTCCGAACCCCCTTGCCACCAATCAATTAAGTACTGTAGCACTTTTAAAGATAGAAGAGGGAAAAGGTGCTTGTAAAGGCTTATGCCTCTCCCATGGTTTTTATCATAGTGTCCAGCAGTCTCTTCAGCCGTGTCAGTGGAGCTTACTAATATAATCTCTGTGCCAAAGGTGAGACCCAAATCATAAGCCAAGTAAAAGGCAAAAGAGAAAGAGTGTGGCTAAATCAAAGAAAAAAGAAAAAAGAGATCCTATAGGATTCTGATTCTCAAACACAGTCACTTAAAATAACCACCTAGCTCCACCCCCCAACCCCACCACCAGACCTACGGAATCAGAATACTGTGTAGAAGGGAGAGACTTGCAGATTTATAAGGTCCTAAGAAATTTTTATACCACTTAAGTTTGAGAAACTCTTCTTTGGGAAATGATGCCTGATTCCAGAAGCATCTGCAAGCATTATCAAGCGCTTTGAGTGGGAAAGGGTTAGGTATAGTAGCTAACGAATAAGATACTCTTTCTGCCCTGAGAAGCTCATTGTCCAGTGGGGGGAACAGACATAAACAGTACAATTTATACAAGTTATAAATGCTTTCATAAAATACCAGCTGCACAGGAAGCACACATGAAGGCATCACAGATGAGATACTTGAGCTGTGTCTTGAAGAATGCGTAGGACTATGTGAAAAGAGAAAAAAAGACATTGTAGACAGAATAGCATGGGAAAAGGTACTGAGATACAAACATTTGTGGCATATGAAGTGGACTTGTGTATATTTTTTCTCCCCTAAAAGGCATTACAGTACTTACGTAAACTGTGCAACCATCCAGCGTTAGTCTTAACACCTCAACATCCAGAATTCAAGAGTACTACTGAAAAACTGGCAGTTCAGAATTCTTCTCTTCATGACATTCAACATGCCCCTAAACTCTCAGCATTGAAACAAGTAAGTAGGTATTTTAAATGTTAGATGTGTGTTGAACATTCCTGATGTGTAACACTAGGTAAATGGGCTTTTCCAATAGATTACTGAAGTGTTTACCATTTATTTTTAATTTGGCTTTTTAAAGTTTGGGTATAGCTTTTTTGAAAATTGTGGTAAAATATATATAGCATAATAGATGCCATTTTAACCATTTTTAAGTGTAGAGTTCTGTGGCATTAATTACATTCAATGTTGTGCAACCATCACTATTTCCAAAATTTTTCTATCACCAAAACAGAACCTCTGTACCCATTAAGCAATAACTTCCCATTCTCCTTTTCCCCGAAAGCCTGGTAACCTCTATAATCTACTTTCTGTCTGTGTGAATTTATGTGTTCTAGATATTCCATGTAAATAGAATCATACATTTCAAGTATTTGTCCTTTTGGACTGGCTTATTTTTCACTTGTTTTCAAGGTTCATTCATGTTGTAGCATGTATTGGTACTTAATTTTTATGACTGAATAATATTCTGTTGTTATTGTTATTATTTATATACCACATTTTATTCATCTAGTCATGTGTTGATGGGACACTTGAGTTGTTTCCACCTTTTGACTATTGTGAATATGCTGCAATGAATATTGGCTTATAAGTATTTGTTTGAGTTCTTCTTTTAAGTTCTTTTGTATAAAGATCTAAGAGTGGAATTGGTGGATCATATAGCAATTCTATGTTTTAACTTTTTCAGGAACTATCAAAATATTTTCCGTAGTAGCTGCACCATTTACATTTCCACCAGCAGTGTGCCAGGGTTCTTTCTAATTTCTCCATATCCTCCCCAACACTTATTTTCAACTTTTTTATATTATAGTCATCCCAGCAAGTATGACGTGGTATCTCATTGCTGATTTGCTGTCCCTAATGACTAGTGATGTTGAGTGTCTTTTCATACGCTTATTGGATATTTATATATCTTTTTTGGATAAATGTCTAAGTTCTTTGACCATTTTTTAATTGGATTGTCTTTTGGTTGAGTTTTAGGAGTTCTTTTATATTCTGGATAGTAAGCCCTTATCGGATATGATTTACAGATACTTTCTCCCATTCTCTCTATCATCTTTCACTTTCTTCAGAACGTCCTCCATGGTTTCTGATGAGAAATCAGGTGCTCATCTTACTGAGGATCCCTGTTACATGATGAGTCATTTTTCTCTTGCTGCTTCAAGAGTCTCTCTTTATCTTTGTCTTTCAGTGGTTTGATTATAATGTGTATTAGTGTGAGTGTATTTTCAAATAAAAATTGAATTTCATCCACATTTTAATTATACTACAGGCTTTAAATTATTTTTAGTTTAAATTTTTATACATTACTTTTTTACCTGCAGTTAGTTAAACTAATCTCTCATTTTAGAGTGCTTCGTGTTACCCTGAACTGTCTGGAATTAAAAAGCTTAGGAATTCTGCAGCTTAGGCCCAGATTATTTCTGGCCATGGAGGGCTATTCCAGAACCCTTATTTTCTATTTGCTCAGTTCTTTTCAGCCATTCAGAATAAATGTTCTGTCTCAGGAGAGAACTAGCTTGCTTGCTTTCATCTAAAATATGTCTGCTCTCTGAAGTAGAGGAGGAATCTTATTTACTTGTTAAAAATCTGGCAATGGAAATACAGAAACATGTTTATCAGCAAGTAATAATGCCAAAAATATCTAATATGGCCAGAGCTAGAATTTAAAAATTTCAGTACACTGGAATGAACTGAAACTCTAGGTGAAATTTAATGGTGATAAGCAGAGTCAATTTTAAAAGAAAACACTTAGATAAATATAGATTCTGCCAGACTTAGCAAACATTTCATATAGGGTAAACTTGAGTTTGATATGATGGCATGTTCAGTGTAAACCTGCTGTGTGAATTAGTTGCCAGGAAATAATGCTAATAATCCTGGATGGGATTAATAACAGCGTCATGGCCAAAATGAGGGCATCATAGTTTCACTGTATTTTATATCAGTCAGGCCAAATTTTGAGTATCATTTATAGTTTGGGGCACTATAAGTATATAATTATAATAAAATAATCTAGAAACCATTTTATATGAGGAACAGCTTGAAAAACTCCTGATTGCCTACTTTTATTGAACTCCTGTGTAATAATTGATTCTTTTTCTCCAGTTGCTGTTGGACTGTGGTTTGGGAAATGGCAGCACTTCGGAGAGTGGCACAGAGTCTGTTGTGGCCCAGCACAGGATACTGATCTTCTGTCAGCTTAAAAGTATGCTGGATATAGTAGAACACGATCTTCTCAAACCTCACTTACCCTCTGTCACTTACTTGAGGTTAGATGGTAGCATACCTCCTGGTCAGAGGCATTCCATTGTTTCACGGTGAGTGGCTTCGAAAACTCGTAAGTCAAGCTATAGTCAGTGTATTATTACTTACTTCAAAGTTTGCCTCACAAAGTATTTTCTTTGGCTAAATATCTGCAACTGTGTTTTATTGTGTAATTCAACCCAAACCCTTTCAAAAATATATTACTACAGAAATATAATTGGATAGTTTGTTTACTTAAAAAATACAGTGTGACTATATAGAAAAGGCACTTCGAAGGATATGAAAGAAATTTAAGGCATCAACAAAAAATAGAGATAACTACTTTCCACCTCACCTTTTTCTGGGGAGTTGGTGTAGCAGGAAGCAAACAAGTGGCTTAGCTGAGATCTGTAGCCTCATCTCTGTCTCTGCTGAGAACAAGTTGGAAGCTGGCCCAGCTAGGAAGCAAAATTGGTTAATGCAGTGTTTCTCAAGTGTGGCCTACAGCCTCTGCTTTAGAAATGTCATATTTCTAAATGCAGATTCCTAGGTTCTGTCCCAGACCTGCTCACTTCAAGAGTCAGCACTTTTAACAAGCATCCCCAAGAGATTTTTAGGCACCGTACAGTCAGAGTTCACGAATGAGCTTCGGAGGCAGACAGACCCAGGTTTGATGCCTGACTGCTATTTAGGCAGTGTTCTCTGGGCCTGTTTATCATGCACAGAGCCCGAGTCTCTAAATTAGGGACAATGATGTTATCCTTATAGAGCTATTGTAACAATTAAAAAACATGCATGTAAAGTACAAAGCTCTTGCCTGACTCAGAGTGAGAATGTAATAAATGGTAGCTTGGTAATATTGTTAGTAATAATGTTAGTTTTCCTTTTTCCTAGAAGCTACTAGATGTCCTTTGTCACTATCTTCTAGGACTAGTACAATAGCAGCAACCCTCAACACCCTCATCCTCTGCCTTCCCTGACTGGTCTAACCTTTTCCCCCATTATCCTCTTCTGTCTCCATACATTAATGGTTCATAGTTGGGTTTTGTTTAATTATAATTAGTGTTTAATTACATTTTTGTAACTTAGTCTTTATCTGTTATTCTAAAATACAATCCAGTTGGACTTATTTCTGTTTAAAAAATATCTGACATGTTCCAGAATACATTCTTTGTATGACTAAAGATACTATGTATATTAAAAGAAGATAGTTTCATCAAATGGTCACAGATACCTATATTATGGATTTGTAAAGAAATGTTCTTATTTGTGCCCTTTAATTTCTATTAAATAGTTCAATGTGTATTATATAGGTACCTTAGAAAGAAATGTACTAATTTTATTTTTTAACATTATACTTTTAGGTTTAACAATGATCCATCCATAGACGTTCTCTTACTTACAACTCATGTTGGTGGCCTGGGGCTTAACTTAACAGGCGCTGACACAGTGGTATTTGTGGAGCATGACTGGAATCCCATGCGTGATCTACAGGCCATGGACCGGGCCCATCGCATTGGGCAGGTAAAAAGTCACCACTCACAGATGTTCACCTGTGAACTGGGGAAAGTACTCCCCTAGAAAGACAGGAAGCCTTGGTTTACGTCCCTACTCTGATGTTAATAAATGTTTGACTTAGGCAAGTCATTTAATTCTGTAGCACCACTTCCTCATGCATTAAATATGGCAAATTGGTCTTAAGAAAACTGGGACACTATCCATTCCTAATATTCTGTGATTCTCTGCAAACATTTTAAACTCAGTCCTAATTAGATAGTAGTTAAGTACTTGGTGCAGCCCCGTGACTGTGAACCTCTGAGCTTATCAATTTATTTGTGCTGTACTTGCTTAACTTCTTTTTCTCATTCAGAAACGTGTGGTTAACGTGTACCGATTGATAACCAGAGGAACATTGGAAGAGAAAATAATGGGTTTGCAGAAATTCAAGATGAACATAGCGAATACAGTTATCAGCCAAGAGAATTCTAGTTTGCAGAGTATGGGGACAGATCAACTTCTCGATCTGTTTACTCTTGATAAGGTAAAGAACATACACAATTTGCTCTATCTTTAATGCATTTACAGACTTCCTGGGACTGTTTGGTGAAAGTACTGGAGGGAGCAGCAAAAGTTATTCACTTCAGTGTCAGCTAGACAACTCTTGAGGGCATTTTTGATGGCCAGATAAAACACTCCAGATACTAGGGGATGTTTGAAGTTTTGACTTTCTGATTGATGTCTCCCTTATCTTGTCCCAAGGTTTCTTTAGTCCTTTCTTGCTAAAGGACGCTGTCACTGGAAACACCTGGGGGTGTGTTTCTTGCCCTGCCTCCTATTAACTGGTGACCTTAGGCAAATTAACATCTTTGAGCATCTATACCCTTGGGAGGATAATGCCTACATTACTACATGGTTAGGAAGGTAAAATGAAATAATATATGTAAGCATTTACAAAGTGTATCTAGTATAGATTCTCAGTAAATAGTAGCCGTTCTTGTTATTGTGGATGATGAAACTAATATATCAGATAACAATCCATAATCAAAAGATGCACCAGCTGGAAATATTGGTCAAATAATGTAAAACTAATAAGGTTGGCTTTAAAGTCCTATATAGGTTCACAAAATGAACTGCACACTTGGCATAATTATGATGAGATAGGCCTTTAATAAACTACCTTGTTTGCTCGAAGATGAGACCTAGCCTGACCATCAGCTCTAATGCATCGTTTGGAGGAAAAAAATAATATAAGACTGGGTCTCATATTATAGTAAATTTTTGCTCCAAAAGATGCATTAGAGCTGATGGTCCAGCTAGGCTTTATTTTCAGGGAAACAACGGTAGCTGTAATAACAGAATTGTAATGTCCAAATCTAAGAGATTGTACAGTGGAACTAAGCCACATTTAGAATATTATATCTGGTTCTGGGTGCTACATTTTAAACAGAAACAAATTAGTAAGTCACCAAGAAATGGCTGGAATGGAGGAAGGTTCTTTAATCATGTCATAAGTTAAGACTGAAAGAACAAGATACGTATAACTTAGAAAAAAGAAGACTCAACATGGATTGCTATCTTCAAATGCTTTTATTCTGTTTGAAAGAATATTCTTATGGGTGACTTTCAGCGAGCAGAACTGGGCTCAGGGATGTTCCACGGAAGCAAGAGCTATTGCCATAAAAGATTCTATTGGGACAGTTGGCAAAATTTGACTATGGAATATATATATGTATATATATATTCCATATATTTGACTATATTCCATAGTCAAATTTTGCCAATTGTCCATATATATATATACATATACATATATGTATATATGGATGTATATATATATGTATATGTATATATATGATCATTTTAATATATCAATTAAATTTTCTTAATTTTATCTTTGTACTTTGATTAAGAGAATGTCCTTAGGAATACATGCTTATTTCTATCTAGGAAGAAAGAGGCATAATATCTACAAAATTTCTCTTGAATGGTTTTGGAAAAAAGCTGATTATTTGACTATATATCTGACTTATACATACATATATATATACACACACAGGGGAGAGAATGACAGAGCCAATGTGATACAATGAATTCTTTGTGATGTTATTATAATTCTTCCAAATAAAAGGCTTAAAATGATGAATCAAATTATTAGCTTATTCTGTTTTTCCACAGACCTATCTTATGAGATCATGAACTTCTCCATCACATGAAGTATTTAACTCTTGAATAAGTGCAATGTTAGAAACAAGTGTGATGTTTTAAAGGAAAATACAATTTCTGAAGTTAATCATTTTATCTTTCTGCCAATTTTTCTTAAGGATGGCAAAGCAGAAAAAGCTGACACCTCTACTTCTGGAAAAGCAAGTATGAAATCAATTCTTGAAAACCTGAGTGATCTTTGGGATCAAGAGCAATATGAGTCAGAGTACAGCCTGGAAAATTTTATGCATTCTCTCAAGTAACTATCAAATATTGTAAATGCAGTTGCTGCTAGTTCGGTTACATTTCTGCTGATATTCAGCAAATTTCAAAGTTTATGGTGAACTTTTAGCTCAATGTGTAAATAGATACGAAGAATATTCAGCATAACTCTTGTTTCACTGGGAGGAACAAGTTATTCTCAAATATTTGCACTGTATTAAATTTAAATGTTAATGTGAAATGGTTTAAATTTTACATGCTGAATAGCTGCAGAGCAGAGGAACCAAACCAGGTTTACAAGTGCTACCATGAGGTGTTCCTACTGGAAACGAGCCTCCTATCTTTACATAGTCACTTTGTACAGGATTAATATCCATGCATACTTTAGTGTTCATGTACATTTTTTGTTTTAAAAAGAACTTGTTTTTATAAATGATTAAAAATAGGGCTTTTTTTGTATAAAAGCCTTAATGAGCCATAATTTTAAGAATAATGACTGACAATGGTAGCTCTTAGAACATGAAAATCCTTGACAATGAATTGAACCAGGCCCTTGGTGGAAACCTTTATATATTTAATGCAGATGCGTAGTGTTTTTCAAATCTTTAACACCATTTTGTCAACTTTTAAAATATATCAGCTATTCTACAGGTAATGGTCTATTTAAAGCTATCATAATAACATCCTATTAAAAGGGTGTTTTTTTAATTTATCTAATGGCTAGGATATAGCCAGATTCAGAGAACATATGTACGCAATAGGTTTCGGTCATATATATATATATAATATATTTTTTGTAACTATGAACATATACAGTTTTCCAGAAGTAGATTTTACACTGTTTAGAGTTCCAAAACCTATGGTAAAAAGACTGTTTATTGAAGTAATGCATGATTGGGAGAAATAATTCCATATATATATATATATATATATATATATATATATATATATATATATATATATATAAACATACATAAATACACATAACTATATGCACAAACATACCTATCCTGCATCCGAAAAGGTGCTTGGTATTGGCACTAAAATCATGTAGTTATACCGGGCCTGAAGCTGATTAACCAGTGTTAGAAAAGTGAGCTCAATGGTGAGGGTGGGTATATGTATATAGATGTGCATGTATGTATATGTATATAATTTTATAAATTTCACACATAAATTAATACATGCCTGTGTGCATATATATGTATGGGAGATATTTGTATATACATGTACAGGTAATCAACATCCCCAAGGTTTGTGGCTGGCCATACACATAGGCATTGGTTTAAAACCATCAGACCTCAGATGTAAAATAACTTTTTCTGTTTAAAATCATTAGTTACACTGTTCTGCAGCATTTAGACATGACATTTGTCACATTTCAGTAGCTTTAACAACCATACTGTAACATTAAACCTAGCATTCCACAAGAAAATAATAAATAAGATTGAAACTGTAAAACATGCAACTGTGTGTTATTTGTAGGAAATGAGCACTAGAAAAAGCAAAAGATTGAAGTTATTAGTTCAGATAGAAAGATTCTAAAAAAGCTCAGTGCCTTTTTTCTTACTAATTAAATGGTTAATTTCTTCTGTTTAGGAATTATATTCAAATTGTAAAAGACCAAAAGGAAACTCTTGACTTTATATAGAACATCCACTGTATATAGCACTGGTTAGCTGAGCCAGTATACTTGAGTTGAATTTTTAAAATTATTTATTATTTGCTATTTCCATAAGCCAGACTATTTAACATAGCTCTTAGTAATTGATATTTTCTACAAATATGTAGGGAGCAATACATTAAAGAAATGTTAAAGTTTTTTCCAAATTGAAAGGACAGAGCTGTAAGTCAGATGTTTAGGCAGTTTAAATTTTAAGAGTAGACTATTTCTAGAAGCAGAAACAGGGTAATGTTAATTGTCCGCTTATAGTTCCCACACTTTTGCCTCTAAGAATAGAAATTATAGAAAAGTAATAAGCATTCCATCACACATCCATTGCCTCTGAGTGGGACAACAGGGTCAGAGGTAAAAAGAAGACTTAGTGTGACTATAACATTTAAAAAGAACCTTTTGAGTTACACAAAATTAAATCACACATTCCAGCTTTCCAAATAAAGCACAACACAAAGAGTAAAACACAAACAGTAAGAACTAAGTATTCTCAATTAAATGACCCAGTTAGAGTGTAGTGCAGCTTAACAATAATAGATACATTGAGAAAATTGAACTGAGTAGCAAATATGATTAAATTTATAGCTGTTAATTTTGTGGATGTGATAATGATATGATAATGTTTTTAAAAATATGCATGTGGGAAACACAACAAACATGAAAGAATGTTAATATTTTAAGCTGGATAATGGGTTTATGGATACCCATATTGTACTATCCTCCCCTTTTCAGTTTATTATAGAAGATTTATCATGCAAAAAATTATATAAAAATAATTATATATTCAGAGTATCAGAGTTATCATTGCCTATAAGAATATTTTAAGTTTTAGCACTAAAGAAATATTAAAATTTGGGGTTCTGAGTATAATTTTTGTTATATGTATATATCCACAAATGTTTCTCAAAAAAATATATCAACAGGCTAAAGAAGAAAAATCACGATCTTATCAACAGATGCTAGAAAAGCGTTTGACAAAACCCAACACCCACTCATTATTAAAACTTGCAAATTAGGAATAGAGGGAAATTTCTTCAACCTACACCTAATATCATACTTAATGCTAATAATATAGATGCTTTCCTCTAAGATTGGAAATGAAGCAAGGATATCTCCTCTCACCAGCCTATTCAGTATTATACTGAAAGTCCTAGCTACTACAATTAAAAAAAAAAAAGAAAAGAAAGAAAAGATACACAGATTGGGAAGGAAGACATTAAACTCTTTTTTCTGCAGATGACATAGGGTTGTCTATGTAGAAAATCCCAAAGAATCAACAAAATAAACTCCTGCAACTTAAAGTGATTCTATAGCAAGGTCACAGGATATAAGGCTAAAAAGGTCATCCCTTTCCTCTACAGCAGCATTAGCACCCAAAAATGAAACCTTAGGTATAAATCCAAAAACATATGTGCAAGACATATATGAGACAGACGAAAATTCTAATGAAAGAAAGCAAAGGAGAGATACTTCATATTCATGGATAAGAATACTTAATATCGTTTAGCTGTCAGTTCTTCCCATTCTGATCTATAGATTCGATGTAATCCCAACCCAAATCCCAGTAAGCTATTTTGTAGATACTGAAGTTTGCATATAAAATTTTAAAAACCTATTAATAGCCAACATGATACTGAAAAAGAACAAAATCATGGGACCCACACTACCTGACTTCAAGACAATCTAAAGCTACAGCAACCAAGCCAGTGTGGTACTGGTGAGAGAACAGACAAATCGGTCGATGGAACACAATACAGAGCCTAGAAATAGACCCTAATAAATATAGTCAACTGGTCTTGGACAGAGGAGCAAAGGCAGTACAATGGACAAAATACAGTTTTTTTCAGTAAATGGTGCTGGAACAACTGGACATCTGCATGCAAAAAAATCTAGACACAAACCTTACACCTTTCACAAAAATTAACTCAAAAGAAATGTTAAAGTTTTTTCCAAATTGAAAGGACAGAGCTGTAAGTCAGATGTTTAGGCAGTTTAAATTTTAAGAGTAGACTATTTCTAGAAGCAGAAACAGGGTAATGTTAATTGTCCGCTTATAGTTCCCACACTTTTGCCTCTAAGAATAGAAATTATAGAAAAGTAATAAGCATTCCATCACACATCCATTGCCTCTGAGTGGGACAACAGGGTCAGAGGTAAAAAGAAGACTTAGTGTGACTATAACATTTAAAAAGAACCTTTTGAGTTACACAAAATTAAGTCACACATTCCAGCTTTCCAAATAAAGCACAACACAAAGAGTAAAACACAAACAGTAAGAACTAAGTATTCTCAATTAAGTGACCCAGTTAGAGTGTAGTGCAACTTAACAATAATAGATACATTGAGAAAATTGAACTGAGTAGCAAATATGATTAAATTTATAGCTGTTAATTTTGTGGATGTGATAATGATATGATAATGTTTTTAAAAATATGCATGTGGGAAACAAAACAAACACGAAAGAATGTTAACATTTTAAGCTGGATAATGGGTTTATGGATACCCATATTGTACTATCCTCCCCTTTTCAGTTTATTATAGAAGATTTATCATGCAAACAATTATATAAAAATAATTATATATTCAGAGTATCAGAGTTATCATTGCCTATAAGAATATTTTAAGTTTTAGCACTAAAGAAATATTAAAATTTGGGGTTCTGAGTATAATTTTTGTTATATGTATATATCCACAAATGTTTCTCAAAAAAATATTCTAGTCTTTCAGCAAGAGCTATTATAATGGTAACAAGGGTGCAAGTCTCTGATCTTGGACTGACTGAACCAGTATAGTGTATCCTTATTCCTCTTAAATGGTTAAATAAGCGTATTCAAAAGTAAATACTCCCATGAAGCTGTTTGAGAATGTGACCACTTATAGTTCCCCCACTTTTGCCTCTAAGAATAGAAATTACAGAAAAGTAATGAGGATTACATCACACATCCATTCCATACAATCTTACACTTCCTGATTAAAGACAGACCTCTTCAATTTCCCAGAATACATGCTGGCATCATTGGGATCTAAAGTGAAACTGATAGTAGGAAAATCTGTTATCAAGTGCCAGGGTACTCAATGTGGATCTATAAATCAAAAACTTGCCAATTAATCGGAAATGTTTGCTAGTTACACAAATCACTGTCAGCCATCATCTCTAAGGAGGCAAAAATTGCCTGCTGCCTCAGGAAAGGGTTCCTAGTCTCTGGTAAATTCCCTCAAACCAGTGAAGTTTCGTTGAAGAACACAGGAGCTGAGATCCTAAAATCTCTGTTGGGACAAAAGACGTGGCTTACAGGAGAAAATTGAACAATAACTTAATCCCCTCCAAGAAGTCACAAAGAGCTCATGATTCAAACAGGACTAGCGGAACTGTCCAAGAGCCCAGAAACACAAAAGTATCTGTGAGAAATCAGAATCCCCGGCCTACACCACAGGTAGATTTAAGGTCTGGGTTGCTGCTAAGTGTATATTGTAGGAACCACAAATCAAGAAAACTACATTCTGGGACCTTAACAGAAGCAAATACAAAACTGCTCCGTAGGAAGTTTCAGATAGGGTCTCACAGAATTCCATAGAGTGAAAGATTCTAAGATTAAATTTACACACGCATACTCACACACAAAATCTACAGGAGGCAATGAACTCCTGGAAAAGTCAGCAGATGCAAATAGAATTAGTTCTTTAAGAACTGCATATAGAATAATCTGAAAGATCATAAAATAAAGATAATTAGATATAAAAATAAGGAAAACAAAAAGCCAGGCAAATTTGAAAAAGATCCTATAAATGAAAAGTAGTTATTGGAATTCAGAATTTGATAGTTATCAATGCATATTTAGACACAGTTGAGAATTTGTGAACTGGGAGACTGATCTTATAAAATCACCTACAATGGCATACAGATGAATTGATTGAAAGTATGAATGAGCAGGCAAAAATCATGGGAAAAGGAATGAGAGTATCTAATGTATGAGTACACTTAATAGGGGGTCCAGAAGGAAAGGGATATCATGGGAGAAGAGACAAGTCACCTTTGAGTTATGTCTATTTTTTTGCACATTCCTTCATCCAATCCATTTGCAAGTTTTACATCTCCAAAATATTTTCCAAATCTCTTCACTTGTCTCCATCTCCACTGCTGTGGCTATCGTGTCCACCATCATCTTAACTCCCGGACTACTCTGTTCTAACTGGTCTTCCTGCTTGCCAAATCCTCCAGTGGCTCCCTGTAACACTCAGACTGATCCAGAACTCCTTACCATGGTCTACAAGTCCTACAGGTTCTGGCCCCTGCCCACTTCCCTGACTTTGTCTCGTCATATCCCACTATATTTACCTCAGTCAAGTCAGTCTGTCCTCCTGCTTATACCTCAACATAAAACCAAATGTGTTTCCATCTTGGTTTTGGTGCTGGCGTAGCTGGGTGAATGGTGTTTTGGGGAGATAACAGAAGACAAAAGGGAGCAAATTTGGGAGTGGTAGAGGGAAGGTAAGAAGTCAAAGATTATCTTTTGGTCATTAAATTTGACATTCCTATTATATACCAAAGAGATATGTTGAGTAGACAGGTTCTAGATAGTAGATGGGAGTCTAGAACTCATAGGAAAGGTCACAACTAGAGTTCCAAATTTGGAAGGTAATATTTTAAGGTATGGGACTTAATAAGATCTCCTGGGGTTATTTATATAATGAAATACTATACAGCAGTGAAAAATCAGTAATAAAACGGATAAATCTCAAAAACATGGGTGAGTGAAAGAAATAAAAGGTATAGTTTGATCTCATTTATATAAAGCGTGAAAACAGGCAAAAATGAAACAATTTTAGGGATATACAGGCGAATCACACATATGGTTATTTCTTGTTTGAAAAATAGAAAATTAAGTGACAGTCACATGCACAGCATTTATTGATCATTTCCTACTCTGCCAAACACAATGGGAGAAGCTCAAAGACCAGTGGAGGAAGCATACTGAAGCCAACAGCCAGTATAGTTACATTAATTTCAGAACAAGTAGCCTTCAAGGCAAAAAGTATTACTTGCAATAAAGAGTTTTATCTCCTAATAAGAAATTCAGTTAACCAGGAGGTATAACAACTCCAAATTGATACATACCTCAAGAAAAAAATAGACGAAACTACTGAAATGGACAAGGCCATGGTCACAGTGAGAGATTTTAACACACCTCTTCTTAGAACAACCAGACCAGAAAACACAGCAGGATGTAGATGACTGTAATACAATATGGCTTGACATGTACTGTGTTTCCCCGAAAATAAGACCGGGTTTTATATTAATTTTTGCTCTAAAAGATGCATTAGGGCCTATGTTCATAGGATGTCATCCTGAAAAATCATGCTAGGGCTTGTTTTCCGGTGAGGTCTTATTTGGGGGGAAACACAGTATATATAGCTATACCCAATGACTGCAGAATGCAGTCTTAGGACGCTTACGTGGAACAACACAAACTGACCATATGATGTTGAGCCATTATGCAACTCCTGGCAAGTTTCAAGAAATTAAAAAGATACATGGTGTCTACTTTCTCCACTCCTATTCAACAAAGTATAATATTGACATAAAGATGGGTCAAAGATATCTTTGAGGTCCTTCCCAGTGCAATAAGTCAATAAAAGGAATGCACACAGCTCAGAAAATAAGAATGATAACTGTTTCTACTTACAATGATTGTAGAAAATTCCAAAGATTCTACAAAATAGCTACTGGGAGTTAAGCCAGTTCACAGGATCAGTATACCAAAAAAAAAAAAAAAAAAAAAAAAAGTATTTCTGTATGTACCAGCAATAAAAAATTGGAAACTGAAAATTTTAAACATACTTTATATAACAGCACCCAAAGTCATAAAGTACTTAGGTATACATCTTACAAAATGTGTCTGTGTACTGAAAACAACATGGCTGAGGAAAGAAACCAAAAAGACCTTGAAAAATGAAGATACGTAACCATGTTCATGGATTGAAAACTCACTGTTAAGATTTAAGTTCTCTCCAAATTGATTTGTAGACACAAAGCAATTTCCATCAAAATTCCAGAAGGATATTTTGTTGAAATCAATAAACTGATTCTAAAATTTATGTGGCAAGGCAAAGGAACTAAAGTAATCAAAAACAACTATGAAAAAGGAACCGTTGGAAGACTTACATTGCTAGTTTTTAAAGCTCATTATAAACATATAGTAATTGAGAGTATACTATTGGCATAAAGATTTATCAGTGGAACAGAATGAATTGCCTACAAATATACTGACACTTACATAGTCAATTGATTTTATACAAAGGTGCTAAGGCAGTTCTTTTCAAAAAGTGGGTGTCCATATGTTAAAAAAAATACCTCCAAATATACACAAAATTCAATTAAAAATTAATCATGGACATACTTGATAAACCTAAATCTGTGTAACTTCTAGAAGAAAACAGCGGAGAAAATTTTTGTGATACTGGGTGAAGCAAAGATTTCTTGGATATGGTACCAAAAGCATGATCCATAGAAGAAAAATAAATTGTATTTTAAAAAAATTAAGAACTTCCACTATTTGAAAGACACTTTAGGAAAAATGAAGAGCCACAAAGTGAGAGAAAATATTTCCAGATCACATACTCCTATCTGATAAAAGACTTACATATAAAGAATATATAAATAATTTCCAAAACTCAGTAAGTGAACAACCCAATTTAAAAACAAGCAAAAGATTTGATCAGACACATCAACAAACATGATATACAGAAGGCAAATAAGCACATGAAAAGATAGATGTTGAACATCTTTTCCAATAGTGTGTAGTGGTGTATTACACACCTATGAGAATGGCTCAAAATTTGACAAACTGACGATACAAACGGCTGACAAAGATGCAGAGTAACTGGAACACTCGCACGTACGCTGCTGTTTGAAATGCAAAATGGTACAGCCACCTTGGAAAACAGGTTGGCAGTTTCTTATAAAGTTAAACATAAACTTACCAGATAACCCACCAACCCCATTCCTAGGTATTAACCAAGTGTGATGAAAACATGGCCACACAAAAAAGTTTGTAGCATCATAATTCATAATAGGCAAAGCATGCAAACAACCCCAATGTCCATTAACTGACAAATAGATAAACAAAATGTGGCATGGTAGTCCCTCCTCACCTGCCGTTTCAGTTACCCACAGTCCAAAAATATTAAATGGAAAATTCCAGAAAGAAACAATTCATAAGTCTTAAATTGCATGCTGTATTGAGTAGTTTGATGAAATCTCATGCCTCCTGCTCTGTCCCCCTGGGATGTGAATCATTCTTTTGTCCAGCCTATCCATACTGTATACTTACCTGCCAACTAGTCACTTAACCATCTCAGATATCAGATGAACTGTCCTGGTATCACAGTGCTTGTGTTCATGTAACACTTATGTAACTTAATAATGGCCCCAAAGTCATTCACATAACTTTTAGTACAGTATAATTGTCCTATTTTATTACCTATTGTTAATGTCTTACTGTGTCTAATTTATAAATTAAACTTTATCAGAGATATGTATGTATAGGAAAAAACATAGTAGATGTAGAATTAGGTACTATCTGCAGTTTCGGGCATCCACTGAGGGTCTTGGAACGTATTCCCCAGGGATGAAGGGGGACTTCTGCCTATCTGTACAATGAAATATTACTTGTCCATTAAAATGAATGAAGTACTGATACTTGCTACGACATGTGCACCTTGAAAACATGCTAATTGAAAGAAGTCAGTCACAGAATACCACGTATTATGTGAATCCGCTCATACAAAACATCCAGAACAGGGAAAGCTATAGAGAAAGAAAATTAGTGTTGCTCAAGGCTGGGAGTATGGAATAGGTGGATGAGAGGTAAAGGGTAGAGATTTCTTTGTGAGGTGAGGAAAATGTTCTAAAATTGACTGTAGTGATGGGTGCATATATCTGTGAATGTGTTAAAAATCACTGAACCCATGCCCTTAAAAATAGGTTAATTATATGGTATAGGAAAAGAGTTTCTAGGGAAACCCAAAGAAAAGGGGAGACAAAAACAAGGATACTAGAGGAAATTGAAGCCCCCAACACCTACAGCTACAGCAGACATTAAACAGAGCCTACCTCATAGCCAGATAAACATAAAATCTTACACTAAAAGCCTCTTTACTATCTCAGTTACTATTTCCCATTACATCATGTCCAGCTTTCAACAAAACATTACAAAACAAACTAAGGCAAGAAAAGACAATCTGAAGAGACAAAGCAAGCATCACTACCAGACTTACATATGGCAAAGATTTTGAATTATATTGAAATTTTTAAATAACTGTTATTAATGTACCACAGGTTTTAATGGAACAAGTGAATAATGTGCTAGGACGGATGGGTAATATAAAACGAGACAGAAACTATAAGAATTAAAAGGAAATGCTAAAAATCAAAACCACTAACAAATGAAAAATATCTTTGATGGCCTCACCAGTGGCCTTGATACTGAGTCAGTAAACATGAGGATAAGTCAATAGAAACTTCCTGAGCTGAAATGCAAACGGGGGAGAGAGGAGAATGAAAAACACAACAATATCTAAGAACTGAGGGACACTTAACAAACAGTTTCATATTAGAATATCATAAGGGGAGAGAGAAAGAAGCAAAAGAAATATTTTAAATGGTAATGAGAAAATTTTCTAAAATTAATGTCAGAAAGCAAACCACAGATCCAGGAAGCTCAGAGAACAGCAATAAACAGAATAAATACACAACAAAAACAAAACCCTACACCCAGGCATATGTTTGAACTGCAGAAAACCAAAGACAAGAAGACAGAGGAAAAAACCACCCCTACCTATAAAGGAACAAAGATAAAAATTACATCAGACCTTTGTTAAAACATGCAAGAGTGAAGTAGAATATTTAAAGTGGTGAAAGAAAAAAATCCCACCAACCTACATGTTTCAAGTGAAATTATCTTTCAAAAGTGAAGGAGAAATACTTACTCAAACAAAAACAGAGGGAATTTGTCACCAGCAGACCTGCCTTGCATGCAGTGATAAAGGAATTCTCCAGAGGAAAGGAAAATGATACAGATCAGAAACTCAGATCTAACCAAGAAAGGAAGAACATGAAAAGGAATAAATGAAGGTAAAATAAAGCCTTGTATTCTCTCTATTCTTAATTGCTCTAATAATTTCAAAAATACCAACAATGTATTTGAGGAGTATAGCTTATATATAAGTGAAATGATTGCCATGTCATATGGGACAGGAGAGAGGAATTAGAAATGTCATAAGATATCTGCATTACCCATGAGGCATGGTATAGTGTTATTTAAAAGTGGACTTAGAAAATGACTTCCTGTCAAGATGGTGGAGTGGGTAAACACTGCTTGCCCCCTTCCATGACCACATCAAAATTACAACTAAATTATACAACCACCACCCTTGAGAACCACCTGAAGTCTAGCTGAATAGAAGTCCTATAACTAAGGTTTTAAAGAAGAAACCATATCATCACTGATAGGCGGGGCAGAGATGTGGAATAGGGAAGTCCCACACCCACAGTGTGGCAGTTAAGAATCGGAAAGGAGGGGTGGCAGGTTAGCTCAGTTGGTTAGAACGTGGTGCTGTTAACACCAATGTTGCCGGTTTGATCCTCGCATGGGCCACTGTGAGCTGTGCCCTCCTTTAAAAACAAAAAGGAATTGGAAAGGATATCTCGGCTACGGAGGTGCCCCTTGAGGAGCAAGGGGTCTCAGCCTCACACCAGAATTCCCAACCTAGGGCACCAGTCCCGGGAAGAGGAGTGCCCGTAACATTTGCGTATGAAAACCAGCAGGGATTATGTCCAGTGAGACATATCTCTTGAGAGGCCTGTGCACAGACTCACTCCTAAACTTACTCGCTCTGAGCTCCAGCGCTGGGGCTGCAGCTTGAACAGTACCGGGGACGTAAGGGAAGAACTAAATTGACTAACTTCAGGGCGAGGGCTGGAGGTGCAGGGAGGGGGCAGTTCCTCATTATTCCTTTGTTGAATTCTGCTCTCACCTGTCGGCAGGTACACGCAGGTGCCAGTAGGTGCCAAATCTGTGCTCTCCATTAACCCGGCTAACACCGTTCTCTCCCTGAGACCCCGCCCCCACCCAACTGCCCCTTTCCCCCCAAATACAGAGTTCAAAATACTGGATACCAGGAAGCTCAGTGAACTTGGGGAAGAATAGATGAACTCAGTGAGAGCCTCAACAAGGAAATAGAAACCATAAAAAAAAAAGGTCAGAAATGATGAATACAATGATTGAAATGAATACATTAGAGAGAATCTGGGTATAAAAGGCTGGTTCAACATTCAAAAATCAATTAATACAATCCTTTATATCAACAGGCTAAAGAAGAAAAATCACGATCTTATCAACAGATGCTAGAAAAGTGTTTGACAAAACCCAACACCCACTCATTATTAAAACTTGCAAATTAGGAATAGAGGGGAATTTCTTCAACCTACACCTAATATCATATTTAATGCTAATAATATAGATGCTTTCCTCTAAGATTGGAAATGAAGCAAGGATATCTCCTCTCACCAGCCTATTCAGTATTATACTGAAAGTCCTAGCTACTACAATTAAAAGAAAAGAAAGAAAAGATATACAGATTGGGAAGGAAGACATTAAACTCTCTTTTTTCTGCAGATGACATAGGGTTGTCTATGTAGAAAATCCCAAAGAATCAACAAAATAAACTCCTGCAACTTAAAGTGATTCTATAGCAAGGTCACAGGATATAAGGCTAAAAAGGTCATCACTTTCCTCTACAGCAGCATTAGCACCCAAAAATGAAACCTTAGGTATAAATCCAAAAAATATGTGCAAGACATATATGAGACAGACGAAAATTCTAATGAAAGAAAGCAAAGGAGAGATACTTCATATTCATGTAATCCCAACCCAAATCCCAGTAAGCTATTTTGTAGATACTGACAGATTCTAAAGTTTGCATATAAAATTTTAAAAACCTATTAATAGCCAACATGATACTGAAAAAGAACAAAATCATGGGACCCACACTACCTGACTTCAAGACAATCTAAAGCTACAGCAACCAAGTCAGTGTGGTACTGGTGAGAGAACAGACAAATAGGTCGATGGAACACAATACAGAGCCTAGAAATAGACCCTAATAAATATAGTCAACTGGTCTTGGACGGAGGAGCAAAGGCAGTACAATGGACAAAAGACAGTTTTTTCAGTAAATGGTGCTGGAACTGGACATCCGCATGCAAAAAAATCTAGACACAAACCTTACACCTTTCTCAAAAAGTAACTCAAAATAGATCATAAACCTAAATGTGAAACACAAATCTGTGAAACTTCTATAAGAGAACAGAGAAGAAAATCCAGATGATCCTGGGTTTGGTGGTGAATTTTTAAACAACATGAAAAGCATGGTCCTTGAAAGAAAAAATTGTTAAGTTGAACTTCATTAAAATTATAAACTGTTCTGTGAAAGAATGTGAAGAAAATGAAAACACAAGCCAGAGAAAATATCTGCAAAACACATAAAGGACTTTTAACCAAAAATATACAAAGAACTCTTAAAACTCAACAATTAGAAAACAACCCAATGTAAAAAAAAAAAAAATTAGCAAAAGATCTGGAAAGACTTCTTGTCAAAGATCATAGAAATGGCAAATAAGCAGATGAAAAGATGCTCAACATTATACATCACTAGGGAATTGTCAATTAAAACTGCACACCTATCAGAATGGCTAAAATCCAAAACACCGAGACACTAAATTCTGACAAGAATATAGAGCAAAAGGAACCCAGGGCTGGTGGGAATGCAAATGTGCAGCCACTTTGGAAGACAGTTTGGCTGTTTCTTACAAAGCTAAACACAGTCTTAACATATGATCCAGCAGTCATGCTCCTAGGTCTTTACCCAAATGAATTGAAAACTTAGGTGCACACAAAAACCTGTACTTGGGGGTTTACAGCAGCTTTATTCATAGTTGTCCAAAACAGGAAGCAACCAAGATCCTCCAGTAGGTAAACAAAGTGTGGTACATCCAGACAATAGAATAGCATTCAGCACTAAAAAAAAGTAAGCTGTGAAGCCATGAAAATACATAGAGGAAACTTAAATGCATATTGCTTAGTGAAAAAAGCCAGTCTGAAAAGGCTGCATATTGTGTGATTCCAACTATATGACATTTTGCAAAAGGCTCAAACTATAGATAATAAAAAGATCAGTGGTTGCCAAGGGGATTGGGGAGAGATGGATAGCTGGAGCACATAAAATTTTTAGGGCGGTTTATCTGCATGTTATTATTAGGTTGGTACAAACATCATTGTGGTTTATGAGGTTAAAAATTGCAATTACTTTTGCACCAAACTAATATTAATATATCAGGTGGTTATGACATGCGTTTGTCAAAAACCCATAGAAATGTACAGCACAAAGAGTGATCCCAAACGTAAACTGTGAACTTTAGTTAATAATTTATCAGTACTGATCGATCGGTTGTAACAACTGTACCACATTAATGCAAGATGTTAATAGAGAAACTTGGGGGAGGGGCCATGGCGATTATTTGATCAGTTTTCTGTGAAGTTAAAATTGCTTTATAAAATGATTTTAAAAATAACCACATGATTTTTAAAAATCCAATTAGAAAATGGGCAAAATAGAAAGCGACATTTCACTGAATGGAATTTAGAGATTATACATATGCACATGAAAAACAGTCAACATTATTAGCCATTAGGGAAATGCAAATTAAAAGCATGATGGGATAGTATTGCGTACCTATCAGAATGGCTAAACGGAAAAGTGGTGACAGACCCAAATCCTGGAGAGGATACAGAGAAACTGGGTCACTCATACATTCTGGTTGATACCTAAAAGGGTACACCCCCTGTAGAAAACAGATCAGGAGTTGCTTGAAAACTAAACATGAAACTATCATAATGCCCTATAATTGCACTCCTAGGCATTCATCCCAGAGAAAATGAAGACATGTTCACAGGAAAACTTGGATAGGAACGTTTACAGTAGCTCTATTTGTAACAGCCCCAAGCTAGAAACAATCCCAATGTCCTTCCATAGTAAACGGTTAAAGAAACTGTGGTGTATCCATGCTGTGCAATAGTACTTGGCAATCAAAAGGAACGAACTACTGAGCCATACAACCACCAAGATGAATTTCTAGAGAATTATGCTGATAGGAAAATGCAAGTTCCAGAAGGTTATATAGTGTATGTCTCCATGTATACACCATTCTTGAAATGAGAAAGTTAGAGAACTGGAGAACAGATTAATCACTGCCAGGGATTAGGGGGGGGAGTAGGTGCAACATGAGCATTCCCTCTGGAGATGGAAATGATCTTTATTTTGTCTGTATCAATGTCAACATTTTGGTTGTGATATTGAACATAATTTTCCAAGATGTTAGGACTCTGGGTAAAGAACACATGGGATATCTGTCTTATTTCTTACAACAGAAGCTGAATGTACAAGTGTCTCAAAATGAAAACATATTAATGTTAAGAAAATTAAGCACTATAATGTGGAAATGGGGCCCACAGATCTTGGATATTAAACAAGACTTCACATAAGCCAGTCAGCACACGCACTGTGAGAGTAACTAGCTTTCAGTCTCATGCTCAACCACCAACTGCTGAAGTTAATGGATGGAGATTGTTTTCAATTTTATTTCTCTACGCCACCTTTCCCTCCAAACGGACTTAAAGAAAATCCTCCTGGGTGTTGGCAGGCTTAAGAAAGAGCAGAAAGGAGGGAGCCTGGAGATGGATGTGGGGAAGATTGGGAGCAGGGACACTGGACGGGGTGGGGAGTGGGAAAGCAGGCCAGTCTGCGTGGGCAACCGGTACCAAGGCCAGCTGGAAAAAGAGATCTGTGTCTTCAGAAGTGTGGTTGTGAGTCACACGGAGCTGGCCTGGAAAGAAAGACATGCTGTTTGGCCCAAGCATCAGCTTTGACCTTCCACAGAGCCCGTTCTGGTTTGTTTTAGAGTCCCACTGAAACATAGAAAAGTGCACAGATGGTGGTGTATAGCTCAATGAATTTTTACAAACAACACACCTGTTCAACACCCAGCTCAAGAAAGTCACCAGCACACCAGAAGTAGCTGTCGTGCCCCCTTTCAGTTATTCCTTTACCCATTGACCTAAGTGGAATCATACAGTATGTGCTCTTTTGAGTCTGGATTGTTTTTATCAACATTAAGTTGGCAAGATCCTGCTGTGACGTTGCTTATAGTTGTAGGTCTTCATTCTCACCTTGTTCTACAGGATTCTACCGTGTTGCCCCGAAAATAAGACCTAGCCGGACCATCAGCTCTCATGCATCTTTTGGAGCAAAAACTAATACAAAACCCGGTCTTATTGTGGGGACAGAGCCAGGAGTGCAGTTTCCAGGCTCTCGGCCTCACATGGAAAGGTGCTGGCTCAGGTAGTAAATGGCCATGAACTGTGATTGGATGGCCATTAGCTGTGGCTAATTGGCCGTCAGCTATAACCAGTGAGCCATTGGCCACTAATATAACTGCTGTGGCTACACTAGCAACAAAGTGGGGACTAGCAAGAAGATGGTGGCTGAGCTGGCAAGCACAGATTGCATTTAGCACGGTGGATTGCAGCTAGCAAGTGAGGTTGGTTAGCAGAGAAGTGGACGGCAGGTTGCGGATCGTGTGGCTCCTGCCTCCTGCGTCTCCAACCCAGCCACCAGCGAGACTATAGTGGTCTGACTCCCCTATCTGTGGCTCGTGGGTGTTCCTTTTTGGTCTCACCATGTCCTGTGTTCTTAGGTGGGGAGCTGGACCAGAGACCCTGCCTGTCGCCCTGCATGACAATTATATTACAGTATTGTAATACAGGGACTCAGCTCCAGCTCACTGCACAAGAATGCAGGACATGGTGAGGCCTAAATGGAACAACAACGGAGCCATAGATAGGGGAGTC
The DNA here is from genome assembly GCF_964194185.1 of Rhinolophus hipposideros. NCBI lineage: Eukaryota > Metazoa > Chordata > Mammalia > Chiroptera > Rhinolophidae > Rhinolophus > Rhinolophus hipposideros. The sequence goes on along the minus strand of NC_138061.1, from coordinate 30,014,636 downwards.
ATACCGCTGTATTCCTGATGGCAGCTGGTTGAAACACAAAAGCAAACATCTGCCAGTACCCCAACGAGGGGTCTTCCTGCACCCCAGTCTCATTGGCAGCTGGGCGAGACACAGGAAGTAGTATCAACACAATCCGGAAATCCGCCATCCGCTTCTCTGCCAGCCAACCAACCAACCCACCCCCCAAGGTAGCCACGTATCAGTGGCTAATGGCTGATGGCCATCTAATACCCGAGCCAGCACCTTTCCATGTGAGATTGAGAGCCTGGAAACTGCTCTCTGGGACTCTGTCCCATTATATTATTATATTAATTGTATTATATTATATCATTAATTATATTAATCATATTAATTATAGCATATCATATTAATTATATTTTATCGTATATATTTTAATTATATTAATTATTTCTATTATATTATATTAACTATTATATTAATGATATATGACATATGAATGATATGATATGAATGATGTATATGATATATTATACCCAGTCTTATATTAAAATAAGACCGGGTCTTCATTAATTTTTGCTCCAAAAGACACATTAGAGCTGATGGCCGGTTAGGTCTTATTTTCGGGGAAACACAGTAACTACTCAATTATCTGTTCCAGTGACAGCTTCATTCCAGCCATTTATCTCTGAGAACCCACCGGGGTCCCCCATAATTAATATGAAGATGATTTTAAATTGAAGACATTTCAGATTCAACAGATGCAAAAAGCAGCGTTTTCAGAGCTTCCTTTATCTGACTATCTCAGAAACTTCTGAGAGGCCATAATCAAACCCCTCCCCCTCCCGGGGAGTTTCACTGGCAACAAGATGGAGAAAACGCTCACACCTGCGTAAACAAACATTCTCACAGATTTTCCTATTTTACATTTGCTCCCCTAAAAACCCAATGTCAAAAGAAACCATTTGACCTTTCATAGAAGCCTTTTTCTCCCCCTGCCTTTCCCCTATTAGGTTAGGTTATAAACCTATCTTTAGTAATGTTAAGGAGCCACTTTTGTGCACTTCACATGCATGTGAATGAGCTTCGTCTTCTGTTAATCTGTGTTTTGTCAGTTAATTCTCAGACCCCTAATCACTGAAGCTGACTTGGTGGAAGAAACTTATTCTTCCCAATAAGCTGTTGAATAGCAGTAGGACCCATCAATTTGGACACCCCTCTTCCCAATACACAACCATCAACCTACGTAGCACAGCTGCTCCAGTTAAAATATAAGACGTTTAAGCCTCAAATTTGAGAGTGCCCGATTGACCCATGTGCCAAGGGGCTGGTGAAAAACCACCCAAATCCAATTTTAAAGCTGAGCATTCATCAGTGTTTGAGGGCAGTGAGTTTTCTTTTCTGTAAAGCAAGGTACCTAGACACACCGTGTTTCCCCGAAAATAACACCTAACCAGAAAATAAGCCTTAGCGTGATTTTTCTGGATGACATCCCCTGAACATAAACCCTAATGCGTCTTTTGGAGCAAAAATTAATATAAGTCCCGGTCTTATTTTCGGGGAAATACGGTAACACGAGCCGCCTCAGCAAGCTGGGCCGATCCCGCACGTCTGTTCCGGGTTAGTGCCTTACTAACCTCACGCACCAGAAACATTAGGACTCCGTTTTTATCCTGAGAAATGACAGACCGCTCCTTACAAAGGCACTCCTAGAATTGAGACATCAGAGCCCATTTTCCAGGGACAAACGTGGGGCCGAAGTCAGACCAGCATTCTGAAAACGAGATTCCATTTGTTGCTTAGTGTATGATATGTTTGTAGAAATTCTAATGGAAAGGGGATCTGACTCGTACTATTCCTCGGCTCATTTTGGAGGGGGCTGCAAGAGGAACGCAGCGCTCGCTCCCACGCTCAGCGCGTCCCCGGCGGCCGCGCAGACGGAAGCCGGCGCGCGCCGAGCTGCCCCCTCCAGGCTCGGGGGCGCCGCGCAGCCGCCCCGGGTTAGCTTACCTGCAGGACTGCAGCGAGGAGCGGATGGGCCACCGCGATACTCCAGGGCCGTCTGGGTGGGGGGCAGACGTGGGACGCAGATTTGGGTGCCGGCCGCAGGAAGGGGTGCAACGCAGAAGACGGGGCTGGGAGCGTGCACGAAGCCGAGCGGCCTAGGACGCGGCCGGAGCTGGAGGCCGAGGGAGCCCGTGGACGCCCCGAGCCGACCCTCATCCCCTCGGTCAGCGGGTGACCGCCAGGGGGCTCAGGGCCCGGGCTCCCGGCGTGGCGGCCGCCTCCCTCCTGGCAGCTGAGCTCCGGGACGGCCCAGCTCCCTCCGGCGCCCTGGCGACCCGCAGAGGCGGCAGGTCCCGCGCGGGCCCGGGAGTTTAAAGCCCCGGGAGTTTAAAAACACCTGCGCCAGACCGCACCTGAAACCCATGAAAGCAGTCTCGCGGCTGGGACGCCGGCACTGCGTGTTTTAAAAGCTCTCCGGGGGCATTCTCCATTTTCTAACAGGATTTTAGTGCGTACGAGAGAGCTTCTAGCACATCCAGAGTGGTTATGGGATTTTACAAAGACCCATTCCCTGAAATGATCGGAGAGCCTCGCGTAAAACATAAAACGAAAAGGGGCATACTTACGTTTTCATCGACTTCCATGGTTTTGAAAATTGGTTTCTGGTGGCAAGTAAAAACCAACACGTGCACATCGTGTTAACAGTCAAATACCCTCCTGTTTCAAATATGCACTCCCCCGCCCCCCCCCCATGAGTGTTGTTTGTGACAGAGAAAAGGTGAATGTTGCTGTACGTCATCTGCTGTACAGCAAGGAATTTGTCCCACCTCCCCCAAAAGCTAATCGAGCAAATGGAACGTGCCGACGTTCCCAGATGCAATCCACACAGCCAAGCAAATGCACCCTAGCGAATGCAAAGGATGACAAGTGTCAGTACTTCATACAACTAGATTTAATAAGTTGTTATTACAGAAAAAAATGAAGTCCAAACTACAAAGTTTAAGCAGTTGTAAGCAATAGCTGCATTGAGCTCCATGTTTAGTCACAGTACTGCAGTTCCATACAAGCAATAAGAGTCCAAACCCCAAAGGCAGAAGCTGAGTAAGGGTTACTAGCAAAAACAATCTAAGAGAACAGGTAATAAAAGATACAATACATTTAACATTAGTTGTTAGTTGAAAAACAAATACAGAGATCTTAGCTGTGAACACTCTAAAAGTTATGTCCATTATTTTGACAGCAAAAATACAAATACCTAATACTTTATACCCCAACAGAACTATATCCAGAAGAGAAAAAAGAGCAGAAGTTATCCTGTATTAGCACCCGGGTTTTCTACTTGTTGCGATTAACTTCATCGTCAGACCAATTTAAACATCCCCGAATCACATATCCACGTCTTGACCCATTTTGGGGTATAAAGTCAACAGCATTAATTATAAAATACTCTGTGGTAAAATGGAACACTATTGCAGCTGAGATAGAGAAGTTTGGTTATTATAAAAAAAACAACAGAATGTTAGCTGACATACCATACAAACTGGTGAAAAAGCAACAATCCGTACAAATAAATTCAGTTTTAACAAAAAAGGTACTTTTTTCCCCACTATTCTGTGACTAATCTTTCACTCAAACCTTGCAAGTAGAGATGTCACAATACTCAAATATTTAGATAGGAGCTTTACCCAGTTAAATACCATTTTGTTGCTAATAGATAAAATTAAAACTAGCAGTTATTTGCTAATTGCATAAATGCGATACATTCTGCATTAGCCCATGCTTCACTAACAAGCTATAAAACACAAGATATAAGCAGAAATCTAAGCATAATCTTTATACCACTAAGCAAGAATTTTCCAATTTCTTTTCTTCTGTTCCTAATCACTTATTTGTAGTTAATGTAAAATTCCAACCAGTAATACCCAATTTGAGTTAAAATTTTACATCACAACTTGACCTAATCTATATATTATTTACAAAACTGAATACATAGAGCGTACCCAAGAGCCAACTCTGGACACACGTTTCTCCAAGTTATTGACAACCTCGCTTCCGTGGCAACGGAACTGGAAGAGGCCATCAAGGACTGGTAGAAACACATCATCCATCTAGAGCAAGTCATTGGATGTTCTGATTACGCAACACCAGTTTTGCAGTTTTTTTGTTTTAATTTTAGGTGCCATTACAATGACACGCTGCCTTAACAGCACAGCTTCAAGGTGAGGTGGGTGTTGGAAAGGTAGGAGGGCAGAGAGATCATGCTTGGGGTGTTGCCAGATGTGTTGCCACAATAAGGGACAATAAGGGACAAACAAGGGGCACCATAACACGGAAGAGGTGGGTGTGGGGTGGGGTGGAGGAAGACGAAGTCTGAGACTGTCCGTACACAGTGGTGGCGTCTGAGAGGGCTTCCTCGGTAGACACCCAAGCTCCACAGGGAGCTAACTCAGGGGAGACAATGCAGTCAGTCTAACTACACGGCAGGTGGTGTCCTCTCAGCAACTTCCTTTCACTGTCAGACGTCACCACTGTGAGTGCATGGAAAAGATCTGGCCTCGGCGAAAGGTACCGTCTCACACATGGACAGCAGTTGGTGGCAGACACACACACACACGCACGCACGCACGCACGCACACACACACGACATAATGAAGAGTTAGAGGGGAAAAGCAATGAGTCATTCTGTTGACCTAGCCAGGTTTTCCACCTGGTGGTATTTCACTAGGGGTGACTTCATGATCAGGTCACAGATGTGGTAGCACCTGGTGTTGTATAAATCCACTGTGACATCCCTAGAGAACTGTACTGTGACATCCCTAATCTTACACTAAACCACTGTAATAAAGGAAAAGGCTTGTCAAAATCTCACATGTTCTGCTCATTCTGTCATTTTATTACCCAATTGTTCATCACATTTTCCAATCACTTTACATAACCAACCGTTTTCATTGTTGTCACACTATTGTACACCACATCAGCAAGTTAATACATAAAGCTTTGCATTTCAAAAAACTAGACACTTTAGTAACAATATTACAAAGATTTTAGCTCCAAAAATAACTGAAAATGAAAAAAATAAACTTTTAAAGAATTAGCATCATAAAATTAATTTATTCCAAGTAAAAATACAAAATAATATTATGACATTGACCAGATATGAAAGTCCCTCCCAGAAACAACTCTATTAATGATTGAGAAAGCACTCCTTAAAGAAAATACGAAATAAAATGAAAAATATGTAAATATGTTTAATTTTTTTCTTAGCAAAAAATCTTTCTAAAAATAACAATGAAAATTTGTCTCAGTACAAAGGCTACGTTACTATTGAAAAAATACCAGCATGAAGAAAAGGTACATATTTGACAGTAGAAAAATGATTTCAGTGAATCACAATGTCTAAAGTTTGCAATGAAAATAAATCTGCAATAAAGATTTATGCCTTTTTTCTTTTCTTTTTTTTTTCTATTTTTTATACAAACAGTACAAACAGTATTGCACATAACAACAAATAGTCGAGGTTAGGTTATAGCCTTCAAAAAATCGACTAGTTCAAGTGTCACATCAAGGAAAGGCCACAACAGGACCTGTGATACCCAGGGGCTTCCCAGTCAAGCTGCAGGTCAGAACACCTCTGTGTTTTAAAAAATAATTTTTTTTGAAGGACCCTCTCTTTTAATATAACATTAACAACTTGGGGGCACATTTATTTACAAAACAAAAGGGAACGTGTTATAATTTAATAAACTAAAAAAGTTCTCTTTAAAAAAATACAAACAGAAGAACTCTTTCACAATCCTGGTCAGTCGTGCACAATCAACGCTTGATTATAAATATACAAATTAAGGGAAAGTAGTTTCCACCATCTATTCACAACTTTCAGCACCAAATGGAGTTTATTTTTTTTGTAACCTGTTCTTTTGACAATGTTTTTTCGCCTTCACGTTAAGCATTAACGCTGTACGATCTTCCAGCTTTTTTTCCTTAAATCTCAGTGTTATTTTAGTACATGAAAGAGGGGTGCTTCTTCAAAAAGTTTTGCTCCTTTCACATAATTAGGTAGATTTCTGTAGGTTAGATATGATCTTTACTATTATAGTTATAAAGCTCTAACTTCTTCATTTTCAAAAAACACAAATAAGCATGAAAAAAATAAAGTTACCCATCTGTTAAATCATTTTTCTTGCAGAATTAAATTAATATATATTTTTCTGAATAAACTTACTTAGAAAATATCATTTTCTCTCCTATATTTCAAAATTGAGGTATTGCAAAAGATCATGTCAGTCAGAAAGCATGCCTTTTTCCTTAAAAACAAACAAACAAAAAATCTTCAGCCAACTTTTGAAAACTGTCTAGAATACAAAAAGTAGTAGTGCATAACAAAATTTCTTGTACAGATGAAAAAAACCACAAACATAGAAAAAAACAAACAGAAAACCACAGCTGGGCTGGGACAAAAGCAATTATTACCAAAAAGCCCAGAGGTAACCTCAAAAGGGGAGAATTCTAATAAGCATTTTTAATCCAGTAAAAAACTATTTTGTTTTTCCTTTTTGAAAACAAACTATAGTTTGAGAGCTGGCAATTGCAACTAAACACTGGAGAAACAAAACAAAACAGAACAAAAACAAGCAATGTTAACTTAAGACAGTACAAGGACATCACAGCACATAAAACACAGCGATTTAAATCTATTCTGCAGTGTCATATCCAGTCAGATTGTCCCCAGAATTCCAAAACATAGGAAGAAGATTAAAAAAGAAAAAGATTTACATAGTCTCACAATCATTGTGTGTGTTTATATATTACTATCTGCAGGCCAAGAGTGAATGCTAAGAAAATGTCCATGGTAGTACTAGCAGGTCTTAATTCTATTCAAGCTTTACAGGATAAATCCAGGGAATTAAGTAGTTAATTTCTCACCCAGACAACCAACCCTGCCCAGGCCATCTTATTTGTTACAGACATTTCTTTAGCATCACCATCACGCAACTTTCTTAAAATGTGCCTAGTTTGTCAATCTGACAACTTATCTCTATATACTGTATATATTCCTAGTGTTTGTAAGCTAAGATGAGCTCTTTGGTTTTTCTGGACAAGGTCTGAAGCTATGTCAAATGGTGCAAGCACTAGGAGACTGTAACTAAGAGCTCACGTGTTAGTTAATAGTATACCAGTTATGAACTGTCAAGTTCAGTAATGTCTGACACAGAGGCTTTAAACAGTTAAGTTTGATCACAGTTAGACATAATCACTTTACTATATAAAATAAATTGCACAATATATAACAGAGCACCGCAAAGTACTTCATCTACCATCCACAAATTTGCTTTAAGAATATCCTACACCTAGGTTTTATATTGGTTGTAATATAGGTCATTCTGTTATGGGCTCTTCCTAATTTCAGAAGCATTCCATTTATTGAGGCATGCCTTCCTCCGGTCAATTACCAATTCTTTGAATGAAAAAAAATCTTCTTTAAAAAAAAATCAGTATTTTATAGCTTATATAGATTCTTAATTTGTGCATTGTGGGAAGGTTTTATACTAGACATTGGATATAAAATTTATTGCATGCAGCAACCTGATTAAGTAAACATGCAGTCAGACATAGTGGCCTTCCGTTGAAGCTTTCTGAAGTCTATTCTGATCTTCGTTCGGCAGCTGATTCTATCCCTAAATCACAAAAGTGTGTTGTTGGTTTTTTTTTTTCATTGATACCTTAGCCTGAATAGAGTATTATGGTATTAATAATACCATTTTAATAGCAGCAAAAGCTATTGCAGCATAAATTTACATAACACTAAAAGATCTAACCAAAATCCTCAGCAAAACAAAAATCAAACATGAAGGGAAAATAAAGATTTAGCTTATGAGGTATCCTTACATGTCAAAATAGGGAGCAACTAAAGGCTTATTTTCATTAAGGGTAATCCTTACTCTAAATGACCCCAACTAATGATTGCTGAATTGTTGGGAAGTGTTTGCTACATCTGCCACCTACTCACGAGTATTACCTTTGGTAAGTCTTCTCCTAGGGGCAACTCTCTAAGTTTCTGAAAATAAGTGCATGCTCCAGTTCAAAAACAATCAGAACAACAACACAACAACAACAAAAAAAATCACAGACATCAACCTGATGGCCGCTGATGAGAATGGCAGTCTAGGTACTGTCACGAGTGACAAATCAGGTGTAAAAAATTAAGGTACCAAGCCGACAAAGGTGTGAATCAAAGTGCAAATCAGTACCGTTATACACTCTGCAATTTTGCATTATACTGGACATTGAGTTCAGTAATATGACTGTAAATAATAATAATAATAAAAAGACCCATTTCTTCTTTAAAAATCGAGAACGAATGCACAGATTTCCAGAACACTGTAAGCCCTGAGGCAGTGTCCTCTCTTTTCCCTCCTGTTATCGACTCCAGTACTTTGTGGCTGGGTCTGCCCCCGGCTCAGCTCCAGCGGAACGGGACGTGACGAGGGCGGTCGCCTCCCTCCTTCACCAGTGGTTTGTGGAACTCCCGCCCGGCGCGGGAATGGATGCTCGCCCAGCAGTATTCGCAGTAATACTGCAGACAGGTGACGTTGGCACAGAAGAAGGGGGCGAACTTCCCACCACAGCGTGTGCCCTGGCACTCATCACACATCTGATCATCCAGCACATATGGCTTCACTTCCACCTGGACCCAAAGAGGAAAGACAGGGGAAAAAGGTTTAGCCACGCTTCCTCACGTTTCTCTGTTTCCAGTGTTGACAGCATAGCTGACTGATATCTCAGTCAGAGGCCAGGATTGGACGTGGCCGAGAGTATGGGCTTCAGACGCCGCTCCTTCATTTGCTAGTTGTGTGACTGTGGCAAATCCTTCACCTGTCTCTGGCTTCTGTGCACTCTACCTGAGTATCTGTGAGGTGGGTGCACACTTACACACACCTGCACACATTTATTTGTATATCTGTAAGCTGAGTCTAACAGTGTTGACCGCAAAGGGTCCCGGGGAGGACGACGGCAGGTAGCACACGAGCTGAAGGCCGGGCAGCCCCTGACAATGAGGGACAAGGAAGAGCGTTTCGGGGACAGGAACCAGTTAGGACAAAGCCTGGAAGCCAGCAAAGGCAGCGCATAGCCTAGAAGAATGGTGTGACAGGAGCCAGGCCAGAGGGGACAAGTCACACTGAGGCTGGCAAGGCTCAAGGGTGGTGCTACTAGGAGGCCCTGGGGCTTCATGTTTTCATGACAAGGCTTTCAAAAGACTAGCATCCCCGGACTGTGATCAGTGGGCGCGAGAGGAAAGCGGGGACTAGTGAGGTGTTAAAAAGCTAATAACAGGCTTTTACATTTTTTGGACTTTATTGCCCTATTCTCCTCCCCAGACTGGAAGCTTCAGTAGAGGAAAGCTGTTCAACATAGCCCTTTGGGGGCATTTTATACTCTAAAGAAGCAACGCTGTATTATGGGGGAACCAAAAGCAAGGACGAACAAAAGTCACCACAGTTTTCCCGTGTCTCCTTCCTGGAACCTCAGAAAAGGAACGACATTCATGTTTTCATCTCGAATGTTAGAAACCAGCAAATGGGGGCATCTGTGACCAGGCTCCTTCCCACACTGACCGCCAGAGCCATTCTGGGGAAGAACAACTGCTGTGGCCACAGGGGCTGTGTCCACAAGGACCCACCGTTCTTTGACATGAGCAAACTCCCTCCACATTCAGGCTGCCTCTGGATGCAGCCAGGAGGTTTCGGCAGGGCAGGAGGTGAGTGGGAAAGATGGGGCCTGTCTCGCATTGGACTCTCTACTTCCCTGCTTCTTCCTCCCTCCCGAAGGCTCCTTTGCTGGCCTCCTCTGGAGTTGTGTCTCCAGCCATAAGCTCTAGTCCACAGGTCCACTGGCCAGACAGATATTTCTACTTGGAAAACCCACCTGAGAAGACTCGTACCAGCTCCTGGCTGCCCAGAGGGAAAAGGCCTCTACTCTGGCTCTAGTTCCCTTTCTCCTAGTTCCTCATCCTCAACCTGACAAGGGAGTAACTGGGCTTCAAAAAACTTTCTCACATTCATCTCTGTGTCATAATTAAAACTTCAGGGGTTCTGGGGTCACTTGCCTGGGTTCAAATGTAGGCCGCGTTAGTGGCTGTGCAACCTTAGGCAAGTTTCTCAGTCACTCTGTTCTGTTTACTCATCTGTACACTGGAGGCAAAGAAGAGTTCATACTTTATGGGGTCCTGTGAGGACTAAGTGAGTTACACGTCTGGACACCATGAGCACTGAGCATAATTGTGATTCCTACTGCTTCCTCTCTAGTCCAGGCCGTCTCGATGTACCCAGATGTGCTCACTGTCGACGGCCTCTGCACTGACCAGCAGGCTCCAGGCCTCCAATCGTTTATCCCTATGTCCCACCTGGCTGAAAGCCCTTCCGATTCTCCAGCGCCTACAGGACGAAGCCCAGCTGCCGTCGTGTAATAGGGTACTTCCTGGCTCCCATGGCTCAGTTATAAGTCGGAGACAAGACTTCATGATTTGCACCAATCTCTCTCTCAACTAATTCTCAACTCAGACTCTACATGGTCTTTATTTTTATTTGCACGTTCTTCCCACCTTAATGTTCTCCTTTAACACCCAGCCCACTCAACAATTCCTGTACCCAATGAGGCCCAACCTTTCTTCTCTTTTTCTTTCTTAACATAAAGTTAACAATTTTAAAGTGAACAAGTCAGTGGCATTTAATACATCCACAATGTTGTACAACTACCACCTCTATCTAGTTCCAAAACATTTCATCACCCCAAAAGGAAACCCTGTATCCACTAAGCAGTTACTCAGCCCACATCTCCCTTCTGAGCCCCTGGCAACTACCAATTCGGTTTCTGTCTCTAAGGATCTACCTATTCTGAATATTTTATGTAAATGGAATCTCATAATATGTGACCTTTCATGTCTGGCTTTTTGACTTATCAAAACGTTTTCAAGTTCATCCGTGTTATAGTATTTCCTTCCTTTTTATGACTGACTACTACTCCATTATACATGTATGTATATGTATGTATATACCACATTTGTTTATCCCTTCATCGTGGATGGACATTTGGCTATTGTGAATGGTGCTGCTAGGAACATATGGGTACATATATTTCTTTGAATACCTGTTTTCAATTCTTTTGAATATATGCCAAAGGAGTAAAATTGCTGGGATGTACAGAAATTCTATGATTAACATTTTAAAGAACAGGCAAATTATTTTCCACTGAGGCTGTACCATTTTATATTCCCACCAGCAATGTGCCAGTGTTCCAATTTCTCTCTATACGTAGCAACACTGGCTGTTTCCCATTTTTGTGATGACAGCCTTCCTAGTAGGTGTGAAGAGGTACCTCATTCTGATTTTGATTTGCATTTGCCTATTGACTAATGACACTGAGCATCTTTTTATGTGCTTGTTGGCCATTTATATATATTCTTTGGAGAAATGGTCCTTTGACCATTTTTTAAATTGGATTTTTTTTGTTGTTGTTGTTGAGTTGTATGAGTTCTTTGTATATGCTAGACATCAGATTTTTATCAACATATGATTTGCAAATGCTTTCTCCTATTTTGTAGGCTACACTTCACTTTCTTTTTTTTTTATTGGGGACGGGGAACAGGACTTTTTTTTTTTAATTGGGGAACAGTGTGTACTTCCAGGACTTTTTTCCAAGTCAAGTTGTTGTCCTTTCAGTCTTAGTTGTGGAGGGTGCAGCTCACCTCCAGGTCCAGTTGCCATTGCTAGTTGCAGGGGGCAGAGCCCACCATCCCTTGTGGGACTCGAGGAGTTGAATCGGCAACCTTGTGTTGAGAGCCCACTGGCCCATGTGGGAATCGAACCAGCAGCCTTCGGAGTCAGGAGCACGGAGCTCGAACCGCTTGAGCCACCGGGCCGGCCCCTACATTTCACTTTCTTGATAATGCCCACTGATACACAAAAATCTTTGCTCTACCTTTTGATGTCATGTCTAAGAATCCACTGCCAAATCCAAGTTCATGAAGATTTACCCCTATGTTTCTTCTAAGAATTTTGTGGTTTTAGCTCCCATAGTTAGGTAGGTTGATTTTGAGTAACTTTTGTACACACACAGTGTAAGGTGGGGCCCACTTCATTTTTGTGTGTGTGGATACCAGCAGCCCCAGCAACACTGGTGGAAGAGACTCTTCTTTACCTACTGCAGGTCTTGACAATCCTGTCAGAAATCAGTGAGAGGCACAGTCTGCCTTAACTATTTCTGTCCTTGCTCCTTTGTACGATACTTAACACGCCATATTGCTCATATGGCATTTCCTACTACAGTCCTGCCTTGGTCGGCATCTTTCCTTAGTTTCAAGTAACTTGAGGACAGAGTCCTGGAGTAAGACAGAACAGTGGTACATCTGGGGAAGAGTGTGGTGGTAGAGTTTATAGACAACTAGGGGAAGGGAGCTATTGGTTAATGAGTGTATCTCACCTGGCCCCATCTCATACATCTGAAGGCTAAAGAGGAGCCAAAGGGAGGAATGAATCCCCTGTGCCCTGAGATGGGGAGCTACGGGTAGAGGCAGCGCTCGCAGGGGCCTGGCAGCAGCCTGCGTTTCCGCCTTCACCCCACAAGTGAGAACTGCTTTGCTTCTATCACCAGGCAGACACCTATATTCAGGGTGCGCCAGCAACCAGATCTGAGACCCAGTAAGCCTGGAAAGGGGGATCCAGCAGTCAGAGAGAGGATTGGTCTGAACAAAGAGAATTCACTCTCAGCAAAAGAAAGCTACTGGGGGAGAAAGACGATGGCCATTTATAATATATACAAATATGAAAAGAGCACTTAAAGAGATTCAAGTCTAGTACAAAGGGGACTTTCTGGTAGTATTTTTAAAAAAAACAATTACTTTTGTTTAGGTATAAAAACAGTATTATGGCTATGTGGGCTTCTTTATTTTATTTTTATTTACCTCAGATTTTTTAAGAGCTTAAATTAATTTTTTAAATTGAGGTTAAAGTCTAAAAAATTAACCATTTTAAAGTGAACAATCCAGGGATGTTTAATACACTCACAATGTTGTGTAACTACCACCTCTATCTAGTTCCAAAACATTTTCATCATCACAAAAGGAAATCTTGTACTCCCAGTTTTTTCATTTTTAGTTAAAGTTTATTGGGGTCCAGTTTTGTTTTTTAAAGAACTCTTTTTTTAGAGATATAACTGAATTATTTAATTGAATTATTTCAGGATGAAATTATATGACGTCTGGGATCTGCTTAAGATAATCTGGGTGAGGGTGGGAGAGTGAGTAGGGAACTATTGAAACTGGACGACTGGAAAACTGTATGTTGATAATTGTTGTAATTGGATGATGAGGTTCGCTATGCTATTCTCTATACTTTTGCATACATTCAAACTTTATTATCAAGAAGCTAAAATATCTAAACTGTGACTTTTTGACTAATTAAGCTGAATTGAAATAATCAGATGAATTGAAGAGAGGATGATCCAGTTTAGTGGCCTAGGAGATCAGGTGGCAGAAATATTTCAAAGCTCTAGAAAACAATAATTTTGAAAAGTAAAGAGTAAGAGGAAAGATAACAAATTTTAGACTAGATCCAGGAGAACCTAATATACAAACCATAAAAGTTCAGGAAGAAGAAAAAGAAATGAGGAAAGGTAATAAACAGACAAAAGTCCTGAAACCTCATATTAAAAATACTACCAGGTCCAGTATAGACGGATAAGGGAAAAAACCCAACAACATACCATGGGGCATATCCTGGTAAATCACTAGCTAAAATTTCAATACTCCAAAGGTAAAGAGAAAAGGTTACGTACTTCCAAGTGAAAAGAGCTAGTTACTCTCTCCTGCAAAGGGAAGAAAGAAACAAACTGGCATCGGACTTCTCATCTGCAACACTGGAAGCTAGAACACCAGAGAATACTACCTATTAGGCTGAGAGAAAAGGACATGATCCCAAAATCCTGTATCTAGTCAAGATATTATTTCTCTGTCAAGGAGACTTGTCAGAAAACTAGTAACCTTATGCTACTCTAGCAATAAAAACAGAAAATATTCTATTTATAATTGTAGCAAAAATTATAAATTCCTCGGAATGAACCAAATTATAAAGACCCAGTACCTACATGAAGAACTATTTAAATATAAAGAGTAAAAAGAGAAAATAATCTTAAAATAAACTAGGTCCATATGTACAAATTAAGGGCAAGAGAGACCTTTTAAATAAAGACTAGCATTCTAGAAGCTTTAGAAGGAAATAAATCTATTAGACGACGTAAAAATAAAATACATTTAAATGACAAAAAAACACCATGAAAAATGTCAGTAGACAAATGATGGATGGATTTGGAAAAAAATTACAGGTTATTATTTATATTACACAAAGAGCTCTTAAAAACTGACAAGAAAAAGATGCATAGAAATAGAAGACATAAAAGACGTAAGAAAAAGACATGTAAGAATTCATAGGCAATCCACATTACAAGGTTTTCACATTTGTTAGTAGTCAGGAAAAAGAAAATTAATATTACTTTAGTCTCACAGACGCAAACATTTAAAAGAGGTGATAACTGCCTATCATCTGCTGATAGAAATGTGAATCGCTACATTTAAAAAAAATCAAATTCTTAAATTTAAAAATACATCTACTCTTTGACCCAATAATCCTACTGTTGGCTATAATCCCAGGGCTTGGAAATATAACCACCGGAAGAGAGCTTACATGTACAGTATATTTATTGAAGAATTGCCCATAGTGGCATGTCCACCTAGAGGTAAATGTTGAATAAAATGTGGTACCTCTAACCCCATGGAATACCATGCAGTCAAGAGAAAGATGAAATTAGTGCTCCACCAGTTGACTGGAAAGGATTTCTACAGCATGGGGATGTTAAGATCAAGTGGAATGATGGCTACAAACAGCTACTGCGAACTGTAAAACACTGAACAAACAAATGTAACGTCAAGTAATACATTCATGCAGATATCTGAAAATATAATAAGAATAAAACCGCCCCTTCTGTCTATTCAGGCTTCAGCTGAGCTCGGCAACAGTGTTCCTCACCAGCTGAAGGGTTCTGTGCAATCTGGTCCACACAGTACGCATACTTCAGCAGGTAAGTCATGAAGCATCGCTCTGCCTGCCTCTAGGCCACAGGCACTCAGGGGGGCCTTGTTTAATCAGCTTCCTTAGGGAATAACGAATTCCTCAGGAGTCACTTTTCCAGAGAGCAGACGTTTTTACTTTTTGGTGCTAATACGTCTTGAATTTTGATTTTTTCGAAATGGAAATCTTCCTAAAATGTATTATTTACTCTGCCCTCTCTTAAGCAAGGAGTTATAAATACCTTTTATAGTTGTGCCAGGCAATACAATGCAGTGGACAGGTTTCACTTTTTGCTGTCCCCCCTTCAAAATCTGTCTGTCTGCTACCTTCTAATAACATCTTTCAATGATGCTTTATAAATGTGCAACTTCCTATCATTTTAAATTAGACTGAAAAACTAGATAATCAAGTTTGCTAAGACTTGCACATTAAATGCCAGTAATCAGAGTCAGTAAGACTCTGAATAAAGCCAAAAAATGGAAAGGGTGTGGCTTCTGGATTGCCACGGGGCACTCAGAGGCCGTTCCTGGTTCCTTCCAGGTGCACGAGGGACGCTTATTACTGGGAAGCTGCCTTCAAGCACCTCCTTGCAGCTGTTGATCCGAAAAGGAGAGGCTTGCCCCAAAGCTAAGACATACACCATGACTCAGAATGATCCACAAACAGACACGTAGTTTGGTCTCCACATCTCTCAGTCGGGCAGCAATTTTGACAATTTAAATCAACAAAGAGAAGTAGTTTCATGAAGGACATTGGTAGTTAGGCGGTCAAATGGATTCACTCGTTTGACTAATATTTATGGAGTGCCTAGTTCTTGTAAGCCGCCATAACTAAAACTGAAATACAATGGAGAACAAGATGCATTTCTTCCTTAAAATGATTTATGGTCTGACAGTGTTTCAGAGGCACTCCCAAACTATTTGTTTTCTCCATATCTTAATGCCACCTGTATTAATAATATGTGACGTTTTACTTCACTATCCAGATTAATTCCTTTTTTTCCCAATACACAGATAAATAACTATTAAAACAACAATGGGTTTCTCTGTTAACCACCTAAATCAACTGCAGTATCATTAAGCTTGACATTTTGGAGACTGGGAATCACATTACTGACTTTCACTACCATTAAAGTCAAATACTAGAGCCTTCCACAGAGCCAGTCCTCACTAAGCTGGCCCTCGGCTTCCGAGGGATGTGCAGGCACAGGAGATGAAAAGTTCCCACAGAGACACTTGGATTCACACCATGCCCAATGGAGACGGCCGTGTCCAAGGAGGCTGAGGCCTGTGTGTAATTAGTGACGAGCTGGCAACCGCTACACATAACGAGAGCTGATGTGGAACCCTGGACACGTGGTCGCAAGAAGATGAATAAAGGGAATCATATAGTTAGAATGAGACAAAGAGAAAGCCATATGTTAACAATCTGATCGCAATGCTGACATTGTTTCGTTTCTAACACGCTAGAGAAAATATTTCTCTCTGCAGTCATGTTGACATCAGTCAGAAAAATGACCTCCCAAAGTAAATAAAGCAATGACTAAAGAGCTCTCAGTGGAGAGAGGGGATACCCAGGGAAACCGCAGTCTTCGTGGGTAAAGAACTCCCTCTCCCTGGGCCTGAAAGGTTGTAGTAATGAGAAGGGAGGCATAAGCCAAGATCAGGGTCATGAATTACGTGCTAAAGGTTAGATAAAGGACACTAAAGATGGGTCCCTGCTTCAGTGTGCCTTTTGGTGATGGAAAAAAAACGAATGAAGTCTGTCAGATACCTAACCATTCCAAGGCAGGTGAGGTATGTTTCCAGGTGCCTGGAAATTGAATAGAAGCAAAGATTTCTGATAATGGAGTCAGGGTGGACAAATTGGAAAAAGAGGCCACATAAAGAGGTGTAATTTGGTGGAAATAAATGTAAAGGCTTGCCCAGAAGTCAGTAGGACATTTTTTATCATGTGGAGCAAATGCTTCCTGGAAAAATCATTTTATTTGGTGTGCTCACAGCTTTTAAACAATGCACCTTTAATCTTCTTGGCACATGTCAGAGACATCTATTCTAAAACCAAAGTGACCTCGTCACCATTCCCACTAAACATGGTGTCTTTACAGTTGCTAAAGCAGGTCACCTGCTGGCAGTGAATACGAAGATTATTTAAATATAAAATTTTTAGTGTTTCAACTGACTATGAGCTGGAATCCTGCTATTTAGAAAGCAGATGACAGATGCCCAGGAAATTAAAGCAGCAACGTGAGAAATAACTTTTGCTTAGCAACAAAATTATCTACAACCTCCCAGGTTTAGCAAACTCAGTTATTGAATTTAGAAGCAATGTGGGATAGATTAAAAATCACATAGGAGAAATGGTTTGGATTTTCTTTTCTTTTTACCTTTCCAAGGATAGGAATTACCATTTTTCCTATTTTGAAGTGCTAGGGGAAGAAAGATTTAAAAATCACCCTTTGCCTTTCCCACAGATGAGAATGTGCTTATGTACACAGATGCCATATGCTGATAGAGCGCAGAGAGGTCTGTGAGGGCTCTGTCTCACCGTAGGATAACTTATGTAAGGCCGGGCCCCTGACAATAGCCTGTATCATCTATAGATTCAACGTCATTTTGGATACTTGGGAGTGGGGCTGGAGTTTCTAGTAGCAGACGAGTGGGTCACGTGGAGAATGAAGGCTAAGAAAATCATTAGAAATCTGTGAAATTCATGACTGCCCTGGCCTCACCTTCCCGTCCCCACCCAGAGGGGCAGAGAGTCCTGGCTCCATTTAATGGCTGTTTCCCAACCTCGCAGGCTTCAGTTTCCTCTACCCTATGAGAGGTTTGGACCAGCTCTTCCAAATAAGAATAAGCATTCACCAAGATACTGCTAATTGACTGATACCACCAGCCTTCTGGGGTTAAAGACCTTGAATGTCTTACTGAGATAACTACTTCAAAAGGGGGGTGATGGTCTTTTTTTCATTAGTAGTCCCATAAACAGCCTCTATACTCCAATAAGAGCAGGAAAGAACACTTAATCGCTCTAAAGAGTTTTCATATTAAAAATGATTCCAATTCTAAGAGTGAAGACATAAAAAGAGAGAACAGGAGAGATCAGAGGTCAAGATGAGGAAGGAGAGACAGGAGAAAACGTTTCCATGCCATTTAGAGAAAAGGAATATCTTTCGCTCTTTCTTTAGACGACCCAAACTCCATTTCAAAAACTATTTCTAGACAAAGGCTCTAAGACCCCCAGTGCTTCAAAACAAGCTCAGGTAGGATTAGTTCCGACAATATTTGAATTCACTTCTGGGTGTTGCTTCCTCTCAAAGGGTCAAATCAAACACAGCCATCGCTGCAGCTGGGAAGCTTTCAAGCCAGATCAACGCAGGGGTCAGTAACAGCAGCAAAATGAAGGCTGGGTTGTGGGAGGTCCCAAGACTAAGGCAAACAGCAGACAGTCTGGGAACAGGTCATTAGAACCCCCACTTCTTTTGCTATTGAACCACCTTATATATTCCAGCTGCAGCCAGGGACAAAGTATAGAATTACCAGCACTTCTGTTAGTATGGTTACTGGGTCACATTAATCTTTACGCAGGCTGAAAATATAAAGTCTTTGGTAGTCTTTAGCTAAAATTCAGGCCTAATATGTTTCTAGAGAAGAGAGAAAAAAAACCGTTAAATATGTAAAGTATTTGAAGTGCTTGCAAAAAAACGTGCAATGGATAACATCTCATTAAATTTAAAAAAAAGGGTTATTCTAAAGAGTATGCTATTGAAAGCAAATATATGTGCTATGGCTTAGCTGTCACAATGTTCCTTAAATAAAAGTATCAGGAAGCCCCAGATTAGCTAACTGAAAGTCAGTCTCTCTGGTCCTACGCATTAAGCTAACACAAAGTAAAGGAAATATTGTTTGTCAATGGCATATTGATTTCAAAACGATTTTCCCTTCTTATATAGAGACTGATATGTTAGAAAGAGACAATACTCTCAAATAATCAAAATACAAAGAACTATAAATACTAAAGAGAACTTCAATCACATCTTTAATGCCCCCCATGTATATGCAGCTGCTGTTTCCCTGTCTCACCCCAACCCTCTATAGATAGAAAATACACACCCAGCAATCCCCCTTCTGGGTATTTATTCAAAAGAATTGAAATCAGGATCTCGAAGAGATATTTTCACTATTGTGTTCATTGCAACATTATTCACAATAGCCAAGCTTTGGAAGGAACCTAAATACCCACTGCTAGACGAATGGATAAAGAAAATATGGTATATGCATACAATGATGGAATATTATTCAGCCTTAAAAAAAGAAGGAAATTCTGTCACATGCAACAACATGGATGAACTTTAAGGACATTATGCTGAGTGAAATAAGCCAGACACAGGACAAATACTGCATTATTCCATTTATATGAAGTATCTAAAGCAGTCAAACTCACAGAAAGCACAAAGTAGACTGGTGGTTGCCAGGGTTTGGGGACAGAGGGAAGTGGGGGGCCACTGTTCAAAGGTTATAAAGCTTCCATCACACAAGATGAAAAACTTCTAGAGGTCTATACATCATTGTACTTATAGTTAATAATTACTGTAGACTGAGACATTTGTTAAGAGGACAGATTTCATGGGTTTTTTTTTTTTCACAATGAGAAAAAAAAGAAAAGAAAATACATGGTGGGTAGGACACACTTAGTAAAAAGGCACTGAGGAAGGGAAAAACAGTCAACTGCTTATTAAGCTTCTGAATTTGAGCATGAAAGAAGAAAAGAAGCTAGAAACAGTATTTTCTCAACTGGGCTCCCTAGAACATTATTCCCAAGAGATGGTGCATTTTAAAAGAGTTCATGATCAAAAACCTTGTGAAAAATTGAAGTGTCTCCTTCGTGGATCTTCATAATGAAGATTAGTATATAAAAGATTCTAAGAAGCACGAGAATAAAGCAACCTACTTAACTTTCTTGAAGGAAGCATTTTCCAAACTCATTTGACTTAGAAAAAAGATTTTTTTTTATAGAATAGATATTAAAATCCCAAGGGACTCATGCTTTATGAGAAACAATTTAGGAAAATGGTGGTTTAGGGGCCCTAATTTTAGGAACGGATCCCTGCGTACTGAGAGCTCCTCCTTCTAGTTCAAAAACTCAAATAACCAACCAACTTTATCCTTGCCTTGCCTGAAATATTTAACTCCTTTTATCATGCGGAATTTCAATAAGACTGTCTAATAAGCATCTTCCAGAAAAGTTCAAATATTAGCCATTCATGGTTTCGTGTAAATCAGTATGTTATCAGTCCCACTGTGTATTAACAGAGCTTTACAATTTTCAAAAGCATTTTCATTGACACATGTACACACATATCCTTCTTCCAGCTACGTAATAAGTGGTATAGTTAAGACTAAACCAGATTGGCAGATGCTAGTTTGGTATCTTTTCTACTAGTAAAAAGGTCTCCATGGGCTGCGTTGTCAGACTATAATCAACGTTTACCACATGATGCATATCAAATTATAAACATCTGACTTACAAATTTCTAGGGGACAACATGACCAAGTTGTGCTAAGCAATAGTTGTGTATGGGGGGAGGGTACCTCAAATTTTTATAAAGAAATTGTTCATATAAGTCATGATTTTGTTAGACTAAGGGAGATTCAACTGATTCTACCCCTACAAATCTTCTCAGAATCACACAGAGTAGACAAAAGGATAGACAAATGGCTATATAAAAAGATCACTCATTTTCTAATGATCTCATTTTTCACACTACAAAAATCTTTCATATGTAAGTGACCTAGACTTGAGTTATAAAGAAAACTGGATTTAGCAGAGCTTTCACATCTTAAGTGTTCATTTGGCATCACTTCTAAAAATATCATTAAAACAGACAGAATGAGTACAGGTGCCCTCTTTTGCCCTCTTTGTACTTAAATACTTTAAACTGTTCCAGTTTTTCACAGAAACACTGTTCAAAGGAATATAAGCAAAATTTAATCCTAACCTTCTACTGAATTTCAGGTTCAAAATCTTTTCATTATGAGAGAAAAAATACTGGTAAAAACACCTTTTCTAGACTAAAGGGAAAAAAACAAACCTCCTCTAATTCTTTAAGTGGAAAATGCATCCAGGTGTTTATATCTATAAAAGGAACTTAAGAATCTCTACATGTGTGTCTTAACTAACAGCCACGCAGAACATTGGTAGTTTGGCACCTATGTTAATTTCTTTCTTTTCTTCTTCTTCTTCTTTTTTATTTTTTAGTGTTAACTTCAATTATTTTATTATCCTTATACTAAGGATTCCCAGTGGAACTGAAAAGGTACTTTCAGAGGACAAAAAGAGGCAACAATTAGCCTTGGACATATGATTGGGAACAGCACAATTTAAATGGGCCAGGCTCGGCAATACAATCTACATCGGTATAGCCTAATAACTTTCCAAAGCACTTTATTGTTGATCTGTGCAAGAAGCCGTAAAATAGTTAGGCTTGTGTTCTTCCTATACTACGAGACAATAAAATGAAGCCTCTAAGAGATGAAGTAATTTGCCAAGGTCATACCATAACTGGGAGAAGAACTAGGAGTGTAGCTCAGATCTCCCTGTTCCCAAGGACACTTTTTCACTGTAGCATGGCTTCCTGGGTGGTGAGGATTGGAGTGAATGTAGGATGTATCCCCTCCTTACTTATGGTCACAATACATAAATGCCCCACCCTACTAGTGTTCCAGGGAGCCTCTGTTACCCACGAGATTGTATCACGTCTCATGTATGTCAAGGCAGAAGAAACGCTGAGAACCACAGCGCCTGGTATTACACAACCTTGATATTGTCATTATAGGGACAAATTATCAGTTGGCTCAGAACTGGTGAATATTAGCCATAAGATATGTATAATATATGCCTTAAAGGATTTATTTCAAGATGTTAACAGTTTTTCCTTGGAAGTAAACACTGAAGCATGAATTGCATTTGTGTTATTTGTTTATTTATTTATTTATTTTCCCCACTCCTTGGGTCATTTATAACATCAATGTTCTGTAACAAGGGTCACTATGACATTAAAAATGCCAAATATTTTCACTAATATTATACGTAAAAATTTACATATTTTATATATTTATATATACACACATATACACACACACACTCATACACACACATCCACATATATACCAGGGATGCCAAAAAAAGTACACATTTTAAGAGATGTTATCTATGTACTACTTTTCGAAGTTGAATTACAGTAGCAATGTGTAGTATGACGTTCGCTCAAAAGATGGCATTAACCAAATGAATGCTGGAGTCATTTATTGTATTACAATTTTAATACAGTTTTTCCCCTTTCTTAAAATGTGTACACATGTATGTATGTGTGTGCCAGGTCACTGGTTCACACTGACTTGAAAAAGGTTTTACATGAAGACAACATAAGAAAAGTGAAAATCAAAAGCAAAACAAAAAAAAAAAAGCACAGAAAAATTTCAAACTCATTTAGTTAACGCTCAAAACGACCTACAGACACACTAGAAAGTGCTGATAACAAACTCCAGGTGTATACTCCGTCCTGTGCAGAATATGTTCATCTGAAAAGTTATGTGAAATACTGAAAGGTACACAAAACTCACTAAGGGGCCTATAATCTAACTCAGGGGTTCCTAACCTGAGTCTGTAGGCAAAGGACTTCATGAAAGAAGTGGGTCTGTAGAAACTTTAGACCCTGGCTGTGCAGCAAAATTCAGGGAGTTCCATGAGCAGAGGCAGCTCTGTTCTTAATTGACAGTCTTAATTGTCTTAAGAGTCTCCAAACCTCTCCTAGACTCTCCTCTGTTGCAAATATAGGTCAATATAGGGACCAGGTCATGCCTAAGGTTAAGTCCAACTTTAATGTACTATAAGTGTCAAAGAACACTTTCTGATATTCTAAACAGCAAAACCTAAATTTCTTTATTACTCGAGTGTTCTTAACTAGGTAGAAAAGGAAAGCTGTGCAAAGTGCCCTTTGGTGGCCAGTTGGATACGCCAAAGGTTTGTATACAAGGGCTGTATACAGTCAACATTCATTCAAGAACTCATTCATCCATCCCAAAATAAATAATGTGTATCTAACTATGTGTCAAGTAGTAAGTATACAGTAACAGAATGAAAGACATATATTCATTGGCCTCATGGCTTGTATAGTCTAACAGAGTAATGGACACTAAACCAAGCATTGCTTCATTACAGAGGTTCTTTAATGACAAAGGAATGGTAGATGGTATTATGAAAATGATCTATGGGGTTGATATAAACGCCACTGAAGAAAGGATTCCTAGAAATATCACAATAAAATAAATATCACAAGCTGAGACCTGAAGGAAAAGTGGGTAATTGGCAGGCAGAGGAAACCGTATGCATAATGACCCTGGAAAGTAGAGAAAAAAAGCTAGTTGTGACTGGTTCAAGATGAGGGAGAGCTAAAGCAGAAGACGGATGTCACATGAAGGGCCATGCAGGCAATGTTAATTAAGAATTTTGACCTTTATCCTAAGGGCAGGGCAGGATAAAAAAGTTTAAAAGATTTAAACATCATCGAAAGGCTTAAAAGGAGGAAGGCATTATTTACATTATGACTTTTAAAAGATTGTTCTGGTTTTCATATCAAGAATGAATTGGTGATGGGCTAAAGTTGAACTGGGGAGACCAATGGGGAAGCTACTCTAGGTGTCCGGGTGAGAGATGAGAACGACGCACACCAGTGTCCTCGATAGACTTGCGTGGTGGCTTCTAGCCCTTACTCTCCCATTTATCATCCTAATTTATTCTACATGTTTACTGAGTGTCACCCATGTGCCGAGCACTCCTATTCAGACCTCTGGGCACAGGTGGCCAACCCAGATCATGGCAGCTCTGTAAGGAACTACCATTAAAAGCCCTTCCACTTCTGTTTGTCCTCCCATTGCTAGACAGACCGTGGCAAAAAGTGTGCTCACTCCATCCAGTCCTATATTCATGAGGGACCCTAATTATAGCTAAAGCAGGAGTCAGACGTTTGCCCCAACAGCCTGCGCTACCTTGTTCCTGTGACTTCAAAGAGTACAGGTTACATAAGTAGGATCCCTTCCCTATAATGAGATGAGTAAACTTACAAAGAATAAATGCAGTCCCCCCACGTGCACTGCGGCTATTGTTCAACTGATCCGCTTATTGCAGAGTTCAAGGCTGTACATTAAAACACCTCTTCCTGTGTTCTAAAATTGACTGTGGTGATGGTTGTGGAACTATGTAAATATACTGAGAACTACTGCCCCCCTTTTCTCCTGCCTCTCCCCCCACCCCACTGTGGTTCAAGCCGTTGTCTCTCAGTCTAGTTGTGTAGGACACAGCTGCCTGGCCCATGTTGGTATTATGAGCCTTGCGCTCACCGCCCTCTCCTTGGTCAGCCAGCTGCTCACAGCAGCTCACAGCAGCCCACGGGAGCTCGCAATGGTTGCCAGCCACTCACTGCCCAGCTCACGCCAACCTCCGGCTGATCACAATAGCCCAGCTCCAGGGAGAGAGCTGTTGTTCACAATCTTAGCTGTAGAGGGCGCAGCTCACTGGCCCATGTGAGAACCGAACCGGTGACCTGGCGTTAGGAGCTCGGCACTCCAACCACCTGAGCCACCGGGCCAGCCCAAACCACCTCTTTCTTAAAGATAATGACACAATGGATGAGTGAAACGACAGCAGAGACGGGAATGCCAAAGCTTCAGGGTTGACAGCTCCTATAAATGTTGCATAGTGACATACCTTATTTTATGCTCATAAAGCCAAAATGTCTCTAAGATGGTGAGAAGAAATCAAATCTATAAAGGTTGCATTCTCACCATAAACCACTGCATCTAAAGCTTAACCAAAGAGCAATAATGATGATGATGATGATAATAATAATAATAATAAAAACTCTAAAGAGATGTCTTTTTGGAAAAAATTTGGTTGGACACCAAAGAGGTAAAGGAAATATACCAGTCAAATTCTTCTTCATGTACCTCCCACAGTTTACCTGAGAGCACACACCTCAAACAGCTCTAGAACTTCCATGGTTCCAGGCACTGCTGTGCTGCAGGTGGCCCTCTCCCACTCTATAGGGGTCAAACAGTGAAAGGAGTAAGGGCTGCAAACAGGAAGCAACTGGCCTTAAAATTCCATCTAAAGTTTTTTTTTTAAATTCACTAATTCCATTGAATCTGCATTTATAATGATGCAGACAGCAGAGGAGGCCCCTCTGACCAGAAAGGTAGTGAAGGTTGATGCTATTTAAAATAGTCAAGGTCTCGGTTTAAAGGCAACTCTAGGCTGACACCCAAAGGAAGGAGAAAAAGACTATAGCATCTTGGAATTTGTAATAGCAAGGAAAAAGGATTATGGACACAGGTGAACACCTGCGCCTGTCTTTTAGGACATCAAGTTTCAAAATCTTAGCTAAGAGACGACTGCTAAAATCCTGGAGGGATTATTTAGGGAAGAAGGAACGCCTACGGACAGAAACGCTGTAGATAATCAAGAACATAGCTCCTGAGAAGGAAAAAGCACATTCCCTAAGGAAATAGTCATGTGATTATACACAACCTGAGCGCTCTGGGAAGCTCAAATTTAAGCTTTACGAGATAAATAAAAACGAAAGATAAATAAAAACGAAACTCGGAATGAACCTTAAAAGGCATCTATGAAGGGTGCAGTTAACAAGCTCAAAATGCCAGAGACGACACAAGAAGGGAATGTGGCTGGCTATGTTCAAAGCAAGAAATTAAGAAGAGGACAGAAGAATAGTTTGGGGGAAGGAAGTGTAATATTCACAGAATAGTGAAAAAGGAGTCCAACTCAAGATGGAGGCTGGTTTCCATCTTTCATACTGAAAAAAAGAAAAAACCTGGTCTCCATATTGGTCAGAGCAAATAAAGAGCGTGACGATGGGGCAGGGGAGGGAAGGGACTCTGCCACTTTTAATGATTTCCAAGTCTCCCACTTAGACGACACTCATCCCAGGGCACTAAAGGACAGGACAGGTCCCTTTTAGACACCACGTGGCTGGAGGTGGCATTCTTGTGACCACAACAGTCCCACTATGCGTGTGTACAGTGCGTGACATTGTGTATACTGCTTTCTTGTTCATATCTCTTCTGGGCTTCTCAACAATGTGGTGGAATACACAAGGCTATTCCTACTGCCCTCATTATACACTGACACTCAGAATTTAAGTGACCCGCCCAAAGTCACACAGCCCACGAGGAACAAAACCAGCTCTAGACCCAGCAATCTGACTCTGGCCCAGAACTGTTTTCACTAACCAGTGTACCTTTTCACTACAAAAATTCGTGATATTAACGACATCAGTATTACGTGCATTTGTAGCAAGATGAACACTGTAAACCAGCAAGTGCTAGTTAATGATCTACCCAACTGCCATCCAGCTCTGGCTGTTCAACCCTCAAACCCCATTCAATCCTTAGACGTCCCCTGGAGGGAGTTACAGAGGAGGACCGGAGGCTCCTGGCATTACCTAATTTGCTTGGGTTCACCAGTGACTAGTGCAGCAAAGGTTTAAATGTGCTGGAATCTGTTCGAACTCCAAACTCCATACTCTTCCCATTACAACTGGCTGCTAGCCTGAATGTCAATCAAGGACTACTCTACTACTCTAACATATGGAAGGCATGCGTAAGCCAAATATGGTGAGTAGCAAACAGTCAATGGCTTTCCTGAGTCCTGAAAAGTTTAAAGTCCCAAATACATTTTCATAGCATGGCCTATGATTATGCTAACAAACCAAATTTTTTTTGACTTAGTTTTAAGACTTACGGGAAGAAATACTAAGGGTCTGAGCACAGCAGGGGTGACAATAGGGGTAGGCAAGAAAACAAATAGTATCTGAATGCACTGTGATTCTTAAAGAGGCTTAAAATTACCATAATCCTCCGAGTACTTCCCTCCACTAAAGAGGCGTCCAAAAGATTGTCAGGATGGGAGCAAAAGGAAGATAGAAGCATGAGGAAATGGAACCTTCTTTTACCATCTCTAGGACCTACCTCCTGCACAGTCTGAAGTTCTGGCTTCAGAGGGGAACAAAGAAAGCTACTTCCACACAGGTGAGCGCCTAAGCCTCTTCAGGTTAAGTGTCCTGCTGGGGACACCAGCGGCGATGGGTGCGGTAGCAGTCTAAATGGAATGCAATCTGGTGTCTGACTCACAAAGGTAACAGGCAGAAGGAAATCCACCACACGAGCATCAGGAGTTAAGAGAGCCCTTCAAGGAGCACCATTTGTCCATTTGACAAAGGTTTATCGAGCACCTGTAGCTACATATCAAGCAATGGGTACGCCATGGGAATGGAGTGAGACAGAGCTTACACAGTCTGTGGGGGGATTACTGTTACAAAAGGGGGAACTCAGGATGCTCAAAAACTAGGAATGGAGTCAAATCTTTATCACCCCTCTGAGTTTCCAATAATTCAAAAAGTGTTTCAAAATTCTGAAAAAGGTTTATTCATTTTAATTTAAAAAACCAACCAGCCAACACTACTCATTTTGAATAAGCCAAGTGATGTAGCAAATAGGTTGTTCATTTTAAGCCCTGGCTTTTATAATTTGATCAGATATATCTCAATAAAAACATAATCTTACTGAATATTAAAAAACAACAACCCATCACTAATGGATACTTCACCTCCTAAGAAATTTAAACCTGCTACACAAAACTAGTCAAAATTGACCACAGAGTGTAGGTGAAATTTTATCACAGAACGTATTTACTACTTTATTTATTCTAGTCCAGTGTATCCCCCGCAAGAATATCCTTTGCTGGAAATGTTAAGACCATTGCACAACTGCATAGGGAGTGGTCCAGACTTGATGCTATTCTCCTACTTGCTCTTTTAATCTATTAACATAGGTTCCAGATTAACACCTAGCAGCTCCTATCCCTACCCGCAAGCTTCCAAACGGTGGCAAGGCTGAGATTTAAGGGATCCAAACCTGTGTGCGTCCATAAAACCAAATGAGCACACCAACTCCCTATGATTCTACCTCACGTCCCCTTCTTAGATCAGAGGTAGGGAAACTGAGTGTCTCCGGTGGCCAGGCAGGTAACACCAATGAGCAGAGGCAGGGAATGCAAATGCATATATGGTATGAGCAGAACTACAGGGAGTTGGACAGGGGACTGGAGGGGAGAGCAGCTATTTGGTTCCAATGGATGCTATTACGTGTGATCTGGCAATTTGAAGAGAAACCAGAACTTCAACATTTGACGTATGCTCCTGAACATTGACATTACATGTTAGTCCAAGCTTGTTTGTTTTCAGACCATCACATGGATCAAACAGGTCACCAGCTCTCCATCCTCATTAATACACTGTTGGCATCATCTTTTGAACAGCACTGGTTAATATGCGACATTCTGCAGGGTTATTTTCATAAGTGTAACATTGCCCTGGGGATGAGTGAGGTAGGAGGTTCATTAACACCTTACATACCAAGGGTGCTCTCTTTCAGGCAGCCTCGCTGGACTCATGGACTAGCGCCATGTAAGGGAGAGCTGCTCGCTTACAATCACAAGGTGCTTTGCTTCCCAGGGACCCACCGAACAAACCTCATTTCTTTTCAGTTGCTTACCCGTTTGTCAATGTCATTGTGTTGGAGCTGCACAAAGCGAGCGCTGATGGCTGCAATGTAGCTCTGCTGATTGGAGAACGCCACGCGGCCAGCACCTTTCGGGTACTTCAGCTCTGGGTCCGTATCAATGCCAGCATAGCAGACACCACCGTACAAACGGTCCATGATCATTGCCAGTTCAACTGCAAGAAAATAAACACAATTCTATATAAATGTTTAGAAGGCACTCTTGCCCAGGGGAGAGAAGAACTATTTAAGGATCATGCAGTACAGTGTAAAAAAGGAAAACCCATGTTAAGTATCTTCAAGAGTGTCCACATCAGTCTTACAACTCAGGTAGGATATTTAAAAATAAAATGAAAAAAAAAATTAAGAATTCACACACACACACACGAATTTATATCATGAGAACTTCAGCAACAGTATAAAGGGAAAAATCAGTCAGTAATCCTCTTTTCTAATTTCTAACTGCTTAGTCCACTGGAGTGGGCCCTGGGTAGGCAAAGCATTTCACAGTGCTCTAACGAGTTAATAAGAAGCAGCCCTATTTACTGACCTCGAAGACTGAAAGTAATTATAGAGTCACACTGTTATATTTAAAATTAAGCTATAGAAAGAATTAACTTCTCGTTTTAGCGAGAAGCAATACATTTACAGCCTTAAAGTAAATCTCTACAATTAAAAAAAAAAGACTTTTCGAGTATATTCTATCCCAACTGAGAAATCTGCATACTAACCTCCCATACTAAATTCTAATAAAACTAGTAATGATAATAGCAGCAACGAACATTTACTAGCACTTACAATGTGCCAGGAAACACTAAGGTTCTCCAAAGGCGGGAACAACATACCCATCCTGCACCTGCCATAAATCCAGAGGTCTCTTCTGCAGTCCTTGCCACATTCTTCCTAAATGTACCTTTATACTGGTATATTTACAAAATCCCTTTTGTACAGAAAGCATTTGGAAATCGAACTATCCGAAGGTCTGATATTCTAAAATTATCTTCACCATAAAGGTACCATGGAGAGAAATGTAGCAGTTACTCACCTCGATCCAAATTGCCTGAAGGTAATTGTTTACTTGATACTGGACGGCACCTCCTCCAGGTATGACCACTCCTTTTCATGGTTTAAATCCAAAAGACTTAGCCCTACCCCTGGGGAATGACCCAAGCACCCACTTCCATCAAACACCTACATGTGGTACTTGGAAAGAAGACAGCAAAGGCCGGTAAGGACCTGGGCCCCAGCCAGTGTGCAAAGACCATCACACAGTCGAGCCCACAGGTGTCAGTGTCTGGGGAGAAGAAAAGCAGCACGACCTGGTGGAGCAGAGGAAGAACTCTGCAGTACATACGAGGGCCGAAGGGGCTGAATGGTATAAGAAGCCCGCCAGACTTTTAGGAGCAGAAGGAAAGCCAAGTACTACTGGGTTCCTGTAGTAGGACGCTGCTGAGGCAGCAAGAAAAGCTCTGTCACCATGACAGAACGGCTGTCTTTCTACTTAACTTTTTCAAAATTTCTCCCCAAACCAGACTGCCTAATATTGGTGACTGTTGTATAAGTGCCTGTTTTCAATAGGAAGAATAACCTGCAACCAACAGGTAATTTTCAGAAGGTGAGAAAAGAAGATAGCAATCACTAAGCCAAAGAATATGTGCCATTAAAAACAGAACAACAGAAAGCTATCCGTTATCCCATTATGATCATAATTACACAGTCACACCAGCAAAGGGACCATTACTGATGAGAGCTCAAGGAAACACTCACTGCAGTCTTGGGGCAGGATCCAGGAATCACGTTCTTTCAAATAATGCAGTAAGAATGGTGCACATACCCTGAATATCAGAGTTCAGTGGGTCTTTCCTCCCAACCACCTCTGATGGCTTCAGGACCTCCTCACAAGGCTAATGCTGTTCCAGTCAGAGACCAAGAAACTGAAGGTAGAATTGATTGCAGTCATTAATGAATTTCCCTTATTAGTCAAATGGGCTTAGTAAAATAAGTAACCTCAGGGCCTGGAAATTAAACACTATTTTCCAAAACCTGGCTTCCTCTGGATTAGAATAAGAGAGTAAACACTCCCTTAGCCTGGTGAATGGCCAGGAGAAGAATGCTAGCAAGAAACTGAATGACACTTGTCTTCCACCCTTGGGAAAAACTCAAGGAAGTATCTGACTTAGAAAGAAGGTATACCAGCTGTAAGCTTGAAACTCTAGCTGAGGAGAGTTATACACAGTTCTTCTACAGCACAGTCATCTTAAAGGAATCTTAGGGGTCCTCAGATGCCGGAGAAGGTGCCTTCCACAAGCACAAACATTCTATTCGTAAATCTAGCTGCCGAAAAATCGTCTTCATGTGCCAAAGATTAGGTCATGACTGATGTTGCTGGCAGTTAAGTACTGTTGATAGGAAGCAGAAACCCTCAATCACTTATTCTGTTTATGAAAATTAATTATAAATAAATCATTTCCACTGGTAAGTTTATATACATTTTCTTGGCCACCAAAAAGTCTGCAGACATTTGAACCAACGAAATCTCACCCAAGTGTAGGGCAATTTATTGAGAAGCTAAAAACAACCAAAGTCACGAAAGGAAGTTTTTTGGGGGAAGAGTATGAAGATTTCCTATCTTTCTATCCTAATCTGCATTTTAACTACCAAAGGTCTAATCACCCTTGAAGAAAAGTAAAGAATGGTCAAACAACTGCTGTTTGTATTTGGTCCTTTACTCAATCAGCAAGTCTTCACTAAACATACACTTCCTGGAGGCTAAGCTCAAACACCAGAGGGATGTCACTTAAGTACAAAATAGTGTCTAACTATTGAGAAAAGTAACCACTTGGTGAAAACTGCTTTAGGGGGGAAAAAAGTAATTTAATGCACACGCTACATAGATGACTAACAGAAACACAGAACAAGGCTTCCTCAAGTCCTATAAATTTTCAATCTGAAAAAAAAAATGTATATAGAGGATACAGACTCACCTACAGATCTCAGAATGTACAACCACTTTTACAGACCAGGTTTTAAAGGATTCTTTAGAACGAGTGTCATCAGTTACTACAGGAAAGAGCCATATAAAGTCCCTTCCTCTGATGGGGTGGGGGAAGCTGAGACAAGAAGAGGGCTATTATTTTGAGAGAGGAAAGAAAAGTGGAAGAAAGGCAGTAAGGATGAGGCAGAAGTCAAATAAAACCTTCATGGGTTTATCTATATCTTGTGATCTCATCTCTGCTCATGAAATGTGAGTCTTTGATCAAAGATGCATCTTACCTGGAAAATGTAGTTAAACCACCTACTAAGCCTAGGATAGTGAATCCTCATTCTAAATCATTCTCCGTAGAGGCCAAGAAGAGGGTAGGACCGTAACGTTTAACCTGAGGAAGATGAAGCTACTGGAGCAGAGCATACTGGTGGGGGCTGGAATGCAGACAGATGGAGGTGACACCAGGCACAGACAGAGTCCACGAGGAAGTCAGGAGTCTCCTGATGTTTTCCTTCCTATCCAGACAGTGTTCACAGGATCTGTCTGGTCACCACTGGGGTAAGAAGTCAGCAGGTCTGGTAGCTACATCCAAGCGCGTTATGCATTTTGGATAAGATGCTCTGGCTCCTAAGACAATTCAAATCATCCCATGAACCAATCTTTCGTCACAGCAACACGACTTTGAGTGTAACCCACACACTGCTCTTATGATGAGCTTCCCTGTGCCACATACTGGAGAGGGAAGCAAGAAGACTGCAGTTGTGTGTAGCAGAGAGCATTCTCATGAATTGCTCTGGATTAGGGGAACTGTTTCTCTGAAGTGGAATCTGAACCCTAATTATGATTTCTTGAATTTGCTCCTGACTGGAACTGAAGCTCACCAGAGAGGAAATCATGATGACGCCCCAACCCTGCCCCACTCTGCACCTATCATTTAATTAGATTTCAAAGTCAGCCATGAGGCAATGTCTAAGGCTGAGATACTATGAGAACCAAAGGGAGGAGAGCAGGAATGAGGATTCCTGAGGGAAATAGCAACACATTCATCTTTCCAGATTCTAAACTGTGAATCTAGAAGCCACATTTCTTCTCTTTGGAAATAAGAACACAGCAGACAGGACAGAGGCATAAGGCACCTCAGAATGATGACGAGGTCTGGACTTCTGAAAGAAAGGAAGACTCAAGTTGAAGGTGGACTTTCTAGGTTTACCACAATTGCCACATTGGTTCACAAGGGCAGTTCACACAGCTTAAGTGCAGGAAATGTGCTCATAAGCTTTCACTCTGTGTCAGATGTTGGGAAGTTATGAATATTTTCAAATAAGTGGTATGAACAACCAACTAAGTCTGAGAAATTGTGTGTTTATCTTGATGAAAATCAGACTGGTACAGACTTGACTGTTACTCCTGTTACAGAGACAACATCTCAGATCTCACTTTGATAAAGCGGCTTCCTTGTGTGCGAGGAGCCCCAAACTTGACTTCTGGAGATCTGAATTTGAATCTTGGCTTTCTTACCCATCGTGGCCTTGGCCAATCACCCCCCATTGAACTCTGCTTCCTTATCTCTAAAATGAATTCTACCACTTACACACTTACAACTTGATAGGATTGTCACGAGGATTAAATATATGTGAAAGCACACTGCTGAGTACAGAGTGCTGCTCAAATGGCTAGTTGTGTCCAGGGGTTGTCCTTCCCTCTGCTCATAAATCTTTGCTTAACATGAACTTGGCCTGGTTTCTGCTTCATAAGCACCAATTCATCCCCGTCTTACTTTGGCTTTATGCTAATGCTTCCCAACCCGAGACTGATATGGCAAAGTTTGGCGTCAGCTGTAGGGGAGAATTTGTTATTTTGTGTGTGTGTGGGGGGGGGGGCGGGGGGGACATAAACACATACTAATATTAGAAAATCCTTAACCTAAATGCAATCGATCAAGTCAGTATGCCAAATCTGGAGTCTATCTGGGACAACTCATACTGAACTTGGGACTTGGTGAAACCAGAAGTTTCTATTGCTGAGAAACTTGATATAAGATGCTTTCTGCCTGCTACCACTTCATAGAACAACAACAAAAAAGATACAATACTCCTATTTCCTAAATCACAAATCAGGATGTGATTCCTAATACATGAGTTACCAGAATGTCTGTGCAGAATACTTGAAAAAAATTTCAGGATGAGTGTTCTCTGGATGTATGACATATATCACTGAATATTTACTTCAAATTTTTACTTTTCCTGCACAGAAAAGCCATCCTCACAACAGTCAGAGGGCAAAAAAAGGCAGAGAGGGAAATGTCAGGATTCATCACAGAATATTAGTAGGGGGGGGGGAAAACAGGAAAGAATAAGCAGAGCAATAGTTAGCAAAGACGGGAGACCCGCAAAGCTGACAAGCAAATCGCAGCGAGGCTCCAGGGACTCAGATGAGCAATCTCTCAAGACTGATCTTTTCTGTCAGAGGAAGTCACGAAGTGGAAGAATAGCTCACATGTCTCTGATCAGAGAGGACTGAGGGTTTTTCAAGTCTGAACAAAGTTGGAAGTGGGTGGGTTCCAAAGATTGATCACTGAGGCAGCACTCAAATTAGATGTCTCAGCCCAGAAGCTAGAGTCAGAGAATACTCATGTTTATAAACTGGGGGAGAGTAAGGGATCAATGCTTCACTCTCCACTTTTTCCTGGTAGCCTCTTCGTAATCCCCAAGCCTGGCACTTACTTCCTCTCAGAGCAAAGAGATGCATTCTAGAGAGCTCCTAATGCTACAGGGGTATGCAATCCTGTACTGAGATTCAGGAGGACATGTTGTTTGCATCACTTGAACGAAGAGTGAAAACATGGCTGTTGTACCTCCAGGTGGAGAATGAGACAGACTACCCCTTTCCCTGTACTGACTCTCTGAAGAATAATGCAAATTTTAGCCACATGGTGGCATGGTGAGTCTACCTGTAGCCTTTCCTAGCACGGGGATGGGAAGAGGTGAGGAGTGGAAGGAGAACAAGACCTGAGAAACCAGGACTTCAGGAAAACGGTCCTTGGCTTGCCATTGCCACTGTCACTGACGGGAGTGATGGAAGGGGCAGGAGACAGTAGGAATGTATATCATTTGACCTAGAGAAACCAACAATCAGGCAATATAGCTTTGGGCAAACTCATCTAGATTTTTCCATTGATACTTTCCCATTATCAGGTTAATTTTTCTAGGCCTGTGATTTTTTTCCAACCTGAATTTTAAAAAGGCTTGTCAAAGGATGAGAAGAAGCAACCTAAACTCAGGCTAATACTGCTTAAAACAGGTTGCTTTGCTTCTTTAGAAGTGCTTGGGTATTTCTGTTTGGTGGGGTAAGGACTATATTTATAATAATTTATCAGTAACAATGGTCCTGTCTTACAGTGGGAAATATCAAAGATAAAAAGCCTCACAAGATACAAAGGAATCATTCTGGAGTGATAACATTTTAGTCATTACACCATGTTAAAAGACCACTTATGGCCCAGGACAAGGTGAAAAGCAAGTTGGACACTTACAATCCCACCTGTTGAGCACTGTCACCCATCTCTACTCCAGGATCACCCTGTATAGTGCCTGAAATAGTTTTAAGACTTTTCAGAATTCCATAACCACAACATCCCCTGGAAACAATAAAAAAACGCCCTGATGTATTTAAAAACGAAATTTGAGGAACATTATGTTAAAGAGTATAATTTAGTATCCAATTAATTGAGTTAGCATTCTATTAATTCATTTCTCATTTTCCTCTGTTCTGAAATCTCTGTTTGCGGATGGTGGCCTGTTTGACTCGATAGTGACATATTCACTCCGTTTGGTATGACACGTACTTGCTCAGGGCCAGTAATACAGTGGATGGCTCAATAAATGTTTATTGTTCAAGTGAAGTGCACTGCATTCAATTCAAGATGGTCTAGGAAAGTCACAATGAATTCCTTTAAAAAATAGCCTTCTATTCCAGTCCATAAAAGTCAGTGTGTTCCAAAGAAACCCAATTCTATACACATGGGTAAAAGCTGCAGAAGTGAACTCTTTCTGTTTAGATTACATGGCATCTAAGCTGGAAGTCTTGGATAGATAGTAAAATTCTAAGAGGCTGATAGAGATTGTTTAGCCATCTAGAAACTAGCTGCAATTATGGGAGGTGTTGGCATGGGGGAACATTTCCATTAGATAAAATGATTGTAGATTATCCACATAACTGTAAAAACTTGCTTTTTTAAAAAAATACATTTCACTGTAGGTTTATTTTTTTTAAACTTTTATTTATTTGTGTTTTTCCAGGACTCATCAGCTCCAAGTCAAGTAGTTGGCTCATCTAGTTGTGGAGGGCGCAGCTCACAGTGGCCCATGTGGGGATTGAACCGGCAACCTTGTTAAGAGTACTGCGTTCTAACCAACTGAGCTAACTGGCCGCCCGTAAAAACAAAACTTTTAAAACGAAAAAAATTTTTTAGCTTAGCTTTAAGAAAAAAAGAGAACTTCAAGACTTATAAAAGGTGTACAGTAGGGAACACAAAATCCTACTTCTGATGAGAAAACTAAATATAATTCTTGTCTAATCCTGATCTTGCAATATCTTGCAGACACAGAATGCTAAAGAAAGAATATGATTTAGCATCTTGGGTTTCCTGTTCTGTGGGGTCAGTGTGATCTTAGAACAAGAGTGAAAAATAGATCTTTAGAGGATTTATAAAGGGAAAATGATATAAAGGAAAATGACCTATCCTTTCAAATAATAAAAACAGGAAAAATAAAGGGTAAATAATAGAAAAGGGAATTTAGTTTATATACTATTGTGTCTGTGACTTAAAATAGACATAGGAGGCTAAACCCAGTTCTGCTATTTTTATAACTGTGGGACTTTTTCTTTCAGATTTTTTTTTTTTTCAGATTCCTATCTAGGAAAAAAGGAGAGGAGCTATAACATTAAAACTAATTTATACTTGCAGTTAGTTGCAAAAAGGATAGCTAGAATATTAGCAATAAATGTCCATTTTTGTAGAATACATATGTAGTTAAGACAATCAAAGGGGATTTTTCTTCCCCTCCACTCGTAAACATAACATTAGTTAGAAAAAGTCAGGAATATTCCACAACGTCCCGCCCACATTTTGCTTTTTTAAAGCACAAGTAGTTTAGAAATGAAGGGCTTCATTTGCCCTCATCTAATATGCTCATGTTTGAGTTAGCCATTCCTAGACTTTCTTCTCTGACAGCAGATCATGGAAAAGGGTGGGGAGAATTCTGCTTTTCGTTCAGCATAGTTTTCCATTACAATGAGAATAAGACTCAAAGATATTTGACTTCCTGAAATACCACAAAATTACAAACTCCACAGTCACAATTAATGTTTTAAAGTCCTTCAAAATGGAATGATGAATATATCTTTATGTGGGCCTAAAGTTAACTTTTAGAAGTAGATTGGAGTTGAGATTTAAATATGTCAGAAAGGTTGAGGAATATTTATAATTAAACACTCATCAAAGTCACAGAGCCAAATTGCTGTAGGTACATTTTACATTTTAGAACACTGTTCTCACAACTTGATTTTAATGATCTCTGCTTTTTCTTTTATTTTTTAGGTAGAACTAAGTCTACTTTACAAATAACAGAGATAATGTTGCACTTTCGCAACTACAGTGGCAAAGGTAACCTTATTTTTTTCATCTTACTTTTAAAAAATAAACTCAATTACTTTAAGCACTTAAAATATGTAGTTCCTACAAATAATTTTATTATATTCCCCTGGCAATAACACTGATCCACAACTGATTAGATTTGTCTTTGGATTTAAACACTGAAGTCATCAGCTCAGCATCACTTCAAATGCTCTAGTCAATTATGATTCTGCCCCATTTCAGCAGGCACAATTATTTCATCATTGGAAAGGAACTTAAAAAAAAAACACAACAAAACAGGGAAGCTTTATAAAAAGTCATAATAAAGATTCTCGAATAACTCATTTTTCAAACTGCATAAGAAAAAAATAGGAACCTGTTTCAGTTGGAAAGAGTTCAGTCTGATTCCCAGTGACATAACTCCCAGCAGTGGTTTGGCTCGTCACTGAGTA
This sequence comes from Rhinolophus hipposideros, assembly GCF_964194185.1. Classification (NCBI taxonomy): domain Eukaryota; kingdom Metazoa; phylum Chordata; class Mammalia; order Chiroptera; family Rhinolophidae; genus Rhinolophus; species Rhinolophus hipposideros. The sequence continues at coordinate 29,976,849 of NC_138061.1, read as the reverse complement.
AGTGGGCACACAGCTGCACTGGACAGATTTCTGATGGGACAACTTCTTTTGCTGTCATACATAACAATGCTAACTCGCATAAGAATGCACACTGACAAATGTACTGTTATTATTGTTTAAATATGTGGTTGAATAGGAAAGCACTAAATAGAATTCATCCTTTCGAAATAACATTTTAATGAAATTCACTCTTGCACCAGAAGGAAATAGAGCATTCGGGAGAAACCATTTAATTTTGAGTCAGCTCAATGAAACTGACATGGCAGCCTTCTTTTTGGAGACTGTGTATATATAAATGACTGGAAACCTAGAAAATATTGAAGACTAAATGCATTGGGAATTTTGTTGTTGTTGGTTTTGTTGTTGTGGTGTTACTATTTCCACTCACCAGCTCGAAGGGGTCGTGGAACTCCCCCAACAAAGATAGTTTTTCTGGGGTCCAAAGGCTGAGAACCATCCATTACAAAGTCACTGTCACTTAGGTTCCATGGTCGAATTTGCACCTGAAAAAAAGTCGTTTACTTGGTCCTTACTTCATTTCCATCAACCCCAAATGAGAATAAGGTGACTAAAGACAAACCCACTGATTTGTGCATTTTACAACATACACAACCCAAACAAAAATCCAGTTATTAGTTAATGTAATCTGCATTAAGTGCCTTTCAATAGAACGCCTGGGGTATGTACTTGTAGGTACTATACTCAACTCTAGACATACTCGTATACCATGAAACCTTCAGAAAACACCTGCGGCTTAGAAAAAAAAAGCAGTCTTTTAGAGACAGATTCTGGGTTTTGAATCAGATTCATTTTAGCACTCTTTATAACCTGTCACAGAACAGCACTTAGCTTTTTAAGAGCTCACCTAAAGGAAGGGAACAGGAACGTTAGAAATGTGTTCTAAAAATTATCTGTATGTCTGGCTTTTAAATTCTTATCACCCCCTAAAATTAAAACATTTATCTTTCAGCAATATGCTTTAACATAGATTAGCGCTCATCAAGTTCCCACAGAATTACCAGCAATATCAAATACTGAAGTACACAGAGTTAGCTACATTTGATTGATCTGATTTTCCAAAACAAGTCTGGTTCGATAAAGGCAAGCCTAGAAATTGAAGTAAATTTTCAAAGAGTAGAAAAAGATATTTTTATGACATATTTTTTCTATTTGGTAATATCTCTGGACTGGAAATCTGACTTCCTGTTCTTAGTTCGTACTGTTTTATCAAATAATAAAAAACAAGGTATTTCATCAGAATCTGAACCTTAAAACATATCCCTTTCAATACATAACTGAATTATAAAACAAAAGCTTAAAACAATACCAAACACAACAAAAACACAAACACAAAAACCCCTCCCATACCGAAAAAGGCGAGTTTCAGCACCACCTGGAAAACCAACCAGTCACGTAACTGGCGATGTGCTCTAGGAAGTGGAATTAGGATAGGAAACAAAACAGTTGAATTTTCATTTCCTTAGTATCAATAAAATTCTTCGTTTTCCCCACTACTCAACTGTCAATACTTAATGCAAGGAAACACATAAGAAAATTTCTTATGTGGCTTGGCTTATATTCAAGAGTACTCCCATTTGAAAGGTAGTAAATCTGCCAATGACACTTTCAAAACACTTTGAATCAACTCTAAAACTGGCATTGCTCAGAGACAGTCTGCGCATTCCTTGTGATTGCTACAAAATTCACCCCCACCTAACTTTTTGCCTTTTACGACACAGTTGCCTTCACTAGTTAGCCAGAGGCTATAAAATCTCCATTTCTTTCCTAGATCCTGAAAACTTGGACCTGCTTGCAATACTGTAAACATTTAGCCACTGGCCCCACCTATACTGCATGGGGAAAAAAGATTCAGTTCTTTCCTTGTAAAATTTGCTCTGACTAAACTATCATTCCCTTGACATTTACCACAAAGACAGATTCACTAATACCATAAAACACTCCTTTGAAATGCCTTCATTCAAGGCAATTAGTTCATAAGGTCTATAAAGGTCTAATCACTGTGCCGTACACCTGAAACTAATATAATATTGTATGTCAACTGTCATTGAAAAATAAATTTAAAAAATAAAAGCCAAAAATGCCTTCATGAGGGCCCATTATTAATTCTTAATTAAAAACACAATTTCTTGACACTGTAAGAACGAGAATTCTAACGTCATCAATTAAAATAAAAGTAGGAGGTATCTTTTTCTACACAGAGCCCTGTCTTATAGCTTCTAAAGCCGTGAAGGCAGCTTCAGGACCTGGTAAGGTAACTCCAATCACTTTATAATTGAGTTTGATCCTGGATCACTTTGTTTTACAAATGAAAACAATTCCTGTGTATCCATAGTGATCTGGTTTCATTTAATCAGAGGTACAGAAAATGCTGCCTTTTATCATCGCTGTAGGTTCCTACTGCTGAAAAGAACTCTGCGGAAGCTCTCAAACCTTCCTGCTGAGAGCTTTCATGACTGTCTCCTCCACCTCCAGCCCTGCCCCCGACTGATCCCACCCTCACTTCATTACGTCACATACAACCCATTCTACTACCCTCTTTTTGACATTATAGATTAGATAAAAATACAGGACGGAGTCTCAGGAGACAGTGAGGATTAACCCTATTCATAAAACCCACATTTCCCTGCTACCACCAGAAAACAGCTTCTCAGAGCTGGCACCACTGCAGAATCAGACAAATATCAATATAGGCCAACATTAACCACTCTACACTCTGAGCAAAAAGTAATGCTGTGGTCTTGTTTGCACGGAGAAGTTCCACTCACAGTTTGGCAACTCTCTGAAATAGAAGCCCACACGCACACAGGACATGTTCTCCACAGTCTGAGGTTTATTCTCAGGGTTCGATACCCATGTTCTATATCTGACTTACTCTTTAAATATATTTTCTGGTCCTTTGAATATTATTTTCCACACTCACATGTTTCTCTACTTTTAAATACCATATTTTATAAGCTGACTCAAATATTTTATAGAAAGGGATAAAACATAAAGAACTACTGTTTAATTATCTTTGTGTCTTTAGTAATTAGTTTTGAAAATGTATGAAATTGGAACTCTGTCCTAATTCAATATAAATTTACCCCAGCAATAGAACTTTACATAGACAGGGATCAGTGTGTGTGTGTGTGTTTGTGTGTGTATGTGTGTGTGTGTGTAAGAGAGAAAGAGAGAGACAGAGAGAGAGAGACTCTCTGGTTTGGTTACCACACAGCTCACAATGGAATGTTGTGTTCCATAAGCACTTCTGAGAGAGACAGAGAGAGAGAGAGAGAGAGACAGAGAGAGAGACAGAGACAGAGACAGAGACAGAGAGACAGAGTATGTGTGCGTGTGTGTAACAGCTCTTGTAGTATATTCTTAAATAGGCTATATTCTGGGCAGGAAAAGCCTCAACATCCAGAGGACAAACACAGGGATATCATCAGAGGGTGAAGATTCCCTTAAATGAGCCAGACATTAATCCCAACACTGATTCTCCTTCCTGAGGACACCTGACCATGTTTACTTATAAAGGTGACTCCAGGAAGAGGCACCACCCACCAGCCCTTCAGCCATGTCCTCAAGGCAGGGACTACACAAAACCACACGTACGTAGGGCTGGACAGGTAGCTTAAGTGTGACCAGCCACCAAGACAACAGTCAGCAGGCAAGCAGCGACACCCTGGGCAAACCTGTCCTTTGGAAGGCAGCTGACGGCTCTCCGCTCTGGTAAGTAGTTATCATTGGCGACTGTGCTGTCAGAGTTTTCCATTTCTCAAAAGCAGCTAGATTTCTATGTGAAACTTCAAGATTTCTAAATACTGGGAACTAATTCAAATGTGAAATCACTGTACAGGCTGAACAAAACTATCTGCAGGCCAGATCTGTCCTGTGGGCCCCAGTCTGTGATCTCTGGTGAGAAAGGTTTGGTTACCACACAGCTCACAATGGAATGTTGTGTTCCATAAGCACTTCTGAGAGAAAATACAAAATGGCTTTTCTTTAGTTTCTTTTTCAAAGCATGTATTCCTACCGCAGCTCTGGTGAGGACCATGAAACCTACTTCTGGCTGAACTATTTGTCTTGTAAATGATTATCTCCAATGAATAATCTGCTTTAATTATCTCCAAAGACAAAATCTTTTTAAGGATAAAGGCACAAACCAAACATGAAGCTCGGCTCTACAAATATGCCAATTTATGCCACATAGTGACTTTAATAGCTTTTCAGAAATCTAACAGAATATAACATTAATGACAACAAGTTAGTACTAAAAGCACTAATTTTCCTTTTCTAGGTTTCCCAAAGTGTGTTCTGTGAGGTGCAGGCCCCTAAGGCTGTCCAACCAGACAAGCAGTGTTTGGGAAAAGTTATTAGGCTGGTATCTCTTCCTTCTTGGAGTTTCACAGCACCCACTGGTGTGTATTAATTAAAGGCTCTAAGAAGTTCTACAGGAAAGAAATCGGTTCAAATGTTGTTTAGTCCAGCATTTCCAAAATGACTTCCAGGGAACCTATCTTTTGCATAACACCTATTAATATCCACACTTTGATGCATCAAAATATGGAGTAAGGTTGAATTAACTGAACAAAATGTTGCAGAAACTTCACTCTAAACCAGGACTTTCTCTCACTTTTTTCCTGTTCTGAAAGAGTTGCTTGTATAGAAATTAACTTTAAATGGTTAAGAGCATAGCAAATTTAAATAGATAGCTATTCAAAGAACTGAAAGCTTTCTGACTAAACTGTACAAAAGAGATGTGACCAAACCAGTCTGACTGTTTTGCTACCAATAAAGAATAAAATATCTAATTATAGTTCTAAATAGAAACTACAGTTACGTCCTAGTTAAAACTGAAACTCATTATTAACAGGGGTAACAAAAAAAAATTAAGAACTATGGGTCACTTATTCTGACAGGAAACTATAATATCATTTCCTAAAAAGAAAATTTCATTGAAATTTTGCAAAAATCTCTAAGTTAAAGTTAAATGTAAAATGCATTTGACTGTATCTTTAATAACAGGATAAGAGAAAACATACAGTTTTAGTAAGAACAGTTTTTAACACAAGCCATAGGGCTGCAAGTTTCTGAATATGACCAAGCCTCCCGATAGTTCTAGAATTCTCTCAGCTTAGACAACTATTTAGAATTTAGATATTCATCTACCAATAAATAATGTTATCTTGAGCTCATTTTGAACATCTCACCCTATATACCGGGGGTGCCAAAAAAATGTACACATTAAGAGATGTTATCTATGTTACCTTTCAGAGTTGAGTTGCATTACGGAAGCAATGTGTAGTAGTATGACGTTCGCTCCAAAGATAGCATTAATCAAATGAATGCTAGCATCATTCATTGTATTACAATTTAATAGTTTTTTCCTTTCTTAAAATGTGTATACATTTTTTTGGCACCCTCTGTATTTCGTCCTTGTCTGGTCATCTCCCTAGGTTATGAACATCTGTCACATGACCGGCCTACTGCATGGAGCCTTTCTTTTCATCTGTTCATCTCAAGGCAGCTCCACAAAGCAACCAAACTGTTCAGAGTTAACAGTGCAATCTGGTGGCCAGCACAGAAACTACCTGACCAAAAACAACCTCCCTGTCATTTGTTCTGCTTCCCTTAAAGCATATGAGTAAGCCTTCCCTTTCCCCCCTCCCTTTTCCTGTTTCCTCTTTTCAGTACCCTTCAAACTCCTACTCAAGCTCTTTAGGAAAAAGACTCTATTTTTCTCTCCCTAATCCCACAATCCTTTCAGTCCACATGAATCAGAAAAACAATACTGCAGCACCATGAGGACTGCTCTCCCCAGCAAGCTGCAGCATCCCGGCTCTTCTGACAACCAGCATGAGTCAGCTAAACCGAGGTCCGCTGACATACAGCTGCGACAGCTCAGCTGTAGTGGTAATGAACTCAGACCCACTGGAGCTGTCAGCAATTCTATTTTAAGTGTCACAGACTTCACAGAGTGACTGGAGAGTCCCACAGTATCACAAATAAACTAGTCTGTGGTTTGTGAGGCGTCTTTATCTCTTCCATAGTATAAGGGGTTGATTTACTATTATAAACCACCAAAACTAACAGCCACAACAGCAATAATTGTGATTTGGACTCTTCAACGTATGTACATGCATATCTGGCATCTCATTTCAAACTAATTTTTTACCACATGGCTCCCTAACAAAAAGGTCAGTAATTTCTAGGAGTTTAGATGCTACCTATTATCTCAAGTGCTACCCTCCACCCAATGGAGGGTAGAAGGAGATACTCTCCCTGTATATTCTGGGGGACATGGGCAGAAAGGAACCTAATAGCTGATCAGAGTTGTTGCCTTGATTAGACTTATGTACCCTGGGCAGCTCTGGGGCCTCCAGTCAGAACTCCACTGGGCCTCAAAGCAAAAAGCTGTCCCACACTCAGACTATTTCTCCCATTCCTTAGATACAAGTACAGTCATGTGTCACTTAATGACAGGGATACATTCTGAGACATGTGTTCTTAGGCGATTTCGTCACAGAGTGCATTCACACAAACCTACACGGTACAGCCGCCTACTGTCACTGTCTATGCTACACTTTATGACGGCAGCGCAGTCAGTGTGTTTCCACCAGCATCGCCACAAACATGTGAGCAATGAGTTGTGCTATGACGTTATGACAGCTACAACATTACTAGGTAATAATTTTCAGCTCCATTATAATTTTATGGCATTGCTGTTTTATACACGGTCTATTGTTGACCAAAATGTCATTATGTGGTGCATGACTGTAGATCACAAGCCCCAGAGAGCCTTGTCCTAGACAGGGAGCCAACAGTGACCCTGGGAAATTCTCTCATGCTCTCCCAACTTGCTCCAGGTCCACCAGCAGGGCCAAGAAACAGTCTAGGAACAGAAAGGAATCCCCTGCCATCTAAACCAAGCTGCACAACCTGCATGGTGCATGGAAACCACAGGCTCACAGCCCCGTCTAGGACCTTCAGTTACTGTTGAACAATTCAAACAGCACTCTGTATATTGTTTCATAAAGGCACCCAGTACAAAATAGAGCATGCATAAACTGTGCCCCCAAAATGGCTATGCATAGCCTTGCTCTATGCTTCCCTTAGCAAAGCCATTAATTAAATGCCATGATTAATACCTGTACTTATGATCAGAAGGTTCAAGGGAACACCTTCCCTCAAAAGGCTTCCTGATTCCTTCAGGAACATCTGACCACTTTGCTGTGGAGCTGCCACTCTCCCCAGCCCAACTCCTCCCTATATGACTTCTGTCACGGCACCTGTGACTCCTTACTTCACGTACTATTCACCTGCCTTGTTCCCTCCGTCAGACTCCAGGGTGCTCTAAGGCTGAGACCATATTGCTGAAGGCCTGGCACAGTGCCACCCTGAGTGAGTGCTCTGTGCTCATCAGCGCTCTGGTGACTTAGCAAAGGTTTCCCTGAGTGGCAGACACTGGTGCTACATGAAGATGTCCAGCAGCTGCGCTTCTCTCTCCCAGATCACTCTCCTCACTCCATGGAAAGCCACCCTCCAGGGGCAAGGAAGTACAGTGTGTCTGGTCAGCAGTGGGCACCCCCAGACTTGGGCCTAATCAGAGCCACCAGGTGACCCCCTCCGTCATCAGCATTTCCTCGTGCTCGTCATCACTGCTGATGCTGCCATAATACACAGAAAGCATAAGCGTGACAGAAGAGTCCCTTTGGAAAGAAAGAAGAAACCTGAACTTGTGAGCACTGACACTACCTCACCATGCTCGGCATTTTACACACAATGTTATACTTAAACTCACCAGAACTGCTACACTGTAAAAATGATCCCTACTTTAGAGATAAGGAAATTCAGGCTCAGAAGGGAGTGAAGTCAACTCAGGACTGAAACCCATGTATACTTGACCCAAAGTCTAGACATAGTCTTTCCCCGGCAATGACATCGTGTGCCCCCAAGGTCCCTGTGCTTCAGACTACTGGCCACCAGTCATGCTTCCCGATAGTCTCCTGCACGAGTCAAAACGCATTTGTATTTGTGAGTGATTAGCCTCTCTTTTCTTTCCAAACCTGTTCTGCCCATTTTCAATGCATTAAAGAAGTAATCAATAGACTCTCCTTAAACCTAACAAACCTAGGGGTTAGAAAAGCTTGAGAGAGAGAGAGAAAGAGAGAGAGAGAGAGAGAGAGAGAGAGAGAGAGAGAGAGAGAGAGAATGAGTAAAGCTCAAGAAAATGGTTTAGTAAAGAAACTGACATTACATTCAGCTATTTTAACTTCCAGGTTCACAGCCCCAGGTGACTGTGCTCTGCGGCCATGCAATTTTGTCCAATGTCTACATAAATGTGTATTTTCAGCTCCATGGTCCTAGGACAAGGAAGTTGTTACTGGCATGCTGATCACTAAAACTCTTGAGAGGAATGGACACATAAAAGTTCAAGTTACCTAAGTCTTTCCTGGGAAGAAGCCTATTCTTTGAGGGAGATTCATGGAATACTAATTCCACCGAAATCTTCACAAGTATAATTCCAAAACAGGTATATAATATGCTGGATTAAACAATATTACACGAATTTATTTACTTCTCAGAACCTTTATATATAAATGTTTCCCGAGTGTTTTTGGATAGGGAACCTTTAATTAAAGGAGAAAATGGATATAAAATGTATATAGTAAGTGCTCAATAAATGACACCTATTATTATTATGAGCAAACCTTCTGTTGATGAGCCTCTGAAGAGGATCTGTTTGATGGGACAACTGGTCTTCAAAACACACTTTGGAAAACACTGAATATGGTCCCTTAGGGACAGATTGGCTGTTGTAGCCACTAGGTACCAGTTAGCACACTGCAGCATCTTTTAGACCTCCCTGGAAAATAACCGCTTCCAAAGACTCAAGGACTAGGGAAACTGTGGACCCATTCACAAAATCAGAGACTCAGGGGAAGAAAAATAGGAGGTAATTCTCTCATTTTAGAGGAGGAATTCTTTCTCTGGAGAAATTCCTATGATGGCAGGTGCCCCAACCACAAATTTAGACCAAGGATTCAAGGAACAAATCAAAAAAGAAGATAAGAATTGCTGAAGATTTCCAAGGTGGGATATAACAAAACCAGATTTGATTGAGCCAAGATAAAATTACAGTTATTGTCTTAGGAGGTAGTAGATGGAGAATGAAAGTTTGAGTAAATACACCACAAACCCAAGGCTGGAAGCTGTCTATCAACGTGCCCTAGAACTTAGCCCCTCCCTATTTTTCCCAGCTTAATTTCCCTCTATTCCCTTTCATACATGTGTGCTCCATCTAACCAACCTAAATGTCCTCCATTCAGACCACACAATTTCTCATTCCTGTGTTCAGACTGTTGTCTTTCTCGGGAATGTCTATTTCCCCGCACCGCCACACCTCTACCCCTCTCCTGGCCAGTCTCCAAACTGGCTTCATCCTTCAAGGCCTAGTTCAAATGACGCTTCATTCAAGAAGCTTTCTTTCATCATTCCAGGCATATATAAACTCTCCAAAGTACTTAATCTCCATCTTATCTTCATTGTATTTATTTTTCTTAATTTGATAAATATTTGCAAACCTTTTATGTGCCACAGTCTCTATAGATATGCGTATTTATATACTTGTTTTATCTACCCATTATACTATTAACTTTTTGACACAGGATTTTATGTCTGATTCATAGCAAGTTCTGATTCATAGTGACTAGTACTAATGCCTTGGCTACAACTCACACTCAAAGGTGGTTTGAAGGAAGGAAGGCACACCGTCTAAAACAGATGGCTGTAGTGGCTTGGAGATATAGAGCTATAACAGCAAGTACGATTTGCTGTATAGATGGTGTAGTGAAAGCTTCAGGAAAGAGATGGCATTTGACACGTGTCTCAAAATAAGGGTAGAAATTAGAAATTAAGATGGGAACAGAAATATTTCAGTTAATTGAATATGGGATTCAAAAGGAAAGCAGAAAAAGGTAAGGTTGGAAAAAATTTTAAGTCAGTTTGGGAAGGTATTAAATCCCAGACAAAAGGATCTGGACTGCTTTTGTAACTAAAGAGGAGTGATTAAAAGTACTAGAGATCTTATTAATACATAAATGGGGGCAAGAGAAACCAGAATGATAAAAAGATTGGACAGAATTAAAGAATTAAGCCAGCCTCTATTTCCAACTTCCTTGCTCCTAATATTTTTTCCCCCAATTTTTATTTTTCCAGTTTTAAGTGGATCACCACATTACCTAAGCAATAACCTAAAGAATTAACCTCACATAAGCATACTTCGGTTTGGTAAGACAATTTTTAAACATATAGCAAAATCCATCTGTCATATTTTAGGATATTTATAAACTGTGATTGTGTTATAAACTGCAAAGAGGAAGAAGCAGGAACCTTCTCTGATTCTCCTTTCAAGGTGTGTGCTATTCCACGTCTCTGGCTAAAGTGTCATAAAAAGGTAACACCCACAAACATCTTCCCCACCTCCTTTTCAAGGTTACTCTTTTCCCATCCTTTTTTCTGTTAGATCCGCCAAGGTTTCCTGCTTTATCAGTTTGCTGTCTTGAACCTTCAGGTTCAGTCTATTTATATGAGGTTGGTGCAAAAGTAATTGCGGTTTAAACGCAATTTCAAATAATTTCAAAAACTGCAATTACTTTTGCACCAACCTAATACATCCAAAAAAGTATAGAGTCACCTTGACGAGAGGGACCACTGTCACAGTGTCTGCCTGCTTCCGTGGGAGCCTGTACGAGGACACAACTGCCCTCTGAGATGCCTGTGATATGTGAGCTATGGAACTCCTCTTGCTGGAGGAGGGAAAAAAAAACGTACAGATCTAGAAGTTCTGCATAGCTCCTGCTCTCACCAATTTGTCTTCCCATTCTTGGAGACTAAGGAGTCGATTAATCAGGACATTAATACAGTGTTGTCTGTCATCTTTCAGGATCAGACCTATACACAGAATAGTCTGTCTAAATGGAGCCATTTAATGAAAGGTAATCACTGACCAAAAATATCTCTCTGATACTACTTGAAATCCATTAATTAGGGATTTGTTTGAGTTATAAAACAAACATGATCTTAGAAAGGATTAGTGAGAGGGGACCTTGCTATCAGGCTCTGTATTAGGAAAACAATCTGATTAACCTAATCCACACAAAGGGAACAGGGTTTGATTGGGGCGGGGGGGGGGGGGTGGAGGAGACTAGGGGGATGGACAAAGGATATTTCGGAACATGGTGTATTTCCAAGGAGAAATTCAGGGAGGATTGGGGAGAACTAAACAACAGAATGAGGGCACTGGGATTCTGAAAGGAAGCCAACTAAGGAGAAAAAGTGGGAAAGAACCATAGCTCAGAGTTTGGGGAATGAGCTCCAAAGGTTGACTTTACCTTGCACTATTGCCAAGGTCCTCATTTAGCCCCAAAGGTTCAACCCAGGTCTCACTTTCTGTGGGAGCGTCCAAAACCAGGTGGATGTACCGAACCTGGTGGGGAAGTGTGGCCAAACGAGGCTGGGAGAGAGATGGAGAACTGAAGCATTGGAAGAGAAGGTTTCAAAAAAGGAGTCAAAAGAGTTGGAACCCAAAATGGGATCCAGTTCATTAGAATTAGAGGTGTTTGGGGACTTGAACGTTTCCTAGCCTAAATTTTATCCAAATTGTTTATGCTGGAAATTCTGAGTATGCTTGGGTCAAAGAAATATGTGATCAGCAGCCACCATTCAGAATTCACCAAGCTCCAATAAAACTGCTCCACTTGAGCTCAAAAAATGAAAATTGCAATAAGGCAGGAATTTGTAGAAACACAAACAATGAAAGTTAGTTTCCCTGTAAACATTTCCGAAACAGAAAATTACACTAATTATTTGCAAAAGTCCTTCAAGCCAAGGGCAATACATGTGTTTGCAGTGAACCACTCACCAGTAAAGGTACCACTGCTCATTCTCCTCTCAAGAGATGTCCAGCCCTAGGGAGGGCTTGCCCTGACAAGGCACATCATCCCTTCTCCCATAGAGCCAGTGACGACATTTCCAAGGTATACACACCCCATCTGCCCATCTCCAGTCACCTCCTCTCAATTCAACTGCTTCTTAATCTACTGTGGGCATGACCATCTCAATGCGTGCCTCTACCCCTCTGCCTGTGTGTGTGTATGTGTGTGTGTCTGTGTGTGTGTATGTGTGTGCCTAATTTCTAATCCTCTTCTAGAGTGCATGACCAATCCTACCTTAGCTATTCCTTTCTCACCCCCATCCCCTCCTTCTGAGGTGCCAGCGGCAGAGGTTCTCTGGAGGTTGACCATTTACCTCTCAGACATCTGACCCTGCCAAATTGGGTTCACTCTTTCTCATCTCACACTATTCTAAAGAGATTTAGAAAAGTTATTTCTGGTCTCTTATTATTTACTCAGATGAAACACTGCACATTCCCCTTCTACTCAGTGCCAGTGATACACAGCCTCTCCGCACTGTTGATGACCAAAGTTAACGAAGGTTGCCTACTCTTTTTCCCCACCTTCGGTTTCCTATTGTTTTTCCCTACCTGTATAGCTACCCTATCCAACACTGTTAACTGTTGTTATAAAAATTTGGTAATGGCCCCAGAATTTGAAAATGATTGGCACTTTCACACTTACTAAAATAAAACCTTTCCTTCTTCTGTATCAATTTTTTTAATACTGTGACGCAATCTCCCCATTCTTTAGTACCTCCCTCTTCTGCTTTACATACTGGAGTCTCCTCCTTATAGGTGGCCAAGTCCCAGCACCATCCTTTTGCAACCAACTGTAAACTCGGTTCTAGATGGCACCATTTTTTTTCAACAGATGCTAGTGTGTAGATCAGCTCTAACTTTGTTCTCTTGAATCCTCTCTCTAGCACTATGTTAGGCTAATAGCACCCTCCAGCTACATTTGCACTAGTACCTGACCTCACCAAATGTTTCCACATTCGTTTTCCTCTTATCTAAGCCTCTCAACATCCCAGAGAGGTGCCATTATTTTTCCCATGTTATAGATGAGGAAACCTAGATTCAGCAAGGATTGGGTGACTTATTCAGAGCAAAGCAGTTATGTCAATTCTAGAGTCACGACTCTAACTTCTGTGTCTGACCATCTCTTTCCACATGCACATTTCTAAGAATAAATGTAGCTGCCAAGCAAGCTCCACACCTCTGGTATGAGTCTTACAGGGGATGCTGCAGGCCCCATGACAGAGGGGCCTCGGTCCTTATGACTAGTTTTACTCTACTTCCCACTCCTAGTGCCAAGTCTTGACACACAAACTCACCCCGCCCCACTTCTTGGTCCTTACTCCTTCCACGATCACCAAGGTCTTTACTTCTGCTCTGAACATGGTCTTGCCCGCTTCTCCGCCAATTCCCACTTCACCAGGAGAAAGGAAGCAGTCTTCCTCTCTTACCCAATGACTTAGGCACTCACAGTCTGATTCAGCGACCACAAACTCTGTGTAAGTGCACACTTATTTATGGTTTTGGGTCCATGTTCTCTGTCCTCCCCCTCTCCTGCCCTGTTTGAAGTTATCCCTTTTAGAGTATAAGCTCCTGGCCCAGAAGGCTCTATTGCGCAAGCTGTGGGTACCACTCAGCACAATGCCTTGCATTCAAAGGCACATAAACACTGACGATTATGATCTTTAGAAAAAAATTACTCCTGTCCTTGATCTGAAATAATAGAAACCAGCTGCCAAAACCATTAAGAGCATTATTTACTTCAATTCAGAGTTTTTGAATAGAAATTAGCTTAAAAGAGCTGTAAAGTGGAAGACAAGGGCACATTTGTTTACATGCAGTCCCAAAGGTATAAAACGAAATACTGAGTAATTTGTTATTAGCTTCCCATCAATAACAGTCCAGCTCTACTGCCCAGCGAGGTCACCCCGGGTACGAGGACCCCAGTTACCAGCATTCCCATTACAACAAAGAGGCGCTCAGCTATTCCGATTGCATATGTGCTCCAGAAGAACAACAGCTGGCTGTGTATTACTGACCGGTTTATCCTTGATGGTGGGGCTCGACACGCACAAGTATAGTTTCCCGTCTTCTTCTAGGCACGCATCTATCAAAGCTTGTACTGAGCTCTCCTCCTGGAACAGCAGAAAGGCGTAGCCTTGGGGAGAACAGAAACAAAAGGGTGGGGGAAGGAATCAGTAAATGGAACTCAAAGTACCAATGAATGTTAGAGATTGTTTTCCTTTGGCAAATTCTGGCTAAAGTCTGAGAACTCGAGTGGGACACAGGGAAGTAATAGTCACTGAGGCCCTCAGGGCCCGGGCACTGTATTAGGTGCTCTGCACCTAATACAAGACACTGCCTTGCCTCAAGCTTGACACGGGTTGCGGCATGGATACATCTTGAAAACAGACTAAAGGAAAAAGGCCTGGCACAAAATACCGCATACTGTATACGATTCCATGTATATGGAATGTCCACAATAGGCAAATCCATAGAGATTAAAAAAAAAGAGTAGATGAGTGGTTGCCTAGGGCTGGGGAATTGGAGGAAATAGACACGGTTTCTTCTGGGGACGATGAAAGTTTTCTAAAATTGGTTGTAGTGATGGTTGCATAACTCTGTGAACATCCTAAAAACCACTGGACTACATCTTTTAAATGGGCGAACTATATGGTATGTGAATTGTATCTCATCAAAAGTTGTCCAAAAAAAAGAAAAAAGCCCAACAATAGGCTAGTAGGTGGGTGCAAAAGCAATTGCGGTTTAAAAGGTTAAAAAGTGCAAAAACCACAATTACTTTTGCAACAACCTAATACTTCTGATGTTATTTCTGATAGGGCTATTTGTCCAAGGATACTCTCCTGTCTCAGGACAGAGCATACGGTCTGTAAACATAAACACTGGCTGCAGCTCTCCATCGACACAGCCAGTTTTGTTCAGTCCAATTCTGTAAGATTTTCTGAGCAACTGCTACAAGTGGGACACCATCTATGGATTAGGAGAAAACTGAGATGAACGAAACTAGGCTCCTGCTGTCAAGAGATTTATGTTGTAGAAGAAATAGACATTTAGACAAGTAACTAGTCACTGCAAAGCTGAGGGAGGTAAGTGAGGACAAAAAGAGCAATGGGAGCCGAGAGCAGCCAGGACCCTGACTTGGGAGAATCAGCAAAGACCTCACAGAGGACGACAGACAGTTAAGGGGCTACCTCTGGCACTTGCTGCCACACTGGCAGTCATGAGTGACAGCTGAGCAAAGGATCCTCATGAGCTAGTCTAAGCCTGAGTATTCAACCTCTCCACAACCCCTCCAGCTTTGCCGAGTCTCTCAGCTGTCACGTCCACGCCAGTCCTGCTAGGAAACCATCACCAGTACAGTCTTCCTCTGGTGCAGTGCATGCCAGAGAGATGTAGCTGGTGGAAAAGAATAAAAACCCCCAAATATTCAGAAGGTTCGCATACAGCCAAGATATTCATCAACTGGCCTAGAAGCAAAGCCCTCTGAAGTCCTGGACAGCATGTAACAAGGGGCAGTAGATAACAAATAATGGGGACTCTTTTTGAAATCCTTTTTCCAAACTCCTCATTTACTATACAGAGCATCCAAGTAAACAGAGTAGGGAAAAAAAAGATCAACCACGAGCCGGCCTGGTGGCTCAGGCAGTTGGAGCTCCGTGCTCCTAATTCAGAAGGCTGCTGGTTCGATTCCCACATGAACCAGTGGGCTCTCAACCACAGGGTTGCTGGTTCAACTCCTCGAGTCCCGCAAGGGATGGTGGGCTCTGCCCCTGCAACTAAGATTGAACATGGCACGTTGAGCTGAGCTGCCGCTGAGCTCCCGGATGGCTCAGTTGGTTGGAGAGCGTCCTCTCGACCACAAGGTTGCCGGTTCGACTCCCGCAAGGGATGGTGGGCTGCGCCCCCTGCAACTAGAAATGGCAACTGGACCTGGAGCTGAGGTGCGCCCTCCACAACTGAGATTGGAAGGACAACAACTTGACTTGGAAAAAAGGCCTGGAAGTACACACTTTTCCCCAATAAAGTCCTGTTCCCCTTCCCGAATAAAAAACCTTTAAAAAAAAAAAAAAGAAAGATCAACCACTACCCAGCACACCAAGAGTGCCCACGCAACCGGCAGAGGCCAGCAGGCAAGGGAAAGCACCAAGGTCTCTACAAGAGGAGGCCACCAGTGGGGTAGGACCCAGCACTGTTTTCTGGGCTTTGCCTCCAGGCTACAGGGGTCAGAGGTTTCGGCAGGTAGCCAAGCAAGAAAAATAATACCTAACTGCAAAATTAAAAGATTAATATATCATTTCTTCATAGTCTCTCTCTTTTGGCAACAGTATCAACCGATCAACAAGCCTCAGGGAATCTATTAAAAAGTCAGTGTTTTCATTCAATGTGAGAACATTAATTCCACTTGCCAAAGAGAAAATTAGAGATGAATGGGTTAAAAGATGCAACTATCACAAAGAGAAGGTCTTAGCATGTCCTCTCCAACCTGCCTCACCCGGTGACATCCTGGTACAACTCTTCCACAAAGGTCCTAAGGGGCACACAGGATGTCTGGTTCTTGGAGAGGACCCCGTCTGTATACACCGTGTACAGGCACATCAAAAAGGCCCGGGGCCGGGGCGTGCTTGGCGAGCTGGGCTTCTCTGCTCCTTGCCTCTGGGAGGCCACCAGGCTGGCTGCACCTGTCCTGCCTGTCCTCTGCAATCTCCCACATCAAATCCCTCCCTGGGTTCAGCGTGGGCATCAGAGCAGAGGGAGGTATCTCCCCATAGCAGCTGACTAGCTACCACAAAAGCACACCGATTTTCACTCAGGCCTATGTCACAGTCATCAATGTCAACAAAGGCAGTAGAAAGAGTAAAAACAACAGGGAGTCACATGTCAAAGCATGCCACAATATTATTACTAAGAAAAATATCTACAAACAACTTATTTTCCTTTCCTAAGGAAAGGCCCCATTATACTTCACCAATTTCTTCAGGATGGCTCTTTTACAACAAATCATTTCTACTCCCTGGTCAGCAAGCTGCCACGCTCAATAATGACAATATTCTTTTAGCACTGCAGATAAGGTGTGTGACTCAAGTCTAACAATTTCCTTCAATCCTACTTCCCACCTCAGGCCTTCTGACCGAAACAAAATCTACTAGAAACATCCAAAATCACTCCTGAAAACAACTTTATGATACCTTCACCTACTAAAACACCTTCTGAAACCTCAAGGTCAAGGAAACCAAGATGACAACAGAAATCAGAGAAGTAAAAAAAAAAAAAAAATCAGGAAGAATCCTTTAAACACATTTCCCTTTTGATCTTCAGAAATTTAAGGTCAAAGTAAATAAAGTACAAAAAGAACCCTTCAAGAATAACAAGGTCAATGTGAGATAGAAATTAAATCAATGATTTACTAAAAGGCAAATTCCACATGGTACTACGAAAAGAGTTCTGGACTAGGGGTCAGAAGGTCTGGAATTGGGCCTAAGTCCTAACATTTACCAGCTATGTGATAACAGCTAACAGCTAACATTCATAAGTCATCCACGACGCACGACATACTATTCTAAGTGCCTTCTATGTAGTACCTCGTTTCATCTTCACACATACCCTGTGAGGTAGGCACTATTTTAAATTGTTTTACAGTTAAAGAAATTGCACAGAGTGATTAAGACACTTGTTCAAGGTCACCCAGTAAGTGGTGGAACCATGAACCTGAACATTCACAAAGTTTCTGAGTCTTGGCTCTTTTCTCTGTAAAATGAAGAAACTTCAGTATTTGTCCTGATTATCTTACAGAGATATAGGTTGTGAGATAATATAATGTAAAGGTGCTTTGTAAACAAAAATATCACGCAATGTCAATTTTTCTCTTACTGCATTTTCAGTTACTCATGTGATATGTAAAATTAAGTTGAGGTTTGCATATGTCTCATTATAAAAATTAAAGTTAAAATTAATGATATACACTTTCTATGTTGCATCTGCAAGCATTTAATGAATAAAGGGCAATAATCTAGATACTAAAGAAAAACCTTAATTGAAGTTATTTGACTGAGACTTAATATTACTGTAAACAAACAATAAAGTGACTGAATGTTTGCTGTTATATATCATTAGCCATTTCCATCAGGAGAGAGAATTATCAGATGTTGTATTATTTGCTGATTTTAATATATTCTTTAAATAAAAGTCTATGATAACTATAAATCCAGCTCATCAAACTGTCACTATGATGGTAGGTTCTGTTACTAGTTTGAAAGGAATAAAAAAACTTGGCCAAAAAGTTATACACTCTCTCTGTTCTTCCTTGCCCTCTGAGTCAATAAGACATAACAGGATTATAAAGCTCCTCAAGTTTCAGAAATGCTGACCTTGTTTCCCAAGTACCTGAGGAGGGTGCGGGGGTCGTCAGAGATGTGGGAGCCCCTCAACTCAGAGCAAGTCTGTGGGTAGAAATATGAGCTCTGGGGGAAGCAGTGGGAGCTCTTGCCCCTGCCACCACCACAAATCACATCTTACACCCCTGCATGCAGAATGGATAGCAGAAAATCACTTGCTTTTCCGCGGGTACCAAATAGGTGGTGGGAGGAAGGACAGAACAGTGAGGGATTTTTGGAGAAGCCTGGAGTGACCAATGTCCTTCTCTGGGGGAGAGAGAAACAGGAAGGTATTGGAGAGGGGGGTGCTTAATTGGGATAATTCCATTTTATTTGGCCAGGTTTCTGAAGGGAAAATTTAATTAAAAGATTTTTTTCCCTCTTAATAACTGAGAACACATTAAGTATAACAACCTCCAAAATGTTCTTGGCTACTTTACAAAAACAAAGCTTGCTGAGCATTTAAACACATAACTTTTCATTTTATAATGTTTCACACTGATCCCTCATACAAATAACAATCACCACCAATTTACCACAAACACCAGTTACCAAGCGCTTACATGTGCCAGGAACTTCACTAATAAATACTTTACATCTGTTAGCTCTTTCCCTCCTCGCAGTCATGCCATGAGGTAATTACAGTTGTTCTGACCATTTTACAGATGAGGAAACTGAAACTCCAAGAGGTTTAGTGACATCTCAGATTAAAATGTAGAGATTAAATTTGAGATTAAAATTTAGGTCAGCTTCCAGAGCCCTCATTCTTTAGCCATTAACTTCTGCTTCACCTAAAAATGGTGAGGTAAAAATTTCAGTATCACTAGCAAATAAGGACTTGCCACAAAAATGACAATAAATGAAAATAAACAATTAAGTGTTTTAGTGGCAGGAAGTGGTTACCTGTGCTTCACTCCTAAAATTTAAGGCCTATGAAAATATGTTTGCTCTGAAGCCCACAAAAACTGTATTAAGAAGAGTTGAAATGATGAATTTCAAAATAATCAGGAGAAGCTTAGATTTAGCTTTATTTTAGGTCAATCAAATTTTCTTATTTAGTAGAGATGCTTATTGGTTCCCAATGTATTTTTAAGGTGTGCATTTAGAATGAAGGCTCTTGAGGGAGTTAAAGAGATTCTACTAAATTAAACAAGATTTTAATAAAATGAGTATCATTGCCACAGGAAGACTCGATGTGAGCAAGAATTGTCAGTATATCCTACCACCACTGGGTGAATGTGGGGAGGGGATACGAGATCCTCATACAGCCTTCAAGCAGCACCTCATAGATCAGTATGTCAAAGGGGGAAGGCGGTACCTTTCCAATGGAGGGATCTGGCAGATAACACCTTAACCAAAAGATCAAACGTGACAGCAGCACCAACGGGGCAAACTGACATCACTGTCACGTCCATCACACACCGCAGCCCTCTTGGTACAGCATCTTGGCAGTTGTCCTGCTAACAGTTTCATCTGCATCTCATTATGAGGAAGTAATCAGATAACTACAAATTAAGTGATATTCTATAAAACATCTGGCATGGACCCTTCAAATGAGACAAAGGACCAAGAGCCTAGGAAACGGTCTAAATTAAAGGAGAGTAAAGAGACATGACAAGTAAATGTAAAGCTAGACTTTGGATCCTGGATTTAAAAAAAAAAAAACACTTTAAAAAACATTACTGGGACAATCTGGGTATTTCTTGTCCTCAGGAGACATATGCTACAGCATTTAGGAGTGAGGGGTCTTTTTTTTCCCCCTTCTTCCGCCTCCCCGCCTCCCTTCTGCCCTCTCCTCCACTAGAAGTGAGGGTCTTGATGTCTACAATTTACTCTCAGATGATTCATAAAAAAATATACATGTATTAATACATATGCACAGAGCAACAGAAAAAAGAGAGAGGAAACAAATGTAGCAAAATGCTAACAACTGGTGAGTCATTTGTACTATTCTTACAACTTTTTTGGTAGGTTTAAAAATTTTCAAAATGAAATTTGTGGAAAAAATTAAAAACCACAAGATCTTTCTCGAGAAGAGGGTAATACACACTCTCATTCTCTAAAGAGGTGTGGGGTCTTTTGAAAGACCCACAGTTTTTAAAATCAACAAACGCTCTTACTGATTTATATGTTTCAATATCAACTTCAATGGGAAAATAATTCCAGCTTATAGGGTTGTGCCCTGAACTGCTGCTGCCTTCAGAAAATGGTGGCTGACTAAATAATGGCCGGTTTCTGGTTGAGATCAGCCCCCGAAAGAAGGATCCACAGTTTGAACACAGAGAGAGATGTCTTCTTAGAATCCAGGCTCCCTGATTTCCTATGACCTTCCTAGAGAGAACTGAAGGGCACCTCTCCAGCCAGAGCTGCCTGAGTTCAGACTTTTTTTGGCATGGAAAGTCTGTTTCAAACGTTCTCTCTGACCTTGGAGTTGAGGTCAGAGGACTTACCTGGTTTGCCTCCGGAGTCTTTTCCTTTGGATTCAATTCAATAGAACCAAAAATATTCAGGAGGTACAAGGCATGACACTAGGCACTGAAGCTACAAAGATGAATAAGGCAAGGAAGAACCCGGCCCTGGAAAAACTCAACCTGTAAATAAATAACTAAGAAACAACATGGAAAGTGCTAGGCTGGGAGTATATGCTACAGAACACTGGTGAGAGACAAATGGAGCAGAGGTGTCCAAAGATCAGGGAAAGCCACAGAGCAAAGACCATATCTGAGCTGGAGGAGAATTACTTTTCTAGGAAGTAAGGGTATTCCAAGGTCAGGAAAGAGCTTAGGCCACGGCATGGAAGGATCAAAGGGCTGGTACATTTGGAAAACAGTGAGTAGTGTTGATTGGAGTATAGGATTGAAGGCGGTGGGTGGGAGGAGATGAAACCGCTCATCAATGCCCCCTGCCTGGAGAACACTGCAGGTTTCTGAACTGGATTCCTTATTTATTTTCCTCTTGGATGAGAACATCAGATCTCCAAGATTTACTGAACACTACTATGTGCCCTAGAAACTGCAGGGGAATACTGACCCGAGCAAGTCCTTGTTCTCAAGAAATGTGCAAGAAGAATAAGTCCATAGAGAACTCTAATCTAAGTACAATACATTAAGGATCCTAAAAAGTATTTTTTAAAATGTATTCTTAAAAGGGGAATTTCATAGAAAGAAGATTTTTTTCTAGTGAAGACATGGATAGAAAAATCATGGAAGACTTTCTGTAGGTGGTGGCACAAGAGCCAGACCTTAATGGTATGACATAGGTGAAAAAATAGTGACATTCCAAGTAAGCTACAGAGATGGCTCTGCAGGTACAGCCCAAGTCCACGGATTCCTAAACATTACAGTTGGATTCAGAAATGAACATATTTCTCTGACTACATTTACTACATAGGGCTGAGGCGCAAACATTTTGGTTCTAGACTGTTTTATGTTTTCTATCACACTAGTAACTATTTCTTTGTGGGCTTGTTGCTTGGCAGGCAGGAGTGAGGGAAGGTAGGAATAGACAAGAAAACAAGTCGGATGGGGAGAACCCCCTCAGAGTTGAAAACTGGCATCTACTTCCTGGGTTCTAAGTTAAGTCCTGCAGTCCAGGGCAGTGACCGGTGGCATTCGGATGTAAAGTCTGCTCTTTTTACATAACCACACATTCCTTATATAAAGAGGTCCTTGTGAAATCTGCCAATCTGTCAGTTCTGGTCACAGTCAGTTCCAACAAGCACCTGACCAAGAAAACTGAGACCAGATTATGGGTGTGGGAGGGAACTGGTCAAACTAGTCAGGCAGTTTTATTATTACCAAGCATGACATTTTCATCAGGGAGAAAAGACACTAATGTTATTTAGCACCTACTAAGCCTGTACTGTGTTGGTGGGTATGTGCACGGTCTCACGTAATCCTCTATTAACTCAGATGAGTAAACTGAGGTTCAGAGATTACACAATTTGCTCAATGTCATATTGGTTATCGCTGCTGGTGCCCACATCTGAGTGCACAAATACCCAGTTCTTGCCTCACTGCTTGTTGTTCTTTGTCATTCAGCATCAGACAACTGGCAAATTCTGCATTCTCACCTAGCAGACGCTTCCCTACAGATGCCGCTTTAGTCTGGCCTTGCTTGTATATCGCCTGAAACTTGACAATGGAATTTCTCCTCGCCCTTGCACTTCACTGCTCCTGATGAGTTCTTAGGGCTGCTGCTGATGGCTCTGCTCAGGGCCACCGTTTCCTCTCCTCAAGACCACGGCTGTCCATTCTAGTTCGAAAGACAACCCAAGCCAGCGCTCCCAGCTTTCCAAATTTTTCACCAGATTCCCTCAGGCTGCTTTCCACTTCAAACTCTTTCAACGGACATGTCCTCTCTCGGTCTCACTTGCTCATATCCTTCACCCGATCCAATTCCTGTCAGCAAGTCCTGTCCCAAGCTACACCCTCTTCTGAAACATTCTCTCTGCCTCTCAGCCGGCCAAATTCGCACCTTCCCATTTCACTTCCTGAAATCTACTCTCTTCCAAAGAAAGTTCTCATCAGGGCTTCTTTGGGCTTGTCCCCCTTTCCAGGACCCCTGCCTGGGCACAGTGCAATAGATCCTGCTGGGACAGACAACAAGAAGTCGCTGCTATTTATGTGGCTGCTCGGGCTGTCCTGTGGCCTAAGCCTTCCTACCACCTACTCCTTTTTCTACAGTCTCTCGAACTATCCATGCTTTGAAATCAAAGACTAACTCTTATAGTTCATCTTCAATACAGTGCAGATGAGGCCAGTGTTTAATAGAATAATCGAAGCTGAGGGTGTGCTAAGCTTTTAGAAGCAACAATAGGATACTACTCCATCTGTCAAAACAGGACAAAACAAAAAGCCTACTCTTGCTGCCCCGCAGGGCAGTGTCCACGTTTTTACAAACAAGTCCTTCATGAGAATAAAAATTTCAATTGATTAAATAGTAAAATATAGGATTCACCAAAGAGCATGTGTACTATAAACCTGCGTTTAAAGGGTGGTGGGAGGGGGCAAAGAATTACTCAAAAGCTTACAAACTGCAAAAGGTTAAATACAGGCTAAAATCCCTCAGCTTCTCAACTTGACCGGTTTATGTAACTCAAAAGGTGGAAAAAACTTGGAATCTGGGCCTAAGACAACACTGACTTATTTCCATTCAAGTTATGTTACAAGAGAAAAAAAATGTGAAGTTTGAAAACTTTCCTTTCCAAAGCCAGATTTAGACAAACTGAAGCAAAGAGAAATCGAAGCCATGAGTCCAGCCTACTGCAGCTTCACAATGACCTATTTTTGTCCATTTCAAGTAGAGACTTCTTTCCTGTTCTTCAAACAGTATCTCCTTAGCTTGTTGGCTCAGAGTCGATCTGAATCCCATGAGGCCTGGCTCATGCCAGGTTCACAGACCATGTTGGCATTGTATAAACTTCCACAATGGCATGACTCTGGTCACAAGGCCCAGCAGGCAAGCCAGCCTGCCAGTGCAGCGGAAATACACGACCAGCAGCAGAAACAGCCACGCCAAGGGACACGCCTTACTCGAGGGGAGTGGGGATCATCAGAGCACAAGGCATGAGTCACTCCTGCACAACTGTGCACTCCTGTTCCTGTTCCCGTTCACCTGGGCCCCTGGACTGCAGAGCTGAAGCTGGCTGCCCAAGTGGAAGGAGGACAGTAGCCTTGTCCATTCCACTGCCAGCACCGCCGACTTCTGAATAGAGTGTCAGAGCCACGTGGCCAGTCTCCTGTCCAACATCTGCAGCTGGCCGCCTTCCTTGCCTTTGCCCTGGAGGTCTCTGCCAACAGTGGTACTGCAGCTGTGCTTACTGCACAGGAGACGCCAGCTCCTCTCCCTGTTCCCAGCCTCACTATGAGAGGTGAGACTTCTGGCAGTGTCAGGAGCAGCTGCGTAGTACGGAACCATGGGGAGAAGGCTCAGGATGGGTAGACACATTTTGTACCTCTAGTGACAACAACTTTGGCTATGGGCTATTCTCCCAGGAGGCAATGAAGGAGGCTATGCTATCTATCGTCATAGGAGCTTGTCACACCCAACGTAATATTCCCAGCTGCCATAGTCAAGGAAGCAGAACTAAACTGCTTTTGTTTGTTTGTTTGTTTTTTAAGCAGTCAGGGATTCTAAGGCCACTCTCACTCAGATGGCCTATGTCACAGCCAGGTGTTAAAAGATGAACTGGGTCAATCAGATTCCCTCTCTCTGGAATTCAACTAGAAATATGAAAACAATTTGCCCACTAGAAGCACAAATAGAGAGGAGCACACATGCAGAGGAGAGCTGAGTCATGATAATGGTGGAACATTACGATAAGGAATTAATAGCTCCCACTGTTCGGCTCCCTGACACCTGCCGCCCATAGCACAGCTCCATGACATCTGGTTCTGTCACAGCTCCTATTTTGGGGCTTTCCTTGTCACTCATAACCACAACCCCAATTTGAGGTAGCACAAGATATCCTCTTATCCTTGTAGTTAAAAGAATCAACTACAAAGCAGTACACTCATATCCAGAAATGGTGTGGCATCACCCAAGCGGCACCCATGGTTAAGCTACAGCTAAAGGACAGCTCAGACCTACAACCTCATCCTAAACCAGCTCTTGGAAATACCCCAGCTGTGTGAGTATGAGTGACAGAATAGAAGAATTCAGGAAAAAGCCAAGGAACTGCTTTCATTTTTAAATATCTGTGAAAGTGTACCATGGGTCATATAGGTTAAGATGCTCATTTTTATATAGCATACAGCCTTGCAAATAACAGCATAATTTATCAGATCATGTAGTTTAAACATTCCTTCCTTTCCCACAAATGATACACACCAGCACAACAAATAAAACTACTTCCTTTATAATTCACCAGGCCAACTACTATAACAGCTGGGTGCTTTTTAGGAAAAGACACTTCACGTCTTTGAGTCTCAGTTTAAATTGTGTTACAATGAGATAACCTTTAAGGAACTAAAATTTGATGGACTTTACTCTCTGAGCAAGTAAGGAACTCATTGTTTGCAAAGGTAAAATTTCTTCATTTAACAAGTATCTGAGGGCCAGCCCTTGAGGCAGGTATGCAGGGGACTGGATACAGAGCAGTGAATAAAACATAAAAAATCCTACTCTTAGATTAGAACTTACATTCTGATCTGGAAAATAAACATAAAAATGTGTCATTTTTTTCAGGTCATGAAAAACACTGAAGAAAAATAAAATGAGGGTAAGAGGCATAGAGTGAGAAGATAGAGGGGTGGCTATTTCAGATAAAAAAATAAGGAAAAAGGAAGTGCTAAGGCCCTGAGAAGACTTAGCTGACCTCAAGGAATAGCCAAGAACTCAGTGTGGCCAGAGGGGATAAGGGAAAGAAGGATGGGTGATGTCAAAGAACACCCAAGATTCAACGGATGAGACCCGAGAGGAAAAGCTTTAAACACGTCAGGCACAAGAGTCATGCTAATGAGGTGTCTGGCTTCTGCAGGGGTCCATTATTTTCCAAACACACAGGCAAAAAGATAAGTCCACAACTGCAGTGTACTATTTATCTGGCTTGGAACTAAGCAAAATATGTGCTGCAGCTGTCCAAATTAGCATAAACGTCATAATGAAAACTGGTTTGGGAAGCCACGTGATCGCATACCCGGAATCATTAAGATTTTCATTTCTTTTAACTCTGGTTAAGCTCCTGCAAATTTATCCTAAAGAAAATAATATGAAAGAAAAATCATATACAAGGATATATTAACAGAAACATTATTTATAATAGCCTAAATGACCACTAAGCAAGTAAATCATGGTTCAACAATAAGTTAGGTCGCGTTTTTTTAAATATAAAAATTATGTAGAAACATGGGAGGAAGGAGAATAGAAAATTGTGTCTCTGCTATTATTACATCTACACACAAAAATATATGAATAAAGACTGGAAGGAAACAGAAAAATGATGGTGGTTGGTTTTGTAGGGGAGGCAGGATTCTTCTTATTACTTATAAAACAACTCTTGATTGATGCAAACCAGATTGCTTTGTTCTGGTTTTACTACGTCATTACGGCATTAAGGCCTAGAATGAGGCTAACAATCGAAGTAACAGTGATCTTGTGCTTGACTTCCTTTAGCCTCCACAGCCAGACACACGCCCAGGCCTTCAAGCACCCACATCTCCACTGCCATGTTCTCTTCTTCCTTCCGCTTCCCAACAAAATTTACTTGTTAAGGGTTTTTCATTTTCTTCTATAAAGATGACTCGAGATGGATGTGATCTCCAGCCAGTCTCTTTTCCCAAAGTCCCTAAGCCACAATTCCAACTGCCCAATAGGAATTTCCTCTCAGATAAGAAATGAGGACATACCAAATTCCACATATCTTTAATCAAATTGTCACTACACCAAACTGGAGTTCTCTCTAATGACTCCCCTACATTCAGCAATGCCATGATTCTCCCATTCAGTGGAAGGAATTTTAGCACAATACTGCCGTTAAATCTACCACCATCATCATCTACTCTGTCACTACGAACCACTGGTCCCTTTTTCTCCTCGTTGTAGTAATATCTCAATGCTTATATCTTGGGTCTTCCTGGTCCTTATTACTTCTCATGAGCTTGATTTAAGAAAACTCCTAAATGGTTTTACTGACTCTGCATAAAAAATCCAAAACCCAACAGAAAAATCCAACCTGACACTTTACTTAAAAAAAAAAAAAGCCTTCCATGATATTTGGGCATGAAAGTATTGTATGTGTATTTTCTCATCAAGTCTTCATAACAAACTAGAAGTAGACACTGTTACCATTTCCATTTTGTAGATTAAAAAAGAGATTAATGATGCTTAATAATCAGCCCAACGATACTTGAGGTGGCAAGGAGTGGCTCAGGAATTCAACCCAGGCAGCTACTCCAGAGCCTGTATCTTGACCACTGGTTACCTGGCCCAAGTTCTAGGCCTGGCAGTGAGGCTAACCCACCTTAATGAAAGCCTACCTTGAGCGTGCCTACCTCTGGGCCATTCTTACACCCGAATAAGAACAGTATGAGCGCAGTATTTAAGAAACTTGGACTCTGAGCTCAGCCTGTTCAAGCTCAAATCTCAGTTCTATCATTTAATACATGACCATGGACAAATTACCCTCCCGTAAACCTGCTTCTTCCTCTATAAAATGGGGAGCATAAGGGTGCCTACTTGTGGATGTGGAAAGATTAAATGAGATTAAGCATAGAAAATAGTTGTTCCCTGGATCAAAAAAGCCCTCAGTAAATGTTAGCCATCCTAATTACCAGACTTCCAGGCCCCTGCAATTTCTGCCATTCTTTTCCTGCCTAGCTTTTAAGACCACGGCCCATAGTAATCTGTTCTAGGCAGCCCTCCTCTGGCTGCCTAGAATATTTCACTCACTTGTCATTAACCATAAATTAATCTGTATTTTAATAAAAAATAAGCATCATTCATAATACCTACTGTAAGCAGGGATTGTTTTAAACACGCCACGCAGATTGACTCATTTCAATCCTCATCACAACCTTATGAAGCAGGTACTATTATTATCCCTCTTTTGCAGGTGACGATAATAAGGTACAGGAAGGCTAAACAGCATGCCTCAGGTCGTACAACTCATAGGTGGGGGAGCAGCAAGTCTACTTCCAGAACCCATGCTCTTCACCATTACCTAATGTTTCACATCTGTGTTTCCATGTCTCCACTGGAAACTGCAGCCTTCTCAACAACAAGAATGATGTCTTCTCTAGATCCCCCCACAGTCCAAACATAGCCTCTTCCACAGACTGATGTGCCAACAGATATTGGACAGTGACATTCCTCATGCTGCATGATCAGTTGCACTAGGACCTAAGCTCTCTGTTTACATTTATTCTGTTCTCTTGCCATCCCTTTTCAACAAATATCTGCAGATTACCTGCATCCAAGCTATTATAAACGTAATGATGTTGATTTATAGTCTGTATGAATGGGAGCTTTGGTTCATGCCCTAAAATTTGGGAGATGCTCTGGTTCAGGACTCATAATTTCAATGCTACTATTTCAGAACTAAAATGCGTGAGAATGCAATCTTAGGAAACAGTTCCTCAGTATTTTGATTAGAGTTGGATTCTTTTCATCATCAAGAACTAAATGCAGAAAACACAAAGCGAGATTGCTTCAATTTTATCCATAGCTATTTGAAAGTATTTTAAACTCATATTTCTAGTTGACCCAATTACATTCTCCCTGCACCCCAAAGACAAGCACCACACAAATGCCTTCACATCTACTCTCTCGAGGGGACTAGATCACTTTAGGGAAGGGGAAAAAAAATCCTACTTCTTCAAGGCTCTTTCCTCTGCATCATTTTCTCTTCCCTCATTAAGATTCCAACCACACTTCCTTCACTTCTTCAAAGGGACTCAAGCCCTTTTCATACTCAGTACTTCCTACATGGTACTCCTCTGCTTGGAACTTGCTTCCCTACATTTGCTAGCTAACTCTTCAATTTTCAGGTCTGCTTACCCTGTTTCCATGAAAATAAGACCTAGCTGGACAATCAGCTCTAATGCATCTTTTGGAGCAAAAATTAAATAAGACCTGGTATATTATATTGTATTGTATATTATAATTACATTACATTACATTATATATTATACCCAGTCTTACATTTTAGTAAAATAAGACCAGATCTTATATTAATTTTTGCTCCAAAAGACACATTAGAGCTAATTGTCTGGCTAGGTCTTATTTTCGGGGAAACATGGTAACTACTGTTTTCTCAGAGAAGCTCTTTCCATATCTCTGATCTAAACTGATACCTCCTTTTTAAACTCGCTCGCTACACTGTATTTTTCCTTTAAAGAACTATCACAGTTTGCAACTGTGCTTATTTCGTGACCATTTGACTATTTTCTTATCTCCCCCACAGGACCATAAGCTCATGAGGGCTGAGAACAAACCATGAAGACACACAATCTGACTTCCATGCCTTCCTATGCCTTCTATGTTCTCAGTGGTATTCTGGAGAACACCAAGCAAGTACCTGCTTATGGCCCACAGACAGACTGATCCAGAGATTTCTGAGTATCTGCGAATGGTTGGTCAAATGCCTCAGTGGCCCTTGTGCTGGAGAGAGCCCCCGTCTCCATCACCTCCCACTCTGTTGATCTAATAACACTTAAGGGGACAGCTGATGTGCCTGCCACTGCTTCTCTACGTGGATTTTAAGCCCTCCTTTGAAATGCTGATGGTTTTACAAACCCTATACCACACCTGTATAGGTAAACCTGATACATAAATAAATGATTCTGTTTATTTTATTAGGGTACACTTTCTGAGAAAAAGGTCAAAGGGCTCAATAGTGGATGGTTCATGTTTTCCTCTCTACTTACACGGAAGCCTAAAACGTACAGTCAAAAAAACTGTACCTAATGGCCAACCTGAGGTGACCTAAAGAAAAGTACAATCGGAAAGAGGGGGATTACCAAGAAAGCACAAACTGGAATTAAAACCTAAGGATTGTAAGGAAAAGTATAAACAGCACAAGGGGGCATTAGTAAGAAGGCACAAAATAGTTTAGGGTGAACTACTTAGATGTTCCCAACATTCAAAGCAGTGGGCACAGATTCTCAAAGTTAACTTCCATCTTGGAATACCATCAAATTTCTTTAGGTCCTCCCCAAATAGGTCAACCTTCAGACTTTAGCTAAGAGCAAAACACAACAGGAGTCAACAGCCTAATTTTCCCCCCCTTGACCCCGATCACCAGAAAGGCAATCTGCTCTCTGAGGACGCAAGCCTGAGGACCACATTCAGGAGATCCAGATTCTCTTCTCGGCCTGGCTCTCAGTGGTTCACCTCAGCACTTAACCTCGGCACCAAATAAAGGCAGCAGCTCCAATGTCCTACAGTTCTACATGGTGATGCTGTTCCACAGGAGTGGTACCAAAAACCATGGCGTTTACAGAGCTGCTAAACTCTGTACTACTCGGACCAACCCCAATATCCTCTCTCCAATTTTCAGCAACAAATTTCAGTAGGAAATTGTAAATGTGATATGTATACAGAATAGGCAGACAAGAAAAATGGTGGTCCAGAAACCATAAGGCGGAAGACATGACTAAGAGAAGTGGAAATATTTAGCTTGGAAAGGAGAAGATTTAAAGAGAATCTGATAGTCCTTTAAGTACCACCAGATAAATGTCACAATGATGACTTATTCTGTTTTACTTTAAAGGCCACAGTTGACCAATAGGAAGACTGCAGGGAAGCATATGACTCAACAGAAGAACAAAATTTAATAATTAGCTAGGTCTGCAAATATTCAGACTTCCTCTGAAATAAACCGCTTCCTTCGTCACTGGATGTCACAGAAGCTAAATGAGCAATTCTCTGGGCTGTTTTAGAGCAGGAGTCAACAGACTTTCAGCAAAGAGATTTGAGGGCCACGTATATAGTCTCTGTTATATAATACATATTCTGCTTTGTGTGTGTGTTTTTACAATCCTTAAAAATATAAAAACCATCCTTAGCTTGTAGGCCACACAAAAACAGGTAGTTTGCTGATTCCCTGTTCTGGAGGAATGCTGTCCAACGGACATATGCATCACATCTATAATTTTTAAATTTCCAGTATCTAAATTTAAAAACATATTTTAAATTTAAAAAAGGTAAAAAAGAAACAGGTGAGATTCATTTTCATATATTTTATTAATCCAATATATCCAAAAACTATCATTTTAACATGCAAACTAAATTACTGGGCTCTTTTACCACTTTTAAAACCAAATCTTGGATATCCCGTGTGTATTTTACACTTGTAGCATAGCTCAATTTGAGTTAGTCACATTTCAAGTGCTCACTGGCTACATGGGACTAGTGGCTACGATACTGGACAAAGCAGTTCCAGAGAAACTTGTGCCTTCCATTGAGAAACAGAAGAGGCCAATCAATACTTCATTCTAATGATTTAAATCAATGATGAGAAAATGGAATAGTCAATAAGTGACTGTTGGGACAATAAACAAATATAGAAAAATAAAGCTGAATCCTTTCTTGTGTCTTACTCCATTATAAATTCCAGACAGAAAAGAGATGTCAGTGTAAAAAGGTAAAATAAATTCAAATGGCCAGTAAAGAGGGAAAATAATGCCAAAAAAGATGCTATTTTAATCATCAGATTCTCAAAGATTGAAAAAGAGCCATATCCCCAGACCCTCAATAAAACTGAGTTTTGTAAATCAGGTACTATTAGTGGGAACATAAACTATGAATGACTTTTCTTAAGGGCAGCTTGACAATATTTATAAACATGTACCTCAGACTTCTGGAAATTCACACTAAGTGGTAATTATTATATTAAAAGAGCAAAAGGATGAAGGCATAAGAATATTCACTGAAGCATCATCCATGAGAGAAAACTGGAGGCAAATTAAGTTTCCACCATCACTAGGACTAATTAAATAAAATAAGGTCATTAACTAATATAGGTTTCTTATAGAAAGGTATTGATACTGCTGGAGGGAAAATGCAGGTTATTAAACAGCATGTATAGTGTGATCCCATTTATGTAAAATTTAAAATTTCATGTAAATGTATTTACTCATAAAGAGGTATCAGAAGGTATTTAATAAAATGTATACAGTGATTATATCTGATAGAGGTAGATTTAGGATAATTTTCTTTGTACATGATCATACATACTTGTATGCTTATCTTTATTTTTACTTTTTATGACGATCATCTGACACTTTTTATCCCAGAATCATTTTTACAACCTTCCCAGCATTATTTTTTTTTCAACTGGCTTTCTTAAAAATATCTTTTATACCTGTCATTTTACAGAGTATGTTACCACATTGTGGTGACCCATTCTCTCACTGAAATATCACTGTCTTGATTCACATGGGCAACAAGTACTTTTTGGAACATCTTTTTATACATATGACTTTACAGAGTGTATTACCTGCAGCAGAGTGTGGTGAACTCATTCCTTCACTGAAATGACACTACTCTGATTCAATGAATTATTAGCATTCTTAAAAATATGTTTTAAACACATGCCTTTATGTCGTGTCGTAGGCATCACAAAGTGGTAAACACATTCCTTCATGGAAATAAATAAGCATGATGATTTTTATCTTTTCTGGTTAATATAAAACTTGATTTTTATTTTTATTTATTTATTTTTATTTTTATTGTTTTTAAAGAGGGCCCAGCTCACAGTGGCCCATGCAGGGATCGAACCGGCAACCTTGGTGTTATTAACACCACACTCTAACCAACTGAGCTAACCGGCCACCCCTAAAACTTGATTTTTAACTTTAAGAATTTTTGGAGAGAATTAACAGAAGAATGTTGAAATCAACCAAACAGCCCTCTATTTAGTGACTTACTTTCATAGGCTATAAAGAGAGTGGGGAGAAGCACAGGCAACAAAGAAACCTAAGAAACCACACATCAAAGGAAGCCACTTGCCTTCCCTAGGTTAAGCTACAATTTGATTCCTGTAAAAGGCACCGGAAGGACGAGTATTTTGACTCCGTCTTCTAGTGGTGAGTGATATTACACAATAATACATATCAAAAAACAATTCCTTAGAGATGAAAGACATCCTTGAAACACATCTACAGAATACATTTACAAGAAGAAAACTTCCTCTTTAACCCCAAAACACCCTTCTATATAAATCTAGGAAGAGACCCAGGGTTATTCTCACCGGAAAAAAATCCCTAGATTCTGCAGAAGTGACAAACTATAAACAAAGTAATATATTTTCATGCCTTCATAAATAATCAAAAAACCTACCAAAAATAAGGGAAGCAAGGTCATATGAAGAGTTCTTTGCTTGTTTGCTCTCCACCCATCACCATGCTTAAAATACAGACATGGATAAAGGTAATTTCATGTAATATAATTCTTCAGTCACTAGGTTTTCCATGTTTGGGGTTTATAAGATCTATAATACCACAGGGTTATGGGATACAAATAAAATTTGACTCTAATGTTTTTCTCTCCTATCGCTGACATTCCTCAAAACCCTTTCTCTGAAATAATGAAAAGTTAGCACAAGACTCATTCACAACAGATTCACAGATCTCACTGTCAGTAAAACAGATGCCATGAAACAATCAGTGTGCTTCTGGGGGAATAGGCTCCAAGTAGAAACAGCAAGGCACAAAAAAGGTGATCAATGTTAAAATGTTTTCTTAATTGGGGAAAAAAGTCAACAGCTATTTCAAGAGTCAAAAGGCTGCCTTTTATTGAATTATTGTACTAACTCTCCGAAAGGCAGGCAGTGGAAACATTTTAAGTGCAGATAGTGGAGACATTTAAAGTGCATTACCTTTCGGAGGAAAATAAGACTTGCTTTCAGCTTTGTGAGGCCAGTCTACGACGAGAGGTCCAAACCTGCGAAAGCTGGCTGTGATCTCATCTACAGAACGAAAAAGAAATCTTAGCAAAAGGGAAAAAAATATTGCAAATGGAATAGCATAAAAATATATCTTTTTATACAAAATATGTTTTGAGAGCTATTTTCTAAAGCATTTTTACAGAAGGTAAACTTATTGAGTGAAATACCATTGTTTGGGAGGTACATTTGGTTATTCACTTTCAACTGTGTAGAATGTGTTTCTAACTATAATTCATTTCCCTTCACTGCCAATAAACTTGATATAAAGAATATGGAAGAAAAGAAATCTAACATTAGCTAAGGTGACCTCACTGTCAAGTAAAAAGGAAATTCTAAAAATAGGAATGGTCTCTGTTTTTCAGAAAAAGGCAGAAGTACACAAAATATTAAAAAATACGCTTTTATTTGTGTGAAATAATCTCTAAAATCTCTTATTTACCATAGATTATTATTATTCACCTCTAAGATTATTTTAGAAATAGATATTCTTTAGTTAGGAGTAGAGGAAATGAGGTAATTCTATTTAGTGATAAGAAAAAGTTAAAAGCTTCTTTCTCCCATCCTATAAAGAAAATATTTCAAAAGTTGTAGCTCAATAAGTTTATCTTTTCCTTCTGACTTTTGACTCAAAGCAGGTTATGATGTGGCTCCTACCCAGGCTTAAATTGCCACTTTCTCAGCCTCGATCAAAACTTTGTCTTACAAATAGTTCAGGGGCGGAGGGATGGTAGAAGAGGGGAAAGGGGGTCAAATATAGAAAGAGAACTGACTTTGGGTGGTGAACACACAATGTGATACATAGATAATGTATTACAGAATTGTACACTTGAAACCTATATAATTTTACTATCGTCACCCCAATAAATTTTAATTAAAAAATAAATAAAACTTTAAAACAAAACAAAACAAAAAAAACTTTGTCTTAAAGAAAAATCCAATCAATAGATGAAATTAACACTAGCGCAAGAATAGCTTGGAGGAAAATGAGTCTCCAGCTGTGTACAATTTTAAAGCAGTTAGTCTAGAATAAAACTATTTTTAGAGATTGTTTTTCTCTTATCGTGAAAAAAGAAAATCATGATAAATTAGAGAAATGTCATAGCTAGAATTATGCTGGCAAAACAATTCTGTTTTAACAATATTTTTATAGCAGATCCAAGGCCTACTAGAACTGGAGTTGTTTTTTCCCCTTATGTTAACTCTGTCACAATTTTGTTTCATTTGTCCACTCAAGAAATATTTATTGACAACCGACTATGTGCTGACTTTAGGCATAAAAGAAAAACTTCCTTTTGGATTGGTAGTATCTCAAAAATGTTATTAAGAAAATTTCTAATTAGTTTTCATTCCCTTAAAGACACGAGGGGGCTCTTCATTTAACAGGTACCTGTATTAAAATATGAGATGGTATGGTCTGATAGACATGAGCAAAAGCTCTGGAATCAGACTAATTCTGAGTTCCAACTGCACCACTAGCTACATAAAATGGCACGAATTCTTTCTCTCTGATCCTCAGTTTCTGCACCTATAAAATGGAGTAGGATGTGCCTTATAGGACAGCTATGGAAATTAAATAAGATATGGTAATGTAAAGTGCTTAGCACAATAATGCGCTTATAGAAAGTTTCATAAATATTAGCTCTCATTATTATTTTAAAATGTATCCCCAAATGAATAATTAGGAAATGGGAAGCTGTTGGGAGACAGCTGTATATAAACACGTATAAACAAAAGACGTGCAGAATTAGACCTACAGTCTATTACTGATCCATCTATCGAATATTTTCATCTCCTGCACACTAAGACCTGACATGTCCTCAAGATGCTGTGGAGAGGAGCAGCAGGGTCAGATCACACAAAGCACCTGACCTTTATAAAGTCATTAATGAATGCATAGTACCTTCATCAATATCAGGAGGAAGACCTCCGACAAACACCTTTCTAGAGTAGCGTTCTACTCGTTCCCCGTTTTGACAGCGAGTGGGAGAACTTAAGCCAGATGACAAGGACTGGTCGCCATGACTGTCATCCAGGAAGGCATCTTCAAAGGGAAAGAGAGAAGACCGACCTGAAACAAATGTAGGAGTTTCTACAGTTAAAATTATTTTCCTGGACAACAAATGCTTTATTAGGAACCAAAGCACAGAGTAAAGCATACCAAAAAAAAAAAAAAAAAAAAAAAAAAAAAGCAAAACAAAACACAATCCTGAGCTGGGACTTTTTCCATAGAATAAGCAGATTACCAGGTCTACACAAGTTTATAGCATCATTTTTGTGTAAAGGTATGCAAGCACAGATTGATACTAAGGAAGAAGCCTCAAAAACTGCAGCTGTTTGTGGAGAAAAAGGAACCCTCATCCACTGTTGGTGGGAATGCAGACTGGTGCAGCTGCTATGGAAGGCAGTGTGGAGGTTCCTCAAACAATTACGAATAGAATTACCATATGACCCAGCAATCCCATTCCTGGGTATCTACCCAAAAAATCTGAAAACATTTATCCATAAAGACACATGTGCTCCAATGTTCATTGCAGCTTTGTTTACGGTGGCCAAGACATGGAAACACCCAAAATGTCCTTCGATAGATGAATGGATAAAGAAGTCGTGGTATATATACACAATGGAATACTATTCGGCAGTAAGAAAAGATGATACAGGAACATTTGTGACAACATGGATGGATCTTGAGAGTATAATGCTAAGCTAAGTAAGTCAGACAGAAAAAGCAGAGAACCATATGATTTCACTGATATGTGGTATATAAACCAAAAACATCAAAAGAACAAGACAAACAAATGAGAAAAACTCATAGAGACAGACAATAGTTCAGTGGTTACCAGAGTGTAAGGGGGGAGAGGGTGGCAGATGATGGTAAGGGGTATCAAATATATAGTAATGGAAGGAGAACTGACTCTGGGTGGTGAACACACAATGGGATTTATAGATGATCTAATACAGAATTGTACACCTGAAATCTATGTAATTTTACTAACAATTGTCACCCCAATAAACTTTTTAAAAAAATTGCAGCTGTTTTCACTGCTAAAAAAAAAAAAATCACTCCATTTTACTCATACAGTCCCCATAACTGCTGCTAAGAGTATTCAGCAGTCATTTATCCTTCCCCCAGGCATATCTTAAAATAAATGGGAAAGTAATCTTTATTCACAGATTTTTATTTGCTCTTTATGGGACCTCAAAGGTTTGGTTCTAAAGATGGGCCAAGGGAATATTGAGCCAAGGGAATATTACATTTATGACAGAGGCTGATAAATTCTTTGATAGCTGGACTACAGATGACCAAGTTTTCCCTGCCATTCTAAGCTACTCCATAGAAAATAAACATCTGCAATAATAAAGCAGGAGCAAGTAAATGAAAACATATCAATTAAGATGTGGGAGAACAGATGCAGAAGTGGTTATGACATTTTTACCCTATGAATAATCTATGCCACATTTTATATTACTCAAAAAAATATTTTCATGTTAACTCTATAGCCAAATAAAGTTTGTAGAGCACGTTAACTCCACATTACTATAAGAAAGACACTAGCAGTTAAGAGTCTGAATAAATGAAACATAACGATGCCATCTGGCATTATAAAATAAAATCTAAGTTTAAAAACAAATCTATTTCTTGTTTGAGTCAGTAAGTTCCTGGTAAAACTTTCCACTAGGTTCCAATCTAAAAACGAACTGTCTTGAGCACTCTTACTCTTGAAAAAAAGAAAAACTCCCCTCTAAAATAAATTCACACACTCTTCAGAAAAAGAACAGTGTCTTCCCCATTTAGTCTATCCTGTCTTTATTTCCCTGAAACCCAGGTTCTGCGTCACTACAGCCAACTCTCTGAAACCAAATATAAATAGCCATAGAAAAATACTGAACATTTATTTCTTTTACAAAAAAATAGCTACTAATATAACTCTGTTTATTTTATGAACAACCCAGGTGGTAGAAGAAAGGCACTATTTTGATGTTGGGAGTTAATAAATAAAAGA
Organism: Rhinolophus hipposideros; assembly: GCF_964194185.1. Lineage (NCBI taxonomy): Eukaryota > Metazoa > Chordata > Mammalia > Chiroptera > Rhinolophidae > Rhinolophus > Rhinolophus hipposideros. Next base: position 29,939,094 of record NC_138061.1, on the reverse strand, counting down.
ACCAAAGAATTTTTTGTTCGGCTCTTCCCAGCTTAGCTACAAAGAAACAGAACAAAATTTGTCACCTCATGTCACCTAGCTTGTTTAGTATGACAGGAACAAACAATAGACAGTAAATTCTCATCTCTTGATGTCTGTTTTGATTATTGGGGGAAAAAATAGATCTGCAGCAACCATAGGCAAAATGAACTTCCCAAAAACATCCAGGGAAGTTCTCCCATGGCCGTCAAGTTTGTTTTCCACGCAGGCCACACTCAGTGAATTAATGTGCCTACTCTGTGACAGGGCACACGCCTCAATCAGCATTTCCCACAGAATGTTCCTATCCCCACCTCTTACCCTTAACACTAGTAACATGAGCTGCTCAGAAAACAAAACTGGTGTGGGGGAGGGAGAACTAAATAACACGGGAAAATACTGTACACTTTACACCCTTCTCAGAGATTAATAATCCACATTAGAATGCCAAAGGCTGGGGAAAGTGCAGTAAACTTCACCCAGCATTACCTGGAATTAAGATAAAGAAATCTTTAACATACATAACTCAGTGGAAAACACTTGAAGAAATATTTATGCACATTCCAGGAACACCAAACAAATAAGATAGTTATTTGGAAGTCTATGACAAAGAAATCAAGTCTGGTAAGCGAGATAGGCAAGCACATAATTATTGTAAAACAGAGGGATAAATACTAAGAGACGACCTCACCACGTGACACAAAAGCACAATTTACTGCCCTACAGGAGACGGGGGCAAAAAGACCTTTACAGTGATTTTATAGGAGGGCAATTTTGAGAAGAATCTTGTGGAAGTGGGAGTTTCTAAGGTAAAGAACAAAAATCCACAGGGGAAGAACTTTCAAAACAGCTTTTAATCTTTCCCTCCAAAATTGCCCCTCTAGCACTCTGTGCATTCTCAACAAAAATGACTATTACCCAGGTTCAATCCAGAAATCAAAGTGTCGTCCGTGGCATCTCCATTTTTTTCACACCCCACGTCTAATCCCTCCCTCACTGAGTCCTACCAATTCAAGCTACAAATCAATTCTTCACTCCAGTCAGTTCTCTTCATGTTCGGTCCTGACACCCTGGTCCAGATCATCACCAATTCTCCCCTGAACTAACACTCTAATGAGTGAGTCTATAGGTACAATAGCCTGTTTCCTCAACTGATTTCTACCTTGTATCCCATAATGCTTTTGCCACAGATGGCCAAAGTCACCATTTTCAAATATTAATCTGAACATGTAACCACACCACACTCCTCACCCTTATTCTTTTTTTTAAGATTTTATTGGGGAAGGAGAAGAGGACTTTATTGGGGAACAGTGTGTACTTCCAGGACTTTTTCCAAGTCAAGTTGTTGTCCTTTCAGTCTTAGTTGTGGAGGGCGCAACTCAGCTCCAGGTCCAGTTGCCATTGCTAGTTGCAGGGGGCACAGCCCATCATCCCTTGTGGGAGTCCAACCGGCAACCTTGTGGTTGAGAGCCCGCTGGCCCATGTGGGAATCGAACCGGCAGCCTTCGGAGTTAGGAGCACGGAGTTCCAACAGACTGAGCCACCGGGCCGGCTCCTCACCCTTATTCTTAAACCCCCTCAATAACTTCCCATTGCTTTCTGGATAAAGTACAAATACATCACTGTAAACTGTAAGGCCTCTGCCTACCTCTCCCACATCGTGGTTGCTGCCTCTCTCTCTGGTGCACTAACCTCCAATCACACAGACCTCTGATTACATAGACCTCCTTTGCATTTCTTGATTATTCCTCTTTGCCGCTAGCCCTAAGGAGAAAGTGTTCCCCCTAACCAAAACAAACATCCTTTTCCAAACTCCTTGGTTTTCTAGTTAATTCCTACCAAGTCTTCAGGTCTCAGGTGAAAAGTCATTTCCTCAGGTGGAACTTTCCTGACCTTCTAGATTAGGTTAGGTCCCTTTTTCTATCCACTCACAGCACTTTTCTTAACACTTTCTCCAATTACCATTAGACTACTGTATGGGTTTTTATTTGGTATCTCATTCCCCACCCCATTAAATTGTAAGCCCTGTTAGGAAAGGAACCAATTTAATCTTGTTCACCACTGTATCTTCATCTCTTAATAAGGGCACATAAAAGGTACTCAGTAAATGTTAAAAGTGAGACAGCATCCAGGAAAGGAAACCAGTATATGCAAAGACATCCCACCTCAAGTATATGCTGGAACAGAGTATACAGCTTTGACAATGGCAAAAGGTGGGAACATGCCCCACAAAACTGGGACCTTTTCTATTGCTTCTATTTGTTTAAGCATTACATTCGACATTCTGTATTACAAAAGAAAGAGGAAATTCCCCCATTTTCCAAATTTAATATTTCATTATAATTCTTTCTTTCCTTCTTCTTTTCTTTCCTTCCCTCCCTCCCTCCTTCCTTCCTTCCTTCCTTCCTTCCTTCCTTCCTTCCTTCCTTCCTTCCTTCCTTCCTTCCCCTGCCCCTTCCCCTTCCCCTTCCCCTTCCCCTTCCCCTTCCCCTTCCCCTTCCCCTTCTCCTTCTTCAACTACATGCACTCCCTGGAGACTCTGATACTCACATCTAATCCCTAATCCCATCCTGTCAGAATGACTTCTCTGAGATGCTCTGACCATGTTATTCCCTCTGCCCCAAATCCTACAATAGCTACCATCATCTCCACCAGCAATTTGCACCCAGGGAGAAGTGGGGATGGGGTAAGAGTCTGAAGAAATCTGCTACTGTCCAGATAAGAGATGAGGAAGTCTTGAACCAGAGCAGTGAAGAAGGAGAAGTGGGTGTTTAAGACATTCTGGAACAAAGAGAACTTTCTTTCTGCATGGCCAACATAACCACAGCTTCCCCAGAGTATTTTGGCAAAGAAAATAAAAGCAAGAGTTAATTGTAAAAATTTGAACTTTTAAAAATGGGTTATGGGTACTGAAATGTCCCAAGGTTTTAAAACCTAATCTCTGTTTTATTACTGGTATTTAGAATACCATAGATTTTAGTAATAAAGTTGCCCTTGGAAATGAAACTGCTAAGAATTCACACATACATGTTTCTATAACTGTGGGTAAGAACTAAGAATATAGGTCTCAAAGCCCAATCCCCAGATCTATTTTATCTGAATCTGTGGAGGTCAAACTTGAAAATCTGCACTTTTAACAAATTTCCCCAGTGATTCCTATGCTCAAGTTCAAGAACCACTGAAATGGAGATTGTCTGTAGCAGGCAGTTACTGAAAGAGATATTGTGTAAAGTGTATAGAGCCTTGGGAAACATCCAAGTTCAATCAAGTTAAAGAAAATGTATCCTCAGGAATGGAATGTAAAATCTACAATCTAGTCAACCTTATTGTAACATGACTGCTTGAAGTGCTGATGGAACAAAAAGTTAGTCGGCAGGAGGCATTTAAAAGAAGTGAAGAGTAAGGAATTACAGTGTTTACCCAGAGCAGACCAACAGGAGATAAAAGGATTTTACCATAAGGGTGGGATTACTCCTCTGTGGGACAGATGGTTTATTTGATGTTTTCACAGCCTGAAAACCATCTATTTCCCTATGTTCTAAAGATAAGCTCCTGAAAGACTGTTCTACCGTGTTTCCCCGAAAATAAGACCTAGAAGGACAATCAGCTGTAATGCACCTTTTGGAGCAAAAATTAATATAAGACCCAGTATATATTATACTATATTATATTATACTATATTATATTATATTATACCCGGTCTTATAGTAAAATAAAACCAAGCCTTATATTAATTTTTGTTCCAAAAGATGCATTAGAGCTCATTGTCCTGCTAGGTCTTATTTTCGGGGAAACAGTATTAATGAATATACTGTCTTGAATTGAGAAGGGGTGAATCTTGAACTAATAGGCAAATAACCAGCCATTGAAATTGTATTTCTATTACATCCATTTCCATGGTAAGTTAAAACATTGGTATTCTGAATTGTCCAGTGGTCCCTCGCGAGGTTGGTATTTGTTCATTCATTCACTTGGCATAAGTCCATCCCCCTAAGACAGATTATCTCTGGGAAGACTGGTAAAATTTTAGTTCTTGGGCATGTGTTACTAGAAACTGAAACTTGAAGAGGTTGCACCCAAAGTGTTTCCCACGAGAGGCCCTGCTTCACTAACTAGTGTCTCTTGGACATATTTCTTTTCTTTAATGAAAACACTCCCCAAAACCAAATGGTTTTCTTTTTGTTCAAAGAAATTAAAATTTTTTTTTAATTGGGGAAGACTGGGGAACAGTGTGTTTCTCCAGGGCCCATCAGCTCCAAGTTGTTGTCCTTCAATCTAGTCGTGGAGGGCGCAGCTCAGCTCCAAGTCCAGTTGCCGTTTTCAATCTTTAGTTGCAGAAGGCACAGCCCACCATCAATGAACCGGCAACCTTATTGTTGAGAGCTCACGCTCTAACCAACTGAGCCATCTGGCCCCCCATCTGGAGGCTCAGCGGCCGCTTGTCTTCAACCTAGTTGTGGAGGGCGCAGCTCACTGGCCCATGTGGGAATCGAACCAGCAACCCTGTTGTTCAGAGCTCATACTCTAACCAACTGAGTCATCAGGCCGCCCCCAAAATGTTTTAAATAAATCATGTTACTTACCAAAAATTATATTCTTATATGTCTAGTATATAAACCTGCTTTAGAATCTCATGATACTTCCATACAAAATATTCATATTCAATATTTCAACAGAAGCAAGAGAAAAGCTTCTCAAATGCTGCAACTTGGTCATTTGGCTTTCTTTTCCACCAATGGTCTGGTTTCCTGATATCTATTTTCAATTAATAACCAGAATATAATTTTTGGTCCAGTAATTGGACACATAATGTCTGATTGAAAAGACGACTTAAAGCTAAAATGCCAAGTAACAAATCTGCAGAGCATTAGCTAAGCATGAAGTCCTGTCCAAGGCCTTCTTCCTCAGGAGGGTTCCTTTCCTGCAGGTTATGATGGAAAACAAAAGGCCACTGGCCATGCTGGACTGCTCAAGCTGCTTGGACGTCACCTCTGAGCTCCCACCAAAGCTCTGCTGTTAATCCAACAGCTCCAGGACACTTCTGGCCCAGCAAGGCCATTCCAAGCCTGACTTTTTCTTATCTTAGTTTTGCAAGTAGCTCAGGGATTAGTCACTTTGGGGTTTAAAAAAAAAAAGGACTATGAGGCACGGCTTCCCTTAAAAAAAAAATCACCTGGAAACCAAGAGTCAGGTTCCAGTCTAGGCTTTAATCTGTGCCATTGGACAAGACATTTCACTTAGTTGAGTTCATTTACATAAAGAGAGATTTGAACTAGATGAGTGATTTTCAAATCTCTGTGGGCATAATTCCTTATATTACACAAAAACCTTACATAAAACCCTAATATACAAATAGACAAAAATACCTCTTTCTTGGTATTACTATGTGTCTATCTCTTAGGCATCACAAACTTCATCTGTTTATAAATGAACTCTTGACATCTACCTTAAGCTTATTCTCTCCCAGTCCCATTTCAGTATGTGGCATCCCAATTCACCCAATTGCTCAAGCTAGAACCTGAACATCATTTTTGAGTCTTCTTTTTCTTTTACTCTTCCATATTTAATTTGTCAATCTAATGCCATTAAAGGGTCTAGATGCTGCCTTCCACAATATATCTTCCCTTTGTTCACTTCTTTCCAATTCCATTGCCATCACTGTATCCTAAAACACCATCATCTCTTGCCTAGACTACTACCATCATTCTGAACTAGATAGACAACTCACTTCTCCTCTAACTCCACTCCAAACAGTAGTCAGAGTGCTCTTTTAAAAACATAAATCCAATCACTTGACCCTGCTTTAAAACATTCATAAGTTTCCTCTTGTACTTGGACCAAGTTCAAAATCCTTACCAGGAGCTAGCTGAGGAGGATCAGATTTCCTGCCTTCCACCAACTTCATCTTAACACACCCTCCCCTTTCTCCCTCCAAGCTCAGTCACTCTGGTTCTATCAACTTCCTCAAAGCCCTTTCTTGCTTCAAGCACCACCCTTAAAAAAAAAAAAAAAAAGCTTTATTGAGATATAATTTACATATCATACAATTCATCCATTTAACCCATTATCAGCCATTCTCCATTTTTCTTAAATTCTCTCAGCCCTAGGCAACCACTAGTCTACTTTCTGTCTCATGGATTTGCCTATTGTAGACATTTCATTAATATGGAATCATACATTATATGACCTTTTGTTATTGCCTTCTTTCAGCATAATATTTTCAAGGTTTATCAATGTTGTAGCATTTATCAGTATTACTTTTCCTCAAGCCTCTTAAAATAGCTTTCTTATAAAGTCTGGAGTTTTCTTTAAAATTGTCTAAGGGGAAAAATGGAGGGAATATATGAAACAAGATTGGCAAAAATGTTGATAATCACTGAAGCTAAGTGATGGGTATATAGTTCATTAAACTATTTTAGTTTTGTGTATGTTTGAAAATTTCAATAGTAAAAATAAAAATTTAAAGATAGCTGTCTTTCCATCCTTTGGGTTTCAGTTTAAACAACATCTCTTCAGTGAAAATCATTTTATGTTAGAGGAAAAGCCCCCCCGCCCCCACTAAAGTGAATACTCAGTGGGGAGACAAAACACATCTATAGTCTAGCAAGCATCTGACCCACAGTAAGCACACAAACACTTCATGAATGAAATCAGGGTGGACAACCCAGAACCCCTCCTCCCAGAAAAACTTACTACAGAGGTGAAAAACCAGTGATCTTATTCTCCTCACCATCTCCTGTGCTCAAATTTTCCTATTACTGTAAATAGTAACATTTCAGATATTATAACCATGAATACTAAGAAATTTCTTCAGCTGTCCATGATTCACTCTGGGACCATCCTTCCTTTAGACAAGAAAGCTCAGATAACCAGGTTTGAATAAACAGGATGGCATGTTTGTACCACGGTCTCACTGCTATAGCTGATCTCTCTTCCCTTGGGCAGGCTTTGGACAGAAAGACCCAAGTCCAATTTGGTACATGAGCTCGTTTTATTGGATATTTAGAACTTTTGTTATCAACTAAGTTATCCATTAATGTCAGATTTTTCTGGGTTAAATATACACAGAAGTACATTTTACAATAGTAAATCCAGTAGTAAAGTAACTCCAGTCATCTTTTACATTTGCTCATTTACATTGTTTAAAAGGATCTTTTCTATTTTCCTTGCTACTCTTTAACTAAAAATTCTGTTAAACATCAAGAGCACTGCCACAGACAACATGTCTACTATGGACAAAAGTCTCCCAGAGTCCATAAAAACTCATGCGAAATGAAAAACACAACATGTATTTTAATAAGGAGTGCTGCTAAATATGAAGCAAAGACCTTGTATGATACTACCCATTAGACTAGTTGTATAGGAAAGTACACATCAGAGTTTGGGAAAGTCAGAATACTCCTGAAATAAAATGTTAAGATTCTTTGGTGTCATTCTGATTCCACAAGTGAAGTCAACATTTGTCTACTAAAATACATCTCTAAAGTAAAAATGAGTATCAATAGGAAATATAATTGGATATTTAACACTTTATATACAATAAATATTTATTTTCAAATCCCATTCTTGCACATCTAATTCTTCTTCTTCCTTATTACTACTGCTTCAACTACCATGTTTTCCCGAAAATAAGACCTAGCTAGACAATCAGCTCTAATCAGTGTCTTTTGGAGCAAAAATTACTTATTTTACTACAAGTAAAATAAGACCACGTCTTATATAAGACAGGGTCTTACATTAATTTTTTTTTTTACTACAAGTGAAAAAATAAGACTGGGTCTTATATAAGGCCGGGTCTTACATTAATTTTTGCTCCAAAAGACTCACAGCTGATGGTCAGGCTAGGTCTTATTTTTAGGGAAACACGGTATACTACTGGAAGCACTTGGTTTGCCAAAGAGTCTGCCCTCCCAATGCTTATTTCCCCATCTAAGCCTTCAACTGATGCCCAGGTTCTCCCGTGTTCATTATTTCTATCATGAAACCCTCTTCCTAAAGCCTGACATATCTATGTCTAGGACTCTTACCCTCTGTTTCAGAAACCATTCATCAGGCAGCACAGGCCGTCTCACTGCCAACGAGACCTCTCCCCCGGCCCCCACTGCATACACTCGGGGACATATTCTCCAGTCATCTGCTCAATCTCACCTTGAAGCTTTCTTTTCATTTGAATCACATACCTAGAGTGCCTTGCTTCCCACTCCTCTTCCATCATCCAAAGAGTTTCTGAAATTCTACATGTTCTAGGAAGCTGTTCCAGGTTTATCAGGAGAGATGAAAGATTCCACTGGCCTAATTCTTGCTGATAGATCTCAAAACTATCACAGATTATTCATTCCCTTTGCTTTCTATTCCTAAAATATTTACCAACATACATATGTAATATATAGAATACGAGTTATAGCAGATCTTAATTATAGGTAGAAGCATACTTTTTATGCTTTTTGGGGCAAGTCTAAATTTTGTTTAGAGGAAACAGATCAAGCATTAATATAATCCCTGGTCATACATATAAATGAGCATGAGGAAATCTGGCAATTCATCAAATTTATGCTATGCAGCATTGGCCCAGAAGAGTATATTTCAGGGAATGAAAGTGGATATGGAGTACACCTACCCCATCCCACATGGCTATGTCATTACATTTACGGAAGATGACTTTTCTTCTTTTTCAGCTTTGAGAACTGAAAACCCAATGAAAGTATGGAACAAAATTTTCTTCCTGTTCTTTTCTCTTTATAGAAAGTCAATATTCAGTCTTTTAGTGCCTCTCTCTCTCCCCACCCCCCTCCCTTCCCCTCGCCCCCACTTCTCTCTCTCTCTCCCTCCCCCCCATTATCTTCTTTATCTACAACTATCAAATTTCAAACTTACAAATGTATAGAGACTAGGGACCAAGTCATCTAGGCAGTGTTTAGCTTAGCACTTGATGGAAAGCTGACTGTGGCTTCTGAAAATGATTAAGTAAAATCTTACAAATAGATATGGAAGGTAACATGGAAATAATAAGAGTAATTTTTTTTGCAAGAGTTTAGAAACTACAGGTGATGTTACATTTTTTTTCTTTTTAAGATTTTATTGGGGAAGGGGAACAGGACTTTATTGGGGAACAGTGTGTACTTCCAGGCCTTTTTTTTTTTTTTCCAAGTCAAGTTGTTGTCCTTTCAATCTTAGTTGGGGAGGGTGCCGTTTAGCTTCAAGTTGTCCTTTCAGTCTTAGTTGTGCGCAGCTCAGCTCAGCTCCTGGTCCAGTTACCATTGCTAGTTGCAGGGGGCACAGCCACCATCCCTGTGGGACTCAAGGGATTGAACCGGCAACCTTGTGGTTGAGAGCCCACTGGCCCATGTGGGAATCAAACCGGCAGCCTTTGGAGTCAGGAGCATGGAGCTCTAACCGCCTGAGCCACCGGGCCGGCCCAATGTTACTTACATTCTTGATGTCTAGTATTTAATACCCTATGATTTGTAAAAATAAAATATTTTTTAAAAAATATAATGCCAAAGTCTGGTCTGCATTGATGTGGGGTGTTAAAAGCAATCCTCATCAATAAGCATTTGGTAAGTGCTAACTAAGTAAACATATTATCACAGTGTTAGGCAGAAGAGACAACTGTCCTCAAAGAACTTATTTCCACTTGAAGAATCATGGCATACAGAAAAGACAGGAAGAATTGGAAGGCGGTAGAAGCAGAGGAAACCTGCCTGCACAGCCACGGGACAAGGCTTCCTGGAAGGGGAAAGACCTGAAGTAGGCTTGAATGCATGAACTAAGGCTAGGCCCTACATAAGTAAATGAGAGGAAGGTGGATGATACTTGCAATGGCCAGACAGTGGGAAAGCACTTGGATTGGTCAGGGAAAGGTGAGGTTGGAAAAATGGACGTGATGAGGCTGATGAAACAGGGAGAAGCCAGATGATGGGGATTCTGAATGGGAAAGGCAGGTGGCATGGACAAAGTGGTGTTTCAGAAAGATGAAACAATGCAGATGGAAAGGGAGGGACGAGAGCTGAGAAACTAGAGGGAAACTGTTGACAAGATCTGCTGACTGATTAGTGTGTGAGAAGAGGATAGGCTAGTCCCTGCCGTCTACCCTCCAGACTGTGTTCATTTTCCACATAAAATGGCGCATTCCCTATTCCCTCCTGAGAGTGATCATTTTCCTAGCAACATGAAGAAAAAACATGGAACAAAATGATTTCTAGTACTATTATTTTCTATAAATTTAAAAATAATTTAGATTGAAAAATGTTAAATGGTATTCATTTCCATGGTTAAAAAATAATCAACTACATATGTTTTTCTTCACCATGATGTGAAAACAAAACTGACCTATATGATTCCACCATGAAAGAAGGTTTCCATGGTGACTCAAATACATATTGGATTCTGCCAATATTCATCTATTCAACAAATATTTACTACGAAATAAATAATAAAATACTATGAATTTGATATTACCTTTTCTTTAGGACTCAACTACAAAGTCAGAGACAGCCAATGAATGGTAAATATGACCCAATAAGCAGCCAAAGACAAAGGTTCCACACTTGGCTCTGACTTTGGGATCACACAGCCAGTAAATCAGTTCATCTCTCCCAGCTTCTGCGAATGAGTACCAAAGCAAGTTACATTTGTGGAATGTTTCTAGTTTACATGGATAGGTTCTCCTCTCCCATTTTTTAAACTATAATTTCACTAACATTCTTGAAGTTGGACGAGGTTGGCTTTATTACCTCCTAATTTACAGATGAGGGTTCCAGACATAATTGATAAAGCAGTGATTTACAATCAAGGTCTTTGACACTAAGTCTCACACTCTTCCTACATTGGGCTTACCCTACCTACTTTAAAAATTATTTGGGTAAGTTACAGATACGGAAAGGTTACAGCATTACACAAATGAAAGAAATAGTATTTTGTTTGAGTGTGACCAGGAGAGAACGCAAGTTTTAAGGGGCCTAGCACCTGTACAAGCTGGAGATCCTTCCTTAAGAAAAATAAGGTAAAGACCCTGAAGGGGGCCCATGAACGTCAGGTTCCCAGAAATTGAAGCTTCATTTAGCTTCAAGGTAAATTTGCCTCTGGATGTAACACAAAAAAATTCACCAGTCAGTCTACGAAGATCAAGAATTGCCTTCTAAAGCCTAACTTCTGCCTTCTAAGTAGTAGGAAAAGAATACACTGGATACAGGACAAAAAAAAAAAAAAATTCATATTCCCTCAGTATCACCCATGATCAACCATGTAACAGAACCTCCAGGTAGAATTAGTCTTTGCTATGTCTTTATAAGGATTTAAAAACAAATTACCAACTAACAACAAAAAATAATTACAATAAAACTATAAGAATTATTTTGCTAAAATAATTAAGCTAGAACATTATACCATACAATAACTGCTTTACACACACACACAAACACACACACGGATATAAACACGCACGCATGCACTCATATTTACTCACAATGTGGCAAGCAAAAGAACTCATTTAAAAAATTTTACCTCGTCTCCGCCCATAGCTCCTGGCTGCATGTAAACACAGAAGAAAACCATGGGTATTTGTATCAAAATGGTGAATTTAGAAGAAAAAAAAAATATTCACACAAACCTTTTCTAAGTATTCTCAGAATTAATCTGGAGATACTGCTCAACTTGACCCCAGACATATATTTAAAAAACCTTTATGAAGCACAAGTTAAATCACAATTTTAAAGAGAAATTCAACTGGATGTGGCAGCCACTGGAAAAGATAACAATGGGTGCTTAACTTTCACAAGTCTCATAAAGATTTATATTGTGGACCATTATCTGTATCAGACATAGAGTTCTTTTAAAATTTTTCTGATTTATAAATCTTCATTTGTTTTATATATTGCCATCAGACATAACCTAAAAAAACAAACAAAAACATTCTAAATAATGAAAAACTGTAGCATGTGGTGGTCATTCTGAATTTCTACACACACACACACACACACACACACACACACACACGCTTCATAGAGTCCCCTGAAAACTGTATAGAAATTTTATACACAATCAACTCTTCCTTTACTGAATGGGTTTCTACAAAATTTTCAGTTAAGTTTCTCTGAGTCTCCCCATTTACTTTCCATACAGTATGACAGTTGAGGGGAAAACAATAGATTTTTCATCAACAACAGATTTTTCATCTAAAAAGGTAGAAAGGAATTAAACTACTGGGGTACATCCCAGATCATGCTGAAGAACAGAGTACTTTGAAGATTATTTTCCTCTTCAAAACTCAAGGCCCACATTGTATTGTTACAAAGTTTAACAGAGCTAGACTGTAACATACATATGCTGTTAGGAGATCCTGTCATCTAAAATGATACTCAAAGTACAAATTTTCTCAAATTTGAAACCTCAGGTTCTATAAAAATAAATGAGACCTCCGTTTAATTCATTGTTTAAAGCATGCAATGTCACAATATTATATTAACGTAAAACCAAAAACAAGGATATTGTGGGGCTGCATTTGCAGTTTCTCTCCTAGGAAAGGAATTCAGACTTTTCAGCCAGAAGTTGAAATACCGGTTGGCCAATCTCCTCTTCTGTTCCTGTGAACGTTTCCTCAGACGCCACACTCACACTCCTACACTCCTTTGGCCTCTTCACTTTCCCACTACACAAATACTCAAAAGGGTTAGCCACTTGAAACGCTTCTTTCTCCCTAACGCCTTCCATCACTAAAAAACAAGCTCTTCTGAATTTACGTAGCAATGACTGTTTACATCACCTACAAAGGGAATACAATCCAAAAAAAAAAAAAAAAAAAGGAACTTTTCACACTTTTCATTTTTGGAACCTGGAATTCATCTCCCCATAGAATGTATAATAAATGGTACTTGGTTTTCTAGCCTGCCCCCCCCCACCCAGAAAGCCTACTTAATTTATAATAAGTTAATTGATACTAACAGATAACACTCAAAAAGAGGTTCTGTAGGTTTGACATCCTACCACTTATTTCTCTGTCCTTCTTCCATCCCCAATGATGTCATGCTGCCCAACATCCCCACTACAAAACCTCTATTTAGAGGAAAAAATATAACATTCTGTATTTCAAAATTACTTATTTCTCTCCCAAACAACAAATTCCCATCCTTTCATTATATCTGATTTCTGGCCAGATACTCAATGAAAAAGAGTCTGATTACAATACTAAGGTACAAATGACTCATCAGCCCTTAACACCCCAAAAGGATAAATGAGAATGCTGTTCCCTCGAGTCTTCTACTGCTAAGTATTCAGGTGACAGAGAACGCGACGTGAACAGATCCAGACAGGCTTGGCGGTGCAGAGGAACATCCCGAGTTGGGGAGTAGGGAAGAGTTGGAAAAGATATACTTGGGAGTTTTAACCACAGGTTCCTTAAACAATTCATGATTTTTATAGATTCTTCGTTTTCCATTCTAATCAAAGACAGGAAATTAGTTCATATCAGCCTGGGGACTCTGAGGTCACGCAAGGAAGACGGCATATGGAATAGGCAGCCCATGTAGTGATCTGAGATGCTTCAATCTTCTTTCTTCCTTCACTGTGGAATTTAATTAGGTGCTACCTTGGTTCTAGTTTCAGTATTTCATCTATGATCCCTATGGCGATTGTTTTTATAGCAGCTAAAACTTAACGAGTACTTACTATATTCAGGAACAGTTCAAAATGCTTGACACGTATCGATATCATTAATATAACCCATAACTTTATAAGTATTCTTATTAGACTCTCCTTTCAAATGAGGAAAATGGAACACAGAATTAAGTATCTTACCTAAAATCACACAGCTAGGAAGTGGTAAACTTGGAATATAAACCTAAGCAGTCTGGTTCCAGTGTTCACACTTTTAACCCACTCATGTTAAATTCCTAGAGGGCATGGTCAATATCTTGTAACATCCTTTTTAACATCCTCTAATGAACCTGGCAGAGTGCTCTGTACCAAGCTGGTATTCAACAAATATGGCTTATTAGCTGGGTATGCAATCAAGGGAGAGAAGAATACAAGCCTTGATGGCCTTTGGAATGTAGGCCAACTCTGTTGGTGATTAAAAATTTGCACATATGAGGGCCATTTGCAAGTAGAATAATTAGAGTCAAACTCTTCCCCGAAGGAGAGGTAATGAAATGAACACCAAGAAGAGAAATTTGGGGACACAAAGGTAATGCGTTCCCCTGAGAACAAATGTGACTTTTAAACAATAAAGAATGTTGAATACACAAACATACATGAGCCACCACAAAATAATCCCACACAGAATGAAAAGGGAGTGATGTGACTAATTTCATCTATATAATATATTACTGTGCTAGTGTATATTTATATCAGCTATAATAAGATGTGATATACTTTGAAAGTCCTGTGTACTCTGTGCAAGACCTTTAATTCTCGATTATCAATCATCATCATCATCATTACAGATAAAAGTCTTTTACAATTTCACATGTATTCAACAATTTTAGACCTCACAAAAAATTACATTTAATTTTTAGAAGTCAAGGCAGTGGTTACCCTTGGCTAGGGGAATTAACTGGAAAGCAGCCTGAGGGGGGTTTCTGAGGTATTGGTAATGTTTGGGTCTTTAAGTACAGGTTATATGGATGTGATCAATTTGTGATAATACATCAAGCCATATATACATGATCTGTGTACTCTTTGGTATGTATATACTACTTCAATAAAAAAACAAAGCACTACAAATATTTTAGACTGGTTCACTGGGATAAAAGGTTTTAAGGTTAATGTAGAAAATCCAAATGCTAACAGTTTTGTAGTCTTTGAATCATAAACCTGAATAATCCAAAACTGAACAGAATTAAAGACTTATTTTCAATTCATCAAAATAAACATAAACAGGTACACATAGCTGGCAGTGGAATATGCCCGAGATATTCTAAGTTGACATGATTAATGACTAGTACTTTGTGACTGGCACGCTCATGTTAATGGTATGGTGCTTTGTTAGGCATGTGAGGCAATACTGTAAAAGGATCATCTGTTATTCCTTACGACTTGGCCTGCTCTTGGTTTTAAATGGCTGTACTCATACATGTGATTTCCCCAAGGACATGTTATGATCTGATTTAAAAATCGAAACTAATTCTTAAACTACATGGATTCATCCAAATTAACTGAAGTTTCTCTAAGCCAAGTAACGTTTCATACAGATTCCACCATAGGGGCTCAAAGATGAGGGGTGTTGGGGGGAGGCAGATATCTCCACTCTATGGTGGATCAGGAGAGCATGCACTATTTCAGGAACTTAAGCAGAGTCCCTGGGGTGCTGTGTTGATGAAAAACAGGAACAAGATACAAAGAACCTCGTATAACATTTTACTATAACTGGCTTGGAAATATCTGTCAGGATAGTTAAAAATCAACTATAGGAAAAAATTATTAACTCCTTTCCTTGTATAAATAAAATCAGTTTCTTAAAAACACCTTGCAAACTTATTTTTTGAATACTATTTCAGTAAGCAAAATTAAATTCTATTCCAACATCTAATGGTCCCTTTCAGCTTCCATCTAAGTATTAGTCATGCAAATAATTCCACCAAAGATGGGTTAAGATCTTAAAGATAGCATAAAAATGTCCCCTTTTCCCTAATTAGATTGTAAATTCCCAAAGAGCAGGCGTGATGGAGTTTGTCTCATAAATCTTCCTCTATCTTTGTCTTTATAATGGTAGGTAAAATAGTTTTAGCCCAATGATTCTCAAATCTGGCAAATTATAATTTAAAAGATCGATTGCTCCATAAGCATGAAGTTAGCAGATAAAAACAATGCTTGAAGGAATGGGGTACATTTTCATCTGCTACATTCACATAAAGTGTTTGTCTGTCTTAAAATCCCTTCTACCCCTCTCTCCTTGGTTCTTACACATTTTTCTCAGAAAAATCTTTCTGTTCCATTTGCAAGCCTAAAAAGTAACACTAGTAACTGACAAACATAATACTAATGTTATTGACATACTTTATAAAAGAGAAGAAATACTATGAAGTAAAATATAAGAATTTACTGATAATTTACCATGCTCCAGGCACTATATGCTAAACGCTTAACATGTCTATTCTAATTCCCAAAGCAACTATCATAATATACATTTCCAGATGGGCAAACTGAGACCCAGAAAAGACGCCTGGCCTCAGGTTATTCAGGTACTAAACAGCAAAGTTGGGACTGAATCCAGGTCCACATTGGCTCTAATGCATTTATTTTTCTTTTCTTTTCAGTTGAGGTATACTTATATTCAATAAAATTCAACCACTGTAAGTGTACAGTATGCTCAATTTTGGTAATAATACAGTTGTGTAACCACTATCGTTATGACCAAGATATAGAGCAGTTCATCTCCCTGAAACATTTCCTTTTGCCCTGTTACTGCCGATGCCATGCCCCAGCCCATGTCCCCCGGGAACAATTAACCTGCTTTCTGTATTACGGTTCTGTGCGCCCTTTCGACAACCTCATATTAATGGAATCAGTGTGTTTCACATCCTTTTTTAGCATCATGTTTTTGAGATTCATCCACAATGTTGCATGGATTAATATTTCGTTTCTCTTTATTGCTGAGTAGTATTATATAGTATGGAAATAACATACTTTATCCATTCACCTGTTGTTATGGACTTAAATGTGTGCCCCTCAAAATTTATAGGTTATAGCCTTAACCCCCAATGTGACTGTATTTGAACACAGGGTCTTTAAAGAGGTAATTAAGGTTAAGTGAAGCTGTAAGGATAAGGCCCTAACCCACTACGACTGGTGTCCTTACAAGAAGAGGAAATAGTAGGCGTGCCCATGCACAGAGAAAAGGCCATAGAAGGTCCCAGAAAGAAGGCAGGCAGTCATCTGCCAGCCAGGGAGAGAGGCCTCAGGAGAAACTAACCCTGCTGGCACTTTGATCTTGGACTTTCTGCCTCCAGAGCTGTGAGAAAATACGAGAAATTTCTGTTGTTTAAGCCATCCAGTTTTTGAGATTTTGTTATGGCAGTCCTAGTAAAGTAATACACCAGTTGATGGACATTTGAAAAGCTCTTACTCTTAACCACCAAGATTGAAGAGCTAGTATTTCAAACCTATAAAGTTCTTGAAAGTACCCAGAAATTCCCTTTAGAATTTCCACAAACTTCATCCTCCTCTAAGTGTTTGTTTTCAGTAGCATAATCTAAGATTAGTAAAAAAGAACTTCTCACTCAAACTTTTTAATTTCATTATTACAACCATAGTACTATTGTTTTCTATTACTCATTATACTTAAAGTTGTTATTTTATGAATTAAAATAAGTATTTTTAATAGGTATTTTTGTGAATTGGTCAGAAAATCCAATTGTCATTAATAACATATGAAACTGAACTTTTGCAACGTTCTGCTTCCTTGCTTGCAAAACCTTAGAGGAAACCTATAAAACCTTTAATCAACTCCCCAAACAGAACAGGAATTACTTCTGTAAGCAACACAAAATGCTCTACCTGGTTCTGCTACGATACCTTCAACAAGACTTAAGGTACAAGAATAAAGAGGCTCATTTCAGCCTCTTCCAGTTGTTTTTGTTTTGTTTTGTTTTTCAAACTTTTTTTCTAAGTAGCAGAGTGCTCGCTCCTCCAACAAATGAACTCCAACAAATATGAGACATGTTTCTTGAACAAGGCTGTTCTGGTTGAAGCAGAACAGGAACCCAGAGAGTTCCATCTGTCAGGTGTCCATTCCCAGTGGCCCTTAAAGTATCTCCTTGGATGCTGGGACTCCACAGAACATGACCGGAAAACTAAAGAACTCTACTCCATGGTAGGACCATTCTTACTAGTTAGAAAGTTCTTTCTCACTTTTGCCTCTAAATTATTCTTAACCACAAACCTCAGCCTAATCCCACTTTTATTTGAGGGTCATTACTCTATCTCTTTTTGGGTGTCTCTTTTTTACAACGAAGCTATAGTTAGCTATTCTTTATAAGAAATGGTTATTCATACCCTATATCATCCTGAACATTCTCCTTCAGATAAACCTAATTTTCCAGTAAGACAACACTTGTCTGTCCCAGCTTCTCATGAGAATATCCAAGGCCCTTCACCATCTGACTTCTAACCAACCACCTTTCAGATCCTCAATTCCCACCATTCCACATATCAGACCCATATACTCCAGTCACACTAAACTCAACCCACTCTTCTGATAGTATTATTATAATGTAAGTACCACAGTCATCAGAAGAATCTAGAAAACCACAAGCTTTGACATCTATTCTTCTCTGCCCCCTTGTTCATTTCCATACACTATTATTTTCCCCATCTTGTCCAAAACGGAAGTTCAAGGCTTTGCTACACTCGCTTGCATACCTAGTGTTGTTACTTTCTAAACTACATTTACCACGTAGGTTACTACTAGAGTCCTTCCATAGGTGACATGTTATCAAAGTAATCACTTCAAAACTTGTAGGCCATCTCCTAAGTGACTCATTGAAACAAGAAAGATCATTCCAAATATGCATGTCTCATAAGATTTCTCTGGAAAAAACCTCAGTCGGACGAGAATCTCTGCATTACACATAATCTCTGGCTTTCCCGGGTTGGAGAGAATGGGCATCCTCTCCAACATTTACAAAGGTAATGTCTGTGCACTCACACCTGTGGCCTAACAGCATCCTACTGAGAGTAATTAATTCCTTCTCTATTGTAATTTCAATAGCATGTTGCTGAATGACACAAGAATTGCAAACCCCCCCTCCAAGCAAGAAATCAGAAGCCCTGAGGATTCTAATCATGTACCAGAGTAGTGTATATTTTACACAGACCCGTCTGCCCACATCAGGTCTGAAGTCACCTACTACAGAGGTATGCACCCAAACGTCTGGCATTGGTTCTCAAGAAACCATCTCCTGTGAACCACTATGCCAAAAATCTCATCAGGTCTCTTCAAACGTTATATACTCAATTTCTAGACTGCTAATCTTGTATTTCTGAACCCCAAAATTACACAGGGATTTATACCAGAGAGAGGAGTGGGAACAAAAGGGGTGGAGCTGTGCTCAGGAGCCTAAGCAGAACCAAAGGCCTGGACCCTTGGTCGGTGCTCCTTGTCTCCTCTCAACTCTCTCACAAGGGTTCCTTATTGGAAGAAAGTTATGAAAAGGACTTGACCTGAGAATTTGCAAAGAGCTCCAGCAACACAGAGAGCTGCTCATTTCCCTTACCCCTGCCCTGACCTCTCCAAAACAGCTTCCTCTTCTGACTTGGATTTGGGAAAACCTCAGGGAACAATAAAAGAGGACCAAGCCTTAAGGGGAAAGAAAGAATGGGAGGGAGGGATGGCACAGTCCTCACGCTACTGATTCCTTCTTGCTCAGATATACAAGTAAACAGACACTGGCAAGGGGTAAGGGGAGGTAACTCCTTCTAACTGTGGTCTTTTCCATACACCCCTCACTCACCCACCGTAATCAGGTTTCATCCCAGATCAATGAAATTACAGCCTCTGGTGTGGGGTCATGGGTATTTTCTATTTTGGTTCTCATTTTGATTGTATAGCCGGGATTAAAAATTACAGCTAACCCAAAAGGGAAAAATAGGTGGAGAGGGGTAGGAGAGGGAAGGAGCAGAGACTAGCATTTTTTGGGTTTGTATTTCTTGCCCCATTTGGTAACAGGAGCATTGCACTCTTAACCTTACCTTTTGTAAAGAAGCGGTTAATATGCCCATTTTTAAAAAAAGGTAACCTGCCCAAAGTCACATAGCAAATAAGTTAATGGATCCATGATTTAAACCCATACCTATTTGCCACCACCCTTCCCTCCCTAAAAAAAACAACCTGTATAATTTCCACTGTATTACGCTGGGGGGAAATCAAAAAACTTTAGTCTGATAACAAAGGTATATATGTGTGCAGACAATGAAGAAAAAAGGCCAAGTTTTACCCACTTTACTTGGGGATCATCGCATACCAACTCTCTGAAAGTCTCAGACTCCGAGTCTGCACAGACTAGCAGTCCAAATGGGGGTGTGGTTAAAATCCTTGCCACTAACAAGCGGGACTAGGTTCTGAAAGTACATCTGGTGACTTCTGAAGTGCACTAAGTCTCCGCAATCAATAAAGTATTGTTTAGCTACTTTGGCTGAAAGAGCTAATGGAAACCTGAGTGATCTTTTTGGGGAGACCCAAAAGAACAGAAATCACATTGGATTAAGGGACTGGTTGGCAAAATAAAGTGTGTGTCCAAGCCATAGATGGCTATTTGCTGGTTGTATGACATGAGCAAATTCCTTTGCCTTTTCAAGAAAATGAAGACACTTCCATGTTTTCAACAAGGTTGTATAAAAGAAGAAATGAAGAACCATCATTCTCAACTTTTCTATCAAAGTGCCCAAATGGCTGAGACAAATGTGCATTCTTAAAACTTGCTGAAGACTACAAAACCGTTTGAAGTCTCCAGCTTTATCTTAAAAACTGCATTTCAGTTTCCTATACTACTCTATCACATAGCCATGTTTTATTTGGATATGACTGGTGTTTAGGGAAACTGGGTTTTGACCATTTCCTGGCAAACTATTATAAGCATTACAAAGGCACAGAGGTCTGTGAAAGCACTTTTTAAACTGTTAATTATTAGAGCCATATGTTATTACCATCTTTCAAAAGAAAGAGTTAAAACAAATCTTTAGGAAGGAACTAAGGTAGCTTGAATATTCTCTAAAGCCATTACACTGCGTTTTCCCAGTTTCTCTGATATCTTTCCCTCTCTTCCAGTCTCTCATATTGAGTACCTGTTTAATGGGCCAGGCATTGTACTTGAAGCCAGTGGAGAGTTGTGAACAAAAGCTAGTCTCTGCTCTCTTGAAGCATACATATTGAAGAGAAACACCAACATTAAATAGTTAATTACAAGTGTGTCGAGTGCTATAAACAGGACACCCAGGTTCTACTGCCTATATAAGTAGAGAAAGCAAACAGGGAAGTCCACAGGGAGAAGCAGATAACTTTTCAGTTTCCTGCATCTTTATTATTAGGTTGCAAGCACCCAATTCCTGGTATTTAAGACATATTCACACACACAAAGAACTTCTTCCAAAATCCAATGAAATCCAGAATATTTCCGATTTCACTTATTTACAATGTTCAATGTCAGGCCATGCAGACCAGGTTTACCTCTTGCTTTTTCAGTAAAAGAGGATTTAGTAAGCGTTCTGAGCATAAATAAGGTGACTAGAAAATACTAGGAAAACAATTTCCCCAAAGACACCAAATTTGTGTCTTTGTGTTAAACTAGTATAAAAAGAAAACAACCACTCTTAACAACTAAGTATTTAAAGCAAGGGTTACAACCCTCAACCTGAAGATGGAAGGTTCTGCTCGTGGCTCCATCATGTTACCCCAACCAACTCACATAGCCTCTTGAACTTCAGCTTCCCTGTCTGTAAACTGAGAAGAACAAAACAAAACAATGTCCTTACGTCCCCTACCACGTTCATGTACAACATCCATCCAAAACAGTTTGAAATTTGAGTACTTGAAAGTTATAGAACATTACATATCCCTCTAATAACTATTGTTCATTTTTAATAAGCCATCGTTTATAATGTATTCATACCACAATTGTATACTAATTTTACTTCTAAACCTGTTCAGACAGAAATAGCAGTACTGGATCTTGTCTTCTAAAAGTTCCAAATACTCAAAGACAATGTATTTAGTTTGAGAATCTCAAACAGAACTACAATGTACTCTTGAAATTTTGGAAAATTCCATTTGGAATTCTAACAAACCTGGCTCTATCCCCACTTTGGCATAAAAGCATCATGTGTTCAGCTCTCTCTCTGCCACTTTTTCTCAGCTGAGCCTCTCCCCAAGGAGTTTACTCCCAGCAGAGAATGAAAGAAGGGGTGAGGGAGTCTGCCCAAAAGTTCACACCAAAACCCCTTTACATTTCCTCTTTTGATTCAACAATGCTCTGGCAGCCCTTGGTTCAAATAGAAATATAAGAAAAATCTTCTAAAATATTTTCAAGGCATTAAATAGGAGGAAAAAAGTGGAAGATAACATAAGCTCCAAGTTGCTTGGTGCTTCAGCTGTGAATAAGTTGTTTAACAGTCAATGAACTCAGCGTTTCTCAAGCAAGTAAATGTTTGTTTTTCCCCCCAAAATTTAAAATATTTAAGTCTGTAAGCTGTCCAGGACTCCTACTCTAGGACTCCTCAATTTATCAATGTTTTTAAAACTCTAATAAGAAAGAGTGAGGACAAAAATCATCTCTCCCTGTCAGAGGTGCTTTAAATTTCTTACCTACTTGGAACAGACTCCAGTTACAAGCTGAGAGATATCACAAAATAAATGGCATGAAACTTTTAATTTAAATAAAATTAAACCTCTGTTACATTACAAGCTTCTGTCAAAAAAAAATCATTCTCTGGCATATCTTCTCTAAGTAAGACTATGCCGCCTACTTTCCAAATGTTGCATTAATAATACCTTATGTGTACATGTGCCTAATCTCATCTAAATCTCACAAAAATGATGAGGTAATTAGAGTATCATAATTGTCCTTTTCTAGGGCTTTGAACTAAGACAGACATTCAGAGACTTGCCATCCTTATCACATGACTCTTTCAAGAGCTAAGCCTTTATTTTTGTCCTCAGAAGGGAGACAATATTACTTCAAAACATTATTGAAGCTGATGTATTTTCTGTCACTATAGATTAGTTTACATTTTCTAGAACTTTATATTAATGGAATCGTCAAGTATGTACTTTTTTGTTTAGCTTTTTAAAGTTAGCATAAGTATATTGAATCATTCATGTTGTTGCCATCTATCAATAATTCACTCCTTTTTATTGCTAAATAGTATTCCATTGTATGAATGTACCACAATTTGTTTACTCTCTAGTTGAGGAAAATTTGGATTACTTATAATTTTGGCTATTGTGAATATCCTTTGAATATTCACATACATGTCTTTGTGAGGACGTATGTTTTCATTTTTGCTCTTGGGTAGATTTCCGGGAGTTAGAACTGCTGCATCATGTGGTAGGTATGCATTTAACTTTTTAAGAAACTGTCAAACTGTTTTTCAAAATGGTTATACCATTTTACATTCCAAGCATCATTGTACAGCACCTTTAAAAGTACCAAACAGCACAAGAGATACAGCAACTCTAATCCCCAAAGAAGGTGGATGTCCCAAAGTCAGGGGGACAGAAGCAGGAAGGATTTCATGCAGAAAAAAAGATTCCCACAGAAAGAGATGGTGCTGTAGCCCCATCCAGCCGTCCCAGCCCACGAGCGACCTGTAGGCGTGCTGTCTGAATTCTATCAGGAAAACGTCTATCTAAATATAAACAATGGAAGATAAACTCATGTTTTGGAAGTCTGACATGCAAAGAAAAGGAAATCTTAAAAGACAGCAATAAAGCTGACGTAAGCTATCACAACCGCAGCTCACCTACTCATCTACTAGTCAGTCACTAGGCTAAGCTTTACAAGATTTATAAAGGCATACCTTGCTTTATTGCGCTTCACATATTCCGCCTCACATATACTACACTTACTTATAAATCAGAGCCAAGACTCTCGACCAGCAAAAAGACTGTGACTCACTTTATTGCGTGGTTTGGAACAGAACCTGCAATACCTCTGAGGTCTGCCTGTACATAGTCAATTTAGTGATCATTATCTCCATTTTACAGGTGAAGAAAACAGAGACAGAGAAGTTAAGAATGTGGCCTCCAGGTCATGTAGTTTGTCAGAGATGGAACCAGACCTGCCTGACCCTAGACAACGCTTTTCACAGTGATGCCAATTCATTGCTCCATCTGCAGGTTTCACATGCCTTTCAGCCTGCAGGGAAGGTAGCTCCCAGAAGCTGAGTGCTACTATCCCTTAAGCCACACTGCTCCCTCTGTTTCTAGTTTTGTACTCATCAAGCAACTTTCTGATATTGAGCTGTTTTTCCAAGCCCATTCTCTACTTGGAAAAAGAGGAGTTGACCAGTCAAAAGGAATAAAGTGGATAGATTTGGCAGTGATTACCTCTTAGAGTAAATTAAAAGACCAGGCATTCTGGTTTTGAACATTAATTTGTCTGTAAATTTGGATGACTTTACTAATCACAGAGGCACCAAAATCCTTTTCTGAGGACCATCATAAGAGATGGTCCTTTACAAGCCCATAACTGCTAAACTCAACTCTAACAACAACAAAAACATAAAAAACCAAACACAAAACACACGCTACTGCGTTAGAAAACAATCTGGCTGATAGAACTACTACGCATATAGCTAGAAGAATTGTCAGTAGCCTCCTTCCTTTTCCAGCAGGAAAAATAAAAGGATATTATGCAAACTTCTGGTATTTCTGCTGTAAGCGTGAAGATAATAAAAGGACCAAATTATTAAAAGTAAAGAAAAAGTATATTACCAGGTTAAATGGAAGGGCACATTTTTTCAGAACTAACTTTATTTTGGAAATGTTGGACAAGTGACAGGTCTTATAGATGGATCAGAATTTCTTCCCTCAACTCCCTGTCTATATTCTACAATATTTGAGGACCTAATATTTTGGGGGAAAGCCAAATTTTATGTCTCTTAGTTTCCTCCCCAGAGGTTGGCCTGCTAATCCTTACATGATCTTGAATAGGAAAAATCAGTAGATTCTTGGGTTTTACATAAATCTTGCCAGTCCTTCCACACCCTAAATGTCTATAGGTTTACTATTTTGTATAGTTGGTACCCTATCCTCCTCTTCCCAGTTCCATTTTCTGTCTTCTAGATGACATCGGCAGTGGTGATTCTCAGTGGAAAGTATAACTGGAAGGGACGCATTAGGAACACCAAAATATGGGAAACTGGCCCATTGAAAGCTGGATGTAGTACTGAGAAGTGAGAATGCTCGCCATGGTACCTGTCTTTCCCACAGCAAGTCAAGATAGCTGAGAATATTATGTCTTCAGGAAAGACTTGGGGTTTGGCGAGAACGAGGAAGTAAAAGCAGAGAAAATCTTTTGAAGACAGTAAATAGTAGAGTTATGTCCAGAGTTAGAAAGCATGGATTTTACATAGCAAAAAAGGGTAAAAAAGAAGGAAGTACAACTGATTCATACATCCCTTTTAGAAAGATATAACCACTGATTCAGTTCACTTTAATTTTCTTAGCCAGTCCCTTCTTGTCTGAAAATACAGTTCAACTTCAACTTAGTATCTTTCAATAATCACAAATTTTGAATTAATAAAATTTCAGTAATTTGTGGCTTCATCTCAATTATTCCTATGTGAAGTTGAGGGAAAGGAAAAAGGACAGGCCAGTCACAGCACAATAATTGCTGGGCCAACAAGTGATAGGCGTAAGAAGGAAGACAAAAAATACATAAGTGTGTTTGTGCATGTGTTACATACATGTCACCGGATGGGCTGGGACCAATTATACAAAACAGGAAAAAGCTTTATCACAGCAAGTCTGTCAAAGCCTGTAGTTGGGCTCATAAACATCTACCAAGGAGGGTATTTTGTTTACTATGATCATTTCAAATTGGAGTCAACTTTGAAAGAGAACTAATGTATGTAATATAAATGTAAAACTCTGGTTGTTTTTATGGTTTACTTTGAGGAGCCTACAGGGCACCACTCAGAGTCCTTAGAAGATAGTCCCTGATCATCTGCCATAAAATTGCAAATATGCATAACTCATCAACATTTGATATAGATATTGGCAAAA
This sequence comes from Rhinolophus hipposideros, assembly GCF_964194185.1. Taxonomy (NCBI): domain Eukaryota; kingdom Metazoa; phylum Chordata; class Mammalia; order Chiroptera; family Rhinolophidae; genus Rhinolophus; species Rhinolophus hipposideros. Next base: position 29,913,362 of record NC_138061.1, on the reverse strand, counting down.
TGACCTTTTGGTACTTCAAAATATATCACAGAATCTTCATCCTGAGTAGTAATCATTACGATGACCTAATTTGGTCCCCTTCTCTTACAGATGAAAAAATTCAGAGGCCAAAAGGGGCATTTTAAGCAACATGTACAAAGTGGAAAGAACATGAATGAAATCTCTTATTTAAAAGCAGAGAATTAAAGAGAATCAAATCAAAGAGAATCAAAAACCTTTTAAAAAGAAACATGTCTTCTCGCTTCGTTTTTTACACAAAACAATTATAAATGATATCCTCTCTCCCTTGCAGAAGAGGACTCACACCATGTCCAATTAGATCTTTTCGCAAATACACACTCATTCCTTCAGGCAGACACATTACCATGCAGTTCTTTCCTTTTACATTCAACTGTAGATCCCATCACCTAACTGAAGGTTTTTCACAAAGTTTTGAATAATCACTGAAGCTCAGCAAGTTAAGCATGTTTACTAATCCTCACCCCAATATACCTGCTTCTAGAGAGAAAAAAAAAATCAGAGGCAGTAGCATAATCTAAATGTAAAATGACCATTATTCTGGAAATTAGAAAACAGGTGAGTAGTCTAGAATTTTCATTGTGTCTCATACCCTCCAAAAGAAGGGATACTAGCTATTTAGAACAAAATGTCATGCAATGAATTAGGACCCCCATCACCAAGCACTGCCAGTGGTTCTCTGCTGTGCCACTGGGAGACAGGCTACATGTCAGAACCAAAAGAAACAGGAAATATATATTGTAGAGATAACCTAAAATATGCCCTAAGGAACTCCAATGACATTCTAACACCCTTACTCGAGCAAGAGGGAAAAGGGTAATACTAAACCCAACCCTGGATTTACCCAGCACATCCCCCATGTGTATTGAGAGTCAGCTTGCATATCTCAAAGGATAGGTAGACAACCTGATATTACCCATTTGACAGAGGAGAAAACTTAAATCAGTGACTTGGATCGGTCCGTCTGACAACTGACAATTTCAGTTTAGAGATTGTTCTGCAATTTGGTCTACAGCTATTTGGAAGGAGAACTGATGCGAGCCAGGTATTTCTTCCAGTACAATGACTTTCTGGTTACTAAGGTTTTGATGCTCCAGGATTCCATCTGACAACGATTACTGACAAAACATTTCTAATCTGCAAAGCTGTTGACACCTATACGCCATGTAAACTCCACTAGGGGAGAACCCCTGATGTCCAGTTTGAAGCACCTGTTGGCTATTGATCACAATGAGAAAATTCTGTTACTTGTAATTAAGTTGAATTATTCATTCACATTCTCTACCCCACTCTCTCTTTTCCTTGGCTTCTCTTTCTTTCCTTCCTCTACTCCAAAGGGCCAACAAAGTTCTCTGTAAAGGACCAGACAGTAAATAGTTTAGGCTTTTTGGTCTCTGCCATTGTTGCACAAAAGTAGCCATACACAACCCATAAAGGATGGGGTGTGGCTATACTTCAATACAACTCTTTACAAAACGAGGCTGGGGGTAGAGCTGGCTCATGGGGCTGTAGTTTTTCAACTCCTGGTGTAGAGTAGCAGTTCTCCAACTTTAGCCTGCATTAGAATCACCTCTAGGACTTGTTAATACACAGATTTCTGGGCCCAATCCTTAAAATTTCTGATTCGGCAGGTCTGTAGGAGGCCTGAGATTCTGCATTTTTAGTAAGCTCCCAAATGATGCTGATGGTGCCGGTTTAGGGACCACATTTTCAGAACCACTCGTATAGAATAATGGTCTATACTACACTCATTGGAAGGTTGAAATGTGATAAACAAGAAAGTGGAAATAACATGCTGTAAACCTGACTGCTAATTTTATAGAATATTTCATATGAAGACTTACTGTTAAGTGCCATAATATTATCTGTTCCTGGATGATGGAAATTTATTCCCATGCGTCCTAAAAAATAAAATAATTTTATTTTAAGCACAAAGAAAACAATGCTTAATACAATTGTTTCAAATACACTGTACAATATGAACATTACAGAAAGATAAAACAAATTAAATCTATAACAAACAATGCTATCAAAAGTCATAGCAATTACAAGTATTTAAATCAAGTCATAAAATATACACACGAAAAATCTTAAAACAAAGCCAACGTCTCAAATAACAACAAATAAACAAAACAAGACAAAAAAGAAGCTTCCATTATAATCATGTGAAATTTCAATTCATCTCCCGCATTCCGATTTAAACATGCCAACTCCCTGGATTAAGCATTTTATTTAAACAATTCATAGTGCCCTTCAAATTTAAACAGAAAATAATGAATTCAAAAAGTATATAAACTTGAAGCTTAGAAGGAATAAAAAGGTAAAGGTTTCAGAGCGGCTCAAAAAGACAACTATCAGAACGGCAACGGGAATAAAGACGGTGAAATTTATATAACAGAGTGGGGAACAAAGACTGGCCTAAAAATCTAGGGTTCTGACTGCTGCCCCTACCACTATGACTTAGGGCATAATGCTCATCTCCAGACCTTTGTCCTTATAATAAACAGGTCACAAACTTCTGTCCACACTGGCTGGCTACTTGTTTTCGTATGCCTCCTCTGAGGGTTGTAAAATTAAAAATTAAAAAACAAACAATGTGTGAGAGAGACCATGTGACCCACAGGCTGAAAATATTTACTCTCTGGTCCTTTACAAAGCCAACTTCTGGTCTATGAGACGACAAGAATGAATTAGATGGTTCAGCTAACAGCCTCCAGGGTTAAAAGTGAAAGATGTACACATTTGGTATGTTTTTTCATTAATTACTTGGGGAAAGGAGGTGGATATATCCAAAGAAAAATGAAACAGAGAGAGTCTTATATGGAAAAACTATATACTCAGCAAGTTTTCTTGGCCAATTCCTTCAACAAAATAGTTATTGAAACAATGCTTTTGTGTAAAGCTAGTATCTATGAACTTGGCTCTGCAAGGTTTTCATGTCCAGTTATGCAAAGGTTCACAATGAAATTCTAAGAAAAATGTTAATTTTAGATCACTACCACTACCGTTTAAATAAATGTCAACAGTATTTTGGGGGAGAGGGAGACAAAGAAAGCTGGAGATGAGGAGAACGTGATTGACTTTTCCAACAAATGCAGTGCTTTAAATTGCAAAAGTCAGTCATCATTTGGTAGTAAACTCTGTTATAGAATACCAGAGGAAAACAGCATTATCAAGCTCTTCTGGCCTAAAATAAAAGAATCACAGTGGACAAAACGTAGTATTTGCCTCTAATAAAAAGGGGTAAAATTAGTTAAATGGGGCCTAGTTAAATCAAGGCCAGCCTAATCTCCTAAAGACCCATAGGTCACAATAATTTGTGAAAGGTCATTTCATATTAAGGGATAGGGGAAAAAAACAAAATTCTCTTAAACATAATGTTGCTTTTATTGATGGATGGATAGATGTGTGTAAGAGAGAGAAGAGAAATTAAGAATGGAAAAATCATCAATGGTTGATAGATTCTGATGAAAGTGTTCTAATTATACAAGGAAGCATTACAGAACTTTTAATAAAAATTATTGTTTGTTTTTATTATTTTAAACTTCCTTATTAGGAGGAAGACATTACATCTATCCCTAGTTCAGTGGAGACTATGTTGCTAGCATTTACATTATGATAAAATTATTTTTTAGATTTTAATGTTTTCTATAGAAAATCATATTCGTAAAGAAACATCTCTTAATAATAGAACTGCCTGTTTTATTTTGTATAAATAAATTTTTTGTATAAATAAATTTTATATAGCTTTTCATATTTACTAGAAGCTAATTATTAGAGGAGTTTCAAAAACTACCTATTGATAAAAGACACACTTAACAGGATCTCTATATGCAATTGCTCTGTGTCTTACGTTTTTCCAGCTCCTAAGTCCATCTAGAGTCCCTAAAAATTATAGTCTATACCATATACAATGAGTGCTATCTCTTGCTACCTTGATCAGAACCTATTATAGGAAAATTTGTCACCCGAACGAGGCTTTGATTTAGTAGGGAGAATTTCCACTCTGGTTTTAGTTAGCTATATCAGTGTTCTTTCCATTATTTTCAGATAATCACGACATTATTTGGATTCATTATCCCCAAATTCAAACATCCATGAGAACAAGGTGTGATTTACTCACTGGAAAGTCTGCCTAAAAACCCAGTAAGAGTTCAAAATCACTACCCATTAGAATGTAAGGAAATGGCACATAGAGAGGGACTCTACGACCTCTGACCAAGGAATATTCGGAGGTGGGTGTGGTTCCTAAAAGGAGGGATGTTCCCTAAACATTTCTAGAATAATAAAGGGTTATCAAGAAAACCAAGTGAGCCAAATTTAGCTGATCATCATTCAACTTCTTTTGTTTCCTGTGCCAATCATTTATAGTAAAGAATTATGTAGTTTACAATGACTACATCAAATAAGAGTTTTTTGCCTGTTTCCAGAAATACTTATGTTCCCATACTTAAAGGGGTGGTCTCTCTGCAGTCCTCCAGAAGTTGGATCCTTTTTGAACTCTTTCCATGAGATTTTAGGACTTTTCAGCCTTGAAAGATGAAACTGAAAAGAAGCTTGGTAGTTTTTCTAATTATCATCCTCTATCCTACACTGCCTTCTTCCAATTCAATCTTTCTGAAGATGCAGCAAAAAAAGAGAGCCTTAGGCAATGTTTTGTAGATAAAGACATCACTACTTGCTGGAAAGCAGAAAACTTTTTTGCTTTTCCTGGTGTCCTCCCTAAGTCTGTTGGCCTTTTTGACCCAACGGATCTCTGGATCTGTGGATCAACATCATTAACAAAAGATATAATAGAAAACTCTAGGTCAATGCCAGATTCATCAGAACCAATTATTTAAATATAATCTAATTTTCCCCCGACTGAATGCTAATTATTTTTAGTAAAATCACGGTTTCTTTAAGCTACTTTCTTTACCTCTTCAAAAATTAATGTTTAGATTATAAAGTACAATATATTTTCACTGGAGACAAATTAGACAATACACAAAAATGAAGAAAACAAGATCACCAATCAAAGACAAGCTCTGTTAACATTTTGATTTACCGTCTCTTCCAGCTTAGGGAGTATAGTATGTGTATAGTTTTCTTTTTAAAAATTAGAAACGATTTTATAATTTTATTTTTACTTAATATATTGTACGCCTCAAGTCTTACAGTTATGGATTTTGGAGGAGAGAGAAAATATGTAACCGCAAAAGAAAAACTTATTCCAAATTCAGATGAGGCCATTTCTTTTTTTCTTCCCTTTGTCCAACAAATACTGCTGTTTAATCAGCTGTGAAAATAGACTCAAGTGTGTGACATCTGGAGATTTCTGTTAATGCAGTCTGGTGCTGCCAGCGTGACATTTTGTCCATGGTCTGCTATTTTTAAATTGTTCTTGTCAGCCAGCTATCTTTTAAGAATAGTGTAAAATATAAGGTTTTGAAAACTGGAAAGCATACTTGGTTTTACTGAGTTAAATGATGCTGTGGAAATCTGAGACTATGTCCCACTTTCCCCACTGCACAGGGCCTGAAAAATGTGGGTGAGAGGAGATGGAGGAAGAAGTTGGAGAATAGGGTTCTGCATGGTTATTTGGACTGTAAAAATCACAGTCTCATAAGTTCAATTCACATTCATATTTAAGAGGCCAGTTATAAAAAAAACTACCTCTACTGTTATTCAAAGTTTTAGAGTCCAAAAAACCTACACTTTTACACGTCCGAAATAGAAATTGGAATTTTTGTTCTTTCATAATTAATTGTGAAAATCACCTCTTCGCTTCTGCAGTATGTTATGAGATAGGGAACAACTGCAGTATCTTCCTCTAATCCTCCCCATTTGCTCTAAAAAGTCAAGTCCTTCAGAGACCTTCATATAACAGAATTCGAATGCCACGTTCCAGAAAAGGTTATAAGACAACATACACATTTTACTCGCTTCTATTTCCCACCTCCTTTTTCTATAAATTTGAAGATACATTCCTTCAGAAAGAGTATTAATAAGATGTAATAACATGATATGTGGAAATACAATAAACTGGTATTTTAAATCTCTTTTAAGGAAAAGTGATAAAAGTTTGGTATTGTAAATATTCTAAATATGTTCCAAACAGCCAAGAAGCAAAAGCTGAGAGTTTAGACCTCAGGTCAAATCCTAATTTATTCGCATACCAGTAGGGGATATTTTTCGGCATTTTATCTCATTCCCTTGAGCCTACGTTTCTTCATTTCAGACTGTATTCGAGAACAATTAACTCAGAATTTCTGAAGGTAGTACACAGGATTAAAGTACCCACAATCTTTTTCTTTTACAATGCTCAGGTTATTACACTGCTACACTGAAAGGGCCACTGGGCAAATTAATGGGAGGGACCTATAAAAACAAAATCACTCAACTTCTATCCACTGTTCCCCTCTTGTACAGAACAAGAACAATCACTTCTTGCTGACTCAGAACCTGTGGCCTAAAAGCCCTGGAATCTGCTAACTCATACCAGACAAACTGATATGGGCCGAAGGGAGGTAGCACAAAAATAGAACTGGAGTAACAATTCAAGTAAGGAAAGGGACAGTATTATTTTCTGAAGCAGCTGAATGTAATGAAGGTGCACTTGACACTTGCTCTTTCACTTTTCAAAATTCAGTTCCATGAATGGTGAAGGAAGAGAACATATATATATAAAAATGTTTCAAATACATAAAAATGTTTCATCAGGTATTACTCCCAAAGCAGTCAGCCAGGCCTACTCTTCTATTCAAAAAGGGAGACTGCATGGGATGAGAAAAAGGTGGCTTCTTCCTGTTTTTTCCAAGATGTCTGCTATACTGCGCTACCGCAGCCAGGGGACAGGGCCTTGCTTCTCACTGTCACCTACACTGCCCAAAGCACTGGGGTTGGTATTTCCCTATTATCCTTCTCTTTTATTACTTTGTCCTCTTTGAGTATTAATCCTAAGGGAGGGTATGATTAATCAAACCTAATGACCCTGGGTTTTCACCGGGGTTGCCCAGTGGCTAGATGAACCTTCCTCATTAGTAGCAAGTCAGGGGACAGCTGTTAGGAGGGTATACAGATGAACCTTCTCCCTCCATCTCTTATCCTACCTCTCCCAATGCCTGAAATCCCCTTACTCCTCAGTTATGAGGAGAGTTGGATTTCTCTTCGGTCCACTAGAAAAGAGGGCAGAGAACAATTCCTCCTCGCAGGCCTCACTCAGACTTCTACCAACCCACAGAGTTCTGTACTTAGAAAAGAAATATGGGACAGTTTTCATTTGTTCATCACCCTTCTCAAAACTCTCATCTCTTGGAGGCATTCTCTCAAATGAACAATGGAAAAGTCATACATAAGACATGGTAAGAGATAAGAAGTAATTGTTAAAATTTCATTCTGTTACAACTAAAAACTGTAGCTAGAGATTTTTAAGAAGCCCAAATATTAGTCTAATTTTTATTTAAACAAGCGTTCTGTGAGCTGATCAACCGTGCAGCAGACATTCCTCAAGATGCTGTGAAGAAAGCTCAGTTCAACTTTTCCTCTACAGTACTTGACATTTTTATCATGGGGGAGGAGATGAGGGACCTTTTAAAATTTCCTACAAACATGTTCAACGCTGACCTAGTGTAAGTATAAACGTAACTGGAAAACTGCTAAAGCTCTTTTACTAAAACAAAAATCGTATTACTTCCTGAACTTCCTATTCTGTCATTTCTCCCACTAACCCTTTTTTCCCTCTGAATCAACAGAACAGTAGAATAAAGGGATTTGTTATTGAATATATTTTTAATATTCAATTAAATATTTCTGTGAATATATTTTCACCATGTTCACTTTAAGTACATCATGAAGTACTTTATTTTTCATGAATGTGATATTATACTTTCTTTACGTTATTCAGATATACAATTTTGGGAAGCCAACATAACTTATAGGAGGATTATTTTCCTTTCTCCTTTAGGTGGTTTTTGATAATGATAGAACATTTATCCTTATAATCATTATTTATCTATGGCAAATACAAAATTTTGAAAACTTGCATTTGAAAGCTTTCAACATTTAGCTGCACTCTAGCTGGAAGGAAGTAAATATTATAGGGATATAAAGGTTTATTACCCAGGCCAGGAAGCAGGCATAGCAGCACTACCAATGCCAGCAAAAAAATTGTAGATAACATTTGAGCAGTTTCTAGTGTCAGGAACTTTATCTGACTCTATGAAGTAGGTGCTTTATTTCAATGAAGACAACACTAAGACTTGGAAAAGGCTAATAAATTTATCTACATCAACAGCAAACTAGAGGCAGAGCCAGACTTCAAACCCAGGTTGGAATGACCGCAAAGGCAGTGTCTAGAAAGGATGAGTTGACATTCGATCTCCTCTAAAGAGAATATAAAATGTCTGGAAGAATGTTAATAAAAATAACAATCTTTGTTATCTCTAGGTGGTAAGTCTCAGGTGGTTTATTCACTGTCATTTTTGTCTTCTTATGGATTATCTGAATTTCTTACAATGAACAAGGATGTATTGTTTTCGAAAGAAAATTGAGCTCCAGAGAAAAACACCAAAACAAACAAGCATACAGAAAAACTAATGACTCTCTAATGTGAGTTTTGAGACCCTTAAAATAGTGTTCCTGTGTTCAGGTGGGAGAAGAGGATACTAAAGGTGGGAGGAAAAACACTATGGAGTAGAGGGAAGTGTTGCTGGACAGAAGCCACATGGTGGGTCCCCTGGCCTACCTACCACCTTTCTCTTAAAGCTCAATTCACCTAGCTGTTTACTTTTAACTGACTAATATCTTTTTATTTTTAACTGTCCAGAGCTTTATATCTTTTGACCCAGAGACCCTCTCTATGAATTTACTTTAATGGAAAGGTACGTGTAAGAACTCATCCACAGCAGCATTCCCTATAATGAAGAAAAAGCTGGGTACAAACTAAGAGTTTAAAGTTAAGGCCTACCAATAAATTATGAAGACCAGATAAAAACATGGATAATGTTTATCATGCGAGAAATAGAAAAATAAAGGATATACCATCACAATGTTTCTTTTTTTTTTTAGTTACCTTTTTCTTATTATAAATTTGTTTTTTAAAGTCAAAAGTTACTTGAAATCTTTCCTTTAAAATGCTAGCATCATAATTATGTCATGAGAAGTAATAAGAATCAAACACATGGTGCCATAAACCAGATAAAATGTCTCCCAGCTGGAAAAGGGAAGCAGGAAGCTCAAACACCCTAACCAGAGGACAATGACATGATGATGTAACTGACCACGGGAAGTAGTCCATTCACAGGCAATCAATGTGGTGGCATGGTAAACTGAGAAATTGCAACTATATTGAGGCTATGAAAAAGTACATATTAAATGTCTTCCAACTTATTAGGACATATTATAAGCACGATTCTATAGATGAAACCTCACATTTTCAAGCGTAGTAGAGAAATTTATGCAGAGGTAGCTGGGCATGCAATAAAAATGGGACCACCACAACTGGAATAAGGTATTTACATTATCCCATAATGAGGGCCCTCCTCACATTTTGCCAGTGCTACTCTCAACAGGACACAATAGCTCCTGCTTAAACAATTTCCACAAAAGTCTGGAAAATTATTTAACGACTATAATCTAAGATCCTTTTGTAGTCTTTTATTGCTAGAAGAAGACAATACAGATTAAGATAAGACAAGTATGCATAGAGCAAAGGTGGAACATTTTAGAATAATTAGAAAGGCTTATAGATGTTTGAGGTAGAGAAGGAAGACAAATGCAGCTTTAGATTTTAAAAACCAAAACAGTCTGTGAATATCGTTTTGTGTTTTTCTTTTTAAACACCATTCTCTCATTTCCAAGTGAAATACGCTTTAAATTACTATGTACCTAATGTTTCAACTGAAGAAAGACATGGTAACAGTGACTAAATATAACAATGAATAAATGAGAGATTTTTTTTCCTACTTCGGAAGGCTTTAAATTATAACTTTTCTCAAAATCCTTTTATTTTCTTCATAGCCTGTTAGCTACTTTCTTTTTCACTGGAAATTGAGAAATGCAGTAGAAAATCATGAGTGTGACAAGAAAAGAATGAAATGGATTTCTGGTGTAGCTGGAAGAAGTGCCTAGCAGGTGTTCACAGTCAGTCATACCCTATATAAAAGCCTGGAGAGAACCAAAGGGGATCAAATTCCTCGCAACTCCAAAGGACACAAGGGTTCATACGAGATAGGCATTCCTGTGGCTAACTCTTCACAGTTTGCAGATCGTTAAGTTCTAAACGCACGTATAGTGGCTATTTCAACAGAAAATTTCCATTCCAGTATTTTAAACTACCATAGGGCCCCTAAAAAGTCCTATAACCCATAAAAAGAACTATCTGTAACTATGAGCGTAACATCAGCCTCTATCCTGAATTTACACGGGCTATAAAAATAATAGGTCCTTGGGACTCTCTGCCTTCTATTTAACCCCAAATGTTTATACACTTTAAGACATTTTTCTTGTGTTTTAGCCTTACAGAATGCAAAAGGGTTGCTAGCTGCTCTTCAGTCTGTGTCATGTTACTTCCTATACAAGGAAATTGATTATATATTAATAGAATAAAATGGAACCCTTTTCTATGAAGTTTTCTGAAATAGTCTTTGGAGACTGGTTTACTGGTTTACTAAATCTCATACTTTCTTGCATTATACTTGGACTTAAATGAATTATCCAGGTTCAGCTAAGAATTCCAAATGCACAAAGCCTAGAGAACTTGGCTTCTGGTCTCATGCTATAACCACGACTTCGGCTACCCAACACATGCTTCTGCCAGACATTATGATTAAAGCAATCAACCTTGAAAATCATAGGTAGCTGAACCCAGATTAAAAAAAAAAAAACAACTTTAAATACATTCCACAATGCTTTATAGAAGCAAACAAAAACAAACAAACAAACAACAAACAAAATTTAAAAAAATCACAATTATTAAAAAGCTGATTTTTGTTTAAAACACCAAGCAAGGAATGGACATATGAATATTCCTAACCTGCAAAATGATTCCTCCACATTATATCAGCGAAACTCATTGGTGGGCCACTGGGAGGGTAGTGTTTACCTTTCAGAGGCTCATGATCAGTCCTGATCATATCCATTAAGGAGTTCTCCAACGAGTGCAAGTTAAAAGTGTCATAGGGCCTACTCCGGTCCTAAAAATAAAAACACAGAACAACAAGATAATACATAAAATTACTTTGTAAAATTAATACCATAGCATTTGCTTCTTGCCATGTATTGATGACATGAATCAAAATTCCAGATAATTCTAGTAACACCCATTCTTTTCATTAATAATAATGACTTATTTCAGAATGACACCAAACTTAACATTAAGGTTGGAAGCAAAAAAAGTTAGAATGATTTGGCAACATTAAGTTTAATACAAGTTTCCGTAATTAATGAAATTGCATTCTTTTCCCTAATATTCTTTAATACATTTGTGCCACTAACTTCAGACTGACTTTCAAGTGAACTAAAAATGTGAATTCAAGAGAAAGAGTCAAGTGAATGGGCTTTGCCCTTCCTTCTTTCCCATTCACCCCCTCCTTCACTGTCAAATAAAAATTCTATTCAAATGAATAGAGGTTTTTTTCTGGAGGAAGACCATAATTAAGAACTATCAATCTTCAAAAAGAATTACTTTCCCGAATGACCAAAACGTGACTATAGTTTCAATGTAATTTTGTTGGATATGTTTAATATTTATTATTGATAGGTTCCATACACTAGATATACTTTATAAAAAATAAAATGTTTCCAACACACTAAAATTACTTTCTGAAAAACATTCACATGAAAAAACTATCCCTAGGTAGTGTTTTCATGATGTTAGATTCAAAAGATTTTGAAAATAGAAAGCTAATGCAAACTAAGTGAAGAAAAAAATAATTGTTGCACCAAATTTCGCTCAAGTCCATAGGAGACCATCACCGACAAATTACTTTTAGTAGTTTGAGTGTAAAAGAAAAGCAAGACAAACGTACACCTCAACAACCACACCAAATCAAACTGCAGCAATGAGAGATTATTTTTAGGATCCTGAACGGTTTATCCTGCCTTATCACTTATTCTGTCCTATAAACAACAGAATGACAAAATGATTGCCTAGATGAGGAAAAAAAATGATAAAATAGGTAAAAAAAACAAACAAATAATAAATAAAAAAACACCTCAGCTACAATGACCGTTTTCTAGGTTAAGTTTTAAACTCTTGGGAAGCTCTTTTCTTCTGGTTTCTGGAAAGCATGACTGTATACTTATCCAGGAAGGCAGAAAAGAGGGTGGCATTTTTTTTTTCAGCACTGAGCACAAAGAAGAAACTCGGGGAGTTACTGAATAAGCGAATGCAGTATGAATGAAGGCGGTTCCAAAGAAGAGCCCTGAACTAAGAACCAGGAGACAAGAGTGCTAGAACAACTACAATTCATTGGGAGCTTTTGGGTGCCTTATGATCTACCTCTCCATTCTGTATCTGAAATTCCTCCTTTTTTACAGATGAGATGGTTGAGCTAGATTATTTCCAATATCCCTAACGATTCTCTCTCTATATATTTTTAACTCATAGATGAGGAATAGGAGTGAAGAGGTTTTACAAAAATCCACGTCTACTTCTTAAAGAACATATATTTGTGTGTGTGTATTATAACATTTTTAAATCACATTCTGTAAAGTCCTAGGTGTCTTGAAGCTAGACCTGCCATGTGACCAGGTATAAGGCTTGTCTTAGTTCTTCTCAGTGGCCTCAGTATTCTCAGTATTCTCAGTATTCTCATTACCTGTAAGGATTAGGTTATGTGTTTCTATTGTTGGCTTAAAAGAAAAGACATAGACTATTTGGGGGGATTCTCCATTTTGTTCCCTATATAATTCAAGAAGGTCCTTTCTTTTACCTTCAAGGTCTTCCTGCAGATCATTTGTTTTGCTTTGGGTTCAAGTTATCAGTGGAAGCTCCGATTACTTAAGGAGTAAAGTTGAATTTCCAGAAATGCAGGCTTATCTTTTTCCCCATAAGAGGTATCATATTCTTTGTCCAAAGAAAAAGCCAGAGGTAAAAAAGTGTGCTGATGAGGAGGCAAAAGACAATTTATTTTTGGCACTGACAATCGCACAATACATGTCTAGGAGCCTTCCGTCATACATACTCGTATCCACATTTACAACTACAACCCTGTAGATGTGGGACTGTTTTAAAACAATCTGAGAAGTCCCAGGAACTATAAGAAATGGCTTTTTGAGGCATTTGAGAATCTTTCCAGCCAGGACAATTTTTTTTTTCACGTAATTCTTGATCTAATCTTCAAGGTAGATAACAACATACTCATTTTACATATGGGGGGGGGGCTGAGGTTCAGAAAAGAGTCAAGCCTGGATCTGACCTCAAAGTCAATACCTCAGGAGTATAAAAAAAAGCTGATCCAATCTATATGGAACAGTAAATGAAAGGTCTATAGAAGCATAACACTGTATCTAATTACTGATGAAATGACCTTCCTGGGAAGGTGGTAGAAAGTTCTTGTTGGAAGACAATATCAGATATTATTTTCCTGTCAGGAAAATTGGAAGGGATGTTTGGAGGAGGATCCATGTATCTGTATCTGAAGTGGTTTCCAAAACTGTCGGATTGTCAAAATCACATGTAAAACAGTTAAAATGTAGATTCCTGGTCTTCCAGCTAAAACCCACTTAATCATCATTTAAAAAGAAATAAATGTTCCAGGTGATTCTTATGACTGATTAGATTTGAGAGCCACTAGACCAGATGAGTCTTCAAGTTAAGCCTTTACACTCATGACTGATAGCATAAGACGGGACAGTAAAATAAGGGAAGGGGCTAGGAGGACAGCAGCAGGAAATAAACAAGCCTGGCCACTTGGCCAAAAGTCTTCCAATCGACTGTGGATTGGAGAAACAGTTGGTGGCCTGGTTTTTAAAAGCACAAACTTTGAAATCAAACATCTGATTTTCAAATTCTGGCTCTGCCACGTGCTGGCATGTCACTCTGAACAAATTTTTCAGCCTTTATTATCTTCATCTATAAATGAGGGTGATAATAATTCTCTCTTTGTGGCTATTTTTAGAACTAAATGACAGAAGGTACAACAAGGCAGCTGTACAGTGGTGACTACTGGAATATTAGGGAGAATACAAGGAGACTTCTGTGATACCACCTCAGAGTCCTGGGACACAGACTTAAATATCTACAGGTTCACGGATTCTAACCTAACAGGGTTCACTAGTCTAGCTCAACAGATGAAAACATATGACGTGTGAAATGCATGACAGAATTTGCACAGGCTTCTTAATTGAACAAACCTCAATGCTGAGAAACATATTTTTCTCATTAAAATTAATTCTATCCATGCCTCATCAATTTATATTTGCTGCATCCTTTCTGTTTTACAAATAGTAAATGAATGCTGAAATAATTGATTAATCAGGAAGCCTGTAAGAGATAGAAAAAGGATAGAAAAACTAAAAAATTTGCAGTGAAATTCCACAGAAATTATGCATAGGACAAGCTGACCATAATTCACCGTTCAACCACAGAAGTTACAAGTGGCAACTAACCTTTTAAGTCTTTTTTTCATAAGTTTTGTTTCCCAATATAGAGAAACTAAGGAAAACATCTTTTCCATTTGTTTTTAACACACAAACACATCAGGAAGTATTAGAACATTTATAAATATAATGCATCCCATTATTGACTCTTTTTTTCTGAATATGACCAGTAACAGATGTCATCGGTTACTTGTATATAGAGGCAGTCCACCCCCACTGTACAGTTCATTAGCCCTGCTTTCTTTCTTCCCCCAGCTTGACTTAATAAATTAATAAATTATTCAAGTACTTAATATGTGCCTGGCACTGTTCTAAGTGTGCTAAATGCATTCCCTCTCAATTCTACAAAGCAGGTAACTTTTATTCCCATTTTATAAATTAAGCAATTAAATCTTGGAGAGATTAAATAACTGGCCAAGGTTAACAGGGCTAATAAGCAGCTGAGTCGGGGCTCAAACCCAGTCCAATCCAGACTGTGCTCTAAAGGACATTTGCTGCACTGCCGCCCTGACTTCCTTCTCCCTCTGCCTCAAATCCTTTCAGAAACATCCCACTTCAACCTAATCCTGACACAATCAGAGAGAGGCCTCTGACTTCACCCTGCCACACAGGCAAGGTAACCCTTCTTTACCCTTGCTCAGTTACCCTTGTCCAACTGGCAACTCGTTAAACTCACGAAGTAGCTTATCTATCCTCTGGCACAGCCCCAGGCCTGCTTCTACCAGCCTCATCCCATGCACCTGCCTTTTCCTTGTGAGAAATCCTTTTCTACCCTTTCTGGCTTACCCCCAGGCATTTCTTCTTCTAAAGATACAAGGGGGCTGAGAGCATGAGAGCAAAACGCAGCTCTGGAACAAAAAGATAAAATGCATCATGCTTCTGGTGTGCTAGGCACTGGGCTAAACGCTTTCGAGCCATGATCTCAATCCCACCACAACCCTGCAGAGTGGGCGTCATCTCCATTTCACAGAGGAGAACACTGAGGCTCAGAAAGGTGATGCAAATGCTCAGACTTGAACTGTTTGTAGAGTCACAAAGCCGGTCAGAAACCAGGATGTGAACCCAGGTCAGTCCAGTCCAAGCCAGTAAGGTTTCAGGGCTTCTACACTGACCAGCTGCCGTGTGTCCCATGAACACCGGGGCTTGGCTGGGAAGAAAGGGGCACAGACATGAGCAGTAGTCCATGCGTGGGTAGATATTTAAAAGGGCACGAAAAGGATCAACGCGGTTGTGAAATAATATAGAAAAACAAGAAAAGGAATTCCTGAAGGCAGGTTTTTCTATTTATCATATAGCTTCAACATAAATATCTCAATGTTAAATGCATTCAACACATAAAAGAGAATTAACCCACAAAAACTAGCCATTTCTACATTTCCACCCTACTGCTCTTATTTTCTAACTAGTTTACATTATTTCAAATTATTTCAAATCCCTCCCTATCTACACTATAAACACTGTTTAAAGGTAATGAATAGGTTTTACCTATTTTTAAATGGATATTTAATCACATAATTAATATATGAACCTATTTTTCTCAAACACACATATATACAAATAGACTATTACAGAAAAAGCAAAAGTCCCCAATCCTGCCTTCTTGAACTCTCTTCAGACTACTCTATACATTTGGCAAGTAGTCTTCAGATGCTGGAAAAAAAATAAGACATATATATATATATATGTTATAAAATATATGGTTTTATGTGTTTTCTTCTCCTAAACGTAAGTTTGCATACTGTCCTGCATTCTGCTTTCTTTGACCAACATTGTGCTTCTGAGACAGGTTCCTTTTAATATATATATTCTTGCCTCTTTGCCACCCAACCATATACACAGCCCTCCTACAAAGTAAATACATTGTGACTATGTTAAGAGAATCAAGTAATCATCCCAGTGCACATTCTATAAAAACTTTTTTGATTTTGAGATTTCCCCCCCCATCTCTCAATTTTTTCAAAATTTCTGTTCTGGCCCTGGAACTGCATCTCTTCCATGCTTGGTCTACTTTGGCACCATGGTTTCCTGATGCCTGGTTTCTATGAAGGACACCACTAATAATTAACCTAAGGCTCTATGAAACCTGCCAGCCCTGAGTAAAAACCAAAGAGGCAGTATATCTAAAAGCTCAACATACGGTGATTTCAAGCACAGAATCTGCGTAAGAGTACCATAAAGAACAGACGGGACATTCTATAATGTTCTAAAACAATTACTGCTGTTAGTTTTCAGAACCTACTAGAAGAAATGAGGTTCCTACATCAAGCTGAACTTTACTATAGTACTGAGCAGCTGGACATACATTTGCCCTAAGATTAAAACCTCTCGCAGATGATAGAAAACCTATGTCACTAACCTGAGGGGAAAAGGAAAAAAATAACTTTTCAAAAGCAGGTTTTCATCCCATCTTCAGTAACTATCAAGTGCTTTAGTCAATGGTAAATTGTAACCATCCCAAGTGAGACTAGTTATTGTATTGGTAACCCTCTGAAACACGTGATTGTAGGCTCTCTTTCAGCCACTCAATAGCAAGCAGATGCTCTTTCTATCTAACTTAAAGTCCTTACGAAGTTGAAACTTTTCTCCCTTTTCTGCCCAAAGGAAAAAACAAAAACAATTGATCAACACCTGTTGTGAATTTTAATATTCTTTAAAATTATAGTTAAACCCAGTCTTCCATACAAGAAATTCTCAAGATTATTATCCCAAGCAGCTCATTAGCCCTCACTATAGACTAGGATAAGATTAGGGTATACAAAGAAATTACAACTTCCTCATCTTTCTCTTCTTGAGGATGCCTACTTCCAATTACTTTCACCTTTTTATCAGATGTATTTGTCCTTGGTGTATAACAGTAAACTAAGCTAAGTTCTCGAGAAGTTAAAAAAAAAAAAAAAAAAGCAAGACGCTAGTTTTACTTGCTCTGAGAGATGTTCAAAACTCAGATGAGCAGGAGAACTTGAAGCACAGCCCAGCAATGTTCACCTCGTCTCTTCCTGCTCCCCGCCATCCCCAATCTTCTTTCATAGCTCTTCTCATTGGTTTGCCACACGGGTAGATAAGAGGCCCAGTTTATCTGACACAGGGAAACATGGCTCTTGGAATCACCTTCTTCACCTGAAACGACCTACGCATTGAGGCCAGATCTAGCTAGGAAAATGCTGGAGGGGTCAACTGGACAAAAAGTACAAACGCCTATTCCTACCACTTCTGACTGTACCACTTGTAAACAGTTCAGAGCTAAGTACATATGAACTTAAAAAAGGAAAGACTGTACACTTCAACAGTGTGGTAGGTACAAGGCAGAAAGTCAGACCTGACCTAGGAAGGATACAGAAAGGAAAAGGAGTAACTACATGGGTCAAAACAGCAGGCTTCAGGAAGCTACAAAAATTAAAGTTGCCCCTTTCCCTGGTTATTACGCATATGAGACTAGCTGGTGTTGCCCCAAATCACTAAGTTGTTAGCCAGCAGATTATTATCCCAAGAAGCTTAATAGGCAACGATTTATTAGGCATGATAATGTATGTGGAGCTTG
Source organism: Rhinolophus hipposideros (assembly GCF_964194185.1). Taxonomy (NCBI): domain Eukaryota; kingdom Metazoa; phylum Chordata; class Mammalia; order Chiroptera; family Rhinolophidae; genus Rhinolophus; species Rhinolophus hipposideros. The sequence continues at coordinate 29,895,223 of NC_138061.1, read as the reverse complement.
ACCTTTGCAACCAAAACCTATCTTAGAACATTATGCAAAGTTACATGCAGCTCCTCATATTGTTTTCTTTTTAACTGATCATAAATGTCAAAATCCTTCCACAAAACTGACCACTTCTTGGAATAGTTGGACTCTCCTTCCCCACCCCAATATTTTAACTCCAGTGAATTAGCAATGACTCAATCTACTGCAATTACCTCTTTACATGCCTGTCACTCTCAATAAACTGTCCATTCCAAGGGAGCAGAAATGTGTCTTATTTCTCCATATTCCCATCCTTTTGCAGAAGGCATGGCACGTAATAAGCATAGAGTAAATGCCTGCTTTACATTTAAGTTGTCCTTCTGATGGTTTCATATTGCAATATTTTCATTTAAAACTAACAAAGAACTGCACGTCTATTAGAACGGCAAAGAAGAAGAAAGAGACGGAGGAGGAAGAGAAGGAGAAAGAAAAAGAAAACCTGACACCACCAAATGCTGGCTAGGACATGGAACTACCACAACTCTCATAAACTGCTGGCAGAACTCACATAAATTGCAAAATGGTACAACCACTTGAGAAAAACAATTTGGGAGTTACTTATAAAGTGAAACATACACTTAACCATACAACCTAGCAACCCCACTCCTAAGTAATTACCCAAGAGAAAAACACGTGTCCATGCAAAAACCTGTACACAAATGTTTATAACAACTTTATAAAACAACTTTATTCATAATTTCCAAAAACCAGAAACTACCCAAATGCCCATAAACTGGTGAATGGATAAAAAATTGTGGTACATCCATAGTATAGAATATTATTCAGCAATAAAGAGAAATGAAGCACTGATATGTGCTATAACATGAATGGACTTTGAAAACACCATGATAAGTAAAAGAAGCCAGTCACAAAGGATCGCACACATAATTCCAATTATATGAAATGTCCACAATAGGCAATTTATCCAGAGACAGAAAGTAGATTGTTCACTGCCTAGAGCTGGGGGAGTCAGGAAGGAAATGGAGATTAACTGCTAATAGGTACGGGGTTTCTTTTTGGGATGATGAAAATATTGGGAGAATTAGATAGTGATAATTGACACATAATTTTGTAAATATACTAAAAGCAACTGCATTGTATACTTAAAAGGGTGAATGAACTTCATGGTATGTGGATTATATCTCAGTAAAGCTATTACTGTTTTTAAAAAGCGCTTTTCTAAGGTTTTAATAGGAACTATGACACTACCTGCAAATCGTCTACTTTAGGTATAGGACATAAGACCTAACAACTTTCTTGAGCTATGACTGAAGGACGGCAAAGTCTTGACTCTAGCCGTTCCATTCAGGAGCCACTGAAAGACCCAGGTAATGAAACCTAAACCAGACAGCAGTAAAGCTCAAAAGACAGGCAAGCTACCAGTCAAATAATTAATGCCATCCATTGCCACAGTATGTGTCATTTACATTTCCAAGAATGTCTTTAATACTCCTGCAGAGACTTATAAGCAGTTATTAGCCATATCATCCACGAACAGTATCTTCTCATGCCTCCCATTGTTTCTGACGAGTTTTTTTTTTAAACCCCAGAGATTCCTGTCTTACAGTCATGTGCTGTATTCTTCAGAAACCCATCCCACCCCATTTATAACCAGAGCACATTTTAAAAATGATGTGCTCCAGCATCTACCTAGAAGCATTACTAGACCATAAAAGATACCCACATCCTTAAATACCAAAGTCTGTCCTGCCGTGTTCATTTCAGCGAATGGTGAGGTGAGGAGATACACAGTAGAATTCCCAGATTCAACAGAATCTGACAGGGGCCGCGATGTGAACGCTTCTGCTGTGGCCCCGATATCCTCTATGATCCTTGTTATTTGAAAACTGAGCAGCAAAACACAGCTGCTTTTATGCAAATAGTCTTACAGCAATGAGAGCAATAAAGCAACACTGCCAATTTGGACTCGCAGCTGTCTAGGGCTCTTCCCCCTTTCAGAAACCATGCCCAGTGTACACACAGAACAACTATGGACTATGGCTCTTCACTGTCACTCCGTGGCCACCATTGGAGGTCACCAATAGGCACATGTGTTTATTTTTAAGCATGGAACCTAGTGAGTACCAAATCAAAGAATTCACTCCAAATTTCACTCTGAGACCAGAGAAAGAGGAGCAGCTTCTTCTGTTCTCAGTTTCTAACCCTTCTCTTCTAACTGAAGAAGGGAAAACAAACAAACAAAAAAACAAACAAAAAACCCTGCATCTCAAGTTTATTGTACAATTCTGATGCCAGATGAAACCAATAATAAAAACAGATTAATGAACCAAACCAATATAATAGGATCACATCGTGTGGTCAAAAGCCCTAACTGGCTTAGCATTTGTAAAGCTTTATTATTTTTAAATCTGAACAGACTTACACCCTAACCCCCTTATGCCCAACTCACCTCTGACCTAAGATAATGTTTATAAAAATAGCTACCAATCTGCCTGTGGGGAGAGACCAGAGGGTATGTATACTGCTTTTCAAAACAAGACTTGTAGAGTTTATTAAGTCATAGCTATCACATAATGGATGATTAATATGTGCCAGGTCCCATGATGAGTATTTTACTTGGATTATTTTATTTAATCTTTACAACCATCCTACGAGGGAGGTATTACAATCTCTATTTTACAGATGAGGAAACTAAATATTAAATTCAGTTCTTAATACAAATCAGGGGTCCGTGAAGAGGGCTAACCACACACAAATTGTTATGTAAGCATTCCAGGAAGAAAATAAATTTCACCACATTTAAGATGAACACGTTAAAGCATCTTAAATGCAGAGCATCTACATTTCTTAAAATATTTGGTATTTGGAAGGTTAAAAAATTTTACTTTAAAATGAAATCTATGTCGTTCTAGTAATACTACTTTAAGGTACTTTAGAGAACATAAACTAAAACGTAATAAGTTAGATTAAGGGAAGTTCAGTCAGAATTTCCAAAATGTCTACACCATAGAACATTTTTTAGAAGAACAGCTTTCTTTATTACTTTCAAATGTTGGTGCTAACAAAATTTTGCCAAGTGTGCTGCAGGCTGTTTTACTCTTTCTTCTTTTACTCCACATGTATTTTCTGGAAACTTTAATATGCCAGGCCATTAAAGATTAAAAAGTTAAGTGAGGCACAGTCTCTGTCCACAAGAAGCCAGCTGTCTAATTCATAATTACTATATAATGAGGTAAATACAATGACAGAGCTATGTGCTTGGAATTATGGGAGCACAAATGATGGAGAGATCAAAAACGCTTCCAGAAAAGGAAGGCCAGAGGCTCAGAGACTTGCACAGACTCCAGAGCCCAACTTTCTCAAGAACTTTAAGAGGACCCAACAAGAAATTCTTCAAATGATATAGAGGTTATAGGCTATAAATAGACAGAACTTATTTGTAAATATTATTAACATTAAGGATGCAGCTTAGCCAGCTCTCCAGGACAGTATCAAGTTAATTTGTGTGCGAACGCATACAATTTCAGAATAATATTCTACTACAAAAGAGTACAACTTTATTGTAAAGACTGTGTGAGTGGGGGTTGAGGGGGCCTTACATCTTTTCCCTGGTATTCAACTTTGTGAATCTGAAGAGAAATGTTACTATTATCTGTTGGGCTAAATTTGCAAATAGTCACACTCCAGCATACTAGGGCTACACATAATCTAATTTCCTCATATTACCTGTTATTTATAGAGTACTTTACAGCTCATAAAGCATTTTCACACACATCCTTGCTCGTCTGCACCTCAAAAAGGTGTTCTTGTGAGCCTTATTTAGCATGCCTTATCCGCTTCTACATATCCCAGAACCTTTCTCCTCTTATTAAACCAACACCAGGGCTATCAAACACTCTTGGAATTAAATAATAGCAGAACTGATCAATATTGGCTATGTGTCCGATACTATTTTAAGCACTTTACATGTTTTATCTCTTTTCCTCCTCACGAAAGTCCATGGAAGTAAATACTATTATCATCCCATCTTACAAACGTGAAAACTGAGGCTCAAAGATATCACACAAAAAGTATGAGGTGTGATCAAAAACTATGGTGAGGGGCCGGCCCGGTGGCTCAGGTGGTTAGAGCTCCACGCTCTTAACTCCGAAGGCTGACAGTTCGATTCCCACATGGGCCAGTGGGCTCTCAACCACAAGATTGCTGGTTCAATTCCTCGAGTTCCGCAAGGGATGGTGGGCTCCGTCCCCTGCAACTAAGATTGAACATGGCACGTTGAGCTGAGCTGCTGCTGAGCTCCCAGATGGCTCAGTTGGTTGGAGTGCATCCTCTCAATCACGAGGTTGCCGATTCGACTCCTGCAAGGGATGCTGGGCTGTGCCCCTGCAACTAGCAACGGCAACTGGACCTGGAGCTGAGCTGCGCCCTCCACAACTAAGACAAAGGACAACAACTTGAAGCTGAATAGCACCCGCCACAACTAAGATTGAAAGGACAACAACTTGACTTGGAAACAAACAAAAAAAAAGACCTGGAAGTACACACTCTTCCCCAATAAAGTCCTGTTCCCCTTAAAAAAAAAAAAAAAAAAAAAAAAAAAAAAAAGTCAGTATAAAAAAAAAAAACTATGGCGAATGTTTAAATAAAAAAAAATTATTACAGTAAAAGACACATTGCCATTGATCCCCCTCAAAATACTCTCCCTGGCTTCAAACACACTTATCCCATCATTCTTGCCACTTTCTGAAGCAGTTCTGGAAGCCCTCTTTTCTGAGTATCTTTAGTTGTGCTGTCCTGGCTGCCTCGATGTCCTGAACTGATTCAAAAGGTTTTCCTTTCATGGTCATTTTTCTTTGGGGAAGAGCCAGAAGTCACACAATGCCAGATCCGGTGAATAAAGTGGATGAGAACACACTGTAATGTTTTTATTTGACAGAACTTGTCGTACCAGAAGCGATATGTGACACGGAGTGTTGTCATGATGGAGGACGAAGTAAAGACACGAAAGAGGACTTCCAGAACTGCTTCAGAAAGTGGCAAGAACGATGGGATAAGTGTGTTCGAAGTGAGGGAGAGTATTTTGAGGGGGATTAATGGCAATGTGTCTTTTACTGTAATAAATTATTTTTAAATTTAAACATTCACCATATTTGTTGATCACACCTCCTATCTGAGACAGAAGTCAAACCCAGGCAATTCAGAGCCTTAAAACCATTGGCCGCTAGGTTGAGAATCATTCCTAGTTAACAATTCTCATTTCTGTTACTATCTAACCATTGTATTTCTACTCCTCCTGGTGTGTACACGCGCGTGGGGTGGGGGGGGGTGTGAAAGAGAAATGTGCCTTCTTATATTATTGTTTCTTACTCATTAATCTGAATTCCCAGAAACAAGGGAAAGCAAAAACATAAATAATCCTAAAGTATTTTTTCAGTCTATAATTTTAAATCTCTCTCCCATACTTATCAAAAGACTGAAAAAAACTATTTTTTTAAACTTCAAGTTGGGGAAACAGTTTATTTAAGTGAAAAACTTGAAGTAATAATTTGCTTATAAAAAGTAGTTAAAGCAGGACCTCCTTTTAAAGTATAGTTACTTGGATGTTCTTAAACTGATTTAATGGACAAAAATTAATTTTATTCCCAAAATGTTGTGGACACATTTACTGCCTACAAAGTGAGATACCAATGTAAGAAAATGTATATATATATGAACATAAATACAGTAATCCCCCTTATCCGTCGTTTTATCTTCTGTGGTTCGTTACATCGCAGCCCAAAATTATTAAATGGAAAATTCCAGAAATAGTTCATCAGTTTTAAAGGGCTTGTTGTTCTGAGCAGCATGATGACTGTCTCGCACTGCCCTGCTCCATCCTGCCCAGGGTGGGAATCACCCTTTTGTCCAGCGTGTCCACGCTGCATATACTTCCGGCTTAGTCAGGAAGCAGCCATCTTGGTTACCAGATCGGCTGTCTTGGTGTCACAGAGCTTGTGTTCAAGTAATCCTTATTTTATTGAACACTGGCCCCAAAACGCAAGAGTAATGATGCTGGCAATTCAGACATACCAAAGAGAAGCCATATAATTGTTGTATTTCATTATTAGTTATTGTTAGTCTCTTACTGTGCCTAATTTATAAATTAAACTGTATCATAGGGAAAACATAGTACATACAGGGTTTGGTATTATCTGCAGTCTCAGGCATCCACTGGGGATCTTGGAATGTACGTATAAAGGAGAATTACTGTAAATATATAACATAAATATATGTTTAGATGTAAGTACATATATATTACTCTTTCCACGGACTCTGCTATCACTGGAATATGTAGTGTCTTCTTGAAGCAGAGGACAAAACAAGCAAGCAGACTGGCAGTGTTACGATTATTCTCATTAAATGAGACTACCGGGTACATGCAATATTCCAAAAGCAAAAACTCAAATAAGGAAATTCAATGTACAATTTGAAGAAGGAAAAAGGAGAGAAAAGCCAAGAAAAACTGAAAAGGAACAAGCAGACAGAACTCACTATTTGTACAACTGTATACACACAAGATAACTTGTCTTTTCATGGGAATGACCAATGGTAGTCAGAATGTAACTCTCTGCTCCTCTTCAGTTAGATGAAAGTGAAAAAACGTAAATCACAGCGCATCATAAGCACTCAAATTTCAATAAAACTGGATAAGTTACTTAACCTCCCTGTGAATCAGTTTCCTCATATGACACGTGGATAACATTAATACCTACCTTACATGGATGTTATGACGATAATATTTGTAAAGCCTTTAGTATACTATGTAGCATAAAGTAAGTACCAAATACATATAAAATAAACAAATGAATACTATCCTTCTCTATCATCATGCAGGAAGGTAAAGATAGTCACATACCATGGTATGAAAGTTCAGGAGGAACCTGTTCTGTTTTCATGAAGTAATAATGAACTGGGGTAAAGTCAGGCATAATTTACAGCCTGCAAACTATGGAATTGTGAAAAAGGCAAGTGGCAAATGAACTGCATTCAACTAAGTGGCACTGAATATACAGAGGGTGCCAAAAAAATGTATACACATTTTAAGAAAGCAAAAAACTATATTAAAATTGTAATACTCAATATATACCGATAACAAAAGATGAATACGAGTCATGTGTGTACATTTTTTGGCACCCCCAGTAGATAACGCATATGAAAAATCTACAGCAATTATTTTCAAATAAAAGAAGATAGAAGTTGGAGACCAAAAGAAAGACGGGAAAATGTTACACACACACACACACACTCACTCTCACACACATCACATACATATTATAAGGAGTAATACTTAAACTTTTGAACACTCCAAAGTCACCTGGAAAAATTGTAGGTATGAATAAAACCAGTGGATATACAGTGCTTTTAAAAATACTTTTCATTTGAATAATTTTATATTATGTTGACAACTTATCTATCCTATATAAAAACAATTTCATTTAAAATGTAAACATAAAAGTTCAAAGAGAATACCTAGGAATACATTTAGGGATAATAAATAAGAATATACATAAAATGCTTTTGTCAACTAAATAAAGCACCACATAAAATTAATAGAAACAATGGCAGTACAATATATGCATTTAGCCATTTCTGGGCAATATTTGTTATTCAAAATATTCGACAACTTTAGAAAATTTGATGAATCATTTTACCTACTGGACGTGAAGGCTTATTCTAGCAGATAGTCTATCACGCATATGAGAAAACGCTTACATTCTCCTTCTAAATTATATATTGTATCTCTCTCTATGTTTCATTAATGGCATGCTAATGAAGACTACAGATTTATACGTAAAAGTGAGAAATGAAACAGAAACCACAAGTTATAAAAGTACACTATGACTTGCAGTACAGCTAAACGGTGCCAGATCACGACATGAAATACAAACTAAGTTCAAATTGTTTTAAACATTAATTAGCTCATTTAGACCCATCTGTTCTAAGACTATATACATCCATAAGACTATGTACCATATAAATAGAGAGAGCAATTGAAATGTTGCTAGAATGAATTGCGATGTGTTATAGGTATAAAATACACATTGGATTTCAAAGACTTAGCAAGAAAAAAACATAAAATAACTCAATAATTTTTATATTGATCACAATCGAAATATTTTGTATAGAGCAGGTTAAATTTAATATATTATCAAAATTAATTTTACCTGTGTCTTTGTACTTTTTAAATGTGCTACTAGAATATTTTCAATTATTCTGTGTGTCTTGCAGCCCATGTCTATTGTGCAGTACTGCTGCAGACAGAGATTTAGCAATCACTCAGCTTGAATTCCAGTTCCAAGGTTAAGACCACTGACCATTCCAGCAACTAGACTGGTTTACAAATTTAACCAATCTCTGCCCAAATTTTGCTTACTAATCTCTACCCTAAAACCACTCTATGACTAAGTTCAGCCTCCAAAACTTGAAGTACTCTAAGCGCCCGCTTCAGAGAGCCCTCTGAAACTCTGTCAAGGTGAAGCTTGCTCAGCAAGTTTAGGAAACCCAGCTGTGTATAATCAACAGCTTCCCCCCAGGGTGGTCTTTGTACAGCACTTCGACAGTCAGTGAATGAGAGTGGTAAAATGCAATAAGCTGTGTTAAGGATGCCTAACAGGAAAAGTTAGAAGTAATTAAATATCAATTGTCCTGTCTAGTGATTTAAATTACTTAAATTAAAATCCATACTTGTAGCAAGCAACCTACCTTATTTTGAAAGCGTAAAAGAGCAAATCACGTGGGCACTAAAGTTTCCACAATGACAGAGTAGAAGATAGCCTTAAGTCAGAAACAAGTTTCATTGAGGTTTCTGATTCTTATAAACAGACTAAAAATATCTAAATTTTCAGACTTTGTAGAACCCTTATTATTTTTCATGATTTGGTACCCAACTCCTGACTGGATCTTTAAAGCAGAACTGGGTGGGGTTTTAGGGGCAACACAAAACAACTGTGGCTCTAGCTCTACTACTTTTCTTTCAATCTCAGAACCCAGGGGAGCACCATTGTAAAGCCCACTAGCCAGGGTATAACCCCTAGTCTAGAGCTGATTATAATGTGGCATATTAGCTGAGGTCCACCAATCCTCCCCAATACAGAGTAAATTACACCCTGCCATTTTTATCCCAATCAATAGCCACATTTAAACTCCAGAATTATAGCTACTTAAATAGGCCATATTTATGAAACACTAAATTTATCGCCAAATCATTAAACAGAAAACCATACATATGACTCAATTTTCAACTTTTCACCATTACACACATGTGAATCTCAAGCAACACAAAAACATTTTCGCTTATTCCAAAGGGATTATCCATCCCACCCAAACTTATTTTAACCATTTCCTTCGACTTTCTCTGTGTTCTTCACATCAAAGTTTGTTGTTTTTTTAATTAACAAAGATATCGGATATCCTCAAAATCCTATGGCAACCTAACTACAGAACACCAAATAAACGTCGGGAACCATACATTGATGACAAAAACTACTGTGGCGGCATCCAGCACATCTACATGATTTATCGATATGATGACCCACAATCAATTTTGCAACTTTGGCAGCTTTACTTTGATTTTCAGCATCCTTCTCAAGTCTTTCTCCACCATCAACAAAGGTTCACATTACATTCATATTAACAGAATATGATTAAGAATAACCACTGACCAAACAGTATTCTAAAAATCAAAGCGAAGTTTGACTTTTAGATCATTAGTACCACTTCACAATTACATGGTCTACTCAAAATGTCTCAGACTCAGTCTCTACAGGATGTATGCACGTGTGTGTGCATATGTATACAGAAGAGAAGATGTGGGTATGTGTTTAAAAAATGACAAGCACAGACGCTGTTGTCCAGCCTGCCCACAAGTGTACTACCCTTAGTGAGCCAACACAAACTGCTGAACAGATAAGAGGACCCTCTTGTGAATTCAATGGAAGGTTGTTAAGGGAAAACCATAGCATTAAGTGATGCTGTCATTCCCTCCCAGGGCCTGACCTTATGTTGGTTCTACGAGCCCACTTTTAACTGCATGCCTGCTGCTCATTTTTACTTAAGTAGCCCCTCAGCTATTATGGAGACAGGGACTCAAGAAGTGGAAATATCCTTATCAGTAGTATGAGAATGAGAACAGGCAACAGCAACTTTGACTCTGGAGTGCCAAATGACAAAATTCAGAGAGAAGCAGCAACAATTTGATGCAGTGGAAGTGCCAAAGAGAGAAAGGGGAAAGACTACCCGCTTCTCTTCTCCCTCAATCCTTTGAATGGATAGGAATCTCCATGGAGAACGGTGTGGGGAACACAGTGTCACCAAGTGTGAACTGGGGCAAAGTCATGCAGGGAAAGAAAAACATGGGGGGAAAAAGCCTAACAGTAGATGCTGTTTTAAGCATCACAGCTCTGAACGATCGTGCACTCCCTCACACCCTCTACTCCACCAGTCGGTACTCCTAAAGTATTTTCTTCTTAAGGTTTCTCAGAGTTATACCTTCCTAGATTTGTGCTAACCCACGATAACTATCCCGCCTTCTCATCACCAGCCTCCCTACCACCAGGCTGCACTGTGGCAGACACACACGCTTCTCCAATCCACCAGTCTAGTCTTTCTAAACATTTATTGTGCCTCTGCTCTCATCTTAGTCCTAGAGGGTTCCCACTGTCTGCAGAAGAGTCCACAGTCCTAAGCAGAATGTTCGAGACTGTCACTATCAGGATAAGCATCATCTACTGATTAGACTAATACTAATATTTCAGTCTAATTCTGGACTCCATTTTACATCCTCTTACTTTACCTTTATTTCATTTTTCTCACCTACTTCTAGTCTACATTCTCTTGCGGTATATACGTACAAAGACATCTTAAATGCTTTTAAAACTAAGTGGTGTCTAGTAAGTAAAAATTTACTGTTGTTTTTTAATCCTAAGAAACAACCAATCCATCCTCATCTCCCAGTAAAACCTAAAAGTCCCTTTTTCTAGTCAGGAAGGTCTGCTCAATAACCCCACTTACTGCTCATTTTTCTTTCCTTATTTTGGATTCCCATTCTACCTAGCCAAATCCTATCCTCCAAAATGAAGCTATAAGGATCCTATCATTAAAAAAAAAAAAAAAGATTCTAGGCCAAATTATTCTTGCCCCTCGTTGACCATTCATGTCAACTAACACAATCACACAATCTGGTACTTGCTTTCATATAATGCTCTATTGCATGTTATTTTTAGTTCCTAATGACAGGATTCAGAAAATTTGTGTTATCCACAATACCTAACACAAGTCCAAGGACATAGTATGCACCTTATAAATGCTTCTTAAAGTCAAACTCCAATTAACTGCATTGCCACCTATAACATATGTGAATTTCTAGATTTATAACATAATAAAGAGAAAATATATGAGAGTATATTAGAATTTTGCACAGCATGTATGTTTTCTACAGCTGTCTCTATAAAACACGGAACTATAGAACATATCTTTTCTACATATGTTGTCTTATTACAATATTAACCACGGTGAGAAGTCATCAGACTAGACCATTAATAATACGCACAATACAAATTATGCTGATCACACGGTTTATCTCTCTTTGATGGTTTAGAACAAACATGAAGTGTCTTAAAGGCATCATACAAATTATGGGTTTTGAACTTGCTTACAACATTCCCTAAAAGAAACTTCTTCATATAAATCCCTGATGTCAGCTTACTTGCCTCTGTCTTGCTTGCATAAAACTGGAATATAAAATGGGCAATTGCTTAACTTCCTGGACAGGATAAAATGGCTGCCTTTTTGAATATTTAATTATTGTAACAAAAGCTGAAGCATCCATTTACCTAGCTTTGTCCTCTTCGTTGAAATCTTCACTGTCTTTCAATGTCCTTTGACGTCTCGGTATTCAATACATGCTCTATTATTTATGTCCCTCTAACAGAATGTGTCACTCCAACTGCCTCGTCGGCTTCAGCTCTCCATTATATCCCTCAGTGTGAAGGAATATTCACTCTCAAGAGATTTTTCTTCCTTTCCTCTTCACTCCAGGCCTTGCATTTATTTTTTTTTTTTTTTTACATTAAGCTATAATTTCCTTTAGGTATCTATGTTTCACATTTAGGCCTAAATTAGAATATCAAATATCCCATTGTATTTTAAAATGAAAGTCTTGTGCGTGATTCACCAACTTTAAAATAGCTACTCTGGAATAACATTTCACATACTAGATCACACCAAAGTTGATAGGTCAAATAGAATCATCTACACTGGCAAATAAGTAGGAACTAGGCAGTAAGCTCTAAAACATTAACTAAATAATTTTGCTACCTTCAATAAGCTCATGTCTTTGGAATGTTAAAGAATTCAAGGTCAAAATATGATAAAAATCAATCTCCCCACTGAGTCCCAAATCTTCTAAAATCTTAAATTTATAATGCCTTTGAAAGTAGAGTTTAAAATTTTCCATTTACCAAACAAAGTTTTACTTTGCAACATCCTGAAGCATTTGCACAATTAGTCCGTCTTTATTCTGCTTAAAATCAGCACAAAGTTTAATTTGATAAACATTGCAAAATAATGTTTCATCAGCCTTGTAAAATAATTCAAAGTATTTAGATTGTTTTTGCAGGTTAAAGGCCAATGAATTTTTTATCCAGATTCAACCATTTTGGTAGTGTCATTACACAGATTTAAATAACAAAACCTCTTTTTTTTTCCTCCAGAATATTTTTGCCCTTTGAATGAGCATGATGGTAATGAGGTACCTGGTAAAGCTTCAACTTAAACTTTCATATTAAAAAAACAACCCCCTCCCCAAACAAACAAATAAAACAGGGTCATTCTATTCTAATTTAGATATATTCTAATCTAAATTCCATGATGCTGAAAGATAGTTCAGAACTGGCTAAATTTGGTCAGTTGTTCTTACCGAGCCTTGATGTCATACATTTTAAACAAATTGTATCCCAAAATCTTCTCTTGCTAAAACGGCACTTTACCAATGGAAACTAAGTAAGAAATGAGGTTAGGTTTCCACACTAGCCCATAAGTAGTTAATTGGTTACAGAGCGAAACAAAGAACCTACCTTATGTAGCCAACATTGTTTCTATCCTGTTTCCCTGAAAATAAGACCTAGCAGGACAATCAGCTCTAATGCGTCTTTGGGAGCAAAAATTAATATAAGACCTGATTTATATTATATTATATTATATCATATTATATTATATTATATTATAGACTGGGTCGTATATTATAGTAAAATAAGACTGGGTCTTATTTTAATTTTTGCTCCAAAAGATGCATTAAAGCTGATTGTCCAGCTAGGTCTTATTTTGGGGGAAACACAGTATGTAAAAATCTCCGGGTCTGGTGCACTTCTCTCCATGAGTTGCAGGTCTATCACTGATATCTAGGACACCTGCCCCTTCACTCCACAAATCTCCAACTTCTACCCCCTCCCAGTTCTACTCTCTACTCTCTTCATTGGGTTACAAGAGTAGAAATGGGCTTTCTAAGGTCTTAACAACAACAAAGAAGTGAATGGGACTGTGGAAATGTCCCTCTGAGGAGAGAAGGGCACATGCATACTAGCAATTTCTGAAAATCAATATTTCTAAGTTGTACCTCCTACACTAGAAATGAAACAACATCCCTCTCTGAATCAAAATTTCTAGTCTATTTATTTACAAAAGCATCTCCCATAGGTGAAGCTTTTGCTGCCTTTCCAGATTAACCCGTGAGTTCCATCTTCCCAATAAAAAATGCCCCTAGTACTCTCAACATCTATAGCCAATGAGCTCATAAATTCTGCCCTACCGGATGAGCTGCAAGCTTACCTGGAGATAGTGGGTTTGTCTCCAGACCTTCGTAATGCTAGTATTATTGTAATCATGTGATTTAACATAATAGATGTAAACCCATTAAATGAATGCCAAAAAATAACTTGTACGATTAAAAGTAATTTGAATGCTCTAGAGAAAACCAGATAAAAGAAGAGTTGGGTACCTTTTATTTAGAAAGTTCTCAAAATTAGGCAGAATTTCTCTCAGCTATAGAGAGGAAGAAAAAGTTTATGAGATGCCTGTTTTTAAAACCTTCTAAAGGTGTATTGGGTGCCATGTCGCAGTGCTTTTACTCCATATCTGTGATTCTTCATCATTTTTGAGTTATGGACTCCTTTGGAAATGTACTAAATGCTATAGCCCACCTCTCTCACTAGAAAAACAAATGAGTAAATGACATGTAATTCTGTTGGTTCTTAGACGCTGTCCCTGGCTCCTCTCCCCTCAGAGCTCGTCTCCCTGTGGCTCTACGGACCATAAACTTCACACATTTCAGCATGTTTACACCCATTAAAAACTAAGCATTGTATTAGCACAGAACTAAATTCCATGAGGTCTAATCCCAACTTTGCTTAGACCTGATTAATGATATTTCAGACTGGCTAATAACATCCACCAAACTCTCAAGTGAGTTTATTCAACTTAATAAAGGATGTCAGGTTTCATTCCTCTCATTGCCTGTGATCTGCTCATGTGACTGATCGGTTAGCAATTCCATACAGTTCTTTGCAATGCCAGGCTATTACCCATAAACAGGATGACTGACGAATCAGCTGACATGTACTCTAATTCTCAATTAAAAGAAAAATCAGGCTGGAATCAGAAAAAGCTCTTGAAAGTTATTTCTTCTTTCAGATTTAGTGTTCTAATAACTAGTCCACAAAGTAATCTATCTTAATAAGGTTTTCTTTCCCATGCATTAAGAGTCACACAAAAGCATGAGTGGATAAGAGATGTCAAATCACTTGCTGAAATAGTCCCAACACAGGGCTTTCCCTTCTGGAGTTCCTCTACTTTAAATCCACCTGGCTTATGAGCTGCGACAATTCGAATCTACAACTGTTAAGCATGTTCCCCTCCAGATAGTTTTCCCTAGCTGCCTTACCTGAGACCTGGGAGACATTCAAAACTCCTCCTTCTCCTTTATTCCCCATATCCAAGCAATCACCAGTCCTTCTAGTCAGCCGCCTAATTTATTTCTCAGTTCCATCCTTTCCTCCCAATCATGTTAGGTCCCTACATGTGAACTGGGTTCCTGCATGTGTTTGGTTCCTCACAATCTATATCTCAGAATAATCTTTCTGAAACAAAGATATGATCACTTTACTCACCAATGTAAAATCCTCATAATGGCTACCTTTCTCAGCTTAAAAACCCTTCAATGTCCCCTGGACAATGACACCCTGGACAAAGTGGAAGGCCCAGAGGCTGGAACGTCCTATGACCTGGCCCCTACCTACTTCTCCAGGCTTATCTCTCACTTGCATCACCCCTACCCTCAATCTTGGCTCATGCAACACACCATGCTGTTTCTTACCTATGTACCTGATGTTCCCTCTGTTTAAAACAAAGCTTTGCTGCAACCCTTCCCCCATGCCTTAGAATGATAAGAAAAGCTAAAAAATATGGCTATATTCTTGTTTCACAGAATCATCTCGACCATATAAAATACATTGTACATACACATATGAAAGAGATCACTGGCAGAAAATGCACCAAAACATTAAGAATAGTTATCTCTGGGTAATAGAATTATGGGTATTGTTCCCTTAAGTTTTAAATGGTGACTATGTATTACTTTCAAAATCAGAAAAACTTTGAAAATATTTTAAACTGTGAAGATTTTCCTGGAGCCTTCCCACATACACACACAAATTTTAATCATTCCTTCCTCTGATTCAAGTACACACTCTCTTTGTTGTGCATATTGCACACTATTATAAACCTTATGCTATATTTTAATTCATGTTTGTCAGGGAGCTGTCTGAGGCCAGGATATGGTTCAGCTTTAATCCCTACTGCCTGACCTCTGGTAGAGGCAGGTTAAGTATTTATAAAAGAGATTCTTCTCACATTGCTAGCTACATGCAAATGACCAATAAATGCCTAATTAATCATTTATAAATGTAAATCATTAACACCTTCAACAAATATTTACCATGAGCCTAAAATATCCCAGGTACTGTCACAACCCCTGGCTACACTGCAGTGAAACGTCCTTGTCCTTGGGAGCCTACCTTCCAGGGGAGAAACAAAACACAACAAAGCAGCTCATTGAAAAGCGTGACAAGTACTATAAAGAAAATGTAGGATGAGGGGAATCGGGGAAGATCTGGGGAAAGAGTACAACATCAAAGGTGGATGCAGAGGGTGAGCGACATGGTAAGAGGCCAGCAGATGTAGTAACACGGAAGAACTGGATGAGGAGTCAAAAGACCTGTTTCCATTTCTACTCTGTCAGCTTACTAGTAATATTCTCTAACTCTCAATTAGGACAATAATCCTTAATTCACAAAAACATGTAAGGATTAAATAAGATAATTTATCTGAAAAGGGTGAAGCCAGTCCTTCACCTAGGCATTCAGGGCACCCTGTATTTGTTAGCTATAAGGACATCAAAAATAATACAGCACCCAAAAGCTGAACTACATGGCTTATGACTGAGTGAAGATGCCAAAAGAAACTTCACATTATAAATTCCATCCCTTTGATCAGGGAATTCTGCAATAGATATGTGGCTACCAAATACGCTGCATATGCTACCCTTAACTGTTTATCTGAATACGGGATTCTACTTTGATTACAACTGCTTTAAACAACAGTGTGACAAAGAATTGAATCATCTACCATAATATCACGTGCAAACATATAAAAACAGATTCATGATCCAAAACCGTCTCTCAGCCTTTCCCCACAATCTCATAAACCTCACTGGTCTTCACTCTTTTTAACCCCCTGCATATCTAGGTTATATTTCTCTGGTCCAAAAGAGGAAAAGAAATTTTCCACGGCAGATTGCAAAACAGAGGTACTTCTGGGTACATTTACTTCTTGTCCTTTTTAATTGCTGCTTATCTGAACCCTAAGAACTAGGTCTCCTGGACTTTGAGTAGGGGGTTAGATTGTGAGACCACTAAAATGTTTCCTCTGAAGTGTTCCAATCCCTACTCAGTCCCCAAACCCTACCGTATATTTAAGATAGAAAGTCTTTTGCTCTTTATACGTCCATCTTCCAATCTCACATTCCTCAAAAGACTGACTGAATGGACCTAGTATAACCTATCCTTTGTCAACTTCTTAGACCAAAGAATTCTCTCCTTAATATTTCTAAGTACTACCGTATTTCTCTGAAAATAAGACCTAACTGGAAAATAAGCCCTAGCATGATTTTTTAGGATGACATCCCCTGAACATAAGCCCCAATGTAACTTTTGGAGCAAAAATTAATGTAAATGTGGGGACAGAGTCCCCGAGAGCAGTTTCCAGGCTCTCGGCCTCACGTGGAAACACACTGGCTCGGGTAGTAGATGGTTGTCAGCTGTGGCTAATTGGCTGTCAACTGTAACCAGTGAGCCATTGGCCACTAATATAACTGCTGTGGCTATGCTAGCAGCAAATGGGGGCCTAGCAAGAAGATGTTGGCTGAGCTAGCAAGCGTGGATTGCAGTTAGCACGGCGGATTGCAGCTAGCAAGTGGGGTTGGTTGGCAGAGAGAAGTGGACGGCAGGTTGCGGATAGTGTGGCTCCTGCTTCCTGTGTCTCCAACCAAGCTGCCAGCAAGACTATAGTGGTATGACTCCCCTATCTATGGCTCGTGGGTATTCCTTTTTGGCCTCACCATGTCCTGTCTTCTTATGTGGGGAGTGGGAGCAGAGACCCCGCATGACACCCTGCATGACAGTAAGACCGGATCTTATTTTCCGGGAAACACAGTACAGTCAGAATTATTCTGACCCACATTCTGATCAGTTCTAATATTAATGACTTGATTTGGGAAGTCAAGAACAAAACAGATCACCATGACAGCGTAAACTGAATCGACAAAAATGAGCTGATTAACAGTGAAGCGGTAAAGAAAAATTTAAGTCGTAGGGTGTAAGCTCATGTTTCTATCTATTGGCTGCTGAAATATTTTATGTCAAAGCAAGAACCCTGCTTACTTCTTGGTATACCAAAACTACAAATACAGAGTCACAGCCCAGGAACCATGGGGTGTCTATAAAGTCTGGGAATGCAGATAACATGATCTATTTTTACAAATTGAAGATATCCTTTAGGACATTATGTACATTCACCTGTTTCCATATTCTTGTACATCTTGTGGAGAAATGCTATAATGAAGAATGTGTCTCAAAAATGTTAAATATACTAGTGTATTGCAGAAAGAACAAGGAATAGCAACTTGTGTTTAAATACTTGTTCATTCATTCAATGAGTATCTACTGTCAGGTGCCCATGAACTCCCAGACACTGGTTCATTGGGTAGCACTGACCATTTAATTAGTTGCATTAACTAAGATAAGGAGTTACTTTTTTCCCTCTTGTACTTGATCTTCACTTTGAAATAAGTTTGAATGCTTGAGAAATGAAGATATTTGGCCGTACAACAGTCTTACGCATACAGAATCAGTACACAACGTTTCTTTCCCTTCATGTACATTAATTCTATGATCACTCCAAATGATATAAAGGAAGTTTGGTGTTCATTCCTGTTTCTCTCCTTTAAAGTCTGCCAACAAGGATTCATATCATGTACTTATTATTTCTGAGAATTATGTAATAGTGCTTCTGGAGAGAGAAAAGCAGGCTTGATTCCAAGACGCTAATTTATTGTTTTGTTTTAATTTGTTAGTACTTTTCTATTTCAAGTTAAGTCAAAATGCAAATATTAGACTGGTTTCACATTAAGAAGTTTACATGCCCAGCACCTGGAAAGAACAGTAAAGGATATAAAAACTAAATGTAACAGAACTGAAGCATAACAGAAACCCACAGAACAAGCCATCTACAAGATATAAAGACCAGCTGTGGAAAATTCCTTGCAAGGCTGGCTGGTACTGCAAACTCAGCGATCTCCCTGGGAAAGCCCCTTTGATGCTGTGGCTTGTTCCTCAACTCTCCTGATCCAGTTTGGGGCTCTATGCGGACTTCAATCTCTGATGACCTCATTGACCCCTACAGAGAGCCGGGCATGGTCTTCAGAGAAGTGAGAATGAGGAGATTCAAATTAGAGCCTCTGTGGCTTCATAACTACCCAAATCAACACTTGTAGCAGTTAGGAAATTAAGAATTTAAGCAATTCTCCCATCACCAATTAAAATGTTCACAGAGTAAGCAGAATTCTAACACTTGTGTTGGTGAGTCAGCCATAAGCAGAAGCAGGCGGTTACAAATGCACACCCTCCTTCTGACACAAGCCTCTACTCCCGAGCCCTCAGAACCCTAACTGCTTTTCTAGGGCAGGTTGTCACCTAACACACAAATCATCACTCTTCCATCCCTACCAGACACACTTTCTAGCCCCTCTCAACTTCCAGATGCCATGAACTAGTGTTTAACTCAGACTACAGAAGATTATCAACAATATTTCCTCTATTAACTGACTATACAGATTCTGCATCTGCGGATTCAACCAACCAAAGACTGAAAACTATTTTCTACCCACGAGTGGGAATCCACAGATGTGGAGGGCCAACTATAGACTTTGGTCTAAACCATCTTGTATAAGGGCCTTAAGCATCTGTGCATTTTGATATCCACAGGAGGTGTTGGAACCAATCCCCCATGGATAATGAGGGACAACTGTAATTACCGGTAGTTAAGCAGGCATCTAAAAGACATAACAACATCTAATTTTTCTGAACACTTTGTATACATTCTCTCGTAAAGCAAACCCAGATGATAGGCTCTCTCCATTTTTACAGTCTGGGAGAAAGAATCACTGGATAAATGACTTGACCCCAATCACCACTGACAGAGCTGAGGCTTCAACCAATGTCTTCCTCACACCAAGCTTCACACGCTGTCCACTACTTTATATTCCCTACACCTCACACAGCGCAATCAAGCTTTTCATATGTAAGAAACAACGCAATCATCTTCTGACATTAGTAGATCAAAACACTTACAAAAACCACGTGAGCAACGACAAGTTCCAAATGGACAAGCATTATGCCTTATTGCAGCCCTTGAAAGACAGAAAAATAGGCCAACAATGGAGACAGCTATTTAAGTAGAAAATTGTGTCTTAGAGGATATCTAAAAACACTACATTTCTGAGAGAGCATCTTTGTGCAAACTCAAGGTCATAGAGAGTTTGAAGCTAACTACTTTTCAGCATGCAATTTTGACGTATACAGTTTATATTATTAGATTAATGTTTCCAGTAGCATAGAAAACATTCCGATATTTCCTAACCAACCCCTCTTCCAAATAAAATATAGATATGTGGCTTTGCTGGCACTGACATTAACCATGCCATAGTATGTTCGGAAGCAGTTTGTGGGGTTGGGTGGACATTAAGTGGTTTTGCATGACAGCAACGACAAAAGAGTATCCAGTTTTAAATCTAAGTCATATTATCCTTATTCAAAAGCAAGCATAAGCTAGACAATTCATACTACTTCCTAAATATATATATTTATATATTACAAATATATTAAAAAATGGAGCATGGACTAGTTGAAAAATAATGTTTCCTCAAGATTTATATAAATAGGCATATTTATTTTTAAAATAATTTATATTCCCATAAATTCATATAAGGAATTTCTTCCTCTGTTATAATCCACCAACAAAATTAACACTAAATTATGTTTAACTGGTCTTATGCTAGAAAATATAAAATCTAAAAAATATATATAAAATCTATACAATCACTTTCAATTTGGGGTGTGGGAAGAGGGGAGGTATAAAGAAAGACAAAGAGGCAGAAAGAAAGCAGGACATAATTTGAATTTTTTCCAAGAATACAATATTCAAAAATACATAAATTAAGTAAGCAAATAGAGGAAAATATTGACTATTGTTGAATCCAAGTAGTGGTATATGGATGGGCACTATATTTTTCTTCCTCCATTTCTATCAATACAAATTCTTTTAAAAACACAATTTCCAGGGTATTATCATAAAGTCAAGTACATATTCAGCCCAGTCTCCTACTTCTATATTGCATTGTTAACTGACGTCCTGGCAGTATCTTGGCCAAGGTATCACTATACGTCTCTCCTGGCTCTGGAGGCAGATTGCCCGGGTTCAAATCCGAACTCTGCAGTTATTGGTTGTGAGCTTGAGCAAATAATATAAATGCACTAACCCTCAATTTCTTTGTCAGTATAACGAGGATAATAATAGTCCTCTACCTCAAAGGAGTTCCAGTGAGAAACTACAGTGCAGTGCTTAGCACTGAGCCTGGCCCAGAGGTAAATAGTGGGTTACCATATTGTATGTTAACCAGAGGGTACCTTCAGACAGAAAAAGACTAAATAATATACGCAGAAGAAGTCTGGAGTTATTCAGATTGCACAGTATGAAAAAATCAGTAATCCATAGTGTGATAAGGTCATGCAGCGCCTCTGGTCACCATTACAATAATAATTGTAACCCAACATTTATGTGGTCATTTTCTACAGACCAAGCACTGTGCTAAGCACTTCATGTGCAGTTTCTCATTTGGATTCATATGAAGCAAGGAATGATTATGATTTCCATTTTACAAAGTAAGAAATTAAGGGTCAACATATATATACATACATATACGTGTGTGTGTGTGTGTGTGTGTGTGTGTGTATAAAATTTGCTCAAGATTACGAAGCCAGTAACTGGCAGAGCTGAGATTTGAACCTCGGCAATCTGGCTCCAAAGCCTGCTTCTGACCCACCTGAACTTGGGCAAGTCATGTCACATATTGAGACTTCAATTTCCTCTTCTGGAAAATGAGCAACATAGTGGAACAGGTGCTCTCACAAGTCCCTTCTGCACTTCTCTGGACAACGATGCTATTTAAACCCAATTCACTGTATACAGAAACATCTCTACTCTGGTCCTTTGACATGCCAAGGCTTCTCTGTCGCACATAACATAGAACAATGTGCATGTATAATTCCCTTGCCTCAATGTTCTTGAGCTCTGTTGGTGGAAGGAATAACACTCAGAGGCACCGGCCAGATAGAGAAGAGCCTCCAAATAGTTCTATAATGAAGTCTCTTTGAATGGAGTCCAAAGAGAACCTTACTTAAAATGAATGCTACCTGACAGCACTAATGCTACAGGAAAGTTAAGGACACACAGCAACAAAATTATCCAAAGCTCTAGAACCTGAGTTATATCACTCTACCTCCCAGGACCTCAGTTTCCTTATTTATAGAAACAAAGTGGCTTTTAGATACAAGCAATACCTAAGGAAGCAGCCACCACAACCCAGGGAAACCAACCATCTTTGTTAGAATTCAGGGAAGCGGGTAAGGAAGCACGTATAATTTGAAAAACCACATGCAACACAGTTATTGTTTTTACAATATAAACCACAGAAGTAAAGCTCCAAAAAATCTATTGTGTTATTTGGCAAGAGAGTGAAGCAAGCAGCACAGGGTAGGGGAGATAGATTTTTTTTTTTATATTAAGATACATTAGAGTAGATCATTGTTGAAAACCCCTTTTAGCTCAAAGAGTCTGTGAAATAAAAAAATAAAGTTGATATTCTATTAAATAAACTCTTTAATTTAAAGAAAAAAATCCTATTTGTCAAAATAAACAAATTTTTAAAAAGTCATTAGGACTACTTAAGATATTTTTCCCTTTTGTAGAAAAAATGATTTCAATAAATGCACAAACATGTAAAATTGTGCACAGAAGACTCAAGGTGCTTGGTTTTTTTAAAACATATTTGTATTTTTTAAACACAAACCAAGTCTGATAATATTCCAAGCCAAAACACAACCAAGTTCCTTCTACTCTGGTTCTAATATTGCTTCAAAATCCTGAAAATCCATTTTAAGTAAGGAAAAGAAATGAGACATAAAGTTCATGTAATTCTTTCTGTGGTCAAATATATAAAGCTTAATTTTTAATCGAATCTCTTCTACAAATCTTTTGGCCATCTTTGCCCACTCAATAGCACCATTAGGGATGAAAAGACAAAAGACCAAACTCAATCCAATCCGTCTGGCTTTCATTAGCATTGCTGGTAAATAGTTTGCTGAGAAACAACTGGCAAGCCCCACACTACCTGTCAATATCAGTTTGGGAAATGTTTATGGATATAATCGCTCCTCAGTCCCCATTTTCGGAGATAATTAATCAAAAGCTAGCTGTATTCAGATTAACCCCTAGAAAAAATAATTGAGGTATATGTATATCATCCGCTCTCCACACCTAAACCTCCCTATCAGATTTTAGGTTATCCTCTAAGACTGGAGGTGGATTGGGAGCATCAAAAGAAGAAGGCCTATTAGAAAAAGAATACTATGAAAAAGTGGGTGGCTGTCAGAAAAGCCTCCCTACCTTACCCACCCTCAAAAAAATAAGTGCACAGGGAAATTCCAGAAAGCAGATACCTCCTTTTCTCTGTCTACCAAACTAACCTCCTCTTGCAGTGTCTCTTCATTTTATTAAACTAAACTTTAGTATGGGAAGAAGTAAAACTTAATATTAAAATCTTCCATTCCTAAAGGACCTTGTGAAAACTTGGTAAGACCCTCTCTCATTAGAAACTCTCAAACACACAATTTATGGGTTTTGTGGAACCCCTTGAACTGTCAAGGTTAAAAGTCCTTGCTGGAGCTGGGAGGATCGTGTGCCTCTCAATAACCCTCTCTCCTCCTTCAGGGATGGGAGCCACCCAAACATCACATTTGAAATGTAAAGAGTAATAAAATGAAGTCTCCAGTTGCACCTGATGCTTTAAACTACCTGTATCAAATGTCAGTTCTGCCATTTTTAAGCAATGCTCCAAGGATTTCTGTTTCATTTCCTTGACCACGCAAACTGGGTCTTATCCAAAGCCCTCTTCTCTCCTTTTCTTTTTTTAACTGAGCCTAGAAGCTTATGGCCAAATCGATTTATAAGTGAAGGACAAATGCCTGAGAACAAAAGCCCCCAGCGAACACTCACCCTTACCAACCCTTACCAACTCAAGATGTGCAGGACACTGCCAGCCAACGTGGCTGTGGGCTGCATGGGAAAGCAAGAACAGAATAAGGACACTCCATTCAACCTTTTTGTCTGGGGTACTTCCTGGGGTTTTCATTGGCATTTAACACCAAGACACAGGGCTCATTTTTCATTAAAGTTGCAAGACTTTCACTTTGGCCAGTTTCAAATGGTGTAATTGATCTGCATTGTCTTCTTAAATAACCCAACTGAAGGACACTGCAGCTTTAAATATTTCAGTACTAACTAGCAAATAGACTCCATTGCAATATGGCTCTGAAGGTCGCGTCCTATTGTCTCTTTCCACTGGAAATAAAAACAATTTCTAAATCCTTCTTCTAGGGAACGTAGGAAGGATCACCCCTAGAATTCCCACTCTTCCGTCTGGGTCCCCGGTAGCGTTCTAGTGGTGGCTGGAATCTCACACTCATCATTTTCCCGGCAGGGGCAAGACGCTGATTGCTATTAATGATGATGCCGGCACCTCAGCGAGACGTAAACACATGTGTTCACGTTCGTTTAATCGAGCGC
Source organism: Rhinolophus hipposideros (assembly GCF_964194185.1). Classification (NCBI taxonomy): domain Eukaryota; kingdom Metazoa; phylum Chordata; class Mammalia; order Chiroptera; family Rhinolophidae; genus Rhinolophus; species Rhinolophus hipposideros. Next base: position 29,870,689 of record NC_138061.1, on the reverse strand, counting down.
GTGCAACTGTCTGAAATAGCACCCGTCGCTATCGGGCTGTGCACCTCCACAAGAAGAGCAGGGCCGGGGTGCTTAGGAGTGGGCAGCTTGCAGGCGGCACCCTGAGCCCGGGCTGTCCTGACCCGAAACGTGCAGCTGCTTAAAACCACGGGAATCTCAGCCCACTCATCCTGGGACTACGCCCGCACCTTGCCACACACTTGCTGCTTTGCTTGTCAAAAAAGGTCCAAACACGAGGCCCAAGCACGGTGAAGGGGGAAGAATAAACGAAAAGGAAAAGGCCCTTTTCTATGTTGTCAGGGTGAATAAAGAGGAACCCGGGAGCAGCCACAACGTTCCCCCACCCGGGCGCCGGCATCGCTGCCTCGTTTAACGGACACAAACATCAGCGGACGATTACGAGGCCGGGAAGAAGGGGCAAACGAGGCGGGGTCGGCGGGAGGGACGTGCAGGTGCACTGGGGCATTACCTGAAATGGCAACAGATTGTTACCATTATCGGTCCGGAAAGCGTTCTCCTCCATCCAGGACTTGGAGGTGAGCGGGGCCGCGCGGGGGAACTTGGGCGGCGCGATCACGTTGCTGGAGAAGGGCTTTTTGAGCGGCGAAATGGGGTTGAGCGGGGAAGGCACCCCGACGCCGACGCCCACGCCCACGCCGACCGCGCGGCGAGGGTCCCGGCCCGCCTGCAGGCCGCCCCACGGGTTGGACGGCGCGCTCCAGGCGGCGTTCACGCTCTGGTGCGTGTTCCAGCTGGACGAGGCGGAGGAGGCGGCGGCCGCGGCCGCGGCGGCGGCGGCGGCCGAGGACGAGGACGGCTTGCTGGTCATGATGGGCTGGTGGCCGTACGCCGCGGCGGCGCTCCTCTGCGCGTAGGGCGCCTGGCTGGGGCTGGCGGGCGACCGGCGCTGCTGCGGGGGCTGCGCCTGCGGGGGCTGCGCGGGCTGCGGCGCGGGCGGCGGCGGCTGCTGGTGGTGCTGGGTCTGCGCCAGGCCGATCTGCGGGGAGAAGGTGCCCCCGAAGACGGGGTTGACGTGGTGCGGGAAGTTCTGGAAGAGCATGGTCCCGTTGACTGGGGTCATCCCCTGGAAGAAGCTGTCCTCCACCGCGTTCGTGGTGCCCGTGGACCAGGTGCTGCCGAAGGACGGCGACAGCGACGCACCCGGCGCCGCGGGCTCCTGCTGCGGCGGCGGCGGCTGCTGCGGGGGCTGGTGGAAACTCAAGCCCGGCAGGAGCGGCGACTCCATCTGCATCTTGTCGGAGCCGTTGGGGGCCGGCGGGGCCGCTGCGGAGCTGAGCGCCGGCACTGCGCTGCTGTCCTCCGGCTTGGGGGTCTCTGAGGAGAGGGGCGTGGACGGGGCTTCGGCTGCGCTGGGCTCGGGCTGGGGCTGCTGCTGCTGCCGCTGCTGCTGGGGCTGGGGCTGGGTTTTGCTTTTGTCCATCAGTAAATCATCCTGCATGGTTTGCGCAGCTGAAACGGGAAAAAAGAGAGACGCGTTATTGTCAGTGTGATCGCCCCTCGCTGAAGCGGGCGGGTGTTTTACTTGCGAAAATCCAATGCCACCTCTACTAGCCAATTGCAATGCAAATCCATAATCTCCCATTTAGAAGAGCAGGTCGGACTGGGGTGGGAGGGCTCGCGCAAGGTCTCTAAAAATACTGTGAGAGCGTCTTCACCCTTTCTGATGTCTTGGTTCCTTTTCTGTATTAGTGAGAGATGTGCTTTAAGACAGAAAGACAGCAATTTCGCCACGTCTCTTTTCCCTTCACCGGAACTCAGAGCGTTCACCCTGCAATGAGAAACTGATTCTGGTTCCTGTTTTTTCCCAAGCACCACCCTCCCCTGGTAATTTGCATACGTCAATAAATACTGCTGCGTCCTTCAGCAAGGTTAAAAAGACACCGCACACACGACCCTTTCTTCCCCCCTTCCCTATTTGGGCACTTTAAAGAAACAGCAGTCTTATCCCTCTTGATTAGCAAACTGCCTTCTAGCGTTGATAATTGTTTCATTTAGCAGCACCAAACCACGAGGGAGGAAATCCTTGGCATTCGTTAGCGGGAGGACTCAGCTGCACAATCATTCTCTGGCCTCCCAGTAGCTGCAGCTACTCCATTTTGTTAGGAGACAGGGGAGAAAAACCCACAGCTTTTAAAGAGGTGAAAATCTACTGAACCGTTTGGAAGTGTTTGCTTGTTACTCTAAGGATTGGGGTTTTTCTGCTTATTCCCCAATTTTCTTGTCTCCAATTCTGCCACACGAGATTTTTGGCATCTCAGTGGTTCAGCTCTTAACAGGAGCCTGAGAATTTCTCTGCAGAGTACAGAAATGTTCCGGTTGGATTTGAGGTGAAAGAGGGTGGGGGGAGGCAGGCTGACAGACAGTGAGTGTGAAATGGAATAGGGCTTTAAAAAAAAAATCCCCCTGAGATTTAAGTAGAAAGTCAAGATAATTTGGGGGTTGCCAGATTTTCATGTTTGAATCCTCCTACTGCTGCTTTGGTCACAAGACTTAAGCAAATTTAGAATCCAATCTCTTATCACTAGTATTAGCAGTGAAAGATTATGGTTTGAAAACCCTGAATTACCATATGCTACCAAAAGTGTTAAAAATAGCATAGTACAAAGTCCCAAATTGTCATACATTGTAATTATAGTGCATTGCCAATACTGTTTCATTTAGCCATATAAGGAGTGTATGGTATTTTCCATTTCGCATAGGACTGTATTCGCCTCTGCCATACTGCCTGTTTTCTCATTCCAGGGTTAAAATAGTAATCACTCAAAACCAGGAGATTTCCATATACATAGTTCACTGAGTTAGCTTGTCCCTTAGAACATGTTAAGTGTTTTAAATATATTAGTATTATTACAGTGCTAAGACCCTGAAAACAAATATTTTGAAATGTTAAAGGAGCATATGACCAAACATATAATTATTTTTAGATGATGATTCAGTGTAATTGCAACAAAGTTATTAAAATATTTAATGCAGTTACTTAACTCAGATACTTGGAGAAGCATCTTTCTCAGGACACTTGTGAAAGGGCATTCAAATACACGCAGAAGCTATGCCTTGGACATCCTCATGATAATAACTGTTGTAAAATAAATGTATTGGAAAATGGAGATGCTTCCACTCTTAACTATTAAGCAAAATATGTCAGACCGAGAAATGGGATTAAAAGTAGTTCTATTTTATTAAAGACTATCTTTAAAATGGTTGATCTTTCATTTTAAAGTTTTATACATAGACAAAATAGTGGGCTCAAGGAAATGCTTCACAGCTACCTTACTCTCTTTTCTAACCCTCTCTCCCCTATTTCCCCCACCAGAAAAGCCCAACCCATCACAAACTGCCAGCTACTACCAACAAAACCTAGTTAAGACTGATTTTATGTCCCTCAGTTACCCTGTCTAAAACAATGGCTTTGATCAGTGTTGAAAAATATGACACAAAGAGGCAAGCGAAGCTTGGATTCACAACACAAAGTTCTATTGCTGCCAAAGAAAACGGTCATAGAAAGAGACATTTTCATACTTGGTTTAAGCAGTGCTGTAGTAAATGATTATAATCTGGGGTTTGAGATGCTTCCAGTGGGCTAGAATGGCCTTTACAATAGCCATATCATCATGGCTGAAATATGCATTTGATTATAATTTCAATATCACTCAGCTTTTCCGATGCTTGTATCAATACTTTTAGTTAATGCCTTCAGTAAACTGCATGCTCTTGGTGGAAAAATTAATGCTGTACTACAACAAAAAATGCCAAAAAGTAAGCTGGACTCAGAATATTTTATAAAAGCTATAATTAATAGTAATATATTTATTGAATTTTTTAAATTTTATCTTACCATGAACACCCATTTTTCTTCTCTACACTCCTTAAAGATATAAATTTCACTTTCTGCATAAATTCACTCTGTCAAGGTCAAGACCCATCTTTAATAAGTAAGACCCTTTAAACAAAAGGTAAGCAATAGATTAAGATAACATTTACGAAGTTAATATGCAGTGTCTTTCAGTGACTGCTTGTATAGTTTGTCTGAGTCCGGGTTTTTTTGTTTTTCTTTTTGTTTTTTCTTTTTTCTTATTTACAGCAAAGTCCGAGAAATAGATACCTTTTTCCCCTCCCCCATCACACACACAATAGATCTTCCTTTACATGCAATCACCCAATCTCAAGTAACAAATTCTTAGTAGCAGTTACCTTTGAGTGTCCAGTTTTTAAGGATCGATAAAATTAAAAAGTGTACAGTATTTATTTTCTTCTTTCAGGTTGATTATGTGACCGCTCTGGCAAAAGCACTTTGACAACTGTAAGAAGAGAGGGCATGCGCACACAGGGAACTGTGGGGGCTGAAGTCCTCCACAAGGTACTCCGCCTGTCTTAAGCACGTTCAGCCAGGAAAGAAGGAAGCCTTGCAAATTGTGATTCCAAGGGGAAGAGGTTGTACCCGGATTATATTATATCTTCCTAACCAATCTAAATCACGAGTTGTTGAAATGACAAAGGGGAAAAATAAAATTGTTTGTCAACTTGATTTAGGGAGCCAGGTTAAAACAGAAACTAGATTGTAGGGCTCAAAATAAAGAAACCCAGCAGAGCTACCTTAAATGGTATTAGAATGGTAATGACTGGGTAGCAAGCAATTGGAACCATACCAGAGCAAAAGAGATTGGGGTGGAGAGGGATAAGAAAGGGAGGGGAGACTACCAGGGAAAGATAAATACTTAAAATCTGACCATGCATAGCAGAAACATTTTTAATATTATAGAAGGAAAAATACATTAATATTAAACGTGATATTAACCTTAGAGGTCAAGTAAAAATAGGTGTTAGCCACAAATTTTTGACATCCACCAAGATTTCTTTGCATTTGAGTTTTCAAAGAAGGCACAAATCACTTATTTTAATATGTTACCTGATATGCTCTAAATCAACTCACCTCATTTTACTTGTCAAAATGAAAATTTACATTGCATTATTCATACAATGATCATTCAAATAAAATTCAACTTTTTAAAGCAAAAATAATATTTTTGAAATATTAAATAATATTTTGAAATAGTAAAAAAAAAACATGTTTAGTGTTTCACTGCATAGGACAGTGATTTCTTTATTCAAGACAGAAAGTAGATAGCTTCTATTTTCTAAAAAATGTTTTGGTGTACATTTTTCCTATTTTAACATCATGACTCCGAGGCTGGAATCTCGCAACATATTAACATCAACCGTTATCTATAGCTTCTAAGAGCAATAGTTCAACTACCAGTTTGCTTACGTAGGCAGGAGATATTATTTCTTATGGGATTTGGCTCAATGCCATTCACCCAAGGGGTTCAGAGTAAATGTCAGTTGATGACTATGCTGATTGAACTTGGAACTAAAAATGCTAAGCATCATTTAAAATTGTCCTTATTCACCAGTTAGAACTCGAGTAATACCAGAGACTACCAATTTGCAGCAGTCAGTATTCTTTGTTTCTAGTTATTTCTAAGGAAAAACACTAACAACTTAAGAAGAAAACATCACTTTCATCAATCTGTCAAGAGCTCTTTTTAAAAGAACTAAGTGGTTTTCTTATTCCTACTATGAACTTAGCTTATTTTCCCTAATTTTCCTTAAAAACACTTCTCTTCTGCTAAGGTGCTATTCTTAACCATTTGCATTCCAGAACCTGTAAGGATCCACTCAAGGTTAATCTGACTCCAGAAGACTTCCTAACCAACCAAACTTCTACTACATTTTCAAGTCAAAAGAAGACAAAAAAAGACAAAAAGAAAAAACCTCATAAAATCCTTACAAAGACTTGATTTTTAGAAAATCCTTTGAAGTTAATGTCAAGATTTTATCAGTAAAGTAGGCATTCTGAAGTTATTCAGGTATGCTTGAAAGTAGTTTACTTGGGCATTTACTAATCCACTGGACCCCAGGTGCTGGTTTACTAATAACTGGCACAATGGAGAAAAATAAACTTTGGCCCCTGACCCTTGATAAATGACAATAAAAAATTAGCACTGCCCATACTTAATGTAATTTTACTGCATTTGACAATGAATGAATTTCTGCTCTTCCTTTCCTCAAATTAGCACTCAAATGTAAAAAGAAAATGACTCCATCATAAATGCCAGGATGTAAATAAATACCAAGCAAACAATACAATACAGGAGGACCTACCAGAAGGACAAAGACCTTTGCTACTAAAATCCTGTTTTTTTATTTAACCAGAAAGGAAGCACTTTCTGAAATTTTGTCTTCAAATCACAAGCTTAACCATATGCCTCTTTTGAATAGACATGGAATGTTGTAAATATAGAGATTACAGACTTAACTCACTCAAAAATACATGGGTCAAATTCATCTTTCTAGGCTTCCTTCCTTCCTTCCTTTCCCTATTTACATCACTAGCACAGTGCTTATACGTCCTGGGCAGTTGAATGGATGAATTTGGATGGATAAATGAATAGACGAATGAATGAATGAAATATAGTTTTTGATTATCTGAAACGGCCAAGATTTGAGTAGGTATCAAATTATTCTGCATGTAGAAAAGCTATTGCTTTTTCATCAACTGCAAGCAGGAGTATGAATGGGAGTGGTATAAAATAGAAAACCATCTTGGCCCTCATGATGTTCAGCAGTATGCAGATCATTTGATTATCGTCATGAAATAACATTCTCTAAGCACTAATTAAATGGGAACTTTGTTCCCATCTAAGAGTTTACAATCTAATAAAGACACACACCCCAACTCTTCACAGAAACGGCATCATGAAGTTCACAATCGCCGCTCAGAGCTAAGTCCAATGGATGTTTTGTCTTTATCTTGCTTGATCTCGCAGCAACACTGACATAACTGACAGCACTCGCTGCATATACCTTCTTCCCTTGGTTTCCTTCGCGCTGTCCTTTCTTGGTTGTCTTGCATTTAGGGTTATCCTCTCTCTCTCTCTCTCTCTCTCTCTCTCTCTCTCTCTCTCTCTCTCTGTCTTCTTTGCTAACTGACTTTCAATATTGAGTTCCTCAGGGCTCTATCCTGGACCCCCTTCTCATCTCACTCTTCTGTGAATGGTTTTCCCAATGATACGGAAAGGACCAGGCCTATCGTATTGACAGCTACATTCCCAACCACTATCACTGTGCCTAGCGCATAATAAATGGGTATTCAATAAATATTTTTAAAATTACAATTACATTTATATGCAAAGGGCCAAGAATGCCAAGGCAATCTAGGTGGCAAAAAAGAAATAAACCTTCAGGACTTACTCTACCAGATATCAAGACCTATTATAAAGCTGTAGTAATTAGGCTGTGTAGTTATTGGCACAAGGATAAGAAAATAGACAAATGGAACAAAATTGAAAGTCCAGAAACAAATCTATATATGTATGGTCATCAGATATTCGAAAACAGTAGCACTGCGATAGTGAAAGGATGGTCTTTTCAATAAAAGATACTGCAGTCAACTTAATATCCAGGTGGCAAAAAAGAGACCTTCACCCTTGCCACACCATACATAGAAATCAATTCCAGATGGATTGTAGGTCTAAATGTAAGACGTAAACAATAAAGCCTTGAAAAGAACATAGGAGAATATTTTCATAACATTAGAGTAGGCAACAATTTTTTCAACAGGTCACAAAAGCAATAAACATAAAGGAAAAATGTAATAAACCAATTAAATTAAGAACATCTGTTTTCCAAAAGCCAAAATTAGAGTGAAAACTCACAGAATGGGAAAAATACATGCAATAGATTTATAATCAGAATACAGAAAAGACGCTTGCAAATTAACAACAGTAGACATCCTAAAGAAAAATTGGCAAGAGAGTTCAACGGAAGATATCCAACAGGCCAAAAAGCATATGAAAAGGTATTCTACCTATCTAATCAAAGAAATACAAAATAAAATCTGAATGGATAAAATTGGAAGAGGCAGACAATACCACACGTTAGCAACGATGTGGGAGCAATTCATTCTCAACCACTGCTGGTGGAAGTATAATTTAGTATAACTATACAACCACATTGCAAAACTATTTAGCAGGGTCTATGAAAGCAAACATTCACACACCATATGACCCAGCAATTCTGCATTTAGATCCAAACCCAATAAAAATGCAGACATGTTCACCAAAAGACGTGTTCAAAGCATCATTATCCATGATAGCCCAAACCTAGAAACAACCCAAATACCCATCTACAATAGAATGAATAAGTAAATTGTGATGGATTCATATAATGGAATCTCATAAGGCAAAGATAATGAATAGACTCCAACTCTGTAAAGCAATATACCATGTTTCCTCGAAAATAAGACCTAGCCAGACACTCAGCTGTAATGCGTCTTTGGAGCAAAAATTAGTATAAGACCCGGTTTTATTTTACTATAATACCAGATCTTATATAATATATAATGTATAATATATAATATAATATACAATATTATATATGACTTGATACATGATATACCAGGTCTTATATTAATTTTTGCTCCAAAAGATGCATTAGAGCTGATTGTCCGGCTAGGTCTTATTTTCGGGGAAACATGGTAGATGAATTGCATGAATACAATACAGAGTGAAAGAAGCCAAACACAGAAGAGAGCATACTATAGGATTCCATTTATATAAAGTTCTAATAAAACTAATTTATGGGGTTAGAAGTCAGCATAGTGGTTACCTATACAGAGAAATAATGATTGGTAGGGGACATAAAAGGGGATTACCAGGGATTTTTGGTGATATACTCTGTTTCTTGAATTGGACGCTGTGTTACACAGGTATGTTTACTTTGAAAATTCAGAAAACTGGACACTTCAAATGTATGCACTTTTCTGCATTTTTGTTATACTTCCATTAAATCCATAAAACACATACCTGTATTTGTAAAGGTTAACTATCTTCTGTAGGGTAAAGAAGAAACAAATAGCACAATATGGCTAAACAGGAAGGGGAACCTTAAATCTGGGTCATCTAAGCTAGAGAAATAAACTGGGGGCTCCCTATGTGCCAGGCCTGTGCTAGATGCACTAAATGCAAAGACTGAAAAAAGCTGAAGTCCCTTGACTTCAGAGACCTCACAGCCTACGGGGGTGGGGTCATTTGGGTCAACTTTGGTAAATTAGACAATTCCCTAGGTAACCTAGGAAGATTTTAGATTGTTAAAGTCTAAAGCAAGGTATAAGCAGGAGGTCTACATGGTTGGAGTGAGGACCTGTCAAGCAATTCTAGATCAGACCAGGTTTGAGAACAGAAGGAGAGAAAGGCAGCAAAAGGGGAGCCGGGGTGGTTTGGTGGGTGATCGATCTGGAGATCACCGACAATGGGATGGAAGGCCTCTGGTCACAAAGCAGCCATTCCAGAACTTCCTCTGCTTTTTTCATTGGCCTTGTCGCTAACTTCTGAGAGAAACTGAGGCTAGGTGACAGTAATGTCCTCAATTTCTGAGCTGCCTACCACCAAGCTCCACCCTGCAAAATTATCTGTATCCCCATCCAAGAGGAAGTGGAGCTCTCTTACAGTTCCGCAATGAATACCTCCATGTGTAGTCTAAAGCTCATTTCTTCTAGTTTCCTTGAGACCTAGTTCATTAATTATTCCGAACTTTCTCCTTCCCATTCCAAACAGGCTTTTTGGAAGAAACTTATAAATCCTAGCTCTACTTTCTCACTTGCAGTTGACTCTCAGACTTACTGTATCTGGCTTCTTCCTCTACCATCTGCTCAAATTGCTCTTGCTATTGACCTTACTAAAGCTATCAATGACCAACTGACATTTTTCCATTCTTTATTTATTTTATTTGCCATTCACCCTTCCAATAACACGTGTAGCAAGCAGATTTCTAAGATGGTCCTCCGAGATTCCAGGCTAGAAGGAAAATAGGAACCGTAGTCCTATAACTGCAATTCTGCCAACAAGAAGAATGTGCTTGAAAGTGGATTTGAAACCCTGACAGAGAACCCAGTCATGCTGTACCTGACTTCTTACCAACAGAACTCTAAGTTAATACATGAATGGTGTTCTAAGCCATTAAGCTTGTGATAATTTGTTACACAGCAGTGAAAAACTAACACGACACTATTCCATTTTCTTGGAAGACAACTGCTTTCCTGGCTCTCCATTCTCAAGTTTCTTCTCAGTCTCCTGGCCACTAAATACGACTTCCTCCAGGGTTCTCCTAATTCTGTACTCTTCCTGGGCAATGTTATGTTTATGAACTGGGAAATTAAGTTCACCACTAACTAGGTTTCCAGATCGAATCTTTTTGCTAAGTTCCAAACCACTAATTAACTAACAACTTCTCTATCTGAGGATCCCACAGCAGCTCTTCTCCCACAAATGTGCTCCTATTTCTGGTTTACTTGCCTTTATCCTTTTTAATGGCACCACCATCCATCTAGTCACTCAGGTTAGAAGTCTCAACATGATTTTGTCCTTTTCCTTCTCCCCTCACTGAGGGACAAGTCCAATTGGTCACTAAAACTTATGAATTCTGCCTCTTAAATTTCTGCTTGCCATCCCCTCCTCTTCAATCACAGCCAGTATAACACCTCACCTAAATTATGGCAATAATATCCTAATGTCTCTCATCTAGTACTCTTCCAAGTGTGGCCTCCACACTAAAGCCCGAGCCATTGTTCAAACAGATTTACCATGTTATGCCCCTTCCCCAAACTCTTTAATTACCTCTCCCTTGTCAAGAGGATAAAATACAATCTCAATCTTCTTCTACTCTTCTTCCCAACTGTACCATACTACCGGTCCCTGGACCAACAGACCATACTCTTCTACCATAATGCCTCTGCACATGTTCCTTCTGCCTGAAATATCTTTCTACCTCCATAGCTTACTCTACTCACCCATTAGAACAAGTTCAAATATCCCCTCTTTGAAGTTCTGCCTGACCATGTGAGCAGAATTGCCTATTCCCTCCTTTGTACACCTCTGTAACACACATATATCTATTGCAGTATCCTTCGCACTTCAGTGTAATTATCTGTTTACACATCTGCCTTTCCCAGAACAGCTCCAGGATCAGGACTACGTTCGTTTTTTGTAACCCTGGCACTGGGCCTAAAACATAGAGATAAAAGTTTGTTGGATAAGTTTGTTGACCAAATCAAAGAACAAAGTAGATTTTTATCTCCATTTATAGGGCTGATGGCGCTTCTTTTAACATTAGATAAAGAGAAATTCTCTTGCCATTAAAGGTATTTCAAAAACACTATGTTTGATGACACTATATTTAATGTTTAATGAAGATATTTCTGCTACAATTTGGTGTGATTAATTTACCCTTTCTTATGTTGCAGGACATTTAATTTGTTTCCAAGTTTTCACTATTTTTCCAAACTGATTGTTTCCGTAAGCCATATTTCTAAAGAAAACATTACTTGGTTAAAAGGCGAAACATTAAGGCTCTGGATACATATTAACAAATTGTTTAAGCAAAGTTGTAGCAGTTTATACTTCCTTGAGAAATGAGCTTCTAATGCGAAAACAATGTATACATAGTGGATACAATAAAGAATAATACAGTTACTGTTCTGATAATAACCTAATGTAGAAAAACATCTCTACTCTTATGATATGCCAAATAAGGTTAAATCCCTTTCAGCATTCTAATATATTTCATACTTTGTCGTTTTTCTTCATCGTACCTTCCTGGGGTAATGAAATAGTGAAGTTTACACACTTATAGCCTATGTTTATTAGCTGGACATTCCATTTCAAATTATGACAGATATGAGTAAATGTGTATTTGTGTGTATTTTGTCAAAGAGAAAAAGAAACAGCCTTCATCTATGTTCCCTATATTTGTAGACTTCAATTGTGATTAATTTTAGTTTAAAACCTAATGTTCATGAAGGTGATCAAAATGTACAAACTTCCAGTTATAAAATAAATAAGTCACAGAGATATGATGTACAGAATGGTGTTGAGTTAACACTGTATTGTATATTTGAAAGTTGCTCAGAGAGCCAAATTTTAAGATCTTAAAAGTTCTCATCACAAGGGAAAAAAATTCTAACTGTGTGAGGTGATGGATGTTAACTATACTTATTGTGATCATTTTTGTAATATAATGTTTATGTCAAGTATATCTCAATTTTAAAGAGAAAACTAATATTCATATATATTTCATGTACCTGCATTCATCTTGGGTCTGAAGAATGCTCAGTAGATCAGATAGTTTTATATAAAAAGTTTTATGCATCAAAAATTTGTACATTTATAAACTAAATGTATACTCTTTAAAAATGACCCAACACGATTTTTAGATTTTATCTAATGGCAATTGAGTCCCCTTACCACAATGTTCTCTCCTTTACAAACCGTTTTTGATACAACATACCTCCCTTTAGTCAACTATAACTTGTTCATCTTCCTACTCTCATCATGGTAACTCAGTTATAAGAACCCTCTGGAAACTGCAAAAGAATGCAGAATGATTTCAGAAAACATAATTAAGCTTTACATGGGTCATTTCTTCTCTCCCTACAACTGCCATTTCATACTTAAAGTTTTCATTTAAAATTTTTATTCTGTAAGGCCAAGTGTGCATTGAGAAGACTTCAGAAAAGCAAACCCTACCCAGTTAATGTTCTAAGTTGTTCTTCAAATCTCCTGACAGTTTCACCATTTCATTTTAAATGCTGTTCAAAAGTTGCCCTCATTAAATCAGAAACAGAGGGCAATTCTCAAGGAGCTGGCCTTAGAAGTATCACCAGCTTCCACCATTCCAAGTCCATCTCCAAAGTTTTAGCTATGGTTTTGAGCATTTTTCCAGGAACTTTCCAACTGCCTACTGGACATTTCCACGTGCAAATTTCATCATGTCCCTCACCATTATCTACTGGGCAACAATCAAACACTCACCCTAGTATTTAGTATTTAGGGCCCTCCTCGTCTAATCCCAACCTATGTTCCCAGACAGCATTATCCCCACTTGTCCAGGAAAACGAGTGTACTCACGGTCCTGACCCTTGCTGATGTTACTCATCCCAAATGGAATGCCCTCCTCATCCTCTCTCCTAATCCTAACCTCACCATTTTGCAGATCCTAGTTCAAACACCAGTTCCTAACAATAGTATCTATCTGTACCACACATTTATTGCTTTGCAATTCTATTTGCCTTTTCTGGTATAATTTTGTTAATTCCCCAACTATGACTCTTAAGCTTCTTAGGGGAAGGCATTGTAACACATGCTTTTTTTTCTTCCTCAAAGTCTAGTAAATCTTACAGGGAGCTTAACAATAAAAGCTACCATTTATGGAGCATATACTGTGTGCTAGACAAAATGCTAAGTTTTCCAAATATTAATTTAATTCATGCAATAAACTTATGAGGTAAATACTGTTATTGTCCCTAATTCCAGATGACAAAATGAAAATTTAGAAAGGTGATTTACCTACCCCAGGTCACAAAACTAGTGTCAGAAGTAGGACCTAATTCCAGGTTTGTCTGACCCTAACGCTGCCTTTTGGTTGGTGACTCATAAAAATAGGTCCTCCTGTCCTTTTTGATGCAGACAGCCCAGGAGACAGCTTGGGCTTCAAAGGTGTGAAAAGAGGCCAAGTTGTGGTTCAGCAGATTTTCTTTCTCCCATTGACACAAAGCTTCTATATAGTGACTTTTGCCTGAAAACCAGAGATAAGCTCTAACCAAAGGATTCCAAATTCTACCTACGGGCAAGACCCCATCCCACTCCAGGGTACTCTAAAAACAGCACGATTGTCCTAAAGAGGAGGAATCATCAAAAGAACTGATTTTAGTCTTCAGGATTCTAGGAAGCAAGGCTGGTCCAGGCCTGAAAGTGATGGGGAAAAACAACCGTTCTTTGCCAAAATCTCTGCTCTAACAGCCAGGAATGAAGAGGTGCTGTACATGTTGATGAGTCACAGGGATCTTCAGAACACATGGAAGGACAACTGATGGTCCGTGTGTCGACCCGGGGGGCCCGTGGATCCTGCTATTTGAAACCAAGTGGTGTTTGTGTAACGTCCGTACCTCACATTCACAGAGAGGATCCGACTTGACTGAACTCCTTTACCTCTTATTATCTCACTTGCTGTTAACAGACCTGGGCAGTGGATAAACAACACAGACAGAGCCCTCACGGTCACTTCTGCAGGTTGTGCAATGTACCAAAAAGCTGGCAAAGGCAGCTCGCAGAGGCTGAAATCTAGTTCATGCTCTGACCACAAGCTCATGAACCCTAGAGCTGTGTCTACCTGGAGAAAGAGGCACCTTTTCCTAATTTCCTCAAAGCGATTAGAGAGGTGACAGCACTGAGGATGACTGTTGGGAGCCCCACTCTGAAGATGTGGACATCAATTATACCTCCATAAAGCTGGGAAAATAAAGATGTAGAAACCCAGGCTCCGAGATGTTGCAAGATATAGTTAATAAGTGGTAGATCCGAGATTAGACATCAAGTCTTCCAACTCACTAGTTAGCATGCTTTTCCAACTAGACAACATTGTAGTCTCCCATTGGTTCCCTTTAATGTAGGCTGGGATCCTGAGCACTTTGCCCCAACCAGCTGAAAGAAACTCCAGAGCTTTTTGGTGTAGCTCTGTCCTGAAGCCATAGCTGTTCTCTTACTGAAGAAGCTGAGAAACAGATATGTGTGCCCACTGTAAAGTATCTAAGAAAAATGCATTAGATAGATCGCCTAGCATTTTTTTTGAAAAACAAATTAGACCACCCTCCCTAATGTTAATGGTTCATGATATTGTCACAGTGCCAGGAAGTCAGTATTAATATTATGGGTGGAAAGGACTTAGGATATGAACTCCAACTATCTAAATTTGATACTAGGGTTATCACTTACTATGTAGCTGGTAGCCCTGGGTGATAACAATAAGGAATATTTATTGAACACATCCTATTGGCCACACCATGTACTTTGTTTACAGGATGAATAATTTCACACAATCCTAAGAGTTATGTACCTTCATTATCCTCATTTCACTGATGAAGATATTGAGGTTCTGGGAAGTTCAAGTAACTTCCCCTACGTTAACCTGTTGGGAAGTTGAGGAGCTAGGATTCAAATCCCAGAATCACAGTATGACTCTAAAATCCATATTCTCAATTTCTCAATCTTTGTTTCCTCTAGAATTAAATAGAGATAATAACAGCCATCCTACCTATATAATAAATATTAGTGTGTCAGGGCATTTGTAATAGACTACAAAGCATTAAAGGTCAATGTATGAAATCCAAAGCTAATACTGACTTGCAGAAGGATTTATCTGGAAGGTCTACACTCAAGTACAGATTTCTTTGCCTTTTCACTAAATATTGGGAGTCAAATGAGTTGTGGTAAGCTCCTCCTTCTTCTAGCAACAATCATCTTGCTATCCAGACGTTTCTTATCCTACCTCTTTCTATAGCCTATGTTCCTGTGCAACATACAGTGGGACATATCTTTAAACTGCCATAGATACAGATTTTATTATTAATTCCAAAATCTATGGATTGAGAGAATTTCTTCATCATCTGGTGATGACAACTCCGGTGATATTTACACTAAGATCACTCAGTCTACAGCAGGCATCTAGATAAGCATTTTACAGGCCTTATCGGTTAATCCTCCTAATAACCTTAAAAGATAGAAACTTTCATTCTTCTCATTTTTCAGATAAGGAAGCCTGGGCTGAGAAATGCTAATTTGTCCAAGGAGACATAACTAGTGAGTGAATAAGCTCAGGCTCATTTTGACTCCAAAACTCAAGTTCTGAAGCTTAACTCTCATCCCTCACCTCCTGCCACACCCAGGCCCAACCCAGAAGACTGATATCCATGCCCATATTTTCTTTACAATCAAGCTTCTGCCTCTTTTTGCTTCTTCCTTTAGTGACCACATTTTTCCTAAACCAAAAGCCAAAATGTGTTGTCTGACAATCTGAAATATTTAAAGTTCAGAAAAATCCAAAACCCGTGCTTTTCGGGCCTTTATCTTTCTCCCCCATTCCTGATCACCTACAAGAAGCCCTATCCAGATTATTCTGTTTCTCTTTTGAGTCCAGGCCTGTCTCCTCTGGGTGTTAAATCCATCTGCCAAGCAGAGGCCTCTACTTAAACTTGTCACCCAAAAGCCTCTTAGAGAATGAGACCTCAATTAGTCTTATCATTCTGAAAAATTCCTCTCTTAAAAGAAAAAGGTAAAAGAAAGGTTTTCTTTCCTTTATTTTTATTTTTTTTAATAAGAAATCCCTAAGAAGTCCCCTTGAAACATTCCCACTCTTCTAGTAAGTACTGGCCTCTCCCAGGGAAAAACAGAAGTTTATCTGTCCTCTCAAGGGAGGGGCATTGTTTTGCTTCTCCTTTCTAAAGTGGCTCTTCATTGCAGTTTGCACTGTGGGTCCTTGCAGAGAGGACCAGAAAAAAAAAAGCAGAAGCCCAAAACTTCATATGCAGAAAAATCTGAAAAATATACTCATTCAACACATTTCTTGAGCACCTACTGTGCAGGAGGCCTCCCACACTCACTATTCCTCCCTTCTACTAAATGCATAAGCGAGAATACTCACAAGTAGTCAATAATAAAGAAAAGGTCTTCCTACATGGGGGTAGGGAGGAAAAAATCAAAATAGAAAATATCAGGTAAGTATAAATACTATAAAGAATAAAAGGGTGGTGTGATTGAGAGAATCTGGTAAGGTATTGAGATTAGGTCATTAGGGGCCTCAGTGATGAAGTGACATCTGAATTAAGCTCACACCTAAACTGGTCCTTTTAGGACCCATCATGTAAAGACTGGTAGTGGAGGAAGCAAAGGAAACAGCTGCCGTGAAGACCCCACAGCAGGAAGAAGCCTTTAGAGCAGAGGTTGGCAAGGTTTTTCTGTAAAGGAGCCATACAGTAAATATTTCAGGCTTTGCAAGTCATATAAGGTCTCTTGCTGTACATTCTTCTTTTTGTTCTTGTAGTTGTTTTAAAGTCCTTTAAAAATGTAAACATCATTCTTATTTCCCTGGCAGTATAAAAGTAGCCCCTGGCAAAATTTGTCCCCTTCTTAGTTTTCTGAGCCCTGCTTTAGAGGAACATCTAATCAATCGTAGCTAGAGAGCAAGTAAACAAGGAGGAAAGTGGTATAAAATGAGGTCTGAAAGGTAGGTAGGAGCCAAATCATGGAAAGCCTTTTGGGCTAAGTTAAGATTTTGGATTTTGAGTGTCAAGCAGGGCAGTGACATTATCTGATTTATGCTTTAAAAAGACCACCAGGGTTCTGTTTGAAGAACAGACTTTGGTGGGCGTAAGAGTGGAAATTATTAATAGACAGTTGATTAGATCATCAATTGTATCATCCAGGCAGAAGAGGGCAAGGGTGGTGGTAGATATGTGCTCATATAAAGAATTAAACAGAAAGTAAACTGAACACCCTCAGTGAAAGCTGTTTATCATTGATGAACAAAGTCATGGAAGGATTTTTGCAATTTTGCTTTAAAATCAAAATAGTATAAAGAACTTAGGTGGAGCTATAAATAGTATTAAGTTTGAATCATAGGAAAATTTTGGTTACTCACATTTTTAGCAATATTTTGACATGTTTGATTTATAGATATTTGACTTTCAGGAAGATTATCTTTTCCTCTCTCTTCCTAGTGAAATGATTCACAGCTTCTTCTCTGGTTCCTAATACTCATTATTTCTCCCCTTTCACCTAAATGTATTATAAAATATACTTGGAATGTTCCTCTCGTCTCAGAGTGTACTGCAGTCAACCAAAAAATAACTGTTTGCTCTGTTAAAATCTGAGAAACTTCCAACTTCCCTTAGCAGCAGCCCCCTCTCGAAGTTTTCACCATGAGGAATTTGTAAATGTAGGCGGTTGTCACCCTATCCAAACACATTTTCTTGTTCTTTATAAAACTACTGTTGAGAGTTTTTGGAAATTCATCAAGTTTTACGTGTCCTTTGGGCACTTTTTAAAGTATTAAGACTTTTTCCAAAGCTTGGAGGGAACAAACAACAAAAACCCAGACACACACACATACAGAGGTTCGGTGGTGACAACCTTTAGCGAGTCAGCAGACGATTAGATAGTGTCAAAGCCTGGGTTCCTTAGAGGCAGATTCTGAGACCAAGTTTTGCATGCAAATGATTTATTGGCGCAGGACACAACCGGCAAATACACCTGCAATGAAATGAGGAAGGCAGAAAAGTCACGCAGAACACTGAACCCCAAAGTGGTTGCAAATGAAAACTCAGCTGATCCTGTGATGGGCTCTGGACCAGGATGGTCCCTCAGACTTGTTCTCAAATGAGGCAAGGAACCCAGGTCTTTGCATCTTATGGCAGCCAGTCACTGCCTGCGGGCTCCTGAGAGCGCATCCTTAGGACGCAGAACCCTGCATCCTGAGGCAAAGCCCAGTGAAAAAACAAAGCTGCACACCATCAGGGACACAATTCCCAGTAGCTAGGGGACAAGTACATTAGCAATGAAGAGTGGAGCTGGACTGGGGCACCACAGTAGCCAGCACAGGGGGAAACTCTGATAGTCTCACATTTGTCAGTGTTTGTTTGTCATGGCACATAGAATTTTGCCATGGATATATGTATTTTTAATAAAATTCTCTACTCATTTTTAGTACGCCAAATATACTCATTAGCATGCCACGTAGCTTCATGAAAATGCTAGTTATAATATCACGTAATATAGTATTTTACCATGGGCATGTAACATTTTTAGTAAAAATTAAGACTTTGTGTTCAAATATTTTAGAACATACTTTTAAAAAATATTGCTGGATCGCTTCTCGGCCTTTTGGCTAAGATCAAGTGTAAAAATATTGCTGGAAAAGTGACTCAACTGTGGGCCTATATGCAGCTGCTGATTAAACCTGAGTCATTTTTGACTCTTCCTTCTCCCTTATCAAGTCCTATGGCGCCTTCTGTGATAAGACTCCCTCGTCTGTCCTTTTCTGTCACTGCCACCAATGCTGGTCCCCATCTCCTCAAACATGAAACGTCTTTTGTATCCAATTTCATCCAAGTTGTTGATGTTGGTGAGGGGGGTAATGCTCCAGTGCATGACTCGCATTGATTCTTCAAATAGTCATTGAGAGTCTATACAAGGCACTTCCGGAAATAACACTGAGCAACAAACAGTACAATCCCTCCGTCTCTTATGAACATTAATTTCTAGTGAGTGAGAGAAACTGTAGTCAATTCCATGATAAATAATTTCATGGCAGTTGTGATAAAAATGCTATGAAAAAGTACCAAATGTTATAAAACCTTTATGATGTTGGGACCTGGATTAGAAAGTCATGAGGGGTTTTCTAAAGTAAGTGAGAGGAGACTTAAAGAAAAAGATAAAGTTCAAAGGAAGGATGCTTCATGCAAACAGAATACCACGCTTCTTCCTACCTTCCAGCTGCAAAGAGGAGGAGGCATGGTGTATTGAAGGGACTAAAGGAGAAAGCCAGTAGCCAGCAAGCTAGAGCTCAGGATGTAGTTGGGAAGCTGGAGAAGAGGGCCTAGCTGGGTAAAGTAAAGCAAGGGCAATACGAAGCCATTAGAAGTGGGGTTTTATTTTACTGTTTTTTTTAACTTTTCATTTTGAAATCATTTCAGAATTATAAAAATGTTACGAAAAAGAATTTCCCTACACTTTCACCCCCATTCTTCAAATATTAACATCTTTGATGACCACAGTGTAATTATCAAAATAATTAACACTGATTCAATACTATTACGTAATTTACAGACTTTATTTTGCAATCGGCCCACTAGTGTAAAAGATTCTTATAAGAATCCAATCCAAGATCACACATGGCACTTCGTTGTCATGTCTCCTTGGTCTTCTTTAATATGGGACAGTTCCTCAGCCTTTGTCTTTCATAACCCTGACACTTGTGAAGAGCACTGGCCAGTCAGCTAGTAGAATGCCCCTCAGTTTTGGTACATCTAATGTTTACTCATGAATAAATTCAGCTCATACATTTTTGGCAATAACACCACAGAAGTGATGCTGTGTCCTTTTTCGTGCATTATTTTAAAAGGAACAAGATGTGGACCGGTCTCGTGGTGGTGATGCTGATTTGGATCACGTGGTTAAGGTGGCGTCTGCCAGATTTCCCCCCTATAATGTTACTTTTTTTTTACCTTTTTACCTAAATATTTTTGGGAATATACTTTCTGACTATGTGAATGTCCTGTTTCTCAACATACTTTTACCCACTAATTTTAGCATCTATTAATGATTCTTGCCTGCATCAGTTACTCCTGTGCTATTTGCAAGGGGTGATTAGCTATTTTCACTAACCCTTCTACATGAACTAGAATGCTCCTGAGTTTTTCCCCTCGCCTCTGGTTCATTCATTTCTTTTTTATCAGTATAGACTCATGAATTCATATTTTATTCTATGGGTTACAATTCATTACTATTATTATTTATTACGTTACTCAAAATGTCCTTGATTTGGCTGTTGGGATCTCTTCAAGTTGACTCCTAAGTCCTCTTGACATATTCTGAGTGCATCCCTGCTTTCTGGCACTGCAGATGTTCCAGACTCATGTACTCTTCCTGCCCCAGTCTAGAATTAGCAATTTCTCCAAAGATCCCTGGTTCCTTTTATTGGAGATTGCGCGAGGTACACTCATTGGTTCCGGGGTATAATGATACCCCATTGTCTTAGGACTTCTCAGCAGATGGAGCTAGAAAGTGTATGTGTGCACACATCTCTGTGTGTTTATCTATACAGCTATAAAATCATGAGTTTGTATGACACCTCCAATTCCTATCAACCATCACGGGGTTCATTCTAGCTTTGGAGGTATTTCTCTTTTTACATTCACTAAATATTTACTGAACACCTGCCACAGGTGAGGCTCTGTGCTAGGCAGTGGGGATATAATAGTGAACATAATACGTATGGTCCCATCCCTGCCCTCATGGTGCTTAAGTTACAGAAGTCATAATTTATGGATCATTCCCCTTTTCTCCAAATGGCTAAATTTATGCATTCTACTGGCTCTTTCTCATCGGGATTTAAAGAGGCCACAGAGGATTTTAAGCAGATAACTTGATCTGTTCTACATTTCTTTTTTTTTTCTTTTTTAGGAGAGTCAGCTTTATTACACTGGCGGGCTCAGCGGGATCCTTCCCAAAGACTGAGTCTCTACATTTCTTAAAAGATCATTTTACTCAAGGAATCAAAGGAAGAAAGAGTAGAATGGAGAGGCCATTCTCAAATCAGTTGAAGGGGGGTGGAAGCAAAATATGGGGAGACCAGTTATGAGACTGGTAAGTCGTCCAGGGTAAGAGATGACAGTCAACAGCAATGGGGTGAAGGCACGGGGAACAGAAACAAATAAATGGATTTGAGAGATATTTAGGAGATAAATGGACCACATTTGATGATCAACTTAAGGGTTGGGGTATGAAGTACGGGTAGAAAGAGGACTCAAGAAGGACTTCTAGGTTTCTGGGAGTGTGTGCATATATATTGGCTCAGATTTCCATATATTGTAAATGTAGGATTAGATGTCTCTTCCATTAAATTATAAACAACTTGATAGAAAGAACAATGTAACAATGTATTATTCACATCTCTGTATCCGCAATATTTCAGACAGTGTCTGGTACATAGTTAGAGCTCAAGAGATGATGCTGAATAGGGGCGGCCGGGTGGCTCAGTTGGTTAGAGCGCGAGCTCTGGGCAACAGGGCTGCTGATTCAATTCCCACATGGACCAGCGAGATGCGCCCTCGGCAACTAGAATGAAGTCAATGAGCTGCCACGCAGCTCCTGGGTGGCCGGATGGCTCAGTCGGTTGGGGCCTGGTCTCTCAACCACAAGGTTGCTGGTTAGACTCTCACAAGGGATGGTGGGCTCCACCCCCTGCAACTAACAACGGCAACTGGACCTGGAGCTGAGCTGCGCCCTCCACAACTAAGACTGAAAGGACAACAACTTGAAGCTGAATGGCACCCTCCACAACTAAGATGGAAAGGATAACAACTTGATTTGGAAAAGTCCCGAAGTACACACTGTTCCCCAATAAAGTCTGTTCCCCTTCCCCCAATAAAATCTTTAAAAAAATAAAAAATGATGCTTAAAAATGATTGAAAGGGTGACCTTCAGACTTACCAAGTTGCGATTTCAGATGTCGGGTCTCAAATTAGATATAGCCCTCATAAAAGCCTTAAATTCCCTAAGTAGAGAAAAACTACTTATGCTGAATATCAATACTCCCAAAAGACTGTCCTAGTCTATTAGTTTGTTATACCCTTCCTCTTCTATCATTAATTCATCTTACCCAAGACATAAAACCTAGAAAGTCTAAGATAGAGGTAAACATTTGATTATAACAATGAAATTTTGTCTCGCACCTATCAGATCACCAAAAATTAATGCCTATTAATGCCTGTCCTTGGCAGAGGGTGGGGTTAAGAGGAAGCCCCTGTTTCCTCTCCTCTCAAATGCAGCTGTAGGGATGAGGTGAGATGTTTCTAGCCTCAAGCAGGCATTCAGTAAAGGTTGACACTCTGCTTTGCTCTTTACACATTTACATACTCCTCCAAGACCCAATTCAAACCACTTCTCCACTCGGAAGCTTGCCCAGACCACTTCAATATGCAGCAACTTCTTTTTCCTTCTCTGAGTTCCTGGGCTATCTACCTGTAAAATTCTTCAAAAATTAATCATGGGGAGTTGTGTGATATCTCTCATCAAAAATCACTTTCTCTTTTTCACATGTTATTTTAACTATTCATATACTCGTACACTGTTCTCCAGCGAAGTCAGATATAATTGGATTCAAATGGCAGCTCTGTCACTTATTTGCTATGACTTCATCTTTCCAATTTTCAATGTTCTCATCTATGAAATGGGAGACATAACCACCTGTCTGATAGAGTTGTTACGATTTGAAATAATGTGTGCAAAGGGCCCAGCACATGACACGTTACGTGTTCAATAAGTAGAAGCCGACAAGCACACACTGAGGGCAGTTATCAGATCTTTTTCAAATGCCAGTCCCCTCCCAGACACACGCCTCACACAGGGCCTCACATGTGGGTGGCTGCTGCTTGATATTTTGTTTATTTATACTCCACCTTTTCCAAAAAGGATCTAAGGCAGCTAGGTGTTCGACAAATATTTGCTAAATGATTACAGGCCACACTTTCCAGTCGGATGTTCTTTCTTTCTTTCTGCTTTTCCACAATAAGAAAAATACCACAACAGCGTGACTTTGAAAAGCCTTTAATCATCCTTCACTTGCACCAAAAAAAGCTTTTTATTTAATTTTAAAAATTTAAACTATAAAATACAAGCTCATGGCAAAAAATGAAACCACCACAAGAGAATAAAATGAAAAGTAGGCTCCTCTCCTCATATTCAATCTCCCCATCCAGAAGTAATGTTTTAAAAAAACAAAGTTTTCCTATATATACTTCTAGAAATCTCCTCACATAAGCGTGCTAAATTAAAAAAAATAAAGTAAATGGGATAATGCTATAGATACACTCTATTCCCTGCTTTTTCCACTTAACATGTAGGTAGTGTTTATTGGTTTTGGTGTTTGGCAACTATTCTAACTTCTTTAAGTTATTCCTTAAAAATTTGCCCTGACGTAGCATTATAAGAATATATGCTCCATGAAGGTATTTTTGTCTCTTTTGCCCTACTCTGTCCCCAGCACCTAAAAACATACTTATGTACCTGGAACATAAGTATGTGATCAGTAAGTGTTTACTAATGAATGTACTTCCTTTTGAGGAATTGCCTTCATTCAGGGTATACTGCCCTCCCTTCACCAAGTGACAAGGAAGATGGATTAGATGCTCCCTCCTTAGATTTTGAACTAGGAGCAGAATAAAAGCAGTTGGAGTATATTCATTCATTCCAGGGCTGAACCCACGCGAGAGCATGGGATGTTCCTGCTACAGAGATTCTCTAGGGTGGCTGTTACCTGACTCTTTTCAGCCTGGTACTCCTGCCTTACTTTCAACCCTGTGAGCTCACCCATATCCTTCCAATGAGATTCCTTCTGCTTAAGTTAGCTCAGGGTTTGTCAACCTCAGCACTATGGACAGTTTGGACTACATGGTACTTTGTCGTAGGGGCTATTACGTGCATTATAGTATATTCAGCAGGATCCCTGGTCTCCACCCACCAGATGCCAGCAGCATCCCCTAGTGTAACAATCAAAAACGCCTCCCGACATCAACAAATGTTCCCTCGGGGCGCTAAATTAGCTACAGTTGATTTCTTTGGACCCGGAAAAAAAAAAAGTCCAAACTGATGGCTACTATATCTGGCAACTTTTCATTATGACTATATAGAAATATATCATTTGTTTCAATAGCTCAGCTATTAGAATACATAAGATGGTTCTATGGATATGTCAGTTATTGAATTGGTCTACTAATAACGGATGTTAACGTTTTATCTGGTATTTTTTTAAATAGCTTTATGGAGATAGAATTCAAACACCATATAATATACCCATTTAAAGGGCACAATTCCGTGCCTTTTACTATATTCACAGAGTTCTGTAATCATTACTACAGTCCATTTTAGAATACTTTCATCACTGCAAAAACAAACCCCTGAGCACCTTAGCTGTCACCTTCCAACACTCCAGCTCCCTCAGCCCTAGGCAACCACTCGTATACTTTTTGTCATAGACTTATCAATTCTGAACATTTGACATAAATGGAATCATAGAATCTGTGCTCTTTTGAACTGGCTGATTTCACTTAGCACAATGTTTTCAAGATTTATCCCTGTTGTAGCATGCGTCAGCATTTCATTCCTTCTTATTGTGGAATAATATTCCACTATATGAACATACCACATTTCATCCATCCATTCATCAGTTGACGAACATTTGCTTTGCTCCACGTTTTAGCTTCTATGAAGAATGCTGCTATGAACATTCATGTACAAGTTTTTGTGTAGAGCTGTGTTTTCATTTCTCTTGGGTTTATACTGGAGGGTAGAATTGGGTTTATACTGAAGGGTCATATGAAAACTTTGTATTTAACATTTTGAGGATCTGCCAGACTGTTTCCAAAGCTGCCACACCACTCTATCTTCCTAACAGCAGCATACTAGAGCTATAATTTCTTCACATTCTCACCAACATTTGTCTTTTTTTTAAATTATAGCCATCCTAGTGAGAGTGAGAAGGTATCTCATTGTGGTTTTGGTTTGCATTTCCCTGGGGGCTTATGTTGGTGAGCATCTCTCCAGGTGCTAACTGGCCACCTGTATATCTTCGAAGAAATGTCTATTCAGATCTTTTGTACATTTATTTTTCTTAAGTGGTAAGAGAGAAGTTTACTGGAAAAGATAGTACACTCCAAAGAATTAGGAGCGTGCTGAGCACTAAGAAAAGTGGCTCAAGACTCAAGGCTTAAGGCTGCATTCTTAGGAGAAAAAGTACACTCCAAAGAGTTTGGAGCAGGCCCCGAACAAAGGCAAGGCTTAAAAGGGTTCAAAGGGACCTTTGTACATTTTTCAATTGAGTTATTTGCCTTTCTATTATTGAGTTGTAAAAAATCTTTATATATTCTAGATACCAGTCTGTTTTCAATGATATGATTTCCAAAATTGCCCCCCATTCCGTGTGATGTCTTTTCACTTCCTTAACAGTATCTTTTGCAGCACAAAAGTTTACAATTTTGCTTGTCAGTCTTTCAGATAAAAATAATGTACCATGAGCAGTCAGGTCAGCCTGTATCTCAATCAGGTAAGTATTTTTCTCTGAGACAACTATCACACTTTCGATGCAGCAGAACTGTGCATATTTCCCATTTCATCATACACAATATTAAAAATATGTATATCCATAGGTCAAGATTAAATAAATATTTTTTATTGCCTGATCAAGGATTCTTAAGTGAACTTTTGTTTTGACTGCATGTGTGTGGTGGTGAAGAATACAGAGGGTGCCAAAAAAAAGTATACACATTTTAAGACAGGAGTAAACTACTAAAATTGTAATACTCAATATATACCTATAACAAAAGATGAATACAAGTCACGTTTGACTTCTGCAATTACAAGAGGTGCTCAAAGTGTTTCCCATCAGCATCCAGGCACTTCTGATGACGGCGAACTACTGCTTGAGCAACATTGACAAAAGTGTCCACTTCTATACATTTTTTTGGCATCTATACATTTTTTTGGCATCCCCGGTATACAACCATGAGTACAGTTGGTGCCAATGCCTATAAGAGTACAAAGGTACAGCACTTTCACCAACCATCAGTGTGAAGGCCAATGGTGTGAAAAAGGCACAAATAATATCTTAGTATTACTGTGAAAATAGTCTTGACCTCACAGACTCCCTGGAAAGGTTCTCAAAGAGCCCGAGGTGTCTGCTAGACCACACTTTGAGAACTGCTGCTCCATGGCATCCAAATTTGTTTAAAAAGGAAAAAGTAATTCTTTACATACACAGTTTTCTCATAAAATTGATACATCTGGAACAACATATAAGAAGGAAGATGTGGCGTGTTATCCTGTGATTTTTGCCTACCCTGACACACCACTGCATGTCCCAGGAAAATAACCCAGGGGGAGGAATTTAAGCAAGGATAATGAAAAGAAATGGATCTTCCAACATATTTATGAGCAGGAGGAAAAAGCAAATTAGTGGATGATAATTATTTTGTAAAATGGTTTACCATTTGTAAATATCTAGTCCATCAAAGTATACGAAAACTGTTAGGATTCTATTCTCTGAGTAGCAAATAGACAGGTTTTAGATGTCCTCTACAAGTGGCCAGTGAAGACTTTGTCCAGAGTTAAAAGTCAATTCAAAATAATCCTGTTGATGCTAACCCAGTAAAATGTATTCTGGGGACCAAAGTCTCCCCATAAAAGTCCTTTAGAGAGGCTTATGGACATTACATACTTGAGAACTACTCAGCCTATTTAAAGATCTTCAATAACTTATAGCTGTATTAAAGCAAACGTGAAAATAGTTACAGATCCTGGTTGTTACTGAGACCCAGCCCAGTCCTAACTTGTCTTTGTTTCCCACCCACACGTGATTACCACTGCAAGATTAATCCCCCTAAATCACTCTCACCTTTACTCAAAAACTTTTAGTAATAATTAACAGCGAACACCAGTGGAGCTCTTAACCATGTGCCCAGCATTATACTGAACAATTTAAATGAAATTTCTCATTTAATACTCCCAGTAACACACTGAGGTAGGTTCTATAATTCTCCCCTGGAGATGAGGGAACTTCGGTTGTAAGAGATTCAATAACCTGCCCAAAGTTGCTGAGCTTCTGAGTGGCAATGCTAAGACTCAAACCTAGGCTTTAGCCGAAGCTCTCAACCACTGCAGTATTTCCGCAGAGACACCATTGGTCTAATAATCACTTAGGGAACTTATTAAAAATAACAACAAAACAGTTTATTGGGCACAACTACAAATCACATGGATCAGAATTTTTAGGGCAATTCTCTGATTCACATCGGGTTTAGGAACCCCTACAAGTTAACTTCCTATTTCCTACAGAATGAAGTTGATCTCTCATGTCTAACCTCCTTCTAGCAGGATTCTAGGATAAGGGCAAAATTCCTAAAATTGGCCTACAAAACCCTTCATAGCCTATCCCTTGACTGACCATCCTGCCCAGTCCCCTTTCTGTTTCAGTTTCTCCTTTTCATCATAGGGCTTTCCTTCACAGGGCATTTGCACATGCTGTTCTTTGGCCTGTAGCAGTTCTCCTCTCCTCCCTTTATCTAGTTAACCCCTGCTCTTCCTGAGGCCTCAGTGTAACGGACACTTGCTGAGAGAACATTTCCTGACCTGTCTCTCTAGGTCAGATCCATCGTTACAATCTCTCATAACACTATGTACTACATTCGTAACTTTAAAAATGTATTTATGTGATTCTCTCTCTCCCACTATAAACTTTAAACTCCACAAAGGTAACTGCGCTTGTTTTTCCCCATTATTGTACTTCCAGTGCCTACCTTAGCGTCAGTCACATAAATGGTGCCTATTCAATAAGCATTTGTTGAAAGAATAGATTCAAGGCCTTTTAACTATTCCCTACTTAACCAGCCAATCATATTGTTGATTCTTAACAGAGACCCACAGTTCCAGTTAACAAAAGTTAACTCCTCTTTCTACATCTTTTCATCATTATCCAGACCCAAGATCCTCCTCCACTTCTTCACCTACATAATTCTTCCTATTACTACAATGGAAAGCCTTAATTTTCTTCGTTTCAGAAAGCTCTCTGTGACGTACCGGCCCTTAACAGTCCCCTCTAAATTTCCACTTCACTTTGTATTTCTATGCCATTCATTTGGTACTTCATCATATACTGCCATGTATCAGTACGGAGTATTTCATAAGTAAGTGCCTGTTTTATTTTTTTTAAATATAAGTATTATTAGGTAGTTTGTATGTTCCTGAAGGGTAGTTACAATTTAATTTGCTACAGGAACACCCAGGCACATACGTCCTCTGGAAACTGCCAAATGAATTCATGAAGAACTTCTATGGCTTGCAATGTGGGCTCAGCCTGCAGTTTATCACCAAATTTGGCAATTGACAATTCTCCTTGGAGGGCACCTGGATATTTTATACTAGCTTTATGGAATACCTCCAGGACCCATTTTAGCAGACAGTTCAGAACAAGTGTGACAGGTGATTAACATAATATACTATTTTAAATTTCCTGACATATTTAGAGAAGTTCCATACTCAGGTATTTCTGAATCCATTACCAAATTATTAGTATATTCCATAACTATTTAGGATAACTCTACATTGCCGATCCTTGTTCTTGTCCTCTAAAGTTGGGAGAGGCTTTATTTTCAGTAGATTAATTTGTATTTCAAAATATATCACTGAGGAAAATATTTTTTTTGGCTATAGTCATGTTGTTACTCTCCTGGCTGAATATCATTTACCATAAACCTTTAGCCCCACAAAACATACAGGAGTGCATTTTAACTTTTTTTTGTCAGACTAAGATCTAAGTAATTAAGACATTTTTTTCTTAAAAATTAGAGAGTAAATTATAATTCCAATTATTCTGAGTCTTATTTGAAAATGCAAGAGCCAAGGGAAACAAAGTTGACAGACAATATTGAAATTCGGGGTATACATGTCACCTATTTCAAATGCAAGGAATTAATTTCTTTCATGAGTTTTATCAATCATGATGTTTGCCCATACTAATTAAAAATATAAAAAATTAAAGTTTGATAATGAAAAATTATCAGTTATCTGTTTCTCTTTAGATTTCTTTATGAACATTTTATGTGTAGCTAATTATGGTTTTTAACAGCTTTATAGAACTATAATTCACAAACCACAAAATTCACTCATATTATGTGTACAATTCAATTTCTTTCAGTATACTTACAGAGCTATGCCACCATCACCAGAATCAAATTTTGTTTTATATTAGTTTTAAAATTGAGATATAATTCACAAAGTTGTATAACCATCACCACTCTAATTCTGAAACATTTTCACCACCCCAAAAAGAAACCTTGTATCACTGGCAGTCGCTCTCCATTTCTCTCCAACTCTTCCAGCCCTAAGCAACCACTAATCTAATTTTTGTCTCTGAATTTGTCCAGTCTTAATATTTAATATAAATAGAATCATACAATATGTGGGTTTTGTGACTGGCTCCTTTCATAAGGTTTTTTTAAATTCATCCATGTTGCAGAGTGTATCAGAATTTCATTCCTTATCACCTAATAATATTTTATTGTATGGCTGTACCATATTTAGTTTATTCATTCATCAGTTTATGGATATTTGGGTTGTTTCTACTTTTGGGCTACTAGGAATAATGCAGCTAGAATATCGGCAAACAAGTCTTTGTGTAGACATATGTTTTATTTCTCTTAGGTAAATATCAAGGAGTGAAATTACTAGGTCAGGTGCTAGTTATTCTTAAGATGAAAAACAGTATTTTTTTTTTCTATTTCAAAAGGTTTTTGACATAGCCAGGAAACAGAATTTTTATGCAAATGCTAATATCAAATCCTTTTTCTTTTTTTCCTTTTTCTTTTTTTTTTTTTAATAATAAGGTAAACCTGCACACAGCTTTGCTATCAACAGAACTGTGTCATATTACTTTCCAATTCTGGGTTCAAATAGAAATTCTAAGATGAGGTGAGAACTCATTTTAGTGTCAATCATAAAACTAAATGGAGTTTGCACTGGCCTATTTAATCAGTATGCTAGGATCAAATTCTATTTTGGGGGCAGGATATATATATCCATCTCCTTGTGGCTGACAATTGCTTAAGAGATAAATGCACAGTAAGGGAAGGCTTAGGCAGTAGGAGGAGCAATAAATAGGAATTTAAAAAAATCAAACAGATTAAATACTCATTCCCTCCCCTAGTGGGGGCCTGTTTCTCATTTCATGAGTAAAAGATGAAGTATTAATTATAAGTCGTCATGCAAATTCCCAGAACCTTTTATAAAAGCATCTTTCAGAAATTGGAGGCCAAATAAACTTCTGGTCACGTGTTATTTTGTGTCCCCCGTCCCCTCCCCGCCCCCCCCTGCAATGTACATTCTAGTTCAAATACATTCAAGAAGCAAACTTTAGACAGAGAATTGACAGCTGATTGTAAAATTTTACATTGAAAAGCTTAAAACACACATTTTTATTTAAAATGAGCAAATACCTCGCAGCAGAAATTAGGGGATTAATTAGAAATTAATCAAGGGAAAACTACCAGACGTCCTACCAATCACAGCACGACAGAATGCCACAGGTCGTCCAAAAGACGCGTTCGTTTCAGCCAACAGCTCTTTCCTCCCACCAAAGCTGTCCCCAGAACGTCAGGGAATAACCCAACCAGTAATTTTTCCCTTATGATCTCCCCACCCCGACACCCACATCCACCCTATTTGGAGGTGTCAAGGCGACTAGAAATGGTTAACAGTGACCAGCAGGGAGAGAAACAAACATCTCCTGACAACCCACAGCTGAGTAAGCAAGAGCTGTTTATTCACCAACATGTTCCACTTGGAGGCTGTCGGCGATCCTTGAAAGCCCAGGCACATTTTAAAAGGTTTCTAGAGAGGGAGAGAATAATCCTTCTCTCCACCCCACCCCCAAACACACACTGCTGGACTCGGGTGGGAAGCAGCGGGTCCCCGCAGTCCCTGCCCACCGGCCCCCTCAGGAATAACCTCTCGCCCGAGAGCATCCGACCCCTTGCGGGGCTTGTGTAACTCCACAAGATGAGCTCAGACGCGGCAGAGTCTGGCCCCAGCGCCGAGGGCTTCACAAGGAGCTTCTGCCACCCCTACCCCGGCCCCGGGGACGGACGCCGCGGCCAGGGTTGGGTCCCCGACCAGAAATGGCCCTTGAGCCCCCTCCCCTCTCCTGGCTCGATCCCACCTGAGGACAAGAGCTGAGGAGAACAGAAACAGGTAGGGAGGGCTGACCTTGTTGCTACTGACAGTGGAGCGGCACATTCTGCTGCTTCCTGGAAAGCGGCCCGAAGGATCTCTTTCCCCCTGGAGGAAGGAAACGGGAGGGCGCCGCCCGGGCGGCAACCGGCGCGGCGGCGGTGGTCGGGACCGGCTGTGCAGCCTCTAGCGGAGACGCTCCGAGGACTACATCTCCCAGGCTGCTCTGAGCTGCCTTGCGTCGTGACCCCGGCGCGCAGGGAGGCGGGGACTCTTACCTCACAGAGGTAGCTCCTCCGCCGGCAGCAACTCGGCGCCCGCGGTCCATGGACCGGAACCCCGGGCCGACGGGCAGGAACCCGGGCCGCGATCGTCGCCTCCCCGCCCCAGGCTCCTCCTCCTCGCTCCCCACCGCCTCCTCCGGACGCCCGCAGGCAGCGCACTGCAGGCTCCGGGCTCTCGGAGCCGCCCCGAGAGACTGGGTGGCGGGTTCGCGGCTGCCACGGAACTGAGGCCTACTCCGCCGTCTCTCAGTGCTATTGTCCCTGGGCCCGGCCCTGACCGGGTCCACTGGGGAGGCGAGTGCGCCGGCTCCGCGGAAAATGCCGGACCAAGCCCTACAGCAGATGCTGGACAGGTACGGGCAGCTTTGGGGGAGCACGCGAGCCGCGGACAGTCGCTCTGGCCCCGTCCGCGCGCGTCCGCGAGGCTCTTCGTAAGCGCAGCCGGGCGTGCGGGGAGGAGTTCCACGGCCCGGGGGCCAGGTGGGGGGCAGAAAGTTTGGAGTCCGTACGTGGGGGAGGACAGAGCCGGCGGCCTGGGTGGGGAGACTGAGAGCGAGACTTAAGCAGTGGTGTGTCGTTTGGTTGGAACGCCGTTCTGAAAGGCGAGGGACTGGTGTTAATCCACAGAATTATTAGTTTCTTTTTCTGTTTCTTCTTCTTCTTCCTCCCCTCCCCCCCCCAACTATGTTGTAACGTTTGTCAGCGATGTCACTGGCAAGAAGAACCACACTATCTTTCAGGGGAATCATCCTCCTACAATTTTAAGATTCCAGAAACCAAGGAGAAGCATTCTTTTGGAAAGGCTGATAGGCTGACTTCATCCATCCTTCCCCCCCTCACCCCCCATCACATCCCTACCCCTCTACTGTAAGGTCAAGAGTGTCCGCCAGGGAGCTTTAACGGTCAGACCAGAGTAGAGGTTATGGAAAACAGCCACGTGAGTTCAACACTGAACACTTGGCGTATTTCACGATTTGTTGAGTTCGCTGAGACAGTTTCAGCTTATGCTGGGCCAATTGCCCATTCCTGGGTGGGGGGGCTACCGTCGGTAAAACTCTTTGTGAAATCGGCTGCATTGCCCTCTGCTGTTCAAATTCTAATCCATGGGTTCTGCCATGATTTTTTGGAGCCTTGATCCACAATTTTCCCCTCGCTACCGTAGGTCGTAACTTCCAGGCATCGCCAGTGCTACAGGCTAATGCATGTGATTGTAGCAAGTGGTACAGCTCTTTATGCTGCGTAAACGTCCAACTGTAAGGTTTTAAATAAAAGGCCTCCCTTAATTGAGATTATACCCAGTTAAACTTCTGTTTGGATCTGCCACACCCAGAACACAAAAATCACCCAAGAGTACATCTCCCAGAGTGAAACATTCCCTTTGGAGCTTAGAATTTTGAGACATCTGTGTAAATAGAAATCATGTTACTGACTTTTTTCAGTTGGGGTGACCCAGTGATTAATCCAGCTGACCTTGAGGTCATCATTTAGGTCAGATTATATTGACTACTCCTTTTTTATGTAAGTAGTCTACAAGCTCCTGGAATGCAGAAACTTAACTCATTATGTATCTTGAATCTTAGAACAGAGCCTGACTCTGCAGGTCATCGATAAATATTTGTTTTATGAACAATGCATGACTTTTTTGGCATTTTTCCCAGTTGTCTGGGGGTGGGCGGGGGGTCTGATGATTTACCAGGTTTTTCTTTCATTACAATTTAGCATACTGGCAAATTGCATAGGACTACTAAAAATAAGTCCACAGGAGACCACCTCCAGCCAGTTCCAATCAGATGAGACCCTATTCTGGTGCAGTGTATTTTGTAATTTAAATATTTTTGTCTTCTGAGTGCCTGCTGCTTACACTTTTAGTAGGTGACTTTTAGAAAAGTTTCTGTGTCCAAAAGCTTTTTTATATGCTCTTTGGAGATTTCCATAAAAGTAAAAAGCCAAGGAGTGCTAGTAAGGCCTTTAAAACTTCTCAACAGAAACTTGGAAATTCTGGCTGCATTTTCTGAAGCAGGTGACTGTAATACTGGCTTACCCTCACCTTTTGTACCTTTTTGACATACATCAAGGTAGATTCTTAAGATGACATTCAAAGACCTTTATTATGTAAGTCGGTAGTTGGCAACCTGGCTCCATGTTAGAATCACCTGGGGAGCATTTTAAAATATGGATGGATGCCTGGCTCGAGACCAATTAGATCACAAATTTCTAGAGGATGGGGTCTGAGCATCTAGTTTCAAAAGCTTTCCAGATGTTTCTGATGTGGTTGAAAACAACCACTACCTTAAACCTTAAGGGATTATTTTATGATAAGAGTACAGTTTAGTGAAAAAAGCTTGGGCTAATTTAGAGACAGAAATCTTGAAGTTCTCATTTTGCCACTCACTGGCTACACAACTTTGTAGTTAAATTCTGAGGCTATGTATCATAAAGTGGGAATATCCTGTCTTGTAGGATTATATCACATGAGAATACATGTAAGCACTTTATGATAAAATGTTATTCGTTAAGTACACAGAAGATACTTAAGATTCTCGTAAAACAAACCAGTGTGGCAATTCTCCCTCATTTCCTTCATATTTACTGTCATCTTAATCTGGGCTGGTCCTATATGCAAGTTGACCACAAAGATACTTGATGGGTTCATTTGAGGAATACTGACAGGCCCAACAGACTGAAATATGTCAGCCTATTAGGGCGCATCCAGAATTCTCACCATGGATTTGGCTTCCCCCTAGCTTGGTCTTTGGGTGGAAGTTTTTGAAGGACAGAATTTAGCTCCAAAATCCGTCCATATGTTTATTTCTTCAATGCAGTTTTTATCCTTGAGAAGACTAAGAAAATGTATATAACATGTTATTGTTCTTTGGTTTCTAGGTTAAAAGGTGTTTTTATAGTGAATTAATTATTAAACATTTGTGTATATTAAATTTATGTAATAAATATTGAGTGCCTACATCTGCATGGTACCATTCTAGGCCCTTGATATATGGTAGTAAACATTACCAAAAATTACCAGATGGAGCTTAAATTCTGGTGAGGTTTGTGTTCCATAAACTGTCAAACAAAATGATTATGTTTAAATATGACATGAATGGTGTGTTCAGTTTATAACACGTAATTTTTCAGAGTTTTTAAACCAATGGCAATTTATTTATAACTGAAATCAGATTATCTTTTGTGAGTAACTAAATTTAGTTTAGCAATTATTTATCTTGATAAATTTTATTATTGCAGTATTTGTAAATAAAAGTACATATATGTAGATATTTTGCCTTTATTTTTATAAATAAGCAACTGGTTTATGTAAATTTATTTGAGCCTTCTAAATTGCTGTGGGTAAACATTTGTTTGAGAGTAGTGGGTAATAATCTAGTGTTATTAGTGATTTGGGGTCACAAATCATTGCCATGAAATGATAACCATTTATAAACACAAACCCTTTATATTAGGCTTTCTGAACTGTGGTCAGTTTTTCTTTCCTTCATTGCCACACTTTTTTAAGGAGACATTTGTTATATATTACTCTATTACCATCTACTTTGTCATTTTCTCTTGTATTTCTCAAAATTAGGATTAATTGTGTAGAGAATACAAAGTGTATTGTAACAAACCACAGGAATGGACCCTCAGGTTCGAAGTCTGGGCCTGCTGAGAAATGCTTCCAGAAACTTGACTTTTGTGTACTCTATGTCACAGTAAACACTCAGGAATTTATTGAGGTTGTTTTGCATCACTTACTTGCACCTGGTGAGTAGGCAGGGAATGTAGCCAATGTCCCCAGAAGAGTCAGATGAAGCAAGGAAAATAATCTGCTCCTTGCTGCACTCCTGCAGTACAAAGTGCATTTGAATCTTCACTTTGTGGGGGTGTTGTCAACTACAGATGTATGTCACTTTGGAGCATGTACAGTACTCTGGTAGGCACATGCCGTATTATCTTCTGATTTATATAACCACCTGAGTTTCCATTAAAGCAGTTTCTCATTCTCTATGTCAATTTTCATCTTTTCCTCAATCACCTCTACCCCATTTTGACAATTACAGAGCAATACCTGGAATTAAAAACCATTAGCAATTAGTTATATTTGCTTCCCTCTGTATATAAAGTCCCCTTTGACCATTATCCCATCTCATATCATCTTCTCATCTCCACTCCACTATCATAAACGGGTTTATATTTTTCCAGTCTTCTGGAAAAATATATATTTATTTTTTCCAGTCTTCTGGAAAAATATATATATATTTTCCAGTCTTCTGGAAAAATATATATCTATATACATAGATATATATCTATCTATATATAATAGTTTTTTGTTTATAAAATTTAATCTACATTTGCTTTTTAAATACTGTTTTGAGCTCTGTGACATAATGATTAAAGAGAATATATAATACCCATTGTCTTCACATACCACTCTTTTTAAATTCATTCCCCTGGTTGACATTTAGGTTTTTATTTTCTCTTTATTATCTCCTTATAATTTGACTTTCATTCTCCATTCTTGTCCTCAGCTCTACTAAAAATATACTAAAGGTCACCAATAATTTTCTTACTCAGCAAACGTAATGGCTTTTTTTTTTCTTGGGTCTAATGTCCTTGACATGTATGTAATGAAGATGAAACTGATGAATATCATCCCTTAAATTCTTAGAACTATGTTCCATTATAGCATACTATTTATTTTGTACTTTTCCCCCTCTTATATATCATCTTATCTTTACTCCCTTCAATCACTTAAATATGGGTCAATCCTCAGCACTTACTCTCTGAAAAGTATACCCACTTACTATCTCAATTGCACTTCTAGTTGAGTGACTCCCAGATGTGTCTTTATTCCTGATCTCTTTGCACATTTTAGTGTCTCATTTCTAGCTGCCCCGTAGACATTGCCACTTGTTTATACACAGTATTACTAGCATCTTAACCTATCTAAACTACTGGTATTTCTCTGGCTTTTACTTATCTCGACTTCCCAATTTTTGGTCTTTGAGAGGACTGTTCTTCACCAGTCATAAAACTTAGTCATCTTTTTATGTTTTTTGCTTCTTTCCCTCCAAATCCATTTCCTTATCAAATATTGCGGATTCTTTCTCTAACTCGTTTTTCTCTTCCACTTTGACTTACAGAGTAGTACTAGAATTAGCCAAGGCACAATTATAATCATAACATTTCCATACTTTAAAACCTGTCAGTCTCTATATTTACAGTCTATAAGATAAAATCTAAACTTTTAAGACCCCAGTGAAGGGGTTCAGATCTACTAATACAATCCAACCCCTACCTTAACCACCGCACTCCACTTCACTGTCCTCTGAATATATCCTGCTCTTTCATCATCTTATTTTT
The DNA here is from genome assembly GCF_964194185.1 of Rhinolophus hipposideros. Lineage (NCBI taxonomy): Eukaryota > Metazoa > Chordata > Mammalia > Chiroptera > Rhinolophidae > Rhinolophus > Rhinolophus hipposideros. Next base: position 29,833,647 of record NC_138061.1, on the reverse strand, counting down.
GCTTTAGATAACTTCTTCCCTTTTAACACCTGGCTAACTCTTACGTGTCTTTATAATTCAGCTCATAGATCATCTTGAAGCATTGCACAACTCCTTCAGGCAGAATGAATTACTCCTTCCTGTGTTTCCGTAAAATCTTTGTGCATTATAGTATGTCACACTGTGTTGTAAGTTTTTTAATGCACCTATTCCATGTTTCGGAGCCTTCCACACTCACCTTTTACCGCCACCATCACCACCATGCACATTGAACTGGAAGTTCACTGAGAACAGTAACTGTTCCTTACAAGGGCCTAGTACATTGGAGAAACATTGTGGAATCGCAGTATCCTTTTATTCTTTATGACATATCAGTGCTTAGAATAATCCTACAGAACACCATTTAAGAATCATCTCATTTGCTCAAAACCTTCTGTATTTTCTTATTGCTTATTAAGTTTAAGTTCACATTCTGGAGCCTCCCTAATCACATCTATTGTGTTTCCTATTATGTTTAAGACACTGAATATATGGCTTGTACCAACTACCTTTTCAAAGTGTTGCTTCTCTTTAAGAATGAGTACACAAGTACATGTCTTTTGCCCAGGCCAAACTGATTTGCTCATTGCCCTCTGAACGCAAAGTGTTCTTTTCAGGCATCTTGTCTTTTTAAAGTTCTACCCATTCTTCAAGACCCAGTGTAGGTCCTGCCTCATTTATAAAGGTTTTCTCACCATTTCATGCAGAATTAATTTTCACCTCTAATCCAGAGTCATGTGTGTAGCAATTCTTTAGATGCCATACTTATATACATGCCTCCCAACTATTTACATGCCACAATTCGTAAGATGGTAAGATGATAATATTTATTTGGCACATTGGAGTTAGACTGGAAGGGGTTTAGATCTCTGGTGAAAGCTCATGGCTGCTTAAAAGTACCCTAGCAAAAATGAAACACATCGTTTCTTATATTGGCTGTAATTGCCTAAGAAATGAGAAATAGAAATTTTTATCAAACCATACTGTGCATATGATAGCGTGGTGCAGTGAAAAAAGCCAAGTAAGTCAAGGCCTCGGTTGCATCAGTGCCTCTCTACTTAACTGTGAGGCCATGGGCAGATTACCGTCCTGGGCTTTTGTTTCCTTATTTATTTAAGGTGGAAATAATTATGCTTGCAGAGTTGATGAAGATCAGAGACGAGGGTCACGGCATGACTATATGCTCAATAAATGATTGCTTTCATTGTGTATTTCCCTTCGGCTTCGCCCTTTGGTAATATGTCATGATTGTGGTTATATCTCTTTGATGAATCCAACTACTTTAACTTCCATTCCACTTGGGTGAACAGACTTTTAGCCTTGTTGGTATAGTTCCTACTCCAGAATATATGACATATGATGCTTTTAATCCTGGGACAAAGCAAGTAGTCGGCATCTTTTTCCATCGTTAAATGGGACCTTCCTTGCATTAACCAGAGGTATGGGTCTCTAAGCATGTTCTGAATTAAAGAGTTCGTGTTCTCTTACCATAAAATAGTCATGCAAATACATTGTTAAGGCACCATATATACTACAACAGCAACAATTTAAAGCTTGTTTCATTGCTCTCTTATTCCTAGGATTTTTCTATTCTGTTACACTCCAGTTTTCATCAAAGCAATCTCTAGGGCAGGGACCTATGATTTCCCAGATGTTTCTAATCAAGATAAACACCTGCAATTTGCATCTGCAAAGATACGTAGACTTTACTGCCAGCTGCTTTGTTAGATTACCATACCCATCTTGCTTAGTTAATTTATGTTCCAATGAGAAACTATTTTATTGATAAGTTTCTTCCCATTTTTTTCCACGTAGTTAATCATATAAACAGTGGATGACTCACAAATGGACCCTATAAAGTGAAATTATCTTTGTCATCCACCTTTTCCCTACTGGTTTGTAATATCTTTCTTTATCTTAAAACCTTTCTGCTCCAACCACTTTGGTCTTCTCATTGTCATGACCATATGTTCATTTCCATCTTTAAACTCGTTTATGCTAGTTTTTCTTCGAATACCTTTATTCTTTTCATTCCCCAGTCCAACTTGAATTCTCATCTGTAGTTCTCTCCTTTTTATTGAACCTTCTCAGCTATTTCATCCTATGTTTCTTACTGTTGTCATCACATTTCAGTATAGCATACGGTCTCTAACAAAAAGAATTGACATTTCTAGAAAGAGAATTGACATTTCTAGAAAGTTCTCAGATGATGTTTGTGCATCACACTGAGCACTGCTTTCTGAGAGATTGGGGATTGAAAAGAACTAGGCGGGAAAATAAGTTGAGAAATTCTTAGCATTTGGTCAGAAGTTACAACCTTTCCTAGGATGTGGACTTTGAAAGGTTTTGGGGCTTTGTTTTTTGAAATGGAAAATAGCCAGTTATTCTCACCTTTTAAGGGTATTCAAATTGCTATCCCATAAATTATAATATGAAAATATGTAATAACTTAAAGTAGAATTGTTATATTGACCCTGAAATGCAAATATGTCATTATCAATAAAAATTTTTAATTTCAAAATGTTTGGTTTTAAATTTGACTTTTTATCCAAGAAATGACCTGATATAATAGCAGAATCAAGAGCATATTTTGCCCTGTGTGAGAAATAGAAAAGCTTGCAAGATTCAAAGTACTTGTAGTGGAAATGAGGTTTATTAAAGCCTATTTTGCTCAAGTTCCAGTCAGTAGGAAACAAAGCAGTTGGCAAAAAATACTATGTGCACTTATAAAAGCTGTTTAGAGTTTACAGTTATATGATTGTTCTAGGAACTTCTCTTATATCCAGTTTCTCACACTCTGTATCAAAATTGTTTGGACTGCACATGATGGGAAATCTGTCTCAAACTGTTTAAGCTAAAAAAAAAAAATCTGGGTTTATATAAGTGTAAGAGTATAGTTAGTTTTAAGTACAGCTTGATCCATGTCTCAAAGCAATCAATTTCCATCTTTCAGCTTCCTCTGGGCTCTTTAGTCTTGGTGGCTCTCCTTGCAGCAATAGTCTCACACCCTCATTTAGTCTCACACTTTCCTGCTTTCAAGTCCAGTTGAAAAGAGAAAGTCTTCCAACTTTCCCAACAAAAATTCTGAAGTTCATTCTGATAAAACCAGCTTCATGGGCCCAACCTTTCAATTACTGTAATCTGGGGCATGATATATCCCTTAAACCAGTCTAAGGAGCTGGTTTAAACCACACATCATGGCTGATGTTGGAGGGACGTGTTTGTTCCTAAAAGAGTAGAAATTGTGCTGCCCATCAAAGCACACATTTCTATTCTCCCCTCCATTCTAAGATCCGGAGAAACTAGAAACCCATCATCTTCAAACACCTCTTTTCTCCTTTTAAAAGGAACTTGAGGGGTTTGGGAATAAAGAGCTGACATAGATTGCATCGAGGAAGGAAGAGATATGGAGAAGCAAAGAGGGAAAGCATGATTATAAGACCTTCTTAGGTGATATTCCTGGCCAGTCAGAAGTTTTTCTAACATGAGGAAAGAAAGGATTCCTATATATTGTTTATTCTCTCTCTTTCTTCCAGCCCTGAAGACTATTCTGTATAATTATTCTGTTTGCCTAAAAACATTCATGTGACCATTTTTATATGCTTTTTAAGTTAATTTTCCATGTGTATGGCCCTATTTCACAGACTAATGTTCTTTCCATATTAGGTAGATTAAACTCATATACCAAGTAAGGGAGTAAATCAGTTCATCATAAGTTCTTTAGAACTTAACATTTTCTGTACTGTTATTTATATGTTTAAGAAGTAAGTTGTCAGAAGCAATTATTTCTAACTTAAGCAAGTCCAGGAATTGTCTCCTTCATACAGTTTGCTTTCTCCAGTCTCTGCTTTTTTTCACTTGTCTCTTTTCCGCACCAGCAGTTCTCAAACTCTATTGTGCATCAGGATCACCTCGAGGGCTTGTTAAAACACATTTCTAGGCCCTCCTCCTCCAGAGTTTTTGGAGGAAACTTGAGCAGGCATGGCCGAGGTGGGTCAGAGGGTCTTTCGATCTGAGGTGGAGCCTGAGAATTTGCAAGTTCCCAAGTGATCTGAAGCTGCTGGTCCAGGGATCTTTGTTTTGAGAATCTCTGTAATAAAATCACTTGTCCTTGCCTGATTTCTACTATCACTCTTCCCTGAAGCCTCCTCTGATCTATCCAAATTGATTCTACTTCTTAAAATGGATGTACTGGAACCTTAAAACAAATCTCTTTTATCTTTTGGACATAGCCCCAATTAAAGATAGATACAATTTTTAGATGAAATAATTTGGTATTGTTATCAGAAGTTTACATATTGTAGCAATACTATTTGATCTAAGAATAACATCATCAGATTTACTGTTTAACAATTGGAATAAATAGAAAATGGAGAAGGTATGTTGGCAGATGTTGAAAACTAGGCAGACTTTTTGAGAGTATTGCTATCAATAAGGTTTCTTTTTTAGTATCTCTTCTGTAAGATAATTTCAATTAATCTCTAATAAACATTAGCTTTAAAATCCAAATTTGGAAGCTATATATTCACTATCACAATGGATCAAACAATAAAAACAAGGTTATTTGTATTAACAGTTCTAATTAGGCTTGACTCCTATTGAGTTTCAACAGCAATTGTTCATCTAATTTACCATAATTCTGAAATTAGAAAAAAAATCTAAAAGTGCCTACTTCAAATGTCAGTTGAGTACCTTCTAAAAAGTAAAACTGAAAGTATTTAGCGGCGAAGTATATTAATGCCTACAACTTTGAAATGCATCAAAAAATGGATTGATGAAGATGCAGTAAAGCACATACGAGTATATAGCAAAGTCTTAAGAGTTATAAAATCTAGATAGTGGGAATATGGGTATTCACTGACAGATTTTCAACGTGTTTTAAAGTTTGAAATTTTTCATAGTGAAATGTTGGGAAAAAATAAACTTACACTTATCCATAATTTATGGGAAATATACACATACAAGTATTCCTATTAGATTGAAATATGAAACTGCCATCGATGTAAGTCAAAAACACACAAATATAGGCAGTTTCATTTGGTTCAACGTAATATTAAGGTTGTTCTGAGTAAATATACATATATACACACATATATACACCTCCAAGTCTAAAATGCTACCTAAATAGGATAGATTTTTTTTAGTAGATTTATTTTTACCTTTTATTTTTTCCTGATGACTAAAATTAGCTTAATTTAAAATTCGATTCACCTTAATACTGATTAATTTCGCTGGTCTAGCTGTATTTAGCTACATATGTATTCCACTGTTGAAATTAAAAACTTACAGCCTAGAAATTTTCTACATATTCTTCCTATGTTACCAAAATGATACATCTCATTTCCCAGAGGTATACAAATATACTTATAAACTCACCTCAGTTATGGGGAAAATATATAATAACACCTTAATTAACTGGTCTCTTTACTCTATACTTGTCAATTGAAACTTTATGCAAACATTGTAGGTTAAAACCCAAACCATGGATAGTGGTGATGGTGGCATAACGTTGTGAATGTACTCAGTTCTACTTAATTGTACTCTTAAAAATGGTTTAAAGTTATAAATTTTATATTATGTGTATTTTACCACAGTAATATTTTTTTTTTAAAGAAAAAGGATGAGGAAGCATTTTTGGATAACCATAAGAGAGTCCAGCTTGGCCGAGGTGGGTCAGAGGGTCAACCTGTTAGACAAACGCTGCCTACCTCCCATTTTTACCTAGGTTGTATGAAACCTGACTGAATTTGAAAGCTGAGTAAAAATCACAATTTTGGATATTGTTGCCATGGATTAAAATCAGTTTTTTCCCCCCGTTTTAACTGAAAAGTTTTTAATTGAAAAGTTTTAACAAACAATTAAAATTCATTTTGTTCTACAGGAACTGGAGACCTCACCCATTTATAGTACCTGACTATATTCTTTCCCACTGAGCATAGTTAAGCTAGTTATTCTTACAGAAACCGCTTATCTAATTAAGTTAAAAGTACATAGTAGGTAAGAAGCTTTAATTAGCAGTAGTTTTCAACTGTAAAGTCATACTTTACTGGGGGTGGTGAAGGGTCTCATTGAATTAAATTGTATTTGCCTAGGGGGTGACCAGTTAGCTCAGTTGGTTAGAACATGGTGCTAATAACACCAAGGTTGCTGGTTTGATCCACACGTGGGCCACTGTGAGCTGCACCCACCTTAAAAAAAAAAAATTGTGTTCGCCTTAATGGAACTCGATGTCAAAACTTGTGTTAATTGGGGGGGAAAATAAGGAATTACAACGTAATTACAACGTAACAAAATAGACCTCCTGAAGTACCCATAAAAGCAAAATGGGAAAATAACCATCTCAATTGAATTTTTTCAATCTAGAAGACTTGAGACTTCTAGATTTCAAGTATAACAAATATAATTTAAATCCCCCTCCAAAAGAAAACCAGTAATACCTATAATAGAAACATGTAGGCCCAATTTTATTATATCACTATCCTAAAACAGTTTATCCTGATGTCATTTCTTCTTCCCTTTGTGTCCTTTTTATTTTAATTTAATAATATTTCTCTTTCTTTATAGTTATACTTTACCAGAAAGAGAAATGGGGTTTTTTTCCTGTCAGTTGAAAATTAAATGAGACCATCTGTGAAATTACTTGTGTAATACTTTAGTTTTCCAAGTTCAAAGGTTAGTGTTGAAATGGGGAAAACACTGAATTTCACATATTTCTGTGCTTACCACTCCTCAAAGAATTATTAGGTCATGTAAAACTAAAGCAGCTTGATGGTTGTCTCCTTGCACTCTTGAATTACTAGAAGGATGGAGGAAATTACGTAAAAACAAAATTGAGAAACAAAATTCTGCGGACAAATACATAGAAAAACAGAAAAAGAAGAAACTACTGTACTGAAAATGTACTGGTGGTTTTGTTTCTTCAGTCTTTTACTGTACAATTAAAATAGACCGTAGTAGGCTCATCCTTTTAAGTGAGAGCCACAGTGGAGAGGAGGCTGGAGTCTTAAAGATAATGTCTTGTTTTTTTCCTTTAAAGTTTATTGGGGTGACAATTGTTAGTAAAGTTACATAGATTTCAGGTGTACAATTCTGTAATACATCATCTATATCTCACATTGTGTGTTCACCACCCAGAGTCAGTTCTCTTTCCAAGATAATGTCATTGTTTTCTCTCTTAATTTACAGAAGTTGCTGGGTATGTTTTGCCACCGATGAAGATGATAGAACCGCCGAATGGGTGAGACCGTGCAGGTGCAGAGGATCTACCAAATGGGTTCACCAGGCTTGTCTGCAGCGCTGGGTGGATGAAAAGCAAAGAGGAAACAGTACAGCCAGAGTGGCGTGTCCTCAGTGCAATGCTGAATACTTAATAGTTTTTCCAAAGTTGGGTAAGAGCCTTAAAAACAACATAGATATATGTGATATTATACATAACTGTGATCTTGGGTTTATTTTAAAGTGACCTATCTCTGCTTTTTTTTGTGAATTTCTCTTTTTCCTTTCTGTTATTTCCTAACTGTTTTGCTAATCGTTTACATTATCCTTAATATATTATCCCCAGATCCATCCATTTGTCTGTGCATTAAATGTTTTCATTTGGTTGAGTGGATAAAGAACTTGGACCTCCAACCATGTGGATAAAATCAAATAACAGAGCTATAATAAAAAGCTGACTCCATTCTCTGGAGACCATTAGTGTAGGAAAAAGAAAACAGTACTGTGTTCTTTCTAATATTTATCCTTAATTCTATTAAGGAACAAAAGTTGGAAAATTAAAGATTCAATAAAAGACAGCATTAAATTCATCTTTGGAATCCAATTTATGTTGTTGTCTTTTATGAAAACTGCTTTTTCTGTGAATTGGTGGACAAGGAACAATCAAAGGTCTTGGGTAATGGAGCTAGCTAGCATTAAAAAACAAGTATAGCAAACTGTTTAAAGGGTGCTGTAAATCAGACTGATGTTTAGTAGTTAGCATGTTCCATTCCAGTCATGTGAGCATGAACTGATGTCTTTCTCTTTGTTTAGTGTTTATGCCATGCCAGTTGTTAAATATTTTTAATAACAGCCTTGGCTGTAATCAAGAGGTATATGAAATCAGTTTGGCTTCATATACGAAAGATTATGAAGGTCAGAAGAAAAGAATGACTCAATGGGGAGTAGGGTTCAAGGCACATAAATGCAGATAATGACGTTATTTTTATAATGCGAGAAGAAGAATGGCAAATGAAATTTCCTTGGTTGTCTGTATTTCTGTAGCATAATGCATAGGAAGGCATGATAGCTTCCTGTGAAAGGAAAGTAGCGCTGTAGAGAAAGTAGTCGTTCTCAAACATTTAGAATTTGTGGACCATATGATGGATCTTCATGTACACCACAGGTTTTAGATAAACACAAAAGAGTAATCCAAAACATTTTATAATGTCAAAGAAATGTATTAAAATAATTTAAACATCAGGAAAAAACAATGACTGCTGCAATCTTTTGCCACGTTGATACCTGCCTCTCTAAAGTCAAAGTTAAGTTTTCAGTTTTCCTACTCTTTAGTTCTCCTAATCCCAGTTTTCAACTATAGGTTGTTGGGAATAGCAGCAAGTATAGGATGATTCTGTTAAATAACACTTTGATAATCAGAGGTATGGAAATAAAAATCAGTGCAAGAATTCTCACTGAAAACTACGTATAACGTGTGACAGGGCATTGAGTTGACAATGTATAACACTCAACAGGGAAGTTGAATGTTTCAGTTTGGAAGATGGCAGTGGGTAAATCTGCCCTTTGGTTGTTTCAGTCTAGGAAATATGTTGTTAGCTCTAGTGTGGTAATTGACTGCTACTTTTAATTATACTTAATAGTAATAAGACATTGGTCTCTTTCTACAAGGAAAGAAAATGGCTAGATGTCGGAAAAGTCAAACTCTTTTTAAGCCGTATGTGTCATGATTTGGTCTTCGTATTTCATCCTTCAAAATTGTTATTTCACTCACATCATAGGTTCAGGCTAATCACTATACTGTGTGTCACGGCGATCTGCCACTTGAGGAATTCACAGATAATCACAGAAATTTTTTATTGACCTTATCAATGTCATGGAAAAAAAACTATATCCTTTATTTGAATAATTTTTGTTACCATCTTTCTTCCTGGCAAGATAAAGGAGCAGCAGAGTCTTGTATTTGCTTTGTCTTTCTTGACATAACATGCTGAAGATCCGCTCAGGGCTGCAGTTTGAATTATACTCACAGTTTTCCATGCAGCTTTTAATACTGACTCAAGAACAGAGCGCTTATTGCCAAATGCCAGCTGTTGTCTGTAAAGGAAGCCATGTAAGAATTGGCTTTCAGGTGCCGTACTCTTCCTTGCTACATACATGGCTACTGCTGTTGGCCATACTTATCCCAATATACTTTTTCAAGTCAAGGTTTCAAAATAATTGTTCGTTAAAAGAAAATCTCTTCTCTGTAGCATGTTTTCATTGGTAATCAGAATTTAAAGTTGCCTGTATTTCTTGCTTTATGTATCATATTATGTATATGCCACTAGTTGATTCATACTCTGAACACTAGTGGTTTCATGCAGCCACAAAATATTTCAGAGCATACATCTGTGACAGTAATTGTTCTTCCTTACTGTGTACCCCATGTATAATCTCCAGGAGTGTCATCTGAGGATAGAATTTTGCCAGATTATTTTCTCTCTGAGCATGTTTGTCATTAATTAGGAAGCTGACTATGTTATACCTGTTTTTGTTGAAATAAGTTAAAGTTCCCCTGACTGCAATTTTTAATCTTTGCTTTTAATCACAAAATTCATAATGCAGGCTTTGATTGGTTTACTAGAGTGGTTGGAAATGATATGAATGCTTCAGTGGCTTCTTGTCCTTGTTTTAGAATGTTCCAGTTCCTGTTTAGTAATGTATTATAGTACAGGGGGAACAAGGAGGTCTCTCAGGGCAAAGCTGTCATTCCTAATTTACCAGTCACAGCCTCTTCTACTAAGATCCCACGAGTTTCACTCTAAGATCATACTATTTACCATTTGTGGCATTCTGAGTTACGTGTGTTTTACTTTTGCTCTTCAATGAATACTTTTGAGGCATTGATTCATTTTCCTAAATTTGGGATTTAACACATTATGATAGTAAGAACAACAAAATTTGTATTTAACCAACATAACCAACTCATCATGTGAAAGTTTGTTAGCTGAAACAAACAGTCCCCTCTTAACTCTCCTTGTAGAGCGTGTGTGGCCCTTGGAACATAACAGTTAAGAACCTAAAAGAATTTCCTTGAAAGTCATAATCTTACTTTTCAAATTTGTAACCAAAACTTTTATCCCTTTTTTAATCAAATTGTCTGTAGACGGGTTAATAGATTAACAGGGACTACGATTGGTCCCCAAACAACATTTAAACACCTGCTAGAAGAAGGAATAAAAGAGGAAAGAACATACAGAGAGAAAGAGGTGATGGTTAACATCCTATGGGATGATCTCTGTGTAACAGGTATTTTTTAAAAATAGTTTTTGTGTGGATTTAGCCTCCATTTTGCTGGCTACCCGGCCAAGTTTGCGTCTTTTCTAGTACTACTTAGTGGTGGCTGGAATGGTGGCAAATGTGTGTTCTGAATTGTTGATAGGGAGTATGCTGTGCTCTGTGATGAAAAACTTAGAGGACTCATTACACTCATTCCTCTCACTGTTTGCCACCTATGTTACCGTTTGCTTTCTTCTAGTTTAGCCAGTTGTCTATGCAGCTACACACTTAAATACTCAAAGTGTGATGTGAGGACCAGCAACATTGGAATCCTCTAAGAGCTGTTAGGAATGAAGAACGTTAGCTCCTCCCCTATTCATCCCCGGTTTTAATTAATCAAAATCTGCATTTTTGTGCGATCATCAGATAATTTATGTGCACGGTAAATATAAGAAGCATTGCTTTAAAACATGAAGGGAACCAGCTGGGAAAAGTTTGTCTTCCGTTAAAAATAAAGCATTTCCATGACGCTTAAGATCAGGTAATAACATTTTTTTAGCTCAACAGAAGATTTCAGAGGAGAGATCTTAAGGACAGAATTCTTGATTCCCAAGGAGAACAGGGACTGATTCACATTAGATTCCTTTCTTTCATTTCTTTAATGATGTTTTGTAGTGTACAGGCCTCTTCTTTCGTTAAATTTATTCCTAAATATTTCATTCTTTTTGATGCTTTTTAAATGGATTTTTTAAATTTCCTTTTCAGATTGCGTATTGTAAGTGTATAGGATACAACTGATTCTTGTGTTTTGATCTTGTATCCTGCAACCATGCTGAATTCGTTTAATAATTCTGATAGTTTTTTAGTGGATTGCTTAGGATTTCCTATATTTATGATCATGTCATTTGTGAACAGAGATGCTTTTACTTCTTCTTTTCCAATCTAGGTGCTTTTATTTCCCTGGCTACAACCTACAGTACAGTGTTAAATGGAAGTGGTCAGAACAGAAATACTTGTCTTCTTTTTTGATCTTAAGGAAAAACCAGTCTTTCACCATTAAACATGTTTTCTCTGGGTTTTTAAATAGATGTTTATCAGGTTGAGGATGTTCCTTGTCTTTGAGTGTTTTTACCATGAAAACGCGTTGGATTTTGTCAAGTGCTTTTTCTGCATGTATTGATCATGTGGTTTTTGTCCTTTAGTCTATTAATAAGACTATTAGTCTATTAGACTAATAGTCTATTAATAAGATCAACTGATTTTCATATGTTAAACCAACTTTCAATTCCTGAGGTAAATCCCACTTGGTCGTGGTATGTAACCCATTTTAAATGTTGCTGGATTTGGTTTGCTAATTTGTTGAAGATTTTTCTGTCTGTAGTTTTCTTGTGATATCTTTTACTGTGAAATCTTTTACTCATAGAACCAGTTGGGAAGTGATCCCTCTGACGTTTTTTGGGAAAAGTTTGTGAAGGTGGTGTTAATTCTTTAAATGTTTGGTGACAGTGAAGCTGTCTGGTCCTGGGCTTCTCTTTATGGGAAGTTTTTTGATTACTAGTTTAATCTTTTTACTTGTTATAGGTCTTCTCAGATTTTCTATCTTTTCTTCAGTTTTGGTAGTTTGTGTCTTTCTAGGAATTTGTCCATTTCATCTAGATTATCCAATTTGTTAGCATATAATTGTGCATACTATTCCTTTATAAACCTTTTTATTTCTGTAAGTCTGGTATTAATGTCCCCTCTGATTCGTGATTTTAGTCATTTGAATCTTCTCTTTTTTTCTTGCTCAGTCTAGCGAAAGATTTGTCAATTTTGTTGATCTTTTCAAAGACCCAACATTTGGTTTCATTGATTTTTCTCTGTTTTTTCATTTCCTGTTTTATTTATTTCCACTCTAGTCTTTATTATTTCCTTCCTTTTGCTTGATTTGGGTTTACTTTGCTTTTCTTTCTCTAATGTTTTAAGGTGGAAGTTTAGGTTATTGGTTTGAGGATTGTTTGGTTGTTTTTTTTAATAGGTTTTGTTTTTTAGAGCAGTTTTAGGGTCACAGCAAATTGAGAGGAAGGTGCAGAGATTTCCCACATACTCTCTGCTTCCTCATATGCATGGCCTCCCCCATTATCAACCTCTTTTACCAGTGATACATTTGTTACAATTGAGGAACCTGTACTGACACATCATTATCAACCAAAGTCCATTGTTTACATTAGGGTTCACTCTTGGTGTTGTACATTCCATGGGTTTGGACAAATGTGTAATGACATGTATTCATCTTTATAGTATAATACATAGTATTTTCACTGCACTAAAAATCCTACCCCGGGCCATCCCGGCGGCTCAGGCGGTTAGAGCTCCATGCTCCTAACTCCGAAGGCTGCCGGTTCGATTCCCACATGGGCCAGTGGGCTCTCAACCACAAGGTTGTTCAATTCCTCGAGTCCTGCAAGGGATGGTGGGCAGTGCCCCTTGCAACTAAAATTGAACACGGCACCTTGAGCTGAGCTGCTGCTGAGCTCCTGGATGGCTCGGTTGGAGCACATCCTCTCAACCACAAGGTTGCCGGTTCGACTCCCGCAAGGGATGGTGGGCTGCGCCCCCTGCAACTAGAAAACAGCAACTGTACCTGGAGCTGAGCTGCACCCTCCACAACTAAGATTGAAAGGACAACAACTTGACTTGGAAAAAGGGCCTGGAAGTACACACTGTTCCCCAATAAAGTCCTGTTCCCCTTCCCCAATAAAATCTTAAAAAAAAAAAAAAAAAGTCCTACCCCATGGCAACCACTGATGTTTTTACTGTCTCCATATTTTTGCCTTTTCCAGAATGTCATATAGTTAGAATCATATAGTATATAGCCTTTCAGATTGGCTTTTTTCATTTAGTAATATATATTTAAAGTTTCTCCATGTGTTGATACTTCATTTTTTTTTAACTTTTTAATTTATTTTAAGTCTGTTTTTCCAGGACCCATCAGCTCCAAGTCAAGTAGTTGTTTCAGTCTAGTTGTGGAGGGTGCAGCTCACATGGGCGCATGTGGGGATCGAACCGGCAACCCTAGTGTTACGAGTGTCATGCTCTAACCAACTGAGCTAACTGGCCGCCCCCAGTTAATTTCTTTCTAGCACTGAAAAATATTCCATTGTCTGGATGTGCCATAGTTTGTTTATCCATTCACTTACTGAAGGACTGGAAGTTTGGTCACTTCCAAGTGTTGGCACTTGCAAATAAAGCTGCAGTAAACATCTGTGTGCAGGTTTTTGTGTAGACATGAGTTTTCAGCTTATTTAGGTAATTACTAAGGAGCATGATTGATGGGTCTTATGGTAAGAATATGTCTAGTTTTGTAAGAAACTGCTAAACTGTCTTTCAAAGTGGCTGCATTCCCACCTGTAGTGCGTTCCTGTTGCTTTATATCCTTGTCTGTATTTGGTGGTGTCCGTGTTTTGGATTTTAGCCATCCTAATAGATGTTTAGTGATATCTCATTGTTTAAATTTGCAGTTCTCTAATAGAATACTCGTATGATGTTGAGCATCTTTTCATATACTTATTTGCAGTCTTCTGTTTTCTTTACTGGGATATCTTTTAAGTCTTTCGATCATTTTTTAAATCAGATTATTTTCTTGTTGAGTTTTAAGTGTTCTTTCTATATTTTGGATAACAGTCTTTTATCAGGTGTGTCTTTTGCAAATATTTTCTCCCAGTCACAGCCTGTCTTCTCATTCTCTCAGTCTTTCTTATTTTTTGATGTCATTTACAGCTATAAATTTCTAAGGACTGCTTAGATTTCTTCTTTGATTTGTTGATAATTTAGTAGTGTGTGGTTTAATTTTCACATATTTGTAAATATCCCAAATGTCCTTCTATTATTGATTTATAATTTCATGCCATTGTGATCACTGAACATACTTGGACTTTTATCCTTTTAAATGTTAGTGAGGCTTGTTTTATGGTCTACCATGGTTTATCCTGGAGAATGTTCCACGTGTTCTTGAGAAGAATATGTATTCTGCTATTGTTCGGTGGAATGTTCTATAAATATCTAGTTGGTTCATATGATTTTCAAATCCTCGTGTTTCCTTGTGGATCTTTTACCTATCCTTCATTGAAATTGGGATATTAAAATATCCAGCTATTGTTGAATTATCTATTTCTCCAATTCTTTCCATTTCTGCTTCTTTTATTGGGCTCTGTTGTTAGGTGCATATATGTTCCTAACTGCGCTATTTTCCTGATGGATTGTCCCTTTTATCATTATAAAATGTCCTTTATTTCTAGTAACAATTTTTGTCTTAAAGTTGATTTTAACTGATTAGTATAGGAACTCCCGTTCTCTTATGTCTTACTACCGTAAGTTAGTAGTAAATTCTTAGACTACTTTCAAGATAAATTTTTATTATAGTTTTGTTATTTCCTTATTTTATTGTTGTTCTCAACTAAGCATTAATTTACACTTCTGTATAGAGTTCAAGATGACTAAGTATCATCCTCAGGAAGTGGTTGTGAAATGTTAAGTGGAGTGTAAAGCTTAGAAAGGAATGATATTTACTAGGGATGATGAGGGATGATTCCTAGGAGAAATCTTTCCTAGATAATCTAGCACATAAAAATAATTGTTACAATTTTATTTTATTTTATTTTACAATATCAGTAATATTAACAGTGATGTCAATAGCTATTATTTGCTAAAGGCCCTTAGCATTTGCCAGACATTATGTTGGTCACTTTGCCTATGTCATTTTATTTAAGCCTCTCAAAAGCATAATAGATATTGTCCTTACTTTACAGATAAGGAAACAGACTCAGCAAATTTATTTAATGGAAGCCCATGGGCTTATAGCAAGTAAATGAAGGGGCTAGTATTTTAAATTGCTGAATTTCTTGTTACTGTCACTCAGTGAGTCAGCTACTAGGCCACATATGGATAAAGGTAGTTTTGTGTACCATAAAGGTGAATAGGATGTTACTTTGAACATATTTGAGATACTTTTAATAAATTCCATGTATGATGAGTAGGTAAAGATGTTCTGTGATTTGATGCTATTGGAATCAAAGGAGAAACATGGCTAAGAAGCAAAATGATGGCTAGCTGCTTGCACTAACAAATAGTCTATTCTCTTTCTTGTCTTGATATTTGCCCTGCTGGAAATGGAAAGGAATAACAAATGCATGAAAGAAAAGATGCAACATCTCACAGGCAGTATTTTCTTTAACTCTTTTAAATGTTTATATATTCTCCCTCCAGGTAATACATTCATGTGGACCAAAATTCAAAGATAGTGAATATAATAAGAGTGTTCAGTGAAAAGTCTTTTTACCATGTCTACTAGCCATGATGCCAAGTAAGTTTCCTTACTTGAAGGTAACCATTGTTACAAGTCGTTGGTGTTTCATTCCAGGGTGATGTTTCTCTTTTCCTTCTCTCTCTCTCTCTCTCTCTCTTTTTTTCTCTCTTCCTCTTCCCCCACCCCCCCAAACACACACACACACACACACACACACACACACACACACACAGGCACACGTGCTCTACAAACATTAGGGTAGAGTTAAAGGAACAAACAAGGGACAGGGAAATACCCCAGGATCGGCAACTATGGGAAACCATTTCTACTCCTAGGCCTGAAAATACAAGGGAAGAGAGCTATTGACAGAATTTGACAACAGCGGTAGCAGAGAGTGAGAGGCTGTTTAACAAGACCTGTGATTTTAGAGAGAGAAATGGCAAACTTCCTGCAATGGGGGAGCCAGGAAAATAATTCCTTTAACACTTTTACCACCCTCTGATTTTCTGGCCATTCCACTCATTATTTGAACACATCAGAAACTAGAGGGCAAGGTTGCCTGGAAGATGCTCTCAATGCACAAAGCAGGATGGAGAAAGATGAGAAATAAACCTGGATAGGAAAATAGAATATTGAATACAATTACGTTATGTGTCAGTAAATTCTATATTATACATCCTGGTCTATATTTCCTTTTTTTTCTTAGCAATATATGGTAGATAGCATTACATTAACACATAAAGAGCTTTTTTTCTTTATAGTTATATAGTATGCTGTTACATAAATGTATGGTTATTTATATAACCACTTTCCTGTTGAGAGCCATTTAGGCTGTTTCTAATCTTTTACTAGTACAAACCATCCTGTCATAAACTGTGTAAGATAATTGTATGCATCTTTTGCAAAAATATGTAAATAACTAGAGTAGAATTGTGGGGTCAAAGGGTATGTGCACTTATAACATTAATAGGTATCATCAAATCGGCTCTTGTCAAGATTATACCCTTTAATCTTCCCAGCAGCGTATTGGAGCACCTGCTTTTCCGCTGCCTTTGCCAACATGCTGCTATCAGTGTTCAGAAGTGATTATGTCTGCTGCCTTAACAATAATCAAAGCTCAACAGAATGTTCACTCGGGTTTTTTTCTTTTACTATGAAATATTTCATTAGTTGAAAGAGAATATAGAAAACTACATATGAGGAATAAAGACTAATAAGCTATCGCTCATTTACCTGTCCCTTAATTTTATAAATAAAATATTTTGGTGAGTTCAGTTTTTTATGATTAGGTAGTGAGTATTTTATCCATGATGCATTTTTGTCTTAAACTTGTATATAACATAGACATGATAATAAGTAGAATAGATATAATAATAAAGCTATACCAGCTTCTTTTTAAATCAACTCTTTAGGACAATTTTTGATTTACAGAAAAGTTGCAAAAATAGTGCAGAGCGTTCCCATATATTCCATACCTAGTTTCCTCTATTATCAACATTTTATACTAGTGTAGTTCATTTGTTATAATTAATAAATGAATATTGATACATTATTATTCACTAAAGTCCATACTTTATTCAGATTTTTAAAAATGTTTACCTAATATCTTTATTCTGTTCCAGGACCCTGTCCAGGATGCTTACCCAGGATGCCTTTAGTCATGTCTCATGTCTCCTTAGGCTCCTCTTAGCTATAACAGTTTCTCAGACTTTCCTTGTTTTTGGTGACCTTGACAGTTTTGAGGAATACTGGTCAGATGTTTATGGAATGTCCCTCAATTGATATTTGTCTGATGTTTTTCCCATTATCTCTTGGGGTCAGGAGTTTAGGGGAGCAAGACCACAGAGGTGAAGTACCATTTTCATCATATTACATCAAAAGCACATACTATCAGCATTTATTCCTGGTGACACTGACCTTGATCACCTGGCTACAATAGTGTTTGTCAGTTTCCTCCATTGTAAAGTTATTCTTTTGTCCCCCTTTATACCATTTTTTTATGTTATTGTTGCATTTGCCCTATTTGACTTTTCATTTTATTTTTCAGTCTTCTGAGTTCTTTTTTACATTCACTGTGATACTCATCTAGTTCAGTTTTTACTGTCAAATTTTGTGCATTCTATTTGTCCTGGTTTTTCTCCCCTCACCTTTTCTTGACCATCTTTTGGATTGCAGTGTTTTCCCTCTGATACTGTATTTTCCTCTGTGCTAGCTTTTAAGTTTTATACTTTATTTCCTTACTTAAGTATCTATCCTTGAAAATTCTTAGCTTTTATCTCTGTAAATACTGCTTCTTCCTCATTCTCTCCATTCTCATCTTCTGTAACTGATAAGAGTTATGTTACATGTTTTCATTTTATCTTTCATGTCTCTTCACTTTTATGTTTTTCATCTTTTGGTCTCTCTTTGCTACAGCATTATGATTTCTTCTGAACTATTACCCAGTTCTCAAATTCTCTTTTGAGCAGTGTCAACCAGCAGTTTTAGGGTTTGGGTTTTTTTTTTTCTATAAGTTATCGTTGTTTCTTAAATGTGTTTCATCACTTTTTGTATTCTCTTGTTTCTTGCTCATTTATAAATTATCTTGTATTTTATTATAGTTTTTGTAATCAGACTGATAATTTCATTATCTAAAGTCTTTGGTAACCTAAATCTGTTGTTTTCTGGCTGTTGCTCATGATGCTTTATTTCCCTTGAGTGTGGGAATTGTGTTCATATTTATAGGCTGTGGATTTTGAAGGTGAGGGAACTCCCGAAAGGATCTGCATCTGCTGTTGGTAGATGCCAAGGGATCCTACCAATCTGAAATCACTTGAATCTCTGGCCTTGGAATTTCTCCCATTGCGCAGACAGAGTTCTAAACTGAAATTAATTAGCTTGCCAGTTGACTGTGGTTAAAACTTAGAGGAAACTATTCTCCTCATCATTCTTTTCTTCTTGAGTATAACGGGTTTTGTTGTTGTTGCCTCACTTTGTTGTCATATGGATTTTTTTTCCTAGCTTACCTTAGCATTTATTTAACCCTTTTGAGGTTCTCAGGGTCAGTTTGTATGGACCCAAGACCTAATATGACTAGTAAAAGGCAATATTTTAGCTTTTCCCCTTGCAATTTTTTCATTGAAGAAAAAGATCATTTGTCATCATAGAATTTCTCATTTTCTGTATTTTATTATTACACCACAAGAATACTTAGGTAATATGTTGCTCTATCCCGTACATTTCTTATAAACTGGTAGTTAGATCTCATTGATGAGATTATGTGTGATTTTTTTTGCAAGAATATTTCATAGATGGTCCTGTGTACTTATTACATCACAACATAAGGCATAATGTGTACTTGTCATTCAAAGAGGAAACATTTACAACTGACACCTCAAAAATACAAAGGATCATGAGAGACTTCTATGAACAACTGTACACCAACAAATTGGATAACTTAAAAGTAAAGGATAAATTTCTGGAAACATACCACCTACCAAGACTTAATCATGAAGAAATAGAAAATGTGAACATATCAGTTGCAAGTAAGGAAATCATAAACCTCAACAAAGTAAAACCCAGGACCAGATGGTTTCATTGGTGAATTCTACTAAACTGTTCAAGAAGAATAAATGCCATTCCTTCTCAAACTTCTAAAATACTGAAGAAGAGGGAATACTGCCAAACTCATTTTACAAGGCCAGCATTGTACCAAAACCAGACAAGAACACAAGAAAACTACAAGCCAATATTCATAATGAATATAGATGCAGAAGTTCTCAACATAATACTAGCAAACCAAATTCAGCTTAAAAGATCCAAATTAAAAGGATCATAATCAGATGGGATTTATTTCTGGGGTGCAAGGATGGTTTAACAGCTGCAAATCAATTAATATGATATACCACATTAATAGGATGAAAGGTGAAAATTATATGATCATCTCAATAAATGCAGAAAAAGCAACTTTCACAAATTGGATATAGGAGGAACACCTCTACATATATGACAAACCCATGGTTAACATCCTACTCAATGGTAAAAGGCTGAAAACTTTCCCGCAAAGATCAAGAACAAGACATAGGAGCGTCCATTCTAACCACTCCTATTCAACATAGTAATGGAAGTCCTAGCCAGAGCAATTAGGCAAGAAAAAAAACTATACAAGTCATCCAAATCAGAAAGAAAGAAGTAAAATTGTCTTTGCAGATGATATGAGCTTATGTATGGAAAGTCCTAAAGATTACACCAAAAAATTGTTAGAACTAATAAACGAATTCAGTAAAGTTGCAGAATGCAAAATCAATGTACAGAAATCAGTTCTGTTTCTATACACTAACAAACTATCTGAAAAATAAATAAAACCATCTTGTTTATAATATCAAAAATAATAAAATGCTTGGGAATAAAACTGAAAATTACAAAACATTGAGGCAAGAAATTGAAGAAGACACAAATGGAAAGATATCCCATGTTCATGGATTAGAAGAATTAATATTATTAAAATGTTCATTCTACCCAAAGCCATGTATAGATTGAATGCAACCAAAATTCAATTCAATCAATTTTTGATTCAGTTCAATGGCATTTTTCACAGAAGTAGAAAAAAATAATCCTGAAATTTATATGGAACCACAAAAGATCCCTAGTAGCCTAAGCAATCTTGAGAAAGAACAAAGCTGGAGGCATCATACTTTCTGATTTTAAACTATAAAACTATATTACAAAGCTATAGTGATTAAAATAATATGGTACTGGCATAAAAACAGATACATAGGCCAGTGGAGCAGCCTCAAGAGCCCAAAAATAAACCTGCACATATATGTTCAACTAACATTTGACAAGGAAGCCAAGAAATGAGAAAAGTCTCTTCAATAAATAGTGTTGGGAAAACTGGTTATTCACATGCAAAAGAATGAACTTGGACTGTGTCTTATACCACTCACAAGAATTAACTTGAAGTGGATTAAAGACTTAAATGTAGGACCTGAAACTGTAAAACTTCTAGGAAAAAAAATAGGAAAAGCTCTTTGACATTGGTCTTGTTAGTGATTTTTTGGGTATACATCAAATCAAAAATAAAGAAGTGGGACTATATCAAACTGAAAAGCTTCTGCATAGCAGAAACAAACAGCAAAATGAAAAAGCAGCCTATGGCATAGGAGAAAATATTTGCAAACCATCAAAGGAACTCATATAACTCAATAGCAAAAAATCTGATTAAAAAATGGGCAAGTGACTTGAATAGATGTTTTTCTAAAGAAGACTTACAAATGGCCAACCAATGCATGAAAAGGTGCTCAACATCACTAATCATCAGGAAAATGCAAATCAAAGCCACAATGAGATACTACCTTCTACCTGTTGGAATGGCTGATATTAAAAAGACAAAAGTCAACAAGTGTGGGCAAGGCTGTGGAGAAAGGGGAACTCTTGTGCAGTGTTGATGGGCATGTAAACTGGTACAGCCACTATGGAAAACGATGTGGAGATTCCTCAAAAAATTAAAAATAGAACTATCACATGATCCAGCAGTCCCACGTCTGGGCAGATATCCCTCCCTCCCCCAAAAAAACTGAAATCATTATCTCTAACAGATAGCTGCACCCCCATGTTCACTGCAACATTATTCACAATAGCCAAGACAGGGAAACAACCTAAGTGTCAATCAGTGGGTGAATGGATAAAGAAAATGTGATATACACAGAAAAATTATTACTCTTAAAATAATAAACATTTTTTAAAAATAAGGAAATCTTGCCTTTAGCAACAACATGTGTGGATCTTAAGGGCATTATGCTTCAGTGAAGTAAGTCACAAAGACAAATACTGTATATTTTCCCTTATATGTAGAATCTAAAATAGCCAAACTCAGAAATAGTAGAATGGAGATTGCCAGGCGCTAGAGGATATTGGGAGACATTAGTCAAAGGGTACAAACTTCCATCTAAAACATGAATAAGTTCTGGGGATCTAATGTACAGTATGGTGACTATAATTAACAATATATGTACATGAAAGTTAAGAGAGTAGATGTTAAGTGTTACCACCACAAAAATGGTAATTACATAAGACAGGTGTTAACTAGCCTGATTCATTTCTCAATATATGTGTATATCAAATCATCACATCGTATAGCTTAAACTTATATATGTTGTATGTCAGTATCTCAGTAAAGTTTGGAAAAAAATGTGTAGTTGTCTTTATGATAAGGCTGACCAATGGGCACAGGTGTTATCAGCCTGAAACATCCAGTAAAGTTCCCTGTGAGCTTCCACCTACTGGTTTTAGCAGAGTGATAATTTTCATTCATTGCCTCTAGATCTACTATTTTATTAAATGGTACATAAGAATTACATTGTAATTCTTTCATTTTTTCTGCATTTATTAACTAGAATATTCATGTAAAGATGAACTGAGAAGGGATTTTTAAGTCAAAGGGTGAATTAGTTGCACATATGCTTTTGCCAAATTCCCCTTCATAGGTATTATCCCATTTGTATATCCACCTGCAATAAAGGAGTGTGCCTATTTGCTCACAACTGTACCAATAATATGTGTTGACAAACTAAAATTTTAGTCACTCTGTTAGGTAAGAAAAGATACAGTTTTAATTTGTTTCTTTATGAGTGAGGTGACTAAACTGTTGTAATGCAAGTAAGAATGCTGTAGATTGAAAAGCAATGCTATAAAGTATTAAATATATTTTTCCCAAATCAAAAATTTCTTCCTGGCTTCAATTTTAGGGAATTTTATATTTTTAGTATTTTCTAAGCTGTGATTTACACTCTAAGAATAGTCTACTTTGTTTTCCTCTAACCACATGGCCCTCTATTACAACAGGAATTCAATCTGTTACTTTTTTGACTGCTATCATAAAATAGGTTGTTGGCTTATTTCACAACTTAAAATCCAGTGTAGACTTAAGAATTCAAGTGCTTTCTTCATATTGATGAGGGTTTCTAAATAATATTTACACTGAGCTATCAGAAGTATGTATTTTTATTTTGCTTTATATCTAAGTTCCTATAAAGGATGAGAACTCAATTTAAAAATTAAAGTCCTATTCCATAGTGATTCAGTCTTTGAATACCCTTCTGTTATCAGTTTGTAGTTAGACATCTCATTACATCTTCTTTGGCCTTCATTTATTTACCATATTATGAGGCAAATGACTAGGATACTTTCTTTTTTTTTAACTTTTTATTTATTTATCTTTTTAAGTGTGTTTTTCCAGGATCCATCAGCTCCAAGTCAAGTAGTTGTTTCAATCTAGTTGTGGAGGGCGCAGCTCAAGACCCATGTGGGGATCTAACCAGCAACCTTGTTGTTAAGAGCACCGGGCTAACCAACTGAGCTAACTTGCTGCCCCAGGATACTTTCAAAAATAAGGATTTCTTGTGTTTATTGCTGGATTTCTGCTGGTCTTGTTCACTAAGATTTAAAAGTAGATTAATTTTAAGAAGTATTCTCAACAGTGAGACTTTCTGGGTGCACACTATATATAAATACAGATAGCTGAATTCTAGGTCCAAAACAATTGCATAGTCTTGAAAAAAAAGTAACTACTAATTATAGATCTAAATTCTGTAAATGTGTTGTCTTCCTTCTCCCTCTTCATTCCCAGATTTCCTGGCTCCATGAATTTTCCTCTTCTTCCTTGTCCCAGATCTTTTAAGCAAATAGGATTTATCTTTTACTTCTTACCTAAAAATTTCCTGAAACAGTCTTGTTTTTATTTTTATACCAGAGCTGTACACCATAAATTTTTGTTCAAACAATGTCTTAGATTATACCTCCTATCACAGAGTTCTATCATGCTTAACTTTTACCATTTTTGAAAGAATAGCTGACATTGTACTCTATTAAATATTGTACCAAGAGCTTCGTGTGCTTTATGTTCATTTTCACAAAAACTAAGGTATCTTCATTGAATAGATGCAGAAATTGAGGTCCAGAGATAGTAATTTCTCAGATTCACACAGCAGACCCTACCTAATCTTCACCCACCTTGTTATGTTACCTTCTAAGGAAGATTATAAGAGTGTCTCATATAAAAGGAAAAAGAAAATGAAACAGTAATGTAGGGTTGACTTTCCTCAGGGTTATGGTTACCTGAATTTTATGATAATCCTTTGTTATTCTCTAAAAAGTACTTTTTGTTATTAATAAAAGAGAATATACTAATAATTATATTCTCACAATGGAAAATTTGGAAAATATAGGTATGTTTAAAGAAAAGGTGTACTAATTCCTTGGCACGTATGTAGTATGTTCATAATATTGCCATGGCTTTATGTATCAATTGATGGTGGTGGTTTTTTCATCACACCTTAGAGAACTTTCTCAGCTTTTTATTTTGAAATTCAAAGAATTTAATACCCTAGGCATGGTTTTTCTCCAAAAGCAGATAAGTAAAACATTGTCTTTTCTCTAAGTTTTAATGTTTCTTGATACTTTCCTAACTTAACTGTCTTTTATATTAAGCTCCTTTAGACTGATACTGCATTCTCTTTGTACTTGCTCTGAATATAAAATCTTGTGGATTCTATTCAAGGTTATTCTGACTTTAAATAATTAGTTATAACATTAGTTTTCCTTAAATATCTTTTTCATTTTAGCATCTCTTTCACCAGGAACTTACTGCCTACCTGTTGTGTCATGTTTTTCAAAGATCTGGTCAAGGTTTATCAAATAACCCCCACCTTATTGGTATACCAGCTTTTAAAAAATATATAAACCCTTTGAATAAATTCTTTTGGCTCTGGTTAAAAGGTCTTTTAGCATTCCCTTGTTTTAAATTATAGACTTCAAGTCTAGGTTAAGGTTCACTTCTGTTTATTAGTAAATATATACATATGGCAATTAAAAAACTCTTTGTAGCCTCACAACCTTTATAATTTTTACTTAAAATTTCATTAACATGTATCTGTATACATGTAATGTTTGTACCATACTATTATACATTTGTTAATTTTGCCTTAAAATTTTTCAGTTGTTTAATGGTGTTTATTGTTTGTCCCTAACTAGTTTGTAGGCTCCTTGGAGGCAGAGGCTAGTGTGTTAAATTTTATTTACTTTATTTTAGTACATAGTAAAATGTTATATGTACAGTAGGTGCTTAATAAGTACTTAGTAGTTGACCTTGTAACCCACAAATACTCTATGGGCTATTCTGTTCTTAGGATAATTTTTTTTCCTTGGCACAAATGATGTAATCATAAAACTACTATGATGCTCTTTAGTTATTATTCATGGTAATAGGCTGTGTATGTACAAATGGAGGAATGGTACTCATCTGCTTTCACTCTGGATCTTTTATTTATTCTTCAAGGTTGTTTGTTTTTTGTTTTGTTTTGAGGGTTTTTTAGTCAATTATTATTAGTTTAGTTATCTAAAAAATTGTCCAAGGACATAGCCTTCCTTCTCTGTTTACAAGCTACTGACTAACTTCTTATTAAGCAGTGTAACTTACAGCCTGGGTTTGCAGGATGTTTGTTCTTACACAAAAATGGTAAAATCTCAGGCTACAAGTTAAGCAAAGATGAAACTTACATAAGTTTGTTTGAGGCTCTTAGACCTAGCCTCCAAAGCCTAGTGTTTAAAAACAGTATTGAATGCTAGAGTTAAAATTCTTTACTATCCCATCAGGATTCACACAGACTTTTAACTCTTAATTGGGTTGGTTGCTGTGATGTTATTTCATGTCCTCAATAAAATCTATATTTGTTAACTTGGGACCATATAGTTAATAACCTTTTTTAAAAGTTCTTTTTTAACAACGGATTAAGTCAAATACTTGCCACAGTGCTACAGCTAGGTCCTGTGCCATTATTTTCTAGTGCCCTGTGGAACAAATCAAAGTGCCTCAATATACTGCCAGGTACCATGTGCTGAGATAGCTGTGGCCTAGAGAGTCCCTGCGTGATGCCAATCATCATCAAAAAGCATTTTTTAAGCACCTATCTGTACATGGTTTTATCCTAGGCACTGTACAAAACGAGTTAAACAGACATGGCCCCTGCCCCCTGGGAGTTTTCAATCTAAGATGGTGCTGACATGGACAGACATAAAGGATATTGAGCCAACTGAACAAATAATGAACAAGAACACAAAGTACTAACATTATGCACAAGCAAAGGGGTAAGTGCATTTTGTGGGATAGTATGTAAAGGAAGCCTGTTGGGATATGAACAGGGTGGGGTAGAGCAGTCAGTCAACCGCTACCACGTTAGGTTAGTTTTCATTGGGAAGTTGGGTTTTCATGCAGATTTAATGAAAATAGAGACAGGACATTCCAGAAATAGAGTACAACAAAAAGGAGAGTCGGAGCAAGAATAAAAGTTTAGAACTATATTAATTGGACTCTTTGGCCTCCAAAACTTGCATTCTGGACAGTTCTGAATTTGAAAGTGGGGTTGATGTTTTGGCTTATTAGCAAGTTGGCATTTTAGTTGATCAGAGCTAGTTCAATGCAAAGTAAAAAGCAAACCTCCACTAATAACCTAAGTAAAAACTTGAATAGCTTCTGCAAGCAGTCTATTTACTTGTTAAATTTCTTGTATAAACCATTGGCAACTTAATGGAAACCTTGGAGTTTATGGGAACTCCAGGTTATCTTATGAAACACCTATGTATGCTCATTAAATTATGTTCTGTGTTAGAAACTATAGCACTCATAACATACAGATATTATTTTTCAAGAATTGGTCAGGGATGTTTTTGAGGATACCTTTCTATCTGTAAGAAAGGTACTAGGAATGTTGAACACTAACTATTACCTGCCCTTCATTCAGTAATTTCTTACCTCCTAAGATATGCCTTTTACACTATGCATACATATAGACTTGAATTTAAATCATAGCAGCAGCAAATCTACGTTTGCAGATGCCAGATAAAATTGATCACTTCTTTTTCAGTAGAAATGGACTTAGGAGTTTCCCCAATAGTTTCTCAGTTCACTGTTTGATGTCATTCAAATCTGAAATGTGAAAATTTGAATTTACCCAAAAGATTAGGGTGTGGTTATTTTCTTTACAAAACCTTCTTTATTGTACAAAAGAATTCACAGTATATTTCCTTTTATTTTTTAATAAATTTTATCGGGAATATTGGAGAACAGTGTGTTTCTCCAGGGCCCATCAGCTCCAAGTAGCTGTGCTTTGACATAACTGTGGAGGGCGCAGCTCAGCTCCAAGTCCAGTTGCTGTTTTCAATCTTTAGTTGCAGGGGGCGCAGCCCGCCATCCCATGGAGGGAATTGAACCAGCAACCTTGATGAGAGCTCGCGCTCTAATAAACTGAGACAACCTGCCGCCCCTCCGGAAGCTCAGCACCAGCTCGCTCTCTTCAATCTAGTTGCGGAGGGCGCAGCTCACTGGCCCACGTGGGAATCGAACTGGCAACCCTGTTGCTCAGAGCCCGCGCTCTAACCAACTGAGCTATCCGGCCACCCTAGATTTCCTTTTAATTGCAAGTTTCCCTATTGCCCTTTACATTATTGGATTTTTCAAAACATATTTATACAAAGCTTCTTCAGTTGCCATCCATTGTGTAAATACAATACTGTTGAAAACATAAGTGATGAAGCCCACTGAGGCATTAAAAATTCAGTAATGCCTTTTTAAAATATTGAAACTTTTTTATGCCCTTATATATTTAACTTGTAAGGTACATTTATTCATATTTCTTCCTCCCTATTAGAAATAAAGATTTCAGGGGTTAGAGTCTGGCTTTTCCTCACTTTCCATAATTCTTTGTGCTGTAATTTGACAATAAGAAGAATCTAGTGACTGTTGCTCTTTTGCTTTTGTGACCCCCAAGGTATGGGATAGTAAGAAACACATGATAAGCTTCTTAATAGTAGGGTATGATTTAGGGACTGTCATCCATGGGACTTCAGTGATTGCTCTTATTCATTCAATAGCTAACCTAAATAATCGTTAGCTCTCAGAAATACCTCCCCTCCTTGGGTGGCAGTGTATTATTCTAATGGTATGTTTACCATTTAACTTTCTTTTAATTATTAAACTAATCCTGGACTAGTCTGTCTGGAAGAGGCTTGAAAGGTTTAGGCAAAATAAACTTAAGCCGAAATCCTAGACAGAATTCTGTTAGAAAAACTGGAATTAGGGACTATAAAATGCAGCTGGTTTCTTAATCCAGCAAATCTTTTGCATATGACCCAAGGCATGTGTAGAAAATTTCCAAAAAAGAGGGAGGATTTTGTTTTTTGCTTCTGCAAAAAGTTCACATCATTCAGGAAGAAAATTGAATCATTCAGGAAGAAAATTGAAAATTGAGCTCATTGTGTTAGAACCTTCTGAGATCTTGAAAGAATTCAGACATCTGTAGATTGTTGATGTTCATGGAAGGTAGTGATGGATTACTTTTTAGGAATTATGTTTTATCCAACTTTTTTAGGAATTAAATTGCTTTATCAATAGATAGTTCCAAGTGCCCAGTTGAAAAGAAGAGGGTAGAACGTTTAAACCTTTACATGCCCTTGTATATTTACATTGGAAGCATGTAAAATACCTTGTTTCCTTATAAATTCTGATGGTAGAATATAGTCTTATCAGTTGGGCTCCGTACACAATAATGAAAAAGGAAGACAGAAATTTTCCCTTTGGAGCTTTTGTTATAGTTCAGGAGTCATCAAACTTTTTCTTTCTGTAAAGAAAAACAAAACAGACTTAGGTTTTGTATGTAGCCAATGCTCCAATAAAACTTTATTTACAAAGACAGGCAGCCACCTGGATTTGGCCCATGGGCCATAGTTTCCCAAGCCCTATTCTAATAGGTAGAAACAATAAGTAGAGCTAGAACAGAGTAATCAGATAGTGTGGTGAGGTAGAAGTTGGCAGGGTGGGCTCACTGAGGTCAAGAAGATGAGGAAACAACAAAGGAGACTGACGGGTGAGTAATGGCTAGAGCAAGGCTGTCCACACTTTTTTCAACGTTTTTTACCAAGGGCCATATGCGGTAAAATACACAAACAGCCGGGCCACTCACTCGAGGTGAAGTACGTATTGCCTCACCTGGTTTATTTAAGTAAACTAAATATATTTTTGGAATTTGCTGTGGGCCAATAAAAAATGGATTGCGGGCCGCAGTTGGCTCACGGGCTGCAGTTTGGAGACCCCTGGGCTAGAGAGATAGTAAGAAAGCCAAGAGATAGGGATGTCCTAGAAATGCAATGAAGAGCCATATAGTAGGAAGAAGGGAACATCTGTGCCAGATGTTGCTGATAGGCCAAATAAGAGGAAGGTTGAAATTAGACCATTGGATTTAGGTATGTGTAGATTGTTGGTGACCTTCATGATTAGTTGTAGTGGAGTAGGTTCAAGAGAGAAATGAAGGAAAGAGTGAAAACAAGTCTTTTGATGAGTTTTGTTGTAAAGGGAGCAAAGAAATGGAGCAGTGGGGGAAGAAGGATCAAGTGAAGAGTTTCTTGAAGATAGAAGAAATAATAGTATGTTTGCTTGATGGAAATCATCCAGCAACGTTTAGGGGGAAAGTTACGGGGGAGAGTAGGAGAGAATTGCTGAATTGTGGCTTTGAGTTGGAGAGAGGATGGGATCTAGTATATACGTGAAGGGATTGACTTCAGATGGGTGTGATATGCTGTAGAGTCTGTAATTGTTTTCATGTGCCTTCAATTTCCTGATTAAAGAATAATCAGAGAATATGAAAGTTGAAGTGTTGTCTTTAACTTTTTAGTACCATCATTTGAAGGATCTTTGGTGACTCACTAAAATGACATTTATTGTGCCTTCCAGGGAAGTTATAAACGTAACTTAGCAAATTTGCCTATTTTAAAGATTAACCCTACATTATGAGATTAAATAATGATGCATGAAATGCCTGTGGCACAGTGCCTGGTATCATGTAGACACTCAAGGAATGCTATCTATTATTAGAAGATGTAGCGTCAGTATGCTGAACTAGGTTTACTTTATCTCAGGTCCCAAAAGATACTTGGTCATAGTTTTAAATGTTATGTAAGTTAGAATTTGACGATAGTAAGTAAATATGCTAAATTTAAATCATAGGTTCTTTCATGTCTCTCGTAGTGTTCTTTCTTTCTGCTTCACAATGTGGTCTCTTTACACAGTGACTAGTGATATTATGGCTCCAGTGATCAGGGGGAAGTGTTGATCAGAGGCTCAATAGATGAATGCTTGTTCTTATATGTTTAATTATTTTATCATATTGCTATGCTAATTTCTTTGTACAATTAAAATAAATTGGTTTTGTGTACAGCATCATCCTGTAGATTGTAAGCCCCCATACGGTAGGTAATAACTCTTACACATTTCTAAGAGAATGTCTCAACTAATAGTTTGTAGTTAGAGGGTTTTCAACAAATATGATGATTACTAAATGAAGGTTTCATATTCCTTTGGTTAAACTTAGATATTCAGTTCTTTAGGCCTTGCTCTAATT
Source organism: Rhinolophus hipposideros (assembly GCF_964194185.1). Lineage (NCBI taxonomy): Eukaryota > Metazoa > Chordata > Mammalia > Chiroptera > Rhinolophidae > Rhinolophus > Rhinolophus hipposideros. The sequence goes on along the minus strand of NC_138061.1, from coordinate 29,803,446 downwards.
TAGGCCTACGATCCTTCCACTATTCTGGAAAATTCTGGAGCTAAATTATATTGGACTTAATGAAAGTTATTAGCATACCTCCAAATGTAACTATTCCAAATAAATTCCATAGGGAAGTAGTAACCAAATTTCACAATTAAGCACATAATAATAGAAGCACAATTGGCATGCACAGCTGTTAGAATGCCATAAAAACTGGTATCATGATCATTAAAAGAAGTTTGTTAGAGAATAATACTCAACTAAAAATAGCATATTGAAAATCAAAGTAAGATAGATTGACTTTGTGTAGCTACAGAAAATAGCCTTAGTAACCTACGCACACTATACCAAGGAAATAATAATGAGTAAAGTCAAAGAAATGTTATTCTTACCAAGTACTAGAGAATCTAATTGTGACCAGGAACTATTTGGGAAGAGCAAGCTGAAATAGCCATTTCATTCTGTAGCAGCCAATGTGATTAAAAGAAGAGAGCTATTTCCTTTATAAGAAGCAACTGTGTTTGAAGCTTTAATCTTTGGTTTACTGATAAAGGTAAAAATTTAAAGAAGCTATTTCTTAGAATTTAGAAAGTAAAACTTAGCTATTCATGTAAATGACTGAGAAATTGTAAATCTATTTAAATCTAGGCTCCCATCACATTTATCACAGTTATTTCTAAAGCATTAGAACATCCAACTTCATAAAAATATTTCAGATCTATGAAAAGTATTGAACAAGTCATTTTCTTTTTTTGCCTTGTGTTGAAACTTTACTTGTTTTCTTTGTATCATAGGTCCCGTTGTGTATGTCTTGGATCTTGCAGACAGACTGATCTCAAAAGCCTGTCCATTTGCTGCAGCAGGAATAATGGTTGGCTCTATCTATTGGACAGCTGTGACTTACGGAGCAGTGACAGTGATGCAGGTTCACTATTTTACTCTATTCAGTGATGCTACTTTTGATGAGTTTTAAGATTATTTTGAACAAGTAATAACATTCTCATGGCTTAAAAATAAGAAAATATATAAAAAGCTATCTAGTGAAAAGTCTTCTTACTCCTGTCCTTCATTTGCCCAGGCTCTCCCTCACCTTCCCAGGTAGCCACTATTATTAGTTCCATATACATTTTTCCAGCTTTTTCTTTATGTATATGCAAAAATATATATATTCTTCCACGCACACATACTTTTTTTTTTTACTCAAAAAGATTCATATTGGGACCTTCTACTTATATTTTTATTGAAAAGACAACATGGTAGTTAACTTTTTTTCCCCAGCACTGGCTGAACACCTTTAAATCACTGATACGTTTAATCCTTGCAATCTTGGAAGAAGCATTAGGATTCCTTTCCCTAATCTACGGCTCCTTAAGGGAGACCTGGTCCCACAGGCAGCTGGAACATGTTATCCTGGAACAGTGGAACCTTAATATCTAACCTAGTTCCACTTTGGCACTAGTATAAAGACAGCCCCCACAAGCATTGTCCATTCTTAATTACACTACACTTAATTATCCTAAATTCTAACTAAGAAAACCTATTAGTTCATCACTGTTCCATCCTCTCATTAAAATAGGGTTCTAATGGGCAGTGCTTTAAAAGACCAGGACTTAATTAGAACTCTTAGCCTTTCAGCACTGGTGAACTACAGGCCTAGCTCCATATGAAAATCTAGCTTCTAGCTTTTACGCAGGAAAACATACAAACCTTTCCCTAAACCTACAGTTCCATAGGCCTTTTATACATGGATAACAAACTCTTAGAGAAGGCATTAATTCTATAGTTCCTGAATATCATCCCAAAATTAAAGTCTTAAAAATAATCTGTTTATAAATCTTGCTACATGAAACCAGAATGTACATGATCATACACAAGGTTTGCTGACTTTGCATTGACCAAAGTTAAGTCAGCCTCATTGCTTGATTCACCTTTCATTTTCTGTCCTTGAGTCTGACTATAGTAGCAGGTGGCATACTACAGGTGTTGTACTATCCTATTTTCTTTATAGCATTTATATTTGCACGCTTATTTGATTATCTCTTATCTCCACAAGACATCCATTTAGCTCACCCTTTAATCCCCAGCACCTAGCCCCATGTCTGGCACGTCATGGGTTCCGGTGAATGAATGCATGCATGCGAGCAGGCGAGCGCGGTACGCCTCAGCTTGAGCACAGAGAATCTCTCTCTGCTTTAGCTGTAACACGTGGGACAGTAAGCCTTTGCTCACTGTTTGCTCTATTTCCTTTTTTTGTTTCCTCATTCTTAGGTGCTTGGTTGTAAGGTTTTTACTACTGTCCGTGAGGAATAAACTTTCCCTAACTATAGTCCATACCTGAATATTCATTCTGCTTTATATTTCTAAACCCTAAATTCTAAAAAGAATATATAACCCAACTGAGGAATTTTTCAGATTTCTGAATTTATTTGCCAACATTTTGAGAATGTTTAAATTGTATTTAGTTATAACAGTAAAGTAATCATTATGTTGAAAATAATAAAATGATACAATAGGTAAAGACAGTCTCTGGGCTAGTCCGTTTTTGCCACTAGTTGGGGTTAGGGTTTATACACTCTTCTGAACCAGACTGTTTCACTTTAATGCAACTCAAAACAGTTTTCTTTCACCCGTAAGATGTGAAGTGGTTAGGTTTCTACCTGGAGTCACAGAAGAGTACCAGGTGTGACACCATGGTTTTTGACCGTTCGGAAGAGGCTTTAATGTTACATGTTGGTTGATAAGTTAACCAAGTGCAAGTCTGGGCTCTATCCCTAGCTGAAATTTTAAAAGCACCCATTTCGGTCTTCTCCACATACTGTTATAAAATATTTTTACCTGGATCAAGTCAATATTCTACAATTTCAATTTTCCCTGACCATTCTCAGCTTGGCCTTATTTCATATCTCCTTGTAGTCCACCTAAAAAAAAAATCTGCCATAATAGCTGACATAAGGGCATCTCGTTTTTTAAAAAAATCCCGTTTACTTTTCCGTGAGCTTGTTTTATGAGTATATATTGTCTCTGGCAGCTTTTAGTCTTCCTTACCTTCTTTTCTTCCTCCTCTCCTTTCCTGTTCTTCCTTCTTTTTCCCCCGTCCCTATCAAAAATACAGACAGGGTCCTTTCTAATTTTTTATTCCTGACTTATTTCTCCAGTGTGATCAGGAAAACTATTGTATAGAGGCTTTTATAGTACTGTCTCCCTACGTTTCATTTTTGAGTAGTTGAGACTTCTGGCTAAAGGGGAGATCATTTGAGACCTTTGAAAGAGAATTTTCAGGGAAACTGTCTAGTTAAAAATAAGAAGCTGACCAACAAGTTGTGACGTTGAGAGGAGTATTAGGCCAAGATTTATTAGCAAATGAAAGGATTCTGCTGGGGAGGGAAGTATGGAGATTCACAAATACGAATTAATTATGTACTTCTTGCCCTCTGGGATCTAAACCAATTGAGAAATAACCCCCAAACCCAGATGAAAGGGGAAGGATTGTTTTAGCTTCATTACCCAATAGATAAGGCACCCAAGGGTTTCTGGATTGGAAAAAATGACTGGTACCTGTAGCCAAAAGTCCTTACTGTAGTCCCCCAAATCCAGACTTTGAAATTGCATTTTAGGAGTGGTAGGCTAGAGAGCAAGCATTTAGCCAGCCAGAGACACCTCACTCTATCCCAGACACCACTGAGAAAGAGCCAACGAGAAGTGAGCTTTCAGACCATCTCCTGGGCTATCCTGCCCCTTGGCTGGCTATGCTTACCTCCTAGTAGGAAGAACAGGAAAACAGTGCTTAGCTGGAAGACAAATAGGACCTAAAATTATAGCCCATTCTAACCAAATCAATTAAGAGGAATGGAAGCAAGAACCAGAAGTTCCCTTCCCCTGAATTTAAATATAATCAATAGGGATCAACCATTTTTAAAGCTTTTGTTCCAATGTAATATGAAATCGCTTGGGAGCTTTTTTTACCCCTTGAGTGAGAGACACTTCTTATAAATAAATCAGGACTAATAGCTTTCCAGCTTATTTTTAAAACTTTATTTCTGTATTCCTTTGGCATTTAGCATTTCCTCTAAAATGAATTGAGCTCAATTCAAGCATGCAACATCCCTTCATTAAATAAGGAAATGATTCTAGCAAATGCTATTTTTGTTTCACAGGTTGTAGGCCATAAAGAAGGTCTGGATGTTATGGAGAGAGCTGATCCTTTATTCCTTTTAATTGGACTTCCTACTATTCCTGTCATGCTGATATTAGGCAAAATGATTCGCTGGGAGGATTATGTCCTTCGACTATGGCGCAAATACTCAAATAAACTACAAATTTTGAACAGTATATTTCCAGGTAAGGCCCTTAATTGTGGTTGTAACAAGCATGCCAAATTAATCTTGTGGAGAATCCTAGCATGCAAATATATTGTAGCTATTCTAATTTATAAGTACAATACTCTGCATTTTTTTCTCTAGGAATTGGTTGTCCTGTTCCTCGAATTCCAGCTGAGGCTAATCCTTTAGCAGATCATGTCTCTGCCACCCGAATTTTGTGTGGAGCCCTTGTCTTTCCTACTATTGCAACAATAGTTGGTAAACTGATGTTTAGTAGTGTTAATTCTAATTTACAAAGGACAATCTTGGTAAGATGGATTTAATATTACTTTTTTCACATGACTATGCAAAAGAGAATGAACTGTATATTTGTTTTAAAAGAAACCCGATAGGACTGTATAAATATTCTGTGGCTTCTGTGCCTTTAACTTGCTTGATCCCCACTGTCATCCAATAACAATAAAAAGGGGAGGAGCCACTGTAGGAGTTCTGGCCTCCCGGAACTGCTATGGGTGATTTCTCTCCTGGAATGTGCATGAATCATCACCCCCGACCTCCTGCCAATGAGATTGTGGTGAAGAGCTTCTGCTCTAGGGTCAGACTGCCCCCTTCAAATCCTAGCACAGATACTGCCTTGCTGAGAAACCTAACTCAAATATGACTTCTCTGTGCCTGTAGAATGGAGATAGTAATGGTAGCTGCCTCAGGATTATTGTGAGGATTAAATGAAATAATTAATTTGAAGATCTAGCACATAGTAAGCCCTCATATTGTTTGATGTCATTATTATTATTATTATTTTCATTTCCCCCTCTGGTGGCAGCCTGCACGTCGTGCCCAGGCATTCCCCCTGACATACCAAAGTGGAAAGAAGATTACTCAGATAGGATAACAAGGCAGGCGTCTCTGACCTGTTACCTGTAGTGTCTCCCCCATCTCACCCCCTCGTTGAAAAGAGAACTGTTTAATTTACAGTCACTGTACTAGCATCAATGCCTATGTCTTTTGTGATCTGCGTAAACTTATTATGTTTCTCTAAATCTGCCATATGAAAACCTCATTTTCCTTTTTATTTTAGGGTGGAATTGCTTTTGTTGCCATAAAAGGAGCATTCAAGGTTTACTTCAAACAGCAGCAATATTTACGTCAGGCACACCGCAAAATTCTAAATTATCCAGAGCAAGAAGAAGCATAAAACTTTAACTTCTAGTTGTTCTGCAGTCCTCTCATCCTTAAGAGTCTGTTGTGTTGTTTTGATTCCATCATTAATGCACAGTAGTGGAGACCTGTGATAAGCTGCTGCTCCCCAATTTGTAAGAAATATAATAAAAGCACTTAGGGCAAGGGAAATCCTCTCAGTAATCACGGAACCTAAGGATGGAATTTGTTTTCATTGTTCTGTATGTACTTCTTTTATGGCAGTCATCTGAACCATTATCTTAGCATGGTAAACCTGGGCTTCGTTCCCATTTTCTCCAGACAGAAATGTAAAGATCAAACTACAAATATTGAAAAGTGCACATGCTGTTTTATTCCGATGCCTTTTTTGTACATATTCATGTTCAATGTTTTCTTAGAGTCAGCAACTCAATGAAAGTACTATGAGGATTTTTCTCACTGGCATAATTTGATTTCATGTTAAACAGTAGTATATGTTAATATGAGGAAATGTAAATTAAATTAGTTATAAATAAATAACCAAAAATGTATGTAAACATTCACATGATTATCTGAACAAATGCAATTTTGTTGTTTTTCTTAACCCATGTGATGTCCTCCAAAATGTGTAGGGTAAAAATTCACAGGGCTTCCAGATCACTTTTTTCACTATTAAATTTTATTTATATAATGTTGACATCTCATAGTTCATAATGTAATTTGGACTCATGCAGTCTTGATTACTGTGAGTGAGTGTATGTGTGTGTGTGTGTGTGTGTGTGTGTGTGTGTGTGTGTGTGTGGAAGAGAGAGAGAAAGAGAGAGAGAAGCAAGAGAGACAAACACATCAGGTCCTTCCATCACTGGAATAAGGTTTTTAAATCCATATTTCTAGAAATTAGAGCTGCCAGTTTCTAGTAGTTTGAGCACAGAGAATGATTTGCAAAAAAATCAATAAAGTTATTTTACTCTTGTCTTTCATTGATTCAGTTATTCAGGTATTTGCTGGTCCCCTCCTGTTGGCCCATGCACTGCGCAAGGTGCTAAGTGCTATGGGATGGTGAAGACGACAACTGGTTCCTGCTTTTATGTAGTCTGCAGTCTAGTTTCATTCAGCAGGTAGAAAACCAGCAGTGAGCAAACCAAGGTGAGGCCTTGAGCTCTTTGTTTTTACACCAGTCAGTTAGGAAATAATTATGAAAATAAGTCTTGAGTAAATATTGCTGTCATTGTTTTTGGCTTAAGTCAGTTTATTTTTTAAAAACTCAATACTAATGTTTTTAGATTTTAATTGCTTGTCATATTGATGAAGGTAGCACCTTAATAATCACTGTTTAACTAGTTTTATATTCATTTTTCAAAAGCAATTATTTATTTTAAGCCATTTCAATGGTGGCTCTTTTAATGTTGTTCAGTAATCTGAATGGTCTTGCAGTTATTTTCATTAATTAAAATTTTTAAAGATAGTTCCAAAAACCCTATTTATTTTCTTGTTTACAGTATCTAATGCATGATGATAATAAATGTTTCCCCTTACTGAAGTGGCTACTTCTCTTTAGGGGTGTAGCAAATTTAGATCAAGCTATGTTAGATTGCAATAATATATGCTAACTTTAGTAATTTAAGACTGGTACATTTTTATTGTATAAATGTCTTAATTGTGAGTTATAACATGAAGTTGATGTGAATGGCTATTGAACATTCAAAGTTGTAATTATTTGGGGAGGAAGGGAATGTTTGACTGACAGTAAGCCTTATTAAGAACACTGCTACAGTTCTGAAGGGGAAATAAAAATCTATGATTATATATAAAAATAGATTATATAGCTGTAATTATAAAATATATTGGCTTTTTTTTCATTTTCAAGATGAAAAGACACTACATACTTCCTGCATAATTTTATTACATAGAACAGCTTTTCTATAGTCCTTACTAAAGTTATGTAAGCACACGGTTCCCCATCTACTACTTTATCCCCAAGATGGGGGCGTAGCTGCTTGGGTTTATTGGCATCCGGGCTTATGAGGGCCAGAGAAACAACTCTGATTCTTTGGGGGCAGGGGAGAGGGGTTCCTAGGGCTGTGGGGAGGAAATTGCAAGTGCCTGGGGACTCGGAGTGGCCTCTAGCCCTGGAACCAAACGCCTTTAAATCTAAAGAGCCTTAGCTCAAGAAATGCCATGTACCAGCCTCTTCAGAAAGGTGGCCTGCACCACCATGAAGCAGCAGAAGAGCATAAGCTGACTAATAGTGAATGGACTTGGCTTCAAATGCTAATTCTGCTTTAATTACTTGGCCTTGGCCAAGTGACTTAACTTCCTCTCAGCTACGATGTTCCTCATCTCTGAAATGCAAGTAATATTGAACCTCAGAGACTGTTTCTAGGATTAACTGAGAAATTGAAAAAAACAGAGGCACTTTAGGCTTGAAATAGCCCCTGCAGAGCAGTTGTTTCTTAATTGCCAAATAGCCTATTCCCTTCTAGGAAAAGGGAGTGAAGAAGAGGCATTAGGGGACAGATTAAAGGGGTGCTGTAGACTTTGGGGATGATTGGGTATACTTTGTGTTTTCTAGGTTATTTTCACACTGCTTTACTGTGTTACTCCTATAAACTTTAATGTTTTAAACCTCTTATGAAATTCAGTAAAAACTAGAATTCTCTTTGCAGAAGTTAACTTATCTCCGAAGTGGCTGAAAATATTGTTCATCATTACATGATTATCAAATGACTTTGAAGAATATAAAATTAAACTTCGTGACTTAATTAGTCACTGCCTTGCTAACTGTGCTGTAATTTTTTCAAACGTCTTTTTAATATAGCAGAGTATCGCAAGACTGGATGGATTAGGTTAAATAATTTTTACATTCTTCAGGTGTACTTTGTTGAAGAACTGTCCAAAACGTGATTTATTAATTCTGTACCTACATAATTCTTTTTAAATCAGTTATCGAAATAGTAGTTAGATTTTTCTTTAGTAAAAATAATCAGATTTGTAAAAAAATCATTAGAGGAATTGTCTTAATTTTATAATCAGGATAGCTTAAATTTTAATTATGTTCTAATTTTGTTTAATGTATCCCTTCTCATACTCTCAGAGCCACTTGGACTATGATCAGAAAAGCAACTCAACAAAATCTGAGCGTGCTCTCACACCATGGGGTATCTTAAAGTATATGCAAGTGGGTTGGGACACATGAAAAAACAGCTTGTTTCCTCTGAGATACTAAGAATTTAAGTTTCTAAACAAGATTAGAATCTTCTAAAATGAGGACAAAGGCCCTTCCATCCATAGGGATTGTATGGTTTCTAGGTCATTTCATCACATGGGTCTGAGACAGACTGGCCAAGGAGAAACAGCATAGTCAGACCGTCCTGGATGCAATATTCTGATACTTTTAACTTCATTGTAGCACAAGTTATTTTACCTCTCAAACCCTCAGTTTCTTCATCAATAAAATGAAGATTATAATACCTATCTCTTGGGTTATGGTGAGGTAACATTCTAGGACAGTTGGAGATACAGAGGAACTAAGTAAATCTGTGCCAATTTAAGTAGAGGTTTGTTTGCCTAGCACCTTTCGTTGGTCCCCTGGGATCTCAAAGTTGCTTCTTCTCTGCTACCTGCCACCCCACACACCCATTAGAAATGGTAGCATGATGAACTGTATTGTTTAATTGCCTTCCTGGAACAAAGATCCTGAGCAAAGGGTTTGCAGCTGAATGGCCATAGAAGTCGTGGGCAAGCACTAGAGGCAAGGCTGTCATTCTGTCAACCCCTTGTGGCTGTAAGCATCACACTGGCAACAGTTTGTCAAGGTTCCCGTGTCAACAACATACACCACCTTACGATGCTTGTTGAGCTCCTGTGAGCCAGGCACTGTGCTAAGTCCTGGGGTAAAGTGGGGCATAGCCTGCTTTGAGAAGTTTCAAGTCTTAGAAGAGCCCAAACAGGTCTTACATAGTCTTCCTGTGATGTTTCCACCACAAGAATGACCTCTGTAATAGTGGGGATTTGTTTTTACTTTTGTTTACTGTATTCCACATATGAACCAAATTCATGGGCCACTGTGGAATACTTTGAACCCGTAGAGGATGGGACCTGCTTAAATAGTGACTGTCTCTAGTTTGAAATTAGCAAGTAACAATTACAGCAACTGAGAGGTAATATGTCTGTGGTCTTTTAATAATACACATCAGTGTGTTTATCAATTCAGATCATTGTACACCAAAAGTAAGACGTACAAGTACACAAGGTCCAGTCACGAGAGCAAAATCACACCAGTTATTTGAACAGGGAAAATGTAATGCAAGGAATTGTTGACTGGTAGGATCTAAATATTAAAAGGAGTAAAAGTGGACAGTAAAAGTAGCAGGGGCAGGAAAGTAGCTGCTACCTCTAGGCTGAGGGAGAGTAGACCTCTTTTCCCCCCAAGACTGATTCAGACCCTTCTGAAGATGAGTGGCCACCACGGGTACCGTGAAGAGTGACGGGAACTTGACAGGGCAGGCTGGAGTGGTCTGTAGAAGCTGAGCTGGGAGAGAGAAGCCTGAGGGTGCAACTAGACATCACCCAGGATCCACGCAAGTGGTCACAATGGGGGGCCGGAACCTGGAAAGAAGGTGTCTGCCTGACACAATAGCGTTGCACTGTTACTCCAGTGCCCTCGGGTGAAAAAGTCTAATGTTCCAAAGGAAAAATGTTTACGGAATCCAATTCAGTGTCACAAAGTGGCAGAGTGGATTTGGAATTAAGAGACAGTAAGTTGGCACTTGTAACCAGTCACCTTTGTGACTCCTAGTCAATCTTACACCCCTAACCCCACCCCCACCAAAAGGAAACATAATCTTGACCTCTTTTCAGTTAATAATTTAGTATTTGGCAGGCATTTAATCCTGATACATTTGATTCACAGAAAGGGCCATAGTGATTTAATACCATAAAATCCAGGATGATATTGGGCCATTTTTGCATATTCTGGTTGGGCTACAAATTGGTATGGAGGGCAAGTAGACCATATCTGTCAAAACTACCAATGTGTGTACACTTTGCCTCAGTAGTTCCAGTTCTTAAGTAGTTCCTTAAGATAATACTTGCACTTAAATACAGCAACATAATCTATAAAGTTATTTTTTGCAACACTATGTGTAGTAATAAGAGAATTGGTTAAATAAGTTATGGCACATCCACAATGGAATACTGTGCATCTATAAAAAAGAACGAAAGCTGTTTACATACTACTGTGAAAATATTTCTAATGCATATTGTTAAAAGGAAAAAAATCAAGATGTAGAACAGTGGTGATAGTATTTTACCACTAGTGGAAAATAGGCAGGGGAGGGAATTAAGGGGATTATATAAATATTTGTTTATACCTTTAAAAAAATCCCTGGAAAGATACATAAGAAAAGTGTTGGAAACAGGGTGCACATTGGGGGTAGGAGGAAGATTACTGTTACCTTTTGTACTAATTATGTAGATACATTATTTTAAAAGTAATTGGGAATTAAATTTTCCCACTGTGGACAGTACTGGAAATCAAATATAAATTCCTATTTCTTTTGAAGATAACATTTGAACTGTATAACAACAGTTTCTCTGTTCTAAAGACTGATGTGATTTTTTTTTCCTTTTTTGAGAAATAATTTTGCCTCTCCCTCAAGTAGATCTTCCAGTAGATATTCCATAAATGCTATTCAACTGAATTTGCTTCCCATAAGATTCACTGTTTATAGAAAATTTTATAACTAGTTTTGCCCAGTAATTTACACAAGGATTTTAAAACAAAAGCCATCCACCCTATAAAAACAGATACTAGAACTTTTTAAGCAGAAAATTGACCTCTGAAGGCTTATTACTCATTCATTTAGTCATTTGTTGAGTAAACATTTCTTGAGAACTTTCTGTCTGATATGCAATTCAGACTTAATAATAATAATGACTGTTCTAGTATCCAACATTTATTACATGCTTACTATGTGCCAGGCACTATTCTAGGTATTTTAACTCATTTAATCTACAACAACCCAAACATACTGTTTATGATACCATAAACAAATTGTAATATATTACAACTAAGGCACTCTGTGTTTGGTTTTGTTTTTTTAAGTGAATTACCCAGGGATACATGCCTCGACCCTCATGGAACTCACGATCTAGTAGAGGGGGCAGGAAAGAAAGCGTAAATCCCAATATTAAGTTAAAAAGCGCAGTGAGAAAAGAGATCCAAAGGTAGCAAGGAGGTGGAGCTTCCTTCACGTGGCTCTTGGAATATGAAAATGAATGTGACAGGTGGGAAAAAAGGGACACTGATAGCCACAGCATCTTGAGGAAAATTCTGAAAAAGAAGGTGATACATATTCCTGACTAGCCTCCTATACTCAAATAGATTGCAAAGGGGCAATATTTAAAACTGGGGTACTGTTTTGTGGACAAAACACTGGAAAGACTAGAAGTACAAAACGAGGCCTAAGTACAAATGAGAAGTTTGTATATGGAAAGGGTAGCATTGAAATCTGAAGAAAAAGATGGATTAATCAGTATGCAGTGTTGGAGCAACTGGTAGCCATCTGGAAATTCCCTTTACCAAAATAAACTCCAGTTGGAACAAAAATTTAAACAATTTAATAAAACATTTTAAAACAAAAGGGAGAAAATATTTGCAAGATGCATACCTCATTAAAGACTTGTATCCAAACTACTCTTAAAGTTCAACAATAAGAAAACAACCCAATTTTAAAAAGCAAAAGATCTGAACACACACCTCACCAAAGAGAGAGATGGCAAAATCTACATGTGGCAAAATCTCTCTACATGTGAAAAGATTCTCGACATATATCAGTAGAGAATTGCAAATTAAAATAACAAGATAGCACGACATACCTTTAGAATGTCTAAATCCCAAACACTGACAATTACCAAATGCTGGTAACCGGAGCGAGAGGAACCTCGTCCATTCTAGTGCGAATGCAAAATTGTACATCTGCTTTGGAGGTTAGTTTGCTATTATAAATGTACTCTTACCATACCATTGAACAATTGCACTCATAGGTATTTAAACCCAAATGAATTGAAAACGTACGTCCACACAAAAACCTGTGTATGCCAGTGTTTACAGCGGCTATATTCATAATTGGCAAAAACTGGAGGCAGCCAAGATGTCTTTCAGGGTAAATGAACAAACTGGTACATCCATACAGTGAATTATTCAGCAAAAAAAGAAATGACCTATCAAACCACCATAAAGACATGAAGGAATCCTAAATGCTTATTGCTAAGTTAAAGAAACCAGTCTGAAAAGGCTATATGATTCCAACCATATGGCATTCTGGAAAAGAAAACTGTAGGTGGACAATTTGAAAAGTCAGTTTCTAGGAGTTGGGGGATGAGGATGATAGGTGAAGCACGGGATTTTTAGGGCAGTGAAATGATTCTACGTGATACTGTGCATGGTGGACACATGAATACGCATTTGTCAAAATCCATAGAACTATGTAACACAAAGAGTGAACCTTAAGGTAAACTGTAGGCTTTAGTAATATATCAATATTGGTTCACTCACTGTAACAAATGTACCACATTAATGGAAGATGTCAATAAAGGGAAAACTAGGTGAGGGGCAGGTATATGGGAACTGTCTGTATTATCTGCTCAATTTTTCTGTAAACCTAAAACTTCTAAAAAATAAAATCTTTTAAAAATTTTAATACTATATGGAAACATGGAAGAGTTGTATTTTTAATAATTTCACAGCTTGAAAGTTCTTTTAAGAAATCATAAAAGATTGGAAATTCTAATTGCATGAAAAACTGCATAAAATACCATTAAGTTAAAATAAATGCACAGTGGAAAAAAAATCACAACTCATACAGAACTAATTTCTTTTACTCATAAAAGTCTCTTTAAATCAATAAACAAAAGACTATAATGCAATCTTTCAAATAGTCAAAGGATGTGGTCAGCTTACCAACAAAATGGCACTGAAATATGTAAAACGATGTTTAGTCTAATTCATAATAAATACCCAAATTAAAACTGTAATGAGACACAGTTACCTATCATTAGCAAATAGTAAGAATTCTTGAGCACCTGCTCTGTGCCAAGTGGTATTCAAAATTCTCTGTGTATTAGCCCATTTAAATTGAGTCAACTTGAAACTTCTTCGAGCTAACGGTGTGGGGGTAGGGTGCAAGGAAAGTACTCGCCTGTGCGCCTGTGTATTCAGCGCCTCACATCTATCTAATAGGTGACCCCCTCACACTTTCTCCTCGCGCCTCAAATCTCCAATACCACCTTGCCCATCTTCACTCTCCCCCGATGACCTTGCTTTTTGCCTCTTACTTCACTGAGAAATCAGAAGCAGTCAGAAAAGCGATAAAATCTTCCAAGTCCCCCAAAACATAGTATATATGGCTATGTCTGTATAGCCATATATACTATAATCTACCTTTCCTCCTCTTACGGACAGTCAGTGTTCCTAGCCAAGGCCACCTGTATCAGAAATCTTTTTCCTTAATGAAACATTCACACACACGCATGTCTTCCATCTTTAAAAATAATTTTGTCTTCCAGATACTGTCATTTCTCTGCTCTTTTTACAGCAAAGCTCCTCAGAAGAGTTGTTCATGTCTCCACTTTGTCTCTACATTCTCTTAAAAATATTTTCATTGAAATACAATTTGTGTAACATAAAATTCACTATTTAAAAGTTACCATTCAGCGGTCAATACTGAAGTGTTGTAGTACTTTCAAAGAGTTGTGCAACCATTAGACAGAAATGTCTAATTCCAGAACATTTCTGTTACCCCAAAAAGAACACCTGTACCTATCAGCAGTCAGTCCCCAACTCCCCCTCCCAGTCGCTGGCAACCACTACTCGACTTTCTGTCTGAATTTGCCTATTCTGGACATTTCATCTAAATGGAATCATGATGTGTAGCCATTTGTGTCTGGCTTCTGTCACTTAGCATAATGTTTTCATGGTTTGTTGTAGCAAGTTTCAATATTTCATTCCTTTTTAGGGCTGAATAATACTCCATTGTGTGGATAGACCACATTTTGTTGATCCGTTCATCCAGCGATAGACACTTGGGCCCTTTCTCTCCTGAACCTACTTCCATCACACTGTAATCCCCACATTCCACACATCCCCAAAACTACTCTAATCCAGGTCATCAATGACCTCTGCTAAATTCAATGGTCACTTCCTAGTCCTCACCCTACTTATATAAAGTATTTAACAAAGTTATAGCTTCATTCTTGAAACAGTTTCTTCGTTTGGCTTTTAGAGTACCACACTCCTGATTCCCCTTCCATTGCACTGACTGCTCATTTCCAGTCTCCTTTGTTGGATCTTCCTTCTCTCTCCCACCTCTGTGTCTTGAAGGGCCCCAGGGCTCAGTCCTAGACTTCTCTGTTTTCACTCTAAGAGAATTCATCCAGACTCCTGACAATCTGGATGATCTACCATCTATAATATAACAGTTCCCAAATTTATATCTCCAGCCCAAATTCCTCCCCTGAATTCCCAATGTGGGTATTTCCTATTCAAAATACACACACGCACACACACACACAAATGCGCGCTCACACGTGTGTGTGTGCGTGTGTGTGTGTGTGTATATACATCTCAAATTTATCCCAAGTCATATGGAGAGTCCCTGGAGGGTAAAATGCTTGGGGGCTGGGGGAGGTGTCAGGGAAGAACAAGGAGCACAGAGGTGGCAGACACGTGAGTGATGGAGCCATCTGGGAAATGAATTCTCCAGCCCCCACCTCTCCCAGCTAATGCTATGTGGATCAGAGACAAATTACCTGGCTGACCCTTTCCTGAATTCCTGACACACACACAAAATTGCCAACAAAATGAAGTAGTTTGTTATGCAGCAATAAATAATAGATACACAGTGACAGCCATTAGTCAGTGGTATGAGGCATCTTAGGGGGTGAACCTCAAGTATTTCTGGTTCAGTTGTTAAGGGCATCCCTATGGTGAAGTGAGGAATGAGGGTCTCGCAGCCTGAGACCAATACACTTTGGAGCTGTCCAGCTCCTCTTGCTCTGATGCCATGTCCACCAGACAACTCTCTGAGGCCGGCAGAGATCAGCCTAATAGAGACGCTGCCTGCATCTTGGGTGTCCCATCTGGTCTTGATGACACCTATGCTGAATTAATAAAATGATCTCTTTGTCTTTCCCTTCAGCTTGATCACTAGGCAAGAATGTGCTGATTATAAGGCCACAAATTGGCTGGTCTGTCCATAGAGAACTGTGATTCTCACCATAACTTAATAAATGTGCATTCTGACGTCCACCTCCTTGCGGGAGCTTTTCAGTTAGTTGGCCTTTGAGGGCAGAGGAGAGCAAGTGTTTGTATGAGTCTTCAGAGCAGAAGAGAGACAGTTTCAACTGTTTTTTTGTTTAGATGACTCATCTATGAACCAATTCCAGATCTACTGGAATTGTCATCTACTGATGACAATCAATTGTCATCATCAATTGTCATCTACTGATTTCTACACTATTACCCCAGGTTAATAGTGGTAGAGGTTAAGCGCTCTCCTCTCCTCTCTGCCTATTTTGTTTTAGTCATCAAGGCTGTGACATCTACCACATATCTTTAAATTTGAGGCCATTTTTACTGTTACAATTATATACATTAAACAATACCCATCTTTAAAGGCTAACAACTCAGTGGGTGTTTATCCATGGGTACCTCTGGGTAGTGGACCACCAGCCACTCCATACAGAACATTTCCATCTCCCTAGAACATGCTCTTTTCCCAGTTACATCCCCACACGAGGCAATCCTATCCTGATACCTTCAGCAGTCTTATTTTAGCCATGCTCGTGGGGATACAGCAGCAGTAGCTCATTTCAGTGATGTAATTCTTAACAACAGTTGCTAAGGTTACAACTGATGTGCTACCTCAGCCCTCTGACTGCTGCAAAAGAGGGTCAGTAAGTGGCAAGGGTTTAATGGCCTTGACTGAATTGAGCTACAATTTCAGCTACTACCCCTGGCATCTATCTCCTTATTTCTAAATAATATACAGCCATTTCTTCTTTTTTTCACCACTATCTGTTGACTTCTCACTCTGGTGTATAGGAATTAGCTCTCTCAAAAGACCAACACCTTATTTTCCCTCCTCATTCCAACATATAGTTGTATCGCCTTATATGACTACATACGTTTGTTTACTGTTGAAACTTACCTTGTCTTTTCTATTATCTCTTTATCTTTTTTGCTGTAGTTCATAATTGCTTCC
Organism: Rhinolophus hipposideros; assembly: GCF_964194185.1. Classification (NCBI taxonomy): domain Eukaryota; kingdom Metazoa; phylum Chordata; class Mammalia; order Chiroptera; family Rhinolophidae; genus Rhinolophus; species Rhinolophus hipposideros. The sequence continues at coordinate 29,786,723 of NC_138061.1, read as the reverse complement.
CTTGTTTTCGTTTGCCTGATCCTGTATGTACTTATTTAAAATTTCCTCAAATCCTGTACAACCTGCCACGTACCTAACAATAATACTTTCCATTCTTTCAAATATATTTGTTCCTTTCCTTTTTTTTTCCCCCTAGATACTTTTCTCCTGGAGCCATTTGTCTTCCTGCTCCAAACTGGAAGACACAACGGAAATCCCAATACTTCACTTCTCCTCCATATGGGCAGAGCTCCCTCAGTTTGTGCCCAGCTTAGGGGGCAATGAGGTAAAATCTCGTCCATCCTTGGCTTTCCAATCTGTGCGTCCTGACAGCTGCAACTGCCTCGAGGGGATCCTTTTTTCTAATTCATCCTTAACAGGAGAGGAATTGTTTTCTAGTTTACACAAAATCTTCGTTTAGGCAGCCCTGGTACCATATTCCTGTTTTCTTGACCTGATGATTTCCTCTTTTTTCTTTTTTTTTTTTTTTTTTTTTTTTTTTAGTGGAGTACATCATCTGGTACAAAAAAAAATCTGGAAGCTTTGTGTGTTTTAAAATGTTTTTGTTCTGTTCTTACACTAGATTAAAAAATTCTGGCTTAGAAATCATGTTCCTGCAGAATTTTAAAGCATTACTTCCTTCATTGTGTTCTGCTTCTAATGCTGATGTTGAGAAGGCCAATGCCACTGAATCCTGATCCTATGACCATAACCTGTGTTTTCTCCAGATGATTTAGGAGCTTTATTTCCGGTATTCTGAAATGTTGTGACCATGTGATGGACACTGGGGTGGGGGGCTCTTGCAGTCATAAGACTCATGTTCTTTGTTCGTAGGAAACTTTCTTAAATTATTCCTTGACAACGTTCTCCTCTTTGATCTCTTTTTTGGCAATTTTTATCAGATGTTGAATTTCCTAAATCAATCCTCTAATTTTCTTATCTTCTCCCTCCAATGATCCAACTCTTTATCAAGAGTTGCCTGACTAACTCCCAACCCTTCTATTGCAATTTTCATTTTGACTAAGCTCGTTCCTTTGAATTCCTAAGAGCTCTTTATTATTCTCTGAATTTCCCAATTCTTTTTTTCCATATGACAATAGTATCCTGTCCTTGACCTTGGCTTGTAGGTGTAATATTTTCTCATCTCCTCAAGAACATTAATTATACCTTTTAAAAAATGTTCTGCTCCACTCTCTGCATTGCCTTGTTTCCACTGAGTTCTTTTCCTTGAGTGCCTGGTGATCCTTGGCTATCCTTTCATATTTGAAAGTCATGCAGTGAAAAGCGGGCTTGGAAGCTCCGGGGAGATGTGAGATGCTTGTCAACTGGTGCCTTCCACTGTGTAGTGAAAGAGTAGGGAGCCAACTCTTCTTTGGGGAAAGACACCCGTAAGTCAGTTTCTGTACTAGCAGCTTCTTTCCCTTACAAACAAGCACACAACTTCAACGGCATGCGGCACAAGCATTCATTTCTTGCTCCCCCATCTGTAGGCTGAGCGTGGTTCCAAGCCCCAGGTTGGGTTCAGGTCTGTTCCACATGACCCTCATCGTCCTTAGACCACTGTCTACCTAGGGTATAGTCTTGTCATGGGGAAAAGCAGGAGAGGAAGAGCGCAGAGCACCCATGTAAGCCTCTTTCAAGTCTCTGTGTATTTCACATCTGCTACAGGGCCAAGGAATTCACACTGCCAAACACCAAGTCGGGGAATGAAGCAGTACGGTCTCCTTACCATGAGGCCATGGCAAGAATGAGGGTGTGAACTTTATTACACAGGAGCTAAGAATTGGAACCAATAATCCGGTCTAACGTTCTAAGTCTTTTATGGCAAGTCACTCAGCGTTTCCCCAAAACAGTCCCGCAATTTACTGCCAAGGGTGAATACACCAAGCTACAGGTGTTCTTGGCAGCAGGGGAGGCAGGGGACCGGCTCTCCCGCTCAGTGACAGCACTCTGTCCCTGACTCCTCCCATTCTCAGCCTCGTCCTCACTACGGTCCTCACAGCTGCTCTCCATGTGCTAGTGTCCCTAAGTCCTGCGCTTCTCAGGTTCATTCGTTTCAAAGAATACACACCCTGTGGGAGTGAAGGAGGGAGATCTGCCTAATTGCTGGCGCTGGTGTTGGTCTAAATACTCTCTGTAAAGACTCAAACTAACCTCCTTGTTTTCACCCCGCCTTCTGAGGGGCTATGTCTCCCAGTCTCTCTTGTTCATTTTCCCTTCTCGGCGTGCTTGTATTTTTACCTTTCCTCTATACGGCTAAATCAGTTTGCTTTCTGTTCTCATACGGAGTAGCTGAGGTTTAGTTTCATCAGAGGTGCAATTTGTATTTTTATTCCTTTGTTTTTTGTTTTGGTTTTTGTTCTGGAGTGATTTCCAAGAGCTGGAGAGGATAGAAAGGTCTTCTATTCTCCATCTGAAAACTAGATATCTGAGTCAGAAATACAAATTTTAAAGCTGTCATTTATTGATTGCTTACTGTGTGGGAAGCACTTCACTAAGCAATGTACATGCATTACCTCATTAGATCTTTACAAAGTCCTGAGAACTAAATATGATTATGCCCATTTTACAGGTGAGGAAATGGAGTCTGAGTGAAGTAACTCAGCTAAGGCCAGCAAGCTAGTAAACGGTGGCAAGATGAGAACACAAGTGTGCCTGAGAGTTTACACTGTTACAGGGTGTCACACGCGGCCCTCATCTGCTCTTCACCCTTTGCTGAGGACCAACTCCAGGCCGGGCTCTGTGCCTGCTGGCTGGGGATACACTGTGAATATGGGGTGGGGGTGGCGGGCTGCTCCTGTCACCCCATTCCCTGGGCTCCGGCTCGAAGTTCATCCTTTCCTAGGATTGTGACACATCCTACCAAAAATGTCATTAAAGAATGCACTCCTCATACGCCAGGTATACCAGGCTCTCGTCTAGATTTCCTAAGTTCTGAACATAGACGTACCAGGAGGAAATCTTTTGTATCCTGCTCTCTCCTAGTATTTGGCTTTCTTTGGATGTTGACAAATCTGACCCTTTCTGCAGAATGTAATTATTGTCTAAAAACGTGGAGGATTGTAGAAATGGCCAATTTCCACATTGTTTTTATCAGAGAAATGTCAACTTACAAACAATTACACAGTCTCCCAAATACCATGGATTCAAAAAACACCCCATAAACAATGTAAATATATCATCTCCTTTTTATAAAAATAACTTATTGTAGCAATAGGATGTGCTATCATACACATATCAAACAGGACAGGACAAAATTAAAAAGTCAAAGGCTGCCCTATCCCATTTCCTTCCTGATTCCCTAACTAGGATGTGTCTGTTGTCAAAACTTCCTTTGATATAGAAGCAAACCGTTCATTCCATTGGCCACCTGGAACGAGTCTCTATTAGTTTTTGATATTCCCATCATCTCTTTTAAAAATAACTCCCAGAAATCTTTGGGATCAAGAACTAGGTTTCGCTGAGCATTCTTCGGGTATCCTAACTGTGTGTGTGAGCCTGGAGGGGCAGTGCTTCACTTCAGCCTCAGGGGGTTTTGTTTGCTTTTGTTTTGATTATGTTTTGGAGTCTGGGCCCCAGTAAAGGATTCCAGTTGAAATGGCAGGTCCCTGAAACTCCAATACAGTTCATCTCAACTGTAGGGTGGTTTTTAGCAAATGAAATATCACCTTCATTTGAATAAGAGTGATACTAGAAGGAAAGAATTGTGTCACAGGGAAAAATGCAATTAATATTCTCAAAACAAGATGCGATAGACTTCTCATTAAACCATCCTTACCAAGGCAAAAGTACCTTTGGTAAAATGTATATTTATTTTGGTTTTTGCCATATAAAATGAATACATTGCCCTTGTAAAAATGTTAACATTACAAAAATATGTAACATAGAAATAAAAGTCAACCCACTCCCTAGCCCCCCAGAAATGACAACAATGAAGAGTTTGGGGTTCTTCCAGGACTTGTTTTTTCTTTTTCTTTTTTTTTTCTTTTTTTTTTTCAAAACTTTTATTTATTTAAGTGTGTGTTTCCAGGACCCATCAGCTCCAACTCAAGTAGTTGTTTCAATCTAGTTGTGGAGGGTGCAGCTCACTCTGGCCCATGTGGGGATCGAACCGGCAACCTTGTTGTTAAGAGCACCGTGCTCTAACCAACTGAGCTAACTGGCCACCCTGTTTTTTCTATAGAGCAAAAAAAATTTTTTCCTTTGTTTTTCTTAATTTTTTAAATGTTACATGCTCATTGTAAAAACTTTAGTTGATACAGAAGCATATCAAAATTCAAAATGAAAATTTCCACCCTTTCATATCCTAATTCTTACAGTTAATTTGGTATGTACCTTCCTTTTCAGACCTTTTCCTACATAGCTACAAAGACATCTATATGGCTTTTTAATTTTTTAAAAACACAAATGAGCTTATTTGCAACATACTTTTTTCCACCAACAATACATCTATTCATGTAGCTCTGTCTTGGCTGTTTAATCGTCGCATAGTATCTATTATTGGATATACCAGGTCCTGTTTACCCAATTTATTTTCGTTGTTTTCTTTTTACACATTTGTATGAGCATTTCTCAAGTCTAGTGTAGTGGTTACCAGGGGTGGGCTGTGAAGTTAAACATCTGGGTTGAAAATTTCAACACCACGACTTCATAACCTTGGGCAAGTTACCAAACTCCTTTGGGCGTCCATTTCCCAAGCTGTAAAATGGGAATCATAACGGGGTTGCATCATAGAGTATACTCTAAGAATTAAAAGACAGAATATGTTAGGTTGGTGCAAAAGTAATTGCGGTTTTTCTATTATTTTTAACCTTATAAACTGCAATTACTTTTGCACCAACCTAATATAAAACACTTAGCTTGTTACTTGGCACACCTAACTATTCATTAAATAGTGGCTCTTAATTATTAGCAACAAGATTAATAAAGAGTCTCTATTATTATAGTTATCATCACTTCTTAAGAAAGCAAAACCAGGACAAATTGAGAAAATAGTAATTTGCTAAGAAAAATTGTATCATTACCATTTAAGACACTTACTTAACCACATGGGTCAGTTAATGAAACTGTATTTTAGTATGAGAAGAATTTTACATTAAGCTAGTTACATGAGGAAATCCAAACAATTTGTCTTTTAAATAAGAGCAAATAGGCCTTCTGAGGCCCAGAAGGGAAGGAATTAACTGGTAATTAGAAAAGTCAATTTCTTTAGCTGAAAGTTTTAATAGCTTCCCTTGCTCTTTTATCCTAAGGTGTAATATGGACGCTGGAGGGCAGAGCCCTGAGGGTTCCTGGCGGGGCCTCCACTTAGGACCCCATAGGGACACCTCAGGGCAGGGCCTACAGCTTGGTAATTTTGTTATGAATAAAATTAGAGATTTCTGTGTCTCTTTTATAGCTCAGGAAACTGAGGCTCGGAGACTGCATCATTTAGAGCTTCTGGCTTGCATCCCTCAGGAACCAAGGCTAGCTGACTGAAGCAAAGAGGGGCTTTAGGCAGGGATGCTAGGAGCTCGCGGGGGGGGGGGGGGGGGGGGGCACGGGGGGCGGGGCAGCTGGAGAGCCTGGGCCAGAAAGAGGCATGACCCACAGGAGCACACCGGTTTGTCAGCAAGGCAGCATCTCAGGCTCCACCCGGAACGTGGGGAACCAGCATCTGCATTTCAACACATCCTCAGATCTGTGCGTGCTCCCCTCGGGAAGCACTGGGCAGGGCCCCTACACAACACCTCATCTGTGATTGCCTTTCCATGGGAGAGGGGTGATTCGTCAATAGGAAACTTGGGGTGCTGCTCACAGAAAGAGAAGGGATGGACTTCAGGACAACCATGCAGGCATCCCTGGGATTCCAGCATGGGCTGGTCTCCCCCAGACTGCCTCCTCCTCTCCGTCCACAGGACCTGTGGGCAGACAGTTCCTGTTGGCGGTAGGTTTTTCACCCTAGGTTGGATTTCTCAGAGGCTACTGACGTCTGGGAGATCTGAGAAAGGCCTCTGTTGTAACATCCTTGACCTTTCTAAATGGATGAATGTTAAAAAAAAACAAAAACCTTTCCCCCTCTTATGCAACTTTTTAGACAAAGATGGAATATCAAGCCAGTAGCTGCATTCCTTTTTCTCAATGGTGCCTCTGTCACAGGAACCAGGTATAGTCTTATTGCCATATTAAGGGAATGTAAGGCCTTGAATCCAGGTGCCAAGGGACAAAGCAAGCAGCTGTCTTTGCCAGCACAAAGGCTCTGGAGCAGAAAAAGCAAGATGTGAGCATGGAAATGGCAAAGAAGAGCAGCTTCCCATTCCTTCACCTGGCGTTGCCTCAGCAAAGGGCTTTTACAGGTGGAGCAGTCTTTGGAGACTTTCTCGCCCACCTGGGGCCCTGCCCCTGTTGCTACCCAGGCCTCTCCTTCATGAACATAGCAAATCCATGATAGTCTGTCATTGGTGCATGGACTGCTATCCTTGGTCCTGAACCATCCCTCTGAGGCGCAGCAGAAAACCACAGCCTGGCTGCAAATCTGAGTCAATGGAGAAGCTTGATAAATGGATGAATTGCAAAGCCCCGCCCCCCAGATATTCTGACTCAGTAGGTCTCTGCATTAAAAAAAAAAAGAAAGAAAAAAGAACCGAGCCCAGATGAATCTGAGAGTCCGCCCATGGATGTCAGATTGGAAATCTGCAAATCTACCAGGCGATGCTATTGCGCCCAAGTCTACACAGTAGAATCCTCTTGTTTTGTTTTGTTTTGTTTTGTTTTGTTTTGTTTTGTTTTGTTTTGCTCTGTTAGCATCTATTCCCCAATCTTCTGAAAACGCATCTTGATTCTTATTAGGAGAGTCACTCCTCTCTACTCTCAGGTTTGTGCAAGGCTCATGCAGCTCCAGGCTTTTCAACTTATCTCAGCTTCCTGACCACAGTTACTGGCTCTGAGGTGCCCCAGTGTGAGCCAAGGATGGAGCTGGGAGATGTGAGATGAGACCCTTCGTTATAATGAAGCCAACCCAGGGGCAGGCAGAGCTGATGATGGAGAGACATCAAGTTCAAATGACCGTGTATGAGCCTCGGAATCAAGTAGCCCAGAAGTCAGAAATTCCCCTGGACTTTTCAGATAAGAGAGCTAATACATTATTGCTTAAGCCAGTTTGGGTTGGTTTTCTGTCACTTGCAACCAAATATAGCTACCATTTCTTAGGACTCTGGTGACTCTTATGAATTCTCTCTTAAGAATTCTCTTCTACAAATTCTGAATCAAGTAAGAGAAGCAGCAGCAGGGAGGAGAAGAGCTGGGGCCAGAGAGAGAACAAGGGAAAGAAGCTGAGGTTGACAGGGAGGAAAAAGAATGACTCTAATTTGGACATTGTTTTCAAATAATCAGTTAACAAGGATGAAACCTCAATCAAACATGGCCTAACGATCACTTGACTAACGGAGAGTCAAAAGCATGGGTGAGCCCAGGGGGCCGGGCAGAACCAATGTTGACACCCCCCCAGCAGAGGTAACTTAGGTTGAGTGTCACCAAAGTGTTCACAGATTTTGCTATATTTTCTATCATGATGAAAACATTGTTACTTTTGCTCTGTTCTTGATCTTTGCAGTGACACCTCACTGCAGCTTTGTGTTGACATTTACAGTATTTGTCCCGAGGAGCTGGGGCAGCACGAACCCCTCCGTCAGCACAATGAGCTCAATGTTCACTCCCTTCCATGGTACTGTGGGTGGACATGTATGACATCTACACTTTTAGGAGCATTCAACCCACAACAAAAAATACTGAAAGATCAAAAGGTCTGTGAGAGAATAATCCCACCATGGTAGAATTCCAGAATATCATTTCTCCAAGTGGGAGGTACAGGCGGGAGTAGGGAAGCATGACAAAAATGCCTGTACCCCTTAGTTTTGAGAGTATCTCTGTCTGTCTATGTTAGGAAAAAAGTTCTGATCAGTGAACGTTGACATGGGTTAATGTTTGCGTTACAGGAGAAGGAAGACTTGCCTGGCAGAGATTCCGGGACAGGTAATTAGACAGGAGTCGAAGGCCCAGATGAGAGACTTCTGGGGAGATCTGAAAAGCCAGGGTAAAACATAAAAGGAAGATATTTTTAGAGATGTAAGATCAGATCATAGGACAAGTGGATCCAGGCATCTGGGAATGGTCATTAGAAACAGCTTGAAAGCTGCAAGTCCAAGGAAAAGAGTGTTAGGGCAAAGTTATGGTGTTTGAACGAATGTCAAGAGATGTGATTTTTAACAAATTCTGGGAGTGAGGGGGTCACATGCCTCTGAGCTATATACAAAGCCCAGTAAAAGGATCTATCCCTTTTGTGGACAAAGGTTGCTTCTCTAATGTGGTACAAAGTCATTAGACTATGAACGTCATAATACATTGATTGACCTTTTAAAATGTTGTAGCTGAAAGTCTGGAGGAGGGAGGGTCCTGGGGGCTGGTTTTTGTCTGATTCTTGACTTGGGAAGTGGTTATAACAGCGCTTACCTTTGACTATTTGTTAAATTATACACTGGTGTTCTTTGGACTTTTCTATGTATTTCACAATAAAACAAAAAAATTATCCAGATGTTGATTTTAGCATGTAAAGATTTCAAAGCAACTCTTTTAAATATACTCAAAGAATTGAAGGAAACCATTTTAAAAATAAAAGAAAACTATGATGGCAATAATTCAGTAAATAGAGAATTTCAATGGAAAATATCAACTAGATTAAAACAAATGAAAATTGTAGAGTTGAAAAGTAAAATAACCAAAAACGAAAAATTCACTGGACAGGCTCAGCTGCAGAGTTGAGAGGGCAGAAGGAAGAATCTGTGAACCTGAAGATGGTTTCATCAATAGAAACTATCCAATCTGATGAACAAAGAGGAAAAAACAAGAAGAAAAATGAACAGACTCTCAAAGCAAACTAACTTACTCCAAGAGAGGACAGAAAGAGACATAACAGATATTTGAAGAAATAATAGCCAAAAATGTTCCAAATTTTATGAAAAGTTCAATAAATCCCAAATAAGAAAAACACTAAAAAGCCCGTACATCATAGTCAAATTGCTAAGAGCCAAAACAGAGAGAAAATATTTAAAGCACCAAGAGAAAAATGGCTTGTGTACAAGGAACCATAATACAATGACATCACCAGAAACGACAAAGGCCAAAAGACAGTGAAATGGCCTATTTAATGTGCTTTATAAAAAGTCAACAAGTAATTAAAGATTCAGCAAAACCATGCTTTAAAATGAAGACAAAAGAAAGACATACCATTTTTCCCTTTGCAATTAATAAGTGTCTTATGGAGAGATACTTCGAGACTACGTAAATATCCTGCTCCCATCATATATTTCCCCACAAACTTTAGCATCCATTGATGACCCTTGTTTGCAATAATTATTAGTGTGCTATTTGCCAAGTGGTGATGTTCTATTTCAATCGTTCCTTGTACATTGACTTAATTGGAATTCTACTGTAAGGAAGAACTTTCCTTTTTCTGACACTTTCAAGTTTATTCAACTATTTATCTAACCAAGGACTTACATGTATTTTACTGTGGGTAATAATCCATCACCATCATTAAATTTACAGTGGAGAAATCTGGCAGCTACCAACTTTAACTATTCAAAGTTACCATCACTGCTCATTTCTATTTCTCTTTTTTCATCTTTATTAAATTTACTGGGGTGACATTTCCAAATAGACAACATCTGAGAGATTTTGTTGCTAGTAGGCCTGTCCTTTAAGAAATACTAAAGGAAGTCCTTCATGTTGACAGGAAATGACACGGATGGCAACTTGAATCCATAGGAAGAAATGAAGAGCCCCCCCAATGTTAAATATACAGGGAAATTTAACAGAGTAATATATATGCTTCTCTATTTTTCTCTTAATTTCTGATAAAAATATTATGGTTATATCTCAATAAAACTGTTCAAGAAATTTAAAATGCATAAATCAAAAATTCTAATACTGTATTATTGGATTCATAACATATATAGATAAAATATGCATGATAATAGCACAAAAGAGGGAGAGGAAGTGGAGCTTCATTGGATCAAAGTTTCTATACTTCTGTCAGTATTTAAGTTTTCGGCACCTAGTTCTGACGTGGCAGGGTTTTGTTCTCCACACCACCAATTCTCTGACACAAGCTGGGTGTCCACCAATTTAATTCAATTCAACACTGTCTGCTTGGAGCTAGCATCAAATTCCACAGGTTAAGGGCTCAGTCCCACAAGACTGCCTTCCACTTCAGATGCCAAATGCAAGTCTAGGTTGTTACCTGTGCTAACTGCACGGCTATAAATCACAAGCTCCCATGCCCACCTCAAGTTCCATTAATTTGCTAGAGTGGCACACAGAACTCAGAGAAACATTTTACTTACTAGATCACTGGTTTATTATGAAAGGATATAACACAGGAACAGCCCAATGGAAAAGATGCAGAGGGCAAGGTATGGGGAAAGAGCCTGGGGCTTCCATGCCCTCCCTAGGAGTGCCACTCTCCCTGAATCAAAATGTGTTCACCAACCCGGAAGATCTCTGAAGTTCATCTTTTTGAGTTTTTATGGAGGCTTCCTTACATGGACATGACTGATGAAATCACGGGCCACTGGAGACTCTCTCCTCCCCAGAGGTCAGAGGGGTGGGACTGACAGTTCCAACCCTCTGATCACATGGTTGGTTCTCCTGGCTACCAGCCCATTCTTAGGTTTGCCCCAGAAGTCACCTCATTGACATAAGACACCTTTACATTTTCATCGCTTAGGAAATTCCAAGGGTTTGTTTTTTGTTTTTTTTTAGGAGCTCTGTGCCAGAAATGGGGATGGAGAGCAAATATATATTTCTTGTTGTAAATCACAGTTCTGTGTCACATATGAATCTGAAGCAGACTGTGATACATTGTGCTGTGCACTGTAATACCTGGTACTCCTGACATTTGGGGCCAGGAAATGCTTTGTTGTGGTGGAATGTCCTTTGTATTGTAGGATATTTAGCAGCATCCCTACCTTTTCCCACTCGTAGGACACCCTTATCCCCAGTCGTGGCAAGCAAAAATGTCTCTGGAGAGCTCTAAATGTCAGCTGAGGGAGGTGCAATAACCATCCTCAGCTGAGAACCATTGTCCTAAAGCAACCACTGAGAAAATAATCCAAAGAAATATGGTGAAAAATCAACAGAAGAATTAGAACGATACACTAAAAATACTTAACGCAAAAGAAGGCAGTACATGAGCAACAGAGGAACAAGGAAGATAATACATACAGAAAATAAGTGATAAAGTGGCTGATTGTAAATCTAACCATATTAATAATTACATTAAATATGACTAAATACTCCAATCAAAATACCAGAACTGTCAGATTGAATAAAAAAGGAAGATCCAAATATATGCTTCATACAAGAGACACACTTTAGATTCAAAGACACAATTAACTTGAAAGTAAAAGGATGGAAAGAGATACAACATGCAAACTGTATTCCAAAGAGAACTGAAAGGCTATATTTATATCAGACAAAATAGTCTTCCCCCACCTCTCAACCCCTGCCCCCGCCTCTTTTTCCGCCTCCCAGCCCCCACTCCAGTTCAAGCCATTGTTTCTCAGTCTAGTTGTGTAGGACACAGCTCCCTGGCCCATGCTGGTATTATGAGCCTTGCACTCCCCCTGGGTGAGGCAGTCGGTGGGCTGAGCCGGCTGCTCACTCTGGCTGCTGGCCACTCACACTGGCCACGCTGGCCACCCACAGCAGCACGTGACAGCACACAGCAGCCCAGCTCCAGGGAGAGCTGTTGTTCACAATCTTGGCTGTAGAGGGCTCAGCTCTCTGGCCCATGTGGGAATCGAACTGGGGACCTCAGCATTAGGAGCTCCGTGCTCCAACCACCTGAGCCCCAGGGCTAGCCCCAAAATAAACTTTAAGACAAAAAAATAATACTAGAAACATAGAGGGACATGTCAATAGTAAAAGGGTCACTACATCAAGAAGATACGATTATAATTATATATACATCTAATAATAAATTTAAAATATGTGAAGAAAAAGCTGACAGAATTGAAATGAGACATAGAACTAGAAAGGACATCAGTAAGGATATACAACACCTTCCAATTTGATCTGAAAATGATAGAAGTCTCCACCCAATGACAGCAAAATATACATCCTTTTCAAGCCACACTTAGAATGTTCTCCAGGATAAAAAAAGCAAGTCTCAATAAATATGAAAGCATTGAAATCCTATGATGTTTTCTGACCACATCAGAATTAGAAATACAAAACAGTAGGAAAATTAGGAATTCCATAAATATTTGGAAATTAAACAACATACTTTTAAATAACTCATGGGTCAGAGAGGAAATTGCAAGGAAGATATTTTCTAGAGGGTCACTGTATCTGTAAAGGGCCCCTGGCTACTAAGCAGTTTATTCTGGATTCATACAGAGGTCTCTCAGCCCAAAGCCTTGGATGTGTACGTCTATACTGAGGGTCAGGACTTAGCATGTGAGTGAAAATCCTGCAACAAGATTCTGTTTATCCTCCTATTCCCAATAAAATTGGCTTCTTAATGACACAAAAAACCCATGTGAGGAGCTCAGAAACCTCTGCTTTCCATAGAAATTCTAGATTTTTTTCTTCTCAAAGGAGAAAGCTAGAGATGACAGAAAAGAATGTAATGTATTTAATGGAATGATCCAGTTCACGAGTAATAATATTATTCCATTAAAGCCTACCATTCAAAATGTCTCATAGCATAGAATGAATTATTTAATTGGGTGTTCAAACCATACTTCTGAAGGACCCATTCATAATACATCACAATAGTCTCAACTGAGAATGTGGGTCATCTTGGCATTTTTTCCCCTCTTTTTTTGGTACTGTTTTTCACTGCAGCTATTTCTCAAACCAGTGCACCAGGTGTCGGCACTAAATGTCCTCAGTCAGAGAGGGAGACAGAGGCCCACATTAGGCACATTTGTGGAGTCAGGACATAGCGCTTGTCCCCCTAAGCCCTCGATTAGGCCCAGCCAGTCAAAGTGGATATAAGATTTGACACGGTTTCAGGAGCTCGGGCTGAAATTAGACACACTGAGTCAGTCCTGGCTTTTCTGCCATGTGTCTCCAGGCAGCAAATCACTTAACCTCTCTGAGCCCATTTCCTCTCCACCTGCAAAATGAGGATGATGAAATCCACCTTCCAGGGCTACAGTGAGGGGATGATCTGGGCCAAGTGCTTTGGAGAGGGCCTGGTATACAGAAGTGAAGGAAGTGCTGCAAATAGTATGTGGCAGAACTGGGGTCAGTGCTTTGATCCCTAGGTTCCCACTGCAGCCTTCTGAGCTCTTCACCATCGCCCACTCATTTCAACCTGCTCCTGCCATTCCTCCCCACCTCAGCTAATCACCGCCCTTCCAGTTGCTCAGGCCCAAAATCCTAAAGCCTTTTTCTTTTACTCCCCACGTCTAATCCATCAGCCAAGCCTGCTGGCACTTCCCTCAAAGTACATCCAGAATCCAACCACATCTCACCACCCCGCTGGCCCCCAGCTGGGCCAACCCACAGCGGAGGCCCCCATCATCTTTCACCTCCGGACTAGCCGTGCTGCCTCTGCCTTTGCTCCCTCGCAGACCAACCACCAAAGGGATCCTATTCAACTATAAAATCACGTTCTGCTTCTGCCCAAAGCCCTGTGAAGAAAACCGTTTGGCAGTTCCTGAATCTGTGGCCAGGGGGCTTTCTGGGCCAGAAAGGACAAGAGATACTGAAAGTACAAGGAGGAAGTTGGATTTGGGACCCGAGCATCCGGAGGCCTCAGCCACCAGCTACTTTCAGGGCTCTCAGAGCAGCACTTACCTCCAGCAGACGTCCTGAGGCAGCAGGCTTGTAAGGCCGAGAGTGAAGCAGGACTTACCTTTCTTCCTAAGCTTCTGCTCCCCGAATTCCAGTATTCTGCAGCTGCCCTTGTCCCCCCAATGCTAAAGGAAAGGGAGAGGGAACTGACTTCACCAGTTTACTACAAACCAACAGGCCAATTTAATCAAAGCCCGCAGCATACGCTTGTGCTGAAGGCCTGGCTCCACCTGTGTCATGGGCTGCAGCTGCTGCTTTTTAACAACAGATTTATCGAGGTATATTTGATATATACAAAAAAATTATATACAAAAATATTTAATGTATATAATTTGATGAGTTGGAACGTATGCACACACCTGCAAAGCCATCACCACAATCAAGGTAATAGATGTATCCATCACCTTTAAAATTTCCTTATGTCCTTTTGTTTTGTTTTTATGGTGAAAACACTTGAGATCTACTCTCTTAACCAACTGTGCATAATATGGTATTATTTGTCCTCTGTGATGGTTTATTTCACTTAGGACAGTGTCCACAGGTTCATCTGTGGAATCTCAAAGTTATCTGCTCTCCCACGTTCATTGAAGCACTACTCACAATAGCCACGTTAGGGCAACAACCAAAGTGTCCGTCAATAGGTGAATAAAGAAAATCTGGTATATACGCACAGAGTATTATTCAGCCTTCAAAAGGAGGAGACACCATGGGCTTCTAAGAGAAGGGCAAGCTGCCTAGGGATCCGGAAGGACGTGCAGGTTAAGAAGTAGTGCGCAGACAGACTAGAACATTCATCTCAATGACCAGCAGGGACTAGGTTACTTTAGAGTTGGGGGAAAGATGGAATAACAGCAGAGGAAAGTAGTAAGGGCCCAGAGAAGAAATCAGAGGAACTAAGGACTTTAGAAGTTCTAATTGCTCCAAGGAATTGACGAAACTTGTGCCTAGGTTTTCCTCATGTTTCACTTAGTGATTGCAGCATACCAAATCCCCCCCAAACTCAACGGCTTTAAACAATAAGACTTGATTATTACCCACAAGTCCACAGGTCATTCAGGTGGTCCTTTTTATCTTGACTGGGCTCGTGTATGCAACAGTTATCAGCTGTGGGATCTGCTTATCGTGGCTGAGCGCTCTCATGTTTGAGCAGGTGTGCAGGCTGGTCTCGGGCGGCCTAGACTGAGACGACTGGGCTGCCTCCCACACTCTCTATTACCTTCTGGTAGGTGGTGGCAGAGCCCCAGAGAGAGAGAGACAGAGAGAGAGAACATAAGTATTCAAGGCCTCTGGAGGCCTGTCTTACAACTGATATCACTGTCATTTCTGCCACATGCCTTAGGCTAAAGCAAGTCGCGAGGCCAAACTCAGAGTCAGTGTGGGAGGACACTACGAAAGATGTGGATGCACCGAGGGGCGAAAACTTGGGGCGGGGGCCGGCCCCGTGGCTCAGGCCGTTGGAGCTCCGTGCTCCTAACTCTGAAGGCTGCCCATTCGATTCCCACATGGGCCAGTGCCAGATGGCTCCCTTGCCTTGCCTTGGAGCGCGGGGCTCTCAACCACAAGGTTGCCGGTTCAGTTCCTCGAGTCCCACAATGAATGGTGGGCAGTGCCCCCCGCAACTAGTAACAGCAACTGGACCTGGAGCTGAGCTGCGCCCTCCACAACTAAGACTGAAAGGACAATAACTTGACTTGGAAAAAAGTCCTGGAAGTACACACTGTTTCCCCAATAAAGTCCTGTTCCTTTCCCCAATAAAATCTTTAAAATAAATAAGTAAATAAATTTAAAAATAAAATTTAAAAAAATATTTGGGGAAAAAAACAACACTTGGGGCCATAGTCAATCTACCATACCATACCAAGCCCAATTTCAAATCTGCCACCCCACTGTTAGGGAGGCCCTGGGAACAGCAGAATGATTAAGGCTTTGGGATCTGGCAGACTTGGATTCAATTCTACTTTCTTGTCTGAGGGGCTCGGGCAAGTTACTTAACCATTCTGGCCTCACCTTCCTCATCCATAAAATGAGGATCGTACTCTCTCCCCCTCAGGACTGTGAGGATGAAATGACAGGCATGGTGAAAAGGCTCTGTCCGGCCCAAAACAAGTACCCAAAAAGGGTGCCAGGTATTTTAATATGCGAGGCTTAACGCCAGGGAAACCCTAGGCCCCTCTTTCCTCTGGGCTTTAAGTAGGATGTAGAGGATGGGAAAGAGACGAGGAGGGGAAGGATGAGACGGGTGGGGAGTGGTGTGCGGTGAAACCATCATACGGGGCCTCGGGAGGGACTTTAAGAGTGCACTTCCACTGGTCCCAGTGGCCCTGCAGGCATTTGGCAACCCAGGAAGCAAACAGCTGACTCTCTCTAGGGAACAGGGAGGAAAGAATGAGAGATTCATTAATTCAAGTCAGCTCAACTACTCCAGCAAGGGGGAGCTTAAACCATCCTCATCCAACAAGGAATGGGTTGTGGCCTCACTTGACTGGCTTCAGCACACATCTTTTTGTGTGTTTGTGTGTGAAAGGTAGGTAAATAGAGCCATATAACTGCGGGACCTACATTCCAATACTCCAAGCAGATGACTAAAACTGCAGATAGTACCAAACCCTATATATGCTATGTTTTTTTCCTATACATACATATCTATGATGAAGTTTAATTTATACATTTGCACAGTAAGAGATTAACAACAACAATACTATAGAACAATTATAACAGTACACTATAATAATAAAAGTTATGTGAATGTGGTCTTTCTCAGCAAACTAGCATAAATTTCTTTTTTCTCCATAATTTCACAGCTAGAAGATTCATTCTTACTGTAGATCTAAGCAACATCAGCATTTGATTTCTTTTTTCTTTCGTTATTAAGTTGAGTTCTTCCACCTTTTCACTTAAAGGAAACACTTTACAGCTTCTCTTTGGTATATGCAAATTGCCAGCATCGCTGCTCTTGTGCCTTGGGGCCACTGTTAAATAAAGGGTGACTTGAACACAAGCACTGCTTATCAGTACAGCTACTAAGTGACTGATGGGCAGGTGGCCTATAAAGAGTAGATACACCAGACAAAGCGATGATTCATGTCCTGAGTGGATGAAGTGGGATGGCACGAGATTTCATCACGCTCCTCAGAACAGTGTGTAATTTAAAACGTATGAGTTATTTATTTCCAAACTTTTTCATTTAACGTTGTCAACCCCAGCTGACCGTGGATAATTGAAACCACAGAAAGCAAAACAGCGGATAAGGGGGTGGGGACTACTGTACTCCTGAGAAGAAAAGAACTTCATTTAACAACAAGGCTAAAAGGAACCAAGAGACCATTTATCGTCCTCATTTCACAGAGGAGCAAACTGAGGCCAGTGAGGCCAAATGGCTTGTCCCAGTCCACACAGCCAGTAAGTGAGCCTAGAGTAGAACCCACACTGGTGCTTCCCTTGACACCAACGGCAAGTTCAGGTTTCCAAAACCACCCTCTAGTTGAATGATTTAGTAAAAGGAATCACAGAATTCATTGAAAACTATTATACTCACATTTACAGTTTATTTCTGGGAAAGGATACAGATGAAAATTAGCCTAAAGAAGAGACACATCAGGTAGAGTCTGTGAGGGTTCCAAATGCAAAGCTTTTATTGTCTTCAGAATGCAATACCCTCTCAGTATTGCTATCCACAGTGTGACAATACGCAGGAAGTGTGGCCAGCTAAGAAAGCTCACCTAACCTTTTGTGTGCACAGTTTTTATTGGGGCTTCATTACATAAGAATGAGTGATTATTGTCCAGGGCCTTGAACTCAGTGTCCAGCCACACCCTATTCCCTGGAGGTCAGGCCGTTATCACCTCATTAGCATGACCTATCAGGTGTGAGCTAAGGAGCCCACCATGAATAGCAAAGACACTCCCATCACTTGGGAAACTCCAAGTGTTTAAAGGTTACCGCCCAGGAACATGGGACAAAGGCCAGACCTCTTCAGGCAAGGCCAAATTCTTTACTATACACCTTTCATCTGCCACATGAAAGCAGTTACAACGAAGAATAAAAACAGTTATACTGAGATTATACTAGGGGCCAGACACCATATACATATTTTGTCTAATTCTCACAACAACCCTGCAAAGTTGTTGTCATTTCATCACATTTTACAGATAAGAAAATTGAAGCTCAGAAAAATGCCCAAAGTTTTAGAGCTGGAAAGTAATAGTTTTGACCACGTTGACACAGCATAACTCCTTGGGGTATTAAATTCATGTTGCCAACTTCATTCATTCATTCATTCATTCATTCATTCTACAAATATTTATTCAAGCCTACTATATGCCAGTAAGCATTCTAGGTGTTGAAGATACAGCAAAGAACAACACAGACAAAAATCCCACTTGCACAGAGTTGAAATTCAAATGGGAGGGACAGTAAGCAAATAAATATATAAAAGATATAGTATTTTGAATGGTGATATTGCTACGGAAATAAAGCAATGTGTATATATTGTTTGGGCCTTTATTTAAACATATCAATTATAACAAGCATCTTATCTTTGAGACAACTGGGAAATTTGTGGACTAGTATATGAAACTATTAATTTTGTTAGATTTGATGATGGCATGGCGACTGTGTTTCCCAAAACAGTCCTTATCTATTAAAAATTTGGACTGAAGTATTTATGGATAAAATAAGATTGCAAAATGTTGCTAATTATTAATGCTGGATGACAGCTACATGAAGAAAAACCTTTATACGATTCTTTCTAATTTTGTGTGTGCTTGAAAATTTTATTAGTACAAAGTTTTGTTTTCAAGTGATATATAGAGGTGGCAGATAGGATGTGTAGGGGGTGTTGCAAGACAAATAGGTAAATTAGGGAAGGCCTCGCCAAGAAGCAAACATTTGACAGAAATGAGGGATCACTGGGAAATAACATTTCAGACAGAAATGGGATCTCATGTAGAGCCTGGAGGTGGAAGAGGGCCTGGCAGGGCTGTTCAAGGAGGAAGTCCAGTTGCTGGAAAGGAATGAAAAATTGATAAAATACTAAGTGACATAAGAGTTAACAGAGATGAGTGCAGAGAAGAGGAAATGTATGCAGGGTCAAATCCAACAAAGAATTCATACCCAAAATATATAAAGAATAACTACAAACCAGTAAGAAAAACGCAAGCAACCCAACAGAAAAATGGGCAAAAGATTTGAACAGGCACTTCACAGAAAAGGAAATGGCCAATAAGCATATGAAAAGGTGTCCTTCTTTAGGCAGCAGGGAAAGGCTAATTAAAGTCTGAGTGCTACACCACAACACACCCACAGAAAGGCTAAAATTGAAAGGCAGCCAATACTCAATATTAGGGAGGAAACAGAACTCTCCTGCACGGCTGGTGGCTATGTAAACTGGCACAGTGTCTACTAACCCTAAAAATATGCATGCCTAAAAATGTCAATTCCATTTTTAGTTACATATCCAACAGAAAACCATGTAAATGTCCACCAAAGACTGGAATGTTCGTTCAGGGCAATGCTATTCCTAACATACAAAAACCCAAATGCCCAGTAACAGCAAAATGGATAAACAATGGGCTACTATACAGCACTTAGAATAACAAAGGAAACAATACAGATGAATCTCACAAAAACTGAGCAAAGCAAGCAGACACCAGTGATTTAATACTGTGAGCCCATTCATGTAAAGTTCAAAAACAGGAAAAACTAACCTCTGATGCTAGAAGACAGAACAGTGGTTAGTGATGTGGAGAAAATGGCTGGAAAGGGGGGTTGGGGGGTTGGGGGAGCTGGTAATGTCCTGGTTCCTGATCTGGATGCTAGTTATGTACCTGAGTTCAATTTGTGAACTGCTGCCAAACTGTACACCGATGACTTGGGTACTTTTCTGTATCTACATTACACTTCAATAAAACATTTCTAAAAAACCATGTAGGGGCATCTTGGTTCCCTCCTCTGAGGTACTGGTGACATGTCCGACACCCAGACAGCCCCATTCCTCCAGCCCATGCCAAATAAGGGGGATACGGAGCACAGATTGTTGGTTTAAGAAAGAATAAAGACAGGGTGGCTGGATGGCTGAGTTGGTGAGAGCACGAGCTCTCAACAAGGTTGCCGGTTCAATTCCCACATGAAATGGTGGGCTGTGTCCCCTGCAACTAAAAATGGCGACTGGACTTGGAGCTGAGCTGCACCCTCCACAACTAGATTGAAGGAGAACTATTTGGAGCTGATGGGCCCTGAAGAAACACACTGTCCTCCAATATGCCCCAATAAAATTTATTGGGGAAAAAAAAGAGTAAAGACATGGTTTCTCAACTGACAGCTGCAAGCTCTACACCTAAGGTCCCTGAAACTGACGTAGTAAGTTCTCTGCCTCGTGAAAGGAAGGAATCTCTTCCAAAGAAATGAGGCGAAACTGTAAATATGAAAATACAATAGCTATCTTCCCCTCAGTGTTATTGATGTTAATGTACCTTATTGTGTCTCATGCAACGGAACATTTTTGTATAGTATGATGCCAGTTAAGTTGTAGCACTTTGAGAGCAATCATTCAGAATTTAAAAAATTGAATATTTTAAGTGTAGACATTATGAGCTCTTTAAAAGCCAAAAATTATTACAGTTTTTCAAACTAGAAATGAACAGGCACTGAAGAACTCTGCAGATTTTAATTTCTAATGAGAGAAGGTTAACAGCCGTAACCCATATAAGCAAAAAGTCCTTTGGAGTCTCCAATATGTTTTTTAAAAGAAGTAAGGGTCTTACTTGAGACCAAACAGTGAGAAAATCGCTGTTGATTATCCCCAACCTTGTTGATAGTTCTGAGTCTTCCCATGGCCTCAAAGAAACTACTGTTTTGAAATGCCAAGAACCAAATAGCTACCTGGTTGGGCCTAGGTTATCAATGGGTCCTTCTAGCTCAGAAACCTGCTTTTCAGTGACCTGAGGGACTTTGACCAAAGTTAGCTTCTTTCATCCTTGGCATTTTGGTTTATTTTGGTGGTTGTTTTTTTTTTTCCCATTTTCCCCTCATCTCCTCTTTTCTTTCTACTTTTACCATTTTTCCTTTTTCTTTTGCTCAATTTTTTAAAATTTAGTTTGTTGGTATTTGCTTTTATTTTTATTTTTGTCTGGCATTGTGTTTCGATTCCATTCTAAAGACCAGTTCATCAGGTGAGCTTTGAACTGATTTTCTTTTGAGGTGATTTGGGCAGGGCTTCTCACCAGCGTTTCCTAAATGTAAGCTGACGTGAGGACACCGTGACCCCACGCAGGGCAGGAAGCCCGGAGGGCCTCGCACGGGCCTCTCAGCCATCTGTGCCGAGCAGAGGCTCACTCTGGCAGCAGTCTCCTCGAGCGCGCAGACTAGGGCGACTCTGCTGTGGTGAAGCTGGCCCAGCACATCCCGACTGGGAAAGCGACAGCCGTGAAGATCATTGCTGAGACTCAGCAGAACTCCCCTCCAGCCTCCAGAGACGATCTCACAAAGTGGGAATCGTGAAGGCTTGGGTCGTCCCTACACAGTGAAACACTGAAGTGACGGAGGCTGAGGAAACTGCCTTGTTAGGAAGGATGCTGGTGGCAGAGAGGTGTCTGCGGACCTAGTGGCTCACGGCTGTAGGAAAGAGAAGAGGCTGCAGGCAAAGTCCACCAGATAGTGTCTGCTGTGCAAACTGTCACCAGACATGTCTTGTCCCTAGAGACTTAAAGACAGAAAGTCTGCTCTTGCATGTTGGCATGAACTTCAGACTTTGGCTTCAGCAGCAAATTCTCCTTTACAACAGGCTGGATACCTTCTGTGGCAGTCTCCCTAGGCTGCCCTCGAACTCTCCCAGGGTCAAAGTATGACCCAGTGGGTATATGGAGTCTGGAAGTTCTTCTATGCGTGTGTACACTGGTCTACAGATTCCTGCCTGTTGATGGACAGAACTTCTAGGAACTGCCAGAGTGGTACTAGAACAGAATATATGTTCATGGAATGTGAAAATCTGTTTAAGAAATTTCTGATTCTCAATGAGGAGCAAATCATGAAAGATCCAGGGATTAGTGTGGGTCATAAATATGAGGAACTAAAGCCCTAGATGGAGCAACCCTCTAACTACAAGGACCCAGGGCAGACTGAATTCATGGTGTCCCTGGGCTATGCAGGGAGAGAAAGATCAGGACTCACTGATGGGCTAGAAAAGCAGTGAGATAACGGCCAACGGCCACCTCTGTGCTGCTGGGTTATACGAGAGCCCAGCCAGATGGCTACCTCATCACCCTGAAGCTTCAGCCCTCAGCTGATCTAACCAACAACAGCACCTCTTCCCCAGCCCACAAGGTACAGCATAGGGTCTCTGCCAAACGCAAGCAGCATAGTTTCCACAGCCTGCCATTTAATTCCACCTTTGATTGCGACTCTAAGACCACTCCGAGGAGCCATGCAGACACTGAGGAGGATCAGGGGACAGGGCACAGCCAACATGCCTGCCAGCCTCCAGCCCTGGCCCTGGCACGCCTGCCAACCACCACCGCTCCAGCGCAAATCAGAGAAGGATTCCCCATTTTGGAAGCAAGTCAGCCTGGGCCAGAACAGCAAAGACAGCCTAACTGAGCCAGGGTCTGGGCACCATGCTTATGCTTCTGCCATAGTCTTCTGGAATCCAAGTGGGTCTCAGGCAGCCCAGCCAGGCCTGTGGCTGTCCCCCATGGAGCGGACCTGTGAGGAACCACGGCCCGGTACAGCCCCCCAGTGTGTCACTGTGGCCTGCAGTCCATGAACAATGTGAGCAGCAATATCAGGAGCGGAGCCTCCAAGGGCATCCAAAGGAAACCCCACCCATGCTAGGCAGCCCTGTAGGTGCTAAACCCAGAGATTTTACCCTCACGTGAGACCCCCCACCTCGCCCTATGGCAACAACCACACCAGCAGGGGCCGCTGGGAGCTTCTTCAGGAAGTTCAAGTTCAAATCTACAGGAAGAAATGTTTGTTCGATGTTTGCCACAGGAACCCGAATGAACCTGAAAGCAAAGCGAGAGGGAAGTCACTCTACCCTCATGTGGTAGGCAGCAGAGGCAGTGATTTAAAAAAAAAAAAAAAATGGCTTTCCAGCAGTCAAGCCGTGCTGTCTACACTTTGGGTGAAGGATGAAGGTCACGAGTTCCGTGGAGCCGGAGGAGATGTCGGGGGCCCCCCTACACCTGAGCAGCTGCTGTGCAGCGGGTGAGCAGGACTAGCAGATGCGACGGCCAATACACACTGTAGGGAGGCCTCTCCACCCGGTAAATATACACGTGAATCCTGTACCTCCATGGACTTCAGAAGCATCGAGACAACGCTACTGGGGGACAAGAGGAGAGGCCGCCCAGAGCATGGATGTGCTGCCGCCACCTCGGCCAAACTGCAGGCCCGCTTGCTGGTGTCTCATCTGGAGCCCTGTTCCCTCTGTTGCCCTTCCTTCCCATCTTCTCCTCCACCTCATGGGAGGGGAGATGGCTCTGGAAGAGACACACACAGAATTCCAGTGAGAACAGGCGGAGGCTACCTACTCAGAGCTTGCTGGGGTTAAAGTTGGCCCCCATCACCTGGGACTGGCAGACTCCAGGCAGGCAGGGCCATGGGGGAGCTTTCTAGTGAATGGGAAGGCTCCAGTTGTGCTGTCGGAGGCTGCTGACCAGCGGCCACCTTGCCTCCCTGCTCCATTGGGACAGAGGAGACTGGATATTCATCCCACTGCAGCTAATAAAGTTGGGGAAATACCAAAGAGAGGAAGGATTACAGATGTAAAGCAACCAAAAATAGTCACAAGTGTCCATAAGAAAGAGTGTATCAGATGAAGGTCAGTGAATGTGCTATGATTACCAAACTGATTTCCTTCTGTGACTCTAATCCACACTACCAGGAGGGTATTCCAAGAGAAAAATTACTATCCTGAAGGAACCACCTTCCTTAAATGAAAACACTTGTTTGGATATTTGTTTAAATATTGTTGTCAAGAGCATGATAATTTTTTTTTTCCTTAAAGAGGGCGCAGCTCACAGTGGCCCATGTGGGGATCGAACTGGCAACCTTGGTGTTATTAGCACCACACTCTAACCAACTGAGCTAACCGGCCACCCCATATGATAAAATTTTTATAAAAAAATGTGATAGATGGAAGAAACATGTATATCCTGACAACATCATTTGATATCCCCCTTGATCCAGCGTACCTAGGGTGGAATAAATCCTTGGAATTCCCAGGTACTCAAACAAATTACCTTCTTAATTCCAGTTAGTTTGAGATGAGTTTCTGTCACTTGCACCCAAGAGAATCTGGAATAAATAAATATTTGAATAGAATTTGCACTTAACATTTGTTGATTCTATTTATTTGGACTATAGATATAAACAGACTTATATGAGAGCATTTTTTAGTTAAATCAGAAAGAAGAAAAAAATGGAAATGATTATAGATTTTTTTATAACCCGCCATTTGTGAGAGATTGATAAATTTTATTTTCTTTACAATTATTTTTAGTTTATAAGGTTTAGTTTTTCTTAATGCAAGTGGGACAAAAACACATATAACAAAAAAGAAGAAAGCAGTCCTACCGTATTTAGAAAAAGTTTTAACTTCCAGGCAAGACCGGTTCTATTTATTCCTGAAAAGGAACAAAATTTGACATAGATTTAATGTCAATGTTGAAAGAATATATAAATAAAGTGACAAGGAGGCAATAGCAAAATTCTGGAAGCAAGAATTCAGGTGTATGAGTAGTAACTTTTTAGCAAACATGAGAAAGCCAAAATAAGCCAGCAGTGGCAGAAGTGTAAGCAGACTCATTCCTGCTGCAGGTCCCTCAAAAGCTCTGAACTTGAGCTGTATCAAACCCTTTATGAATGTCCAAATCTGTGTTTTCTCCTGCCCTCCCACACATGTGTGGCCAGTTGGAAATGTCTGGTGTGGGTTCATCTGTCCCTCATTTCTAGAGCAGGGTCTGAGACCCCACCCCACATCTCCTATGCTCTGCATCCATACTTCTTTTGGATATTAAAAGTTGATTGATGAAAAAAAAAGGTTATTTAAGGTGTATTGTCAGGGACTATTCTATGGAAGAACCAGTGGGTTAAAAATTGGAGGAGTCACTGGAAGTGTGGAGACAGAATGGCTGGAAGAATTCCCCTTTCCCACTGGAAGGAGACTGGAGGTTTACTCTTTGGAGATGTTAGTTAATTCAACAAAGCTCTGGACTTTGGGGCCCCAGTCTCCCCGGTAGGCAGTCAGGCTGTGCTGAAAACATGGGAACAAGTGAGAATCTACACATCAAACGGTGAGACCCTCTCCCCGCTTGTCTACGAGGCTCCCCAAATATTAGTGGTTAATTTAGGGGGCAGCTTTCAGGCTGCCTTTACTTCTGTTTGTATGTTATGAATTCTTTACAATGACATGTATTATATATATATATATATATATATATATATATATATATATATATATATATACACACACACACACACAAATAAAAATTCAGGAGGTAAATTACTTTCAAGTTAGATATACCAGACGTCAAAAAATGTGTTGAATTGCTCCTACAATGAAATGACATCTGGCAGCTAAACTGGAGTGAGCATCTGATTAAGTTGATAATAATCCGTTATTCACCAAGATTCATCCACCTGCCCTTTGCGTAGATATAACTGAGCAAGCCTTTAAAAAGGAAGAAATTGGGGTTACGGTCACACAACTAATAAAAGTCTGACTAGAATTCAAACGGGTATGGCTGGCGCCAAAGTCGAAGCCCTTCCCCCACACCACAGACCATCAGGGGCTCCGTAATCACTGTCAAGTTGCCACCCGCAACTCTGGAACTGCGTATTCATTACTATGAATTAGTCTCAATTTTTGGTAAAAACTATACTTTTTAAAAATTCACCAAATATTAAGTAGATGGCAAGGTAGTTACCCAAAATAATATCCAATCCTTTCCCCGCAATATCTCAAAGCTTTCCGATGGAAATCCAAATCGTGACTGGCTTTCTAGATGGCCGTTTGGTAACGTGTCAATGTCCTTAACAGCGATGATGGGCGCGCGCCGAGGGCGGGGTTGCCAAGGAGCCCAGCGCCTGCTGCCCGCAGGCCTCCGGGAAACGTCCTCGCGGGGCGCAGTGACTTCAAGTCCCAGCTCCAGGGACTCAGGCCCTGGTGCTTGGCGCCGCTACTGGAGGCACTGAAGCAGCAAGAGAAACTTCGCACGACAAAAAATTCATTTGCAAGTTGCCCAGAAAGGGTAGAAGATCTTAGACGCTGTGGCCAAAGGGCAGGCGGCCATGCAGAACGTGAAGGGCTTGGAAGAAACAGCGACAGTTTCCTCCTGTTAGATTCGACTATAAGCTAAGGCGGAAAGCCATCTGCGGGAGCGGATGTGGACACAGATAAAACCTAGAATTCTGACGCTGATACTTGACATTTCACGACTAGTTTCTGACTATTCGGCTGTAGATAACAGCAGGTCATCTAAAACAACCCCACACTCACAGAGACTGTCGGTCCATGTCCTGCACAAAGAGATGGAGAGATTTCAGAGGCGAAGTCCGCAGCAGGCAAGTGCTCGGCTTCTAGCCACAGAGCCAGTACAAGGAACATTATCTGAGATAAAGAGGGGCATTACATAACGAAAACGGGGTCCATTCCCCCCAAGAAGACTTTAATGTGGATGAGAGTAACAACAAAGCACGAAAACATGAGCCAAGAATTGATATAGCTGCATGGAGAAATAAACCAATCCCCTATTATATTTGGAGACGCCAGTACCCCTCTATCAGAAACAGACAGAGCCAACGGGTAGAAAATCCTCCTACTTCCTCGTCAATTACCTTTGCCTTCTACAAGTCCACTGTCACTGTCACCTGGGCTGCTCACAGAACTGGCATATGACACGACTCCAGGCTTTAATTTTATTTCTTTTCTTCTATTTACTTTGGATTTAATTTGCTTTCTAATATACTAAGGAGGAAGCTTATAGATTTTATATCTTTCTTCTTTACTAATATATGCATTCAATGCTATAAATTTCCCTCTAGCATTGCTTTTCCTGCATCCCACTAATTTTGGTAAGTTGTGTTTTCATTTTCATTTAGTTTTTAAAAATTTTTAAATTTAAGTTGCATTATTACATCTATGTATTTTCTAAAACCTGTGAGCAAATCTTACACTAATTTACTCGTGATGAGGTTGATTTCTATTTGCATAATTCTTATTATGATCTTATTTCAAAAATTTCCACTCGATCAAATATATGGTGATGGAAGGAGAACTGACTCTGGGTGGTGAACACACAATGGGATTTATAGATGATGTAATACAGAATTGTACACCTGAAATTATGTAATTTCATTAACAATTGTCACCCCAATAAATTAAAAAATTTTTTTCTACTCTATAATATATGGACAATATTACCGTCCTGTTTTATTTTTCAGTCTTTTGTCAGTTTATATGGTCTATTTTATCAAAGTGAGCTAGGAAAAGTATTGAAAATATTTCTAGAGGCTAAATCAGATATATTTCTATCCACGTTATTTTTTTAAGTTAGTTCCTAGAATTTTCCCCAGTGGTGGGAAGAATATTTTTGGTTGGCAAGCAACAGTACCAAGGATAATTTTACCTATCTTCCCACATGTTTGCTCTGCTTGGTACATTATATAAATTGGAGTTGCTGCAGCTGTAAAATAAGAGAATGGGTTTTGTGTGGTGCTTTTTTATGGAGAAGTGCTTTGTCCCCATCTGGTGGACAACTTTATCTTTGCAACGTCACCCATAGTTTTCAGGCCTGGATGTCCTTTAGTATCACCAGTGGTTCTTGTAAACTAGCCCGGTACCCAGGTCCCTCCCCAGACTAATTCAATCAAGTGTGGAACAGGACCAGGCATCAGCACTTTTTTTTTTTAAAGATCTGTAGCTAATTTTAAGGTGCAATTAAGGTTAAGAACCACTGAGTTAGTAGAAGCTTTAAATTGGTAATGAATCCTGGACAATCATTCCTCCTATAAGATTGCCATAAAGGAAAAAGAGCTATCTACATAGGTAAATTCTATACTCTCCCAGAGGCCCTTTTACAACTTTAGGAGCGGAGATCATCAAGGAGTTGCTAAGAATATAAGAAATTTAAATCTAAATTACTTCCTGTGTGACTTTCCCTATGATGACATAGAATGTGCCGAGAAAAGACACATGCATACACACACACACACACACACAACACACACACTATCAATCAGACTGGTCCCTGGGCAAAACTGTCAAGTAGTTTCAATCTGATTTTGATATCTTATGTATTTACCAAAAACTTGCTTACACATTTTCTCATTTAATTCTCTCAAGCACTGGATGAAATGAGTATTCTTCTTCCCACGAGTGCTAATACTCACCTACAGAACACAGAGCCCTAGAGTCTCTCAGGTGCCCACTCAGACCCTGCATTTCCCTCCATCGTTTTGCTCATTCAATCTTACACTGCCAGAATCAGCTTCCTTTTCAGCTTGCTATCTTTTTAAAAAGCTTCTCTAACTAATTCCCACTGATGATGGCTCAGCATTCATTATAATACATGCATTACTGGTATCAAATGTAGTTATTAAAAAGGGGACCAAGTTCTGCTCCTGGCAATGGTTGACCAGATGGTTCTGAACCCTCTCACTGAAAATGAGCTTAATCTGGAATATATACAACTCCTACAACTAAGAAAAAGAGTGAGAACACAATTTTTGAAAAGGGCAAGAAAAGGAAAGGGAATATCAAAGTAGTCAATACGCATATGAAAAGGCTCTGAATCTCATTAGTATACAAAGAAATACAAATTAAAAGTACACCCATCAGAATGGCCAAAAATTGAAAAGACTAAGAATGTCAAGTGATAGTGCGCAACTGCAACTCTCATACCGTGCTGGTGTGTAAATAGGTACAACCACTTTGGAAAATTGTTTGGTGGTTTCTCCTAAACTTAAACATACATACATATCTTCTAACATAGCAATTTCACTCTTAGGCACACACACAGAAATGCATGTAAGTGTGTACCCAAAGACATGTTTCAGAATGTTTATAGCAGCATTATTTATAAATAACCCAAAACTGGAAACCTAAATGTTTTTTGATAGTAGAATAGATAAATTGTGATCTATTTATACAATGGAAAAGCAGAAAAAACGATAGCTACACACACAATAAATGGGTAAATCTGACAAATGCAATTTTGTACAAATAAAGTTAGACACAAACAAAGCATTTTAAAATGTCATTTATATAAAATTTAAAGCAGGCAAAAACTAATCTATGCTGTTAGAAGACAAGATAGTGATTACCTTTAGGTAATAGGAGCAGGTAGTAACTGCAAAGGGGGAAGATAATGATATATTTCTTGCCCTGAGTTGTCATTACATAGATGCGTTCACTTTGTGATAATTAATTGAGCTGTAAACCATTGCGTGCACTTGAATTTTAAAAAGTTAAAAACCAAAATGAGATACTCAAAAATAATTTTGAAAAAATGAAGACTTCCTTGTGTTTGTCATCTGAAGTAGGGGAGTTTTAACTGATGGGATGTAACCGGCAGTGTTCCTCAAACTTTACTGTATGACTCATCTGGCGATCTTGCTGAAAAACAGTTGATCCAGTATTCTGACATAGGGCCCAAGATTCTTGCATTTCTAGCAAGATGCCCATATTTTGAGTAGCAAGGACCTAGGGCTTTCCAAACCGTGTTCCACAAATAGTAATGTTTTGAACTATTAATAGATGTTATGAAGATTGCTAAAATCTAATCAAAATTGACTTTTAAAATATAATACTAAGTACTTTTAAGCCGTTCCTCTTATTTTGTGGTAAATTGTCTTAAAAATAAGTGTGCCATACTTGAGAATAATAAACTCAATAAACATAAAGCTCAATAAACATAGCTATGTGCCAGGCATGGTAACACTACCTTATTGAATCCAGAAGAATATGCCAGAAAGTGGCAGGAAACACCGCCTGATTCTGAACACACACATTTGGCATCTTGCTGAATAAGTAGCACTTAGCAACTGGCATCTCTGTGTTGGATTGTCTATTGCAGGAGCCAGCAAACTTTTTCTGTAAAAAGCCAGGTGGTAAATATTCAGGCTTTTATACCATAGGGTCTATGTCACAACTACTCAGCTTCGCCCTCATAACGTGAAAGCAACTATAAACAATATGTAAATGCATGGGCATGACTGTGGTCAGAAAACTTTAATGATGAAACTGCTGCCAGGCCACAGTTTGTGACTCTGGTCTATTTAACCTTTAGTCAATGATATGTGTCCTGTCTTGAAATTTCCACATAGTTTATCTTAGAAAATATTTTAAAATCTCTAATAAAAATCATTTTCTATTAAGATGTCACAAATGAGCTTTCACTTTTTGAAAACAAATATTCCATGTGTATATTACATCTCAAGAAGAACTTTTTGGTGCCATGAATGGTTACTCATGGTCAGATAAGTTTAAAAATGGCCATCTAAGAACAAAAGAGTCCCCAAATTAAATGATATATGGAGTGATAACACAGGGACTAAGTCTCAGTCTAAAATTACATTCTTGAATCACACACTTGCTAGGCCACTAGCTTAAGAGCACAATGGTTTCCCAGGACTAGCAACCATCAATCATTAGATTGCTAAGTTGATGTACAAACAGCACAGAAATAACATACCTGAATTTAGATTCCATATAGAACTTAATCAGGCTGAATCCATACCATGAAGCTGTCAGAGATAAATAAAGCCGGACATTAATAATTAAAGTGACAAAAAAACAGATTTTTTCTTTTTCTTTCAGTAACTACTGACAGTAAGGCAAGGAACTAAGCTCCATTTCAATTTGTGAGGCTGTGACTAGGCATTTCAAAGGGAGAATGAGTGCCTGGGACTCAAGTGAAAATTGCAAAGGGTTGGTCAGGCCAACTGTGTCTGCTAGCGGGCAACTATCCAAGTTGAGATTTTATCTTCCCACAGAGACTGAGAGACCGAGGCCCTCTCCTTCGGGGTGATTACATATCCAAGGAATGGTTTTGAGGTCCTTGAGAAAGACACTCCTGGGTTTTAGGAGATACGTAACATCTCAAAGAGACAGAGAAAGGATTCACAGTTGTAAACCCTTTTTAGTTCATGCTCTAACCTGCAAGAACCAACCATAAATTCTTTGAAAGCCTTGAGATTTCCAGACAAGAATTCCAAAGGAGACTGGGTTGTCCCAGGGACTCCACCTTAGGCGGCTGTCAATAGAAGCTATGGTACAGCGTGGGCAAATCTCTTACGGTAGGGGTTTGAACAGTGTTCACACTGAGAGTTTTTGCCATTCTTGAGGCCCATTTGTTATTGTATGTTGTTTTAAGTTCTTGGTACACTTGGAAGGTATAACCAGAAAGGAAAAATGGTGTTTTAGAATCAAAAGACCAAACTTACCAAACTTTGTTAACAATTATAATTAGACTAAGCCCAGCTAGCTCAAGTCTCAGAAAGCCAAAATGAAGACTGACATTTGTGGAAGTTCAGCTGACTTGGCCATGAAACAGGTCTAAGCAAAGCCTAAAGTTGCTTAATGAGTTCCTCCTTTTGGGAAACTAGGGACTTTATTGTGGATGAAACTCTGTGACAGAGTTCAGATATTGGTTCAAAGGTGCAAGTGACCTTTAAAAAAGGAAAGGCTTTGAAGATTCTAATTAGCCAGTAAAACTCCAGTCTAGTGCCCACACTGGTCACTTTTTGGGATTCGGCCAAAGCAGATATATTGACAGCCTCTATGCTTTACAAAATACGTGGAAAGGAAGGCAAATACCCATTTTGATCAAATTGCAATTATAGCAATTACAGCTGCAGTGGTGGATGTACGCAGAGGTCAAATAGCTGACGTGCTTTTATTTTGCTCCAAAGTGGTGATGGGAGGAAGATCAGGTTAGGGAAGCCAGCAGCTGGCAGGTGAAGCACAATTTGATAGGTTAGGGTAACCAGAACATTACGTTCATCGGTTCCCTGTTCTGGTTGAATTTAATCTGGAGATTAAAGGAGACTCAGGTCAGTAGGAACATTCAGTATGTCGGACTGTGACTTCACAAAATTGGTACAGTTGGAGCAAGTGACGAACAAACCTCCTGAAAGCCGTGGACCAAGCATAATAGGCTCAGCATGCCCTCCAACAATATTCTGAATTTCCTTGAAGTTGTTCTTTTGATTTTAACATTCTTAATTTCTCTTGAATGCTAATGAAGATCATTATAATCAAAAGGGAATGCAATAGCGTAATGCTTCCCATTTTTAGATTTACTGTACTTGACTTTCTTCTCTTGTGATTTTAAATAGTATGTATTATCAACAAGTTTTCATAAGTACTTGTTAAATGACTTCTATCACAAGCACGGTAGCCCTCTGTAATAAAATAAAACCTTAAACTTGTAAAACAGGTAGATTAGAAAGTGATTAAGTATTAAAACATATTTATACCCTTTACAAAAGGCTCCATAATGAGGTTCCTTTGGCTAATTATCTCCCTTAGGGCATTTAGAATTAATGCAATTTACACTTGCCTTATAAACCATTTTGAGTACTATTTACAGAATTTCAAACTGTCCCCAAAATCTGCTATCAACCATTTTATCAAGTGGAACTATTAACACTTGTATTCTAAAGTGAACTCCATTAACTCTGTATTTCTAGCTCACCCTACCTTACAATCGTCAAAAGCTGCCTCCAAAATATTGCCCAAAATATGATCTTTTACTACTACAATAAAGGACTACTCTACAGGAAATTTTTGAAATATATATGCTAGAAGATATAAGCTTTTACTTGGTATTGTATTTCTAATTTTGGCTATTATAGTCTGCATGGAATGATACCTCATCCCATTTGGTAGTATTAAAAATATTTTTTCCAGCTTTTTATTTTTATAAAATATTTTCTTTTTTTTTTTTTAAATGTTTCCTCATGTCCTTTGATCCTATCTCCTAACCATGACCTCCAGGCAATCACTGATCTTCCTTCTCACGGTAGTTCTGCCTCTCCTTTTGATGTTAATTTGCGTTTCACTGATGACTAATGATTTGAGTATCTTTTCATGGACCAGTGTTTATATCTCCTTTAGTGAAGCATCTATTCAACTTTTACCAGATTTTTGTCTTATGATTTTAAGTTTCCCATATATTCCTTCGTATGTCCTTGGTCTGATTTATGTATTGCACATATTTGCTGCCAGGCAGCAGTTTGCCTTTTTATTTCCCTAATGTATCCTTTGAAGAGAAGACATTTTTAAACTTAAAAACCTTCAATTTGTCCATTTTTTTCTTTGATGGTTAGTGATTTTTGCAGCCTAAGAAATTTTTGCCTAACTTAGAAAAGATTTTCTCCTCTTTCCCAATAAAGTTTTATAGTGCTTAAATCTGTAGTCCTTGTTGCATTAATTTTGTATATACTATGAGGTAAGGGTTAAGGCTCAATTTTTTGTTCCATGAAGATACCCAGGTGTTCTTGAATCACTGTTGAAAAAGCTATTTCTTTCCCATCAAAGAATTATGACACTTTCATCAAAAAAATCAATTGAAATCAACTTGGGGGTCTATTTCTGGACTATCCTCTTCCATTGATCTATATATCTATCTTTAAGTCAACACTGCACTATCTTGATTACTATATATTTTTTTTAATAAGACCTGCTTTCAGGAAGGATAACTGTTCTTCTTTTTCAGAATTAGCTACTCAAGATTGCATGCCCATGTATATCTAAAAATCAGACTGTAAATGTCAGCCCCTAAAGGCTGCTGGAATTCTGATAGGCATTGCTAAGAATTTATAGATCAATGGGGGAGAATGGATATCTTAAAAATACTGTCTTCCACTCCATGAATACGATGCGTATATCCTTTTATTTAGGTCTTTAAAAATGTCTTTCAGTAATGTTTTTAAGTTTTTTAAGTTTTCCAAATTTAAAAAATTTTACCCCTAAGTACTTTTTGGTACTATTAAAAATTTGAATTTTGCTGACAGTTAAATTTGAATTTCCTGCAACCTTGTTAATTCAGTTAACAGTAGCATTTTTGTTGTCCTTAGAAATTGTTTTTTATGTGCTCATGTCATCTGTGACTAGACAGTTTTACTTCATCCTTTCTAACCTCTGTTGCACTGACTAGGACCTCAGATACAAGTTTGAACACAAGTGGTGAAAGCATACATCCTCATCTTGGTGCAGATATTAGGGGGAGAGTGTTCAATGTTTTATCATTCAATATGCTGTTACCAGTAGGTATTTTGTAAATTCCCTTTATTAGGTTGAGGAAGTTCCCTTTTATTCCTTATTTGCTGAAAGATTTTATTATGAACTTTGTAAAAAATTTTTTACTGTATCTATTAAAACGTGTTTTTCTTATTAATTCTGCTACTATGGCAAATACTACTAATTGAGTTCCAAATACTATACCAATCTTACATTCCTGGGAAAACCACTTTGTCACCATGTAAGATTGGCATAATAGAAAATGCACTGTATAAAAAAATTCCTTTTTATACATTGCTGGATTCAAATTGCTAATATTTTGTTAAAGACTTTTGGGACTTTTTAAAGGGTAATTGGAGTTTTCTTTACTTTAAATAACTTTGATTTTGTTATCAAGGTAATGCTGGCCTCATAAACACTGTCCTCATAAATAGGGTTCTCTCTTTTGTTGTAAAATTTTATGTAAAATCAGTACAATTGCATCTTTAAACATTTGATAAAATTTACCAGTGAAGCCATGTGTGCTTGGAATTTTCTTTGTGGTAAGGGGAGTAATTCAATTTCTTAAATAGATAAGGGAATATTCAAACTTTCTATTTCTTTTCATATCTGCTTTGATAATTTGTCTTTCAAGAAATTTATCTATCTCATCTAAGGTGTCAGATTTACAGGCATATAGTGTCTAACCAAAGACAAAAGAGACAAAGGCCAGACCTTCCTTTGGGTGAGGCCAAATTCCTTACTCCACACTCACCTTGTCATTAGGAGATACTTGATGATGTTATTTAGGGGTAAAGAGTCATGAAATCTTCAACCTACTTAAAAGAGAGAGGAGGCAGTAATGTGCAGCAAACATAAAACTGGTGAATACAGGGTGGACGGTACATGGGAATTCATTATACTATTTTTACAATTTCTCTATAAATTTAATGTTTTTCAAAATAAAAGTTAAATGACATATTCATATTCTATAACCCAACAATTTAAATAATCAGAAAAATCACACACGTACTCTGCACAAGTTTTATCACCGAACAAGGTTTGAAAACGCCTTAGACATCCCACAAAGAGGATTCGATAAACAAACTACAGTATGACACCAAACACCCCAAAACAACAAAAGATCACATTTTTTTCAAGAGTATCCACGTGGAAAATTCTCAATACAAGTAGACTACTGAAGGAAAAAGTTGCAGAGCTGAATATATGACCCTATTCTATATGTGTAAGAAAGAGACTGCACAGAAACGTAATGCAAATGTGGTTGTCTCTGAGTGGTGGGGTCACAGGTGAACTTGAGACTTCTTCACACTCCTTTTCTGAATTTCTTGAAGGGTTCCAGATACTCTTACTCCAGGGGCAACAGGAAGGAGAGCTTACATTGATTTAGGGGTTTAGCAGGCCAGGAGGCGTGGATCTGGATTAACCCCAATGGGGAGAGGGAATCTTGCTGTCAGTGGTGCTAACTGGCCATAGGGTAGCCCAGCAGAGCAGAAACAGTGGACTGGAGGAGACGCATAGGCTCACATCCGGTCTCACTCCCTCCAACATAGGCAACGGTTGGGAGATTAAGATGTTGCATGTGAAAAAATAGCTTCGTACAAACGTAAAAGCACCTGCTTTTCTACTTGCTCCACAAGTGCATTAATGGACATGGTAGCTATTACTATGGCAAATCCTCATGGAACAGTGAGATGCAGTGTTCAAAGATCTGAGTGGAGTTATGAATTTGTCCTTCCTACGTGATCCTGGGCAAGCGGTTTAGCCTTTCTGAGCCGATGTTCAGCTCTGAAAACCTGAGATAATGGTAATTTTTCTCTCAGTCCTCCTACGTCCGAAGGTTATTGTGGAAAATCGATTGTGGAAGATGTCTGTGAGGGTGGTCTGGAATCTGCGGAGTGCTTTATATTTATAATGTTAAGGTTAATTTAGCGCATTAGCTGTCCCAAATGCTGAATTATCTCTGAAGAGGTGGTCTTGGATGAGAACAGCAGCAACGCAATACTACCAATAAGCTTTGCCACAGGAAACCCTGGGGTGTTCAATGTTCAAATGAACAAGGACAACAAATGAATTTCGTTCCATGGGCAGCGCCGAATACTAGGGATCTAGGAGCCAGCTGGGCAGAGGCCTGGCCAGGGAAGGATTAGGATTAGGAGGGCAGGAACCACCCTTACAAAAGGGAGCTAAGTAGGTGAGAATCCTTGGTTTTCACCATAAACATTCCAAGAAGCTGTATTGAATAGCGGAAAGGACCAGATGATTCCCTATGTCAGAGAGGGACACTGCCCCAAGACATAAAATTTGGGGTTACCCTGGGCCTCTGGATGGGGCTGCTCCATCATCCCTGAGCATAATGCTGACTGTAGTGGATGGGCACCACTGTCCTAGGCTGGGAACTGAGGAGCGAGCACATTTCCTCCGAGACGCCTGTCTGAACTAGCCAGGCAGCACACAAGCAGAAAAATTGTCTTGACAGTGTCAGAGGCCAGAGATATCTGCCTAACTTTCTGCTGGAGATGCTGCAGTAAGATGCAATCACAAGCTGTAGAGGAAAGAAATTCTTGTTTTTCTACTCTTTTTATTTTCCTCCCTGTAATGCCAGGGACAAATCTTTCTGGGTTTGGGGTCATTGACAACACCCATAGCAAGGAGGTCAGCTTCTTACCCTGAGATTCCTGTTTCATAAAAGTGATCTCTTTTTTTTTCTCATTAAACTTTGTTTTAATGAGTCTCAAAATTCTGTGGCAGATTTTTGGTCAAGCTGTTTCCACTAAAAAAGTACTGATTTAAAAAACTAATAATTTAAAAACTGCCAGACACAGAAAACAAATGGTCCACAAAACATTCTCTTCTTCTGAAGGATTTATGATGCATTGTAATCATTAGCCAGTCTTTTACTATTAAACTTAAATGGCCAGTTGAGACAAACAGTTCTGAGACCGTTCTTCCACCACTGATTAAAACTGGGGTGGCGGGTATTGGGGATAATATTCATTTAGGCTTCTGAGCTTTCTGGGAAGACCTGGTGACCTTGCCAGCTCCAGTTGCCTTCTTGTCTACTGCTTTGATGTCACCACAGCAATCGTCTGTCTCATATCACGAACAGCAAAATGGCCCAGAGGAGGATAATTCGAGAAGCTCTCAACATATGTGGGCTCACTAGGAACCATATCAACGGTGGCAGCATCGCCAGATTTCGAAAACTTCTGGCCACCTTCCAGCTTTTTCCCAGAACGACAATCAATCTTCTCTTTTAGTTCAGCAAATTTGCACGCAATGTGAGCTGTGTGACAATCCAGCAGAGGTGCACATCCAGCACTGATTTGGCCTGGATGGTTCGTTCAGGATAATCATGTGAGCTGTGAAGCCAGCTGCTTCCATTGGTGGGTCATTTTTGCTATCACCAAACACATGCCATGACAGACATCTTTGAAAATCACATTCTTGACATTGAACACATTGTCCTCAGGAAGAGCTTCACTCAAAGCTTCATGGCCCATTTCAACAGGCTGTACTGCAGCTGTAACACTGACTGGAGCAAAGGTAACCAACCACCTTGCTGGGTCTGAGAACACCAGTGTCCACTCAGCCCACAGGGACAGCACCAACACCAACTGTGTAGACATCCTGTAGGGGAACATACAAGGGCCTGTCAGTTGGATGAGTTAGTGGCAGGATGAAATCCAGAGCTTCAAGCAGCATGGTTCCACCCACTGCCATCTTTATGGGTGACTTTCCATCCCATGAACCAAAGCACGTTAGCACTTGGCTCCAGCATGGTGTCACCATTTCAATCAGAAATTGGAACAAATGCTACTGTGTCAGGGCTGTAGCCAATTTTTAATGTAGGTGCTGACTTCCTTAATGATTTCCTCATATCTCTTCTGGATGTAGGGTGTCTCAGTGGAATCCATTTTAACACCAACAATAAGTTGTTTCACACCCAGTGTGTCAGCCAGAAGGCCATGATCACAGGTCTGCCCACTCTTGGAGACACCTGCTTCAAATTCACCAACACCAGCAGCAACAGTCAGCACAGCACAGTCAGCCTGAGATGTGCCTGTAATTGTGGTTTTGATAAAGTCTCTGTGTCCTGGCGCTCAGTGATGGTCACATAATACTTGCTGGTCTCGAATTTCCACATGGAGATATCAGTGGTGATCCCACGTTCACGTTCAGCTTTCACTTTATCCAAGAAACAGGCATATCTGAAGGAGCCATTTCCTATTTCAGGGACTTCCTTCTCAAATTTTACAACCGTTCTTTTGTCAATCCACCACATTTGTAGATCAGATGGCTAGTAGTGGTAGACTCGCCGGAATCTACATGTCTAATGATGACAAATTGATATGAGTCTTTTCCATTTTGGTTTAGCAGTAGTTTTTATGACATCTGCATTCTGGTGACAAACCCATTGAGAACAAGCATGATCTATTCTTAAGAGTGTGAAATCGACCCATTTATTTGACTAAATCATTGCTACCCAGATATACTTTAAAAAAAAATTCACTGTTTCTGCATTAGGAACAATGAAAGCAAGAAACATTGTTAAATCAGGATGTCGAGAGGTAGGTTGAGGATTGGCCAGTGAAATTGTAAAAATAATACGCAAACTCCAGAGGTTAAATTCAGGCGATTTATTGTAAACAGGATTATCCTAGCACTCCACCATACTGGCTGTGTCATACACATGCTCTCTCTTCCAAATCAACTAGTCAAAAGGACTTTATTAAAAAGTCACAGGTAACTAATAACTTAGTGTGTTTCACTAATCTCCTTCACTAAATAAGCATTGAGTAAATAGCAGTGTCGGGGTAGTCTGTTATTGCTCATGGACTGCAGCTTGGATCCATTAAAATGAACCCATTAGTATGCCTGAGTGATCCAACAGTAGCTCTAGATCCAATTTAGAAACCAGCCAATGCTGGAGCACACTGAGCCACGATCACAGGTTCCTGGAAGACCACATGCAATTCCTTTCAGATTTCTTCGCGTGCTTACTCATAAAAATGACACTGTGAAATTCCATCCATTTTTTTTTTTTAAAGAGCTAAAAGTTACTCAATAGCATATAACTTTCCACAGAAAAGGTAGGTGGATCATCTACTCTTACAGTGGTGGAGTTAAACACTCAGGACTAATTGTACATCCCTCTCATATATATTTGCAGTTTGATGAAAAGCTGCATAGTCTACAAATGCATAAAACATGATGATTGATGCACCTTCAGATGGACAAAGACAGGCTTCATACAAGGAAGCTCTTGAAGGTAGGGATAAAGATAGTTACAGCACCACATTTAGGTGACAGAAATGGAGCCCCGCTTTTGAAAGCAGCCTCCACAGCTGTGATTATATCATTCTGCTCCAAATTTAGATTATCTGGAAAATGGTAAATGTGAAAACTTAAGATGTGAAAAGATACGACTCTACAGAAAGAAGTCCTGGCAAGGCAACTCATATGGAGGTAAAATGTCACTTGAAAATGCCATTCTTTACTTTGCCTGAGTTAGTGGACATCAGGGCCCCTTACTGTTGTTACTAGTGCCTGTATGTGAAAGTATATTCATAATTTCTCTTGAAGTTTTAGAAACAGTAAATATTTCAAAACAGCTCTTCAACCTATAGTAACAATTTCATCTAAAATAGTATCTCATGAAAAGAAAAAAAATTTTTTAAGTCCACTCCAGTCATCATTTGTGTGTTTGTATGTCTATATTTATATATTTGAAAAATAACACTTAAGGCAGTATTAGACTGGTAGCAAAAATGGATTTCAGAGTCTTATGGAAATCATGCTACTTAAGAATCCAAGGCTTTATTTTTTTAAACCTCCAAAAAGGTAGCTTTGTATTCGTTGCCTTTTAAATTTATAATGGGGCGAATATTTTGGTTCATATACTCACTGTAATTTCACAATAGTAAAAAATTACAGCTGTCTACAATAGCTAATGTTGGAAAAGCATGTCACACACTCAGTGGGATCTGAAGTTCACCTTATTTGTACTTGTTAAATAAATACAGTAACATATTAATGGGAAAAAGTAAAACTGATAGAACACTGCAAACCAATTATGAACAAGAATGTTCATGTAATTCAATCAGAAAGAAACTAATCACGGTAATCCTGAGAAATTCAGTTTGGGATCAAGTTGATGTTAAGTAACTATATTTCTAGCACTATAAGTAAGTAGGGTGTTCTAGAGTTTTCCAGCATTTGACTAACTTGAATAAAAAAGATGTTCAAATTTTATAAAAAGATTAAAACCATGCCTTATAATCAGCAATTTCACTAATAAAAGAAAATCACATTGCTTGTACACTGCTTTGTTCATTATCTGCCAAATGTAATGTCTCCGCTGATTTACATGAAACTATTCAATAGAAAGCAAATTTGAGGGCCAATTTTTAAAAAAGGTATTATTACCTTTCTAAATGTTTTGAAGCCTTTTTTAGTCAACCTATGGGGCTCTTAGAAAAAAGATAACACATTTTCTTCTGACAAGTGACTATTTTACAGGACAGGGAGGGAAGAGTCTATAGGAATATCACCCATCATTTTAAGTATTGCTATATAAGGGAAATTTCTCTTAGTAAGGAAAAAAACTTTTTAAATATTTAAGAGGCATGTATTTTAAAAATACATCTATAAGATTTTGTAATTTAATTACTTTGGATTTTTAATATTTCTACATAATGACATTTGACAACTTCTTTTTTTCTGTTTATCTCTCTAATAGTGAACCAGAAACTACTAAAGTGGCCAAGATTGTTTTCCTAGCCCCTGGAAGACTCAGGAATGCATCCACTTGCATTTCACACCCATGGGAATCTTCAGAGTTTTGCAGCCATGAAATTAATATGTGGCTTCACAAGGGGAAACAGTGGCAAACCACGCTTGAACTCGGTCATGTTCTGAATCACTTCAGGCTGCAAAGAAAAAAAGGTTTCTCTTAGTGTGTTTAGCCTAAAAAGCAGACTGAATAGGACATTGACATTTTTCTTTTCTTCATACATACTAGTTTCTACCCCATATATTATGATCTGCTGACCTTTCTTGTTGGATCAGTAGGGCCAGAGGGTCTATGCAAACCTATGGTGAAGGTCCCCAGAGGGACTCTGGACCAGAAGAAGGAAGACACGGCTTTCCTCTGGGTATTCAGGGCTGGCATACTAAGGGCTCTGCACCAAGGCTTCAGCAGAGTGGCAGTGGCTGGTGTGCCCAGCCAGCAAGGACCTGGTTACATTGCCAGTTTCCTCCTCCTGCACGTAAATGCCAACCTTTCCAGATGACTAACATATGCAGTCCCTGTGGAAGGGGCTGGGAACAAATGTGGCTGGAGACGGCTTGCTGCAGAGTAAATTGAGCTAGAGGCAAAGGCAGACAAGGGCAGAAGCTGAGTTTCTGTGCAGCTGAAAAGAGACAGGTATGACCACTGGGAACCATCGGAAAGAATGGGGACCTGGCCTTTAAGGGAGACCTAAAATAGAGGCTCGAACACCAGGTGACCTAAAACCTCTAGGCCTTATGTATCCTGATGAACAAGCTCCTTCTAAGTAGGAAGTCCTCTAACAGTGCAATCTAACATAATATTTACATTTCTTACTTGTGGCAAGGCTGGTGCTTGTGACAAATTTATATCATTTTGACATGGGAACTCTCCAACCACAGGACCTATAAGAAAATAAAAGGTTTAGTGCTTTGCACTTACTGATACTAGCACACAAAAGCCACTTGCAAAAAATAATCGAAACGAGACAAGGCTCCTTAAAACCTGTGC
The DNA here is from genome assembly GCF_964194185.1 of Rhinolophus hipposideros. Classification (NCBI taxonomy): domain Eukaryota; kingdom Metazoa; phylum Chordata; class Mammalia; order Chiroptera; family Rhinolophidae; genus Rhinolophus; species Rhinolophus hipposideros. Next base: position 29,744,877 of record NC_138061.1, on the reverse strand, counting down.
CAGGCCCAGTGCAGGTACTTCTCAGATCCTCTTGGGTTACCTGCTCCCCCAAGGCCTTGATTGCTTATCCTGCCTCCTATCCGAAGTGTCCCCATTGATGGTTCATGATGTTACCATGGTTATTAAAGCACTGACAGCAGGTCTGACCTCACTGGACCCTGAAGCTCTGGTCACCAAAACAACCCAGAAGGCCGAAGGAGATAACGGTTGTGGGTAAACCTTGTCCAGTCAGAAACAGGAGACGGGAAGGACTGAACAGATCAATTGCTTATCCTTCCTCCCCACATGCACTGGCTCCATATGGCTTCTTTGGGGATGTCCCGCCAGCAACTAGCTGTGTTTTCTTACAGAACAGTGGCCAGCTTGGCATTGTGCCATATAGTGTTGGCTCTCTTCTTCACTGCCTCATTCTTTTTCCCCCCTCTTATTTTTGTTTTGCTAGAGCAGACCATGTTTCCAGTTAGTTTCCCTTCTGTACCCCTTTACTTTCTGATGCTTGATAAGTGATGTGGCTATGGCAAGGGACAGCTATCATGTGCCTAAAAATATACTTAATAACAAAAGTCATTATTAAATACTTACAAGAATCCATTTCTCTGGCAAGAACATGGACGGATACCTTATGTCTCCTCGGGGCATCTACTGCCAACATTTCCTAGGCAGAAAGAATCGCAAAGTCACCCTTTTGTTTCATTAAGGAACTTAAACTGAGGTGTTCTCTTATAACTATGAAGAATCAGCTCTTGCATATCCAGAAACACTAAAGATGCATCTTTTTCTTTCCCCTCACAGTATTTCATTTACATTCTACAAACATTAGGCAAGAATTATCCTTAACCCCATTTGACAGATGAGAAAACTGAGTCCAAGGAGATTAAGTGACGCGTGCTCAAACTCCTACAACTAATAAGTACCTGGGCTGGGATTAAAAACCTATCTTAGTCCTCATTGGGGTGCGAAGCAGAGCCCCATCTAGTGATCTTTAGTGTCTGCAGACACAATGGCCTGAGCTTAGTAAAGAGATGACCACAAAGCCTGCTCCTCTAAGAACCAGATTCTCAGATTCTGCACCAGGGCAATGCTGTGGTTCCTCATCTACCAAAAGCTAAGGAAACTATCACTTACTGAGTTCTGCCTTTTATCAGGCGCTCTCTATGTTAGCTCACTTGATTCTCTGTAAGCTAAGCATCATGATGATTCTTATTTTAGAGACACAAACTCTAAAACACAGAGAGATAAAATGACTTGCTGGAATCATACAGCTCATAATGGCTTCCACAGCCAAAAATGGCTCAAATCTCACTGCTAAAAAAAAGGTACATTCAAAAAAAAAAAAAAAAAGCTCATAAGGGACTGTATCAGAAGTGAGGTCCCTCTTGTTCTCTCCATTCCACCACGTTGCTTTGAGGGATTCCCCTTAGTTACTACCATGAATACCAGGAGTGGCAGATTGGCAGACAGATCCTGTGGGGAGGTGTCTCTTCACCTTTCCCTTAATGCTGGATCTTTACCTGTCTTTTTTAAGGGGAAAACACAAATTGTGAAAAAGCTTCCCCTGATGCCTCAGCTAGAAGTAATGTTTTGTATCCTCAGCAGAAGAGATCATCAGCGAAGCCAAATCCACTCAACTGTTATTTATGGAGAGTTATTATAAGCCTGGTCCTGTGCAACTGCAGTGGAAGCCCTGCTGATGCTCCATAGTAAACTTGACCATGGCTTCCTCCAACCGGCAGAATAGCCCAGGCTCATCTGATAGCATCTAACTTATTGAAGCAAACTTTTTGATTCGTGATAACCTTATGATTCTTCATTTTTCATTGCTTCCTTATCAACCTATATCAGTAGACAGTAGAACACTCTCTTCAGTTGCAGATTGTTCTCAACTTCCCAACCATCTTTGGACAATCCTCATTTTTCTAAAAACCAACCAACAAACCAACCAACCAACCAATCAATCAATCAACTGCATTTTTTTGCAAAATGTATTCTAAAGAAAACTAGAGTCCTAGGAGATACTTATAGATATTCAGTGCAAGTAAAAGGGTCTATGGTGAAATCAGTTTAGGAAATGTTTTGTTGATCAAAATTAAACAAATGCTGGACTAAAGGAGTCTTTTACTCTGGGGCTTCTTAGATCTTTTAAAATGTAAAACCAAACTCTGTGATTCTCTAAGAATGGAAATAAAGAGTGTAGACATCTTTAAACTTATGTAGTCACTAAACTCTTTTTTCTAGGTACCTCTATTATCTTATAGAACACTAGTGTACTATGGAACACAGCTTGGGAAATGTTGTTTGAGACTTAGCTTAAGCTTGGTAACACTCAGTTTTGAAGACAAGAAAAATTCAGACTTATAACTGCTATTTTTACAAATTCAATAATCAGGTATGACTTACGCAAATGAATAATTAAATTTGTGGAAGGAAATGAATAAATAAATTTGTGGAAGGAAAGACAAATCTCCATTTCTTCTGGAAACATTACAGTACATTATATTAGGACATCATTCTTTTTGAACACACATAACTAATAATGCCTTAAAATGAATGTTTAGAAACCAAAAGGAGCTGAACATGATCACCCTCTTTTGTAGGCAATTGAGAACAGATACCTAATCTCACAGAGTTGGACAGTCTTAAGCAGTAAATAAAAACAATTAAAACTTATAACATCAAGGAGGAAAACGTATTCTAACTTAAAGCATTCTGATGAAAACATTTAAAAAACCCTAGGATTAAGTATTGCTAATAAAGAGATAACAACAACAGAGACTGTTTATTAAATACTACTGTCAATCACTTTACATACCTCATTTCAATTAATTCTCCAATTAGTCTATTCTCTATTTTGTAAATAAGGAAACTGAGGCTTAGAAGCTTAAGTAACTTGGCCATGATCACAGAGCTAGCTAGTGATGGGGCCGACCCCTCAGGTCTGTATTCAGAGGCCACGTATGGTCCTGCTGTTGCCCCCACAGGTAAAAGCACCTTTGGAGAAGTTGAGATCACTGAGTGAGGTTGGCACTCTAAGCAGGGCTCTCTAGACAACTGAACAGCCTGGCAGTGGACATGTGTCCTCAGAATTGCTCCGACACTTAACACGGTCCCTCAGAGTCCTACGACGACTACCTGGGATTATATTTCAGATCACAATTTTGTTTTATTTACATTTTATCAACAAACTAGGTAGGTATTTTTATACATACATACATACATACATAGGAGTGGTGCCAAAAAATGTATACACATTTTAAGAGATGTTATCTATGTATTACTTTACAAAGTTGAATTGAATTATGGTAGCAATGTGTAGCATGACGTTCACTCAAAAGATGTTTTTGGGAATAATCGATTTTACTTCCAAGTATTACAATTTTAATAGTTTTTTCCTTTCTTAAAATGTATATACATTTTTTGGCACCCCAAGTGTGTGTGTGTGTGTGTGTGTGTGTGTGTGTGTGTGTGTAATTTTTTATAGCAGTTTTGGGTTCACAACAAAAATGAGTGAAAAGTACAGAGATTTCCCATACATCCATTGCTCCTACACATGCACAGCACCCCCCTTACAAAACATATGTATATTTTAAAGACTATTATTGCGAAAGAGCAAGAGTCGTTTAGATGAGACACTTGTCTTCCTTTATACAATGCAAAGGGATCTGTGAAGTAACGGAAATAACTTGCCCCGCCATTTCCACAGCCAACATGGCTCAAATCTCATTGCTAAAAAAAGGTACATTCCAAATACTGGCTTTTACTATCAAATTTTGAAACTAAAATAGTTGTTGCCTTCCTTTTCTTATCGCTAAAGTGTTACGAGCTATGTTGTACTTGTTTGCACATATGGAGAACAACAGCCTTGTAGTTTTTCAGAGGATTTGGGGGAAAGAAGTATAAGTGACTTGTAGACAGTGCAAGATCACCATTTTCCTCTAGGAAATTGTCAGCTCCCTCGGGTCAGGACATTTCCTTTTTCTCACTTGCCCCACAGCACCAACAGCGGTGAATTAAGTGGGTATTAGAAACTCCAATACAGGAGAAAAATGTGGTTAGCCTTCACTGTGCAAGTAATTTCACAAAATCATTCTGATGAGAACTGCAAGTACTGACTCCTGTACTGTCAGTTACACTATATCCCTGGAAAACGCCACTGTAAAGCAGATGATTTCCCTCCCGAAGTGATGTCAGCACAGGTGGGACTGAGTCCGTGATCAAACAACTGACACCTAATGAATCAGATATGAACCAGGAGACGTGGCTAGAACCCTAGCTAGGATATAATTTAAGGCACTATGGTAATTACAGAGGATACTTTTGCTCCTTATCCTGCAAAATAGACAATATTTTACGCAAATTAGAGGCCCCAATATATTACAAAGAATACATGGAACACTTTAAGCACAACTTTCTTGCAGCTTACATTTTAATTTCTGCACTTAGCGTCCTTATTACACATTATACACCCACTTAACAAAATTTTCACTACCCTTAGAATTTTGTTACAGGTGAGTAAAATTTAGATGGTGCAACCCTCTTAAAGCTGTACTGGGAAAACTTGAATGGTAGTGTTTCTTTTTTCTCCTAAGAAACTTTCTCAGTGGGCACAGGCATTGACAACTCGTAAGATCGTAAGACTCCTGAAGAAAGTCCAAAGGTGAGTCATCATTAATGTAAAAAAGCAGCCACAGTAGCACCGAAATGGTTGAAGATAATTTATAGTTGTCAGAGATTGGAGAATAATCTAATTCTCATGTTCTATTTGTTTTCTTTGTTCTTCCCTCCCACCAAACAAGCTCAGCAATGTTCTTTGTGGGCTGGGATAGGAACAGAGAGAAGAGACAAAAGGGTAGCTAAAGAGATGCATCTGGAAGCCAAGAAGGGCTTCCCTGGTCCAGAGGGAGAAGGAAACAGTACTGGGTGCAATATGAATTGTCTCCTTCTGCTAACAGTAATATGTGTCAAAAATATTTAAATCTATAAAAACGCCTTCATAAATCCTGCCCGAAAGGATTCAAAGTAGCAACATAGTAACAACACAGTACATACTATATTTCCTTATCAGTCAAAATCAAAATACATGAATTGAATTTACCTTGTAGAATTTTATGATATCTTCCTTGGTAAGTGTCTTTAAATATGCAACTTCTGTATTATCTGAAAAAGTAATCAAACAGTAATTTACTAAGAGTCCCATTTTAAGTAGCCCAGATACTATACTAAATGACAATATACTTCACTTCAACACTTCTAAGTATCTATATTTTTAAGTGATCATCTGCTCCTGCAAGTAGTGAGGAAATAAATTTCAAGTAAAAAGTTAAGAGGATATTCTGGCTCTCTACTTATGAGCTGTTGGATCTTGGGCTAGTCACTTTCACTTTTCTGAGCCTCAGTTTCCTCTCTGGAAATTGGGGATAAAAATGACTTAATGGGGCTTTATTGAGGACTAAGAAAAATGATAAACGACAACAACACATTGCTAGGGCACATGAGAAATGCTCAGTAAGTGGTAGGTATTATATTTATAGTGAATATAATTGCTAGAAAAATTACAGGTAAGAAAACAGAGGCCCAAAAAAGATGAGTTGGCCAAGATCATAGCTTCTTGGTGTTAGAATGAGAACACAACCCAACTCTCCTGACTTCTAGTGTAGCTTAGCACACCCACTGTGAATCTCTGCTCTAAAAGAAAGGTGAAAGGAAGCTGACAGGCAAGAGACTCTGGGGAGCACGCCCGTTTCTAAAAGCACGGACACATTTCTGGAGATCCCTACAGGCAAATGTCTGAACCCCTGTGCTTCCAGAGTAGCACCTGCCTCAACTGAGTTCAAACTGCAAATTTCTCTCTCTCTCTCTCTCTCTCTCTCTCTCTCTCTCTCTCTCTCCCCCTTTCTTTTTTTTTGTGTGTGTGTTACGGGAAATCAATACCTACATATCCACGCTCAGAGCCTCAGGGGCACAATGATTGAACACAAAAATGAAATTAGATTTATTATTACTGCATTATTATTATGTAGATCCAGCTCTAGCTTGAGAGAAGAAAAAAAGATGAAGTTTCCTTTTTAGGAAATTGTTATGTTAAATCACGGTTCTTTAGAAATGCTGTACCCTCACCCTCACTCCCAAATCAGTACTAGAATGTCATCTACAAAATGAATACCATTTTATAGAATGGCCTCAGTGTCCTCTAATATTACACTTATATGCCATGAACGTTGAGGCCCTAATGTTGCCTTACCTCTGTCAAAATTGTATTGCTGGGAGATGATTTCCCCCCAGTATTTAGCACACTCTGCAGAGAGTTTCTTTGGTTTGTCTAGTCGACGAATCGCTAATGCTTGAATGTGTTTTTGGAAGGCCTCTTCTGTCATGTCCTCTATGGACTTTTCCATGGTGATTAAGAAAGCTTCCACTCTGCTTTCTAGGTAGTGAGGAGGCTTCTCTGACTGGATGATGAATCGTAAGCCCTGTATGCCATTGGCTCGACGTGGCCCGCTGAACACGATATAGCCTGCAACACAAACACGAGCCAGTCAGGACCTTGACATTTGAGACTCAGGTCACTTTAAATCTTTCAAAAAGCATGCTGTCAGAGCAAATAAAATCTACTTTAGGGTTTTATATTATTAGCCTTTGAAGAAATATGAGCAATTAAGATATCCTCAGTTCCTATGGACACAGCAGAATAGTTAGGAAGTTGGAGATACCTCTTCTTAAAAAAGTAAAACAAAAAACAATCCAACTCATCATTCAAACTCAATATTGCATAACTTCTTGTTATCTGCCAGTTAATCCCCTTCAATCTATGTTAGTTATTCCCCATTCCCATGAAATGCTGAACTCATTTTCATCCCATAACCATTGTCCTAGAACTGTTGTTTCCTTTCACATTCAAGTTCCTTACGTGAATTTGCTTCTATATTGCATTTCTTGTTAGAGAAGCCATTCCTGGACCAACTCTGTTCAGACTGTAAATCCTTAGAGACCAAGTAACTGAGGTCATACTTCCGTTGTCATCTTGTGAGCTCATGCACTACCTCCTTCAGCTGCCCTCCCCTGAACCACACCTCTGACAGCTGTGGTGTCTCTGGGTTCCACTTCTGAGGAAGAAACTATCTTCAGCATAGCCTTTAGAATTTAAACACTTTCAGTAGCATTTATCACACTGGACAATAATTACTGTTGTTCCTTTACAGGTCTGCCTTCCTGATTAGACTATGAGCTCCTCGAAGGCCATCCATAACTTACCTATTTTCACAGCATGGTGGTTGTTTAACACTTGGCACTTGGAGACACTCACCCAAACCCTTTTTCACTGGCTCTTCCAGTCATACTGGAGCTTCTTTCTTTTCTCACTGATCAAACCCGCTAGGATCTCCAAGACTTTTAACAGTGCCTAATACTCTGCCTGAAACATTTCCTCAATACCTACTGAGTACCTTCTATGTGCCTTAGGCTTGGGATACAAAGATGAATGAGAGAAAATACCTGGCCCCTCAGGGAATCCAAAGTTTAGTGCGTATAAACTCCTCTGATGGCTTGCTTCCCACCTTGCCACTCATAACACCCTGCCTTAGCGTCCTCTCCCTCTACCCAAAATGTCCTCTTTACTGACATGCATGTAATGTAAACACAGTGTCATCTCCTTAAGAATTACTTTACTGTCCATAAAATATTACTTGCTGATCTTTTAGAAGGGGATTCCTCACAAACAAGTTTTTCACAAATCTTTCTGAACAGAGCACGCCTGAAGCCACATGCTAGCAGACTATTATGTGTGGAGAATGTCCTCTGAGAACAATGGCCGTTCCTCAAGGTCTATGGTACCCAGCTATGCCCCACTTCTCTCTCACCCAGCTGTTCCTTGGTGCGTAGGGTGTTGAAGCAAGGCTCAGAGATGATCTGACAGAAGAGCTCCAGAAACATGTTCTCCGAGGTGCTCTGCATGTCCGTTTGGTAGTATATCTCGATGCCACAGTTATTGTGAACTTCATTCCTCTGCTGGTAAACGAACCATCCTCCTAAGAAGATTCAAAAAGAGAGCAACATGTTCAAACACTTATTTAAATTTTCATAAAGTTAATGTTTTGTTTGGCTTTTTAAAGTTGTTCAATGTGGTTGGTGTTTTTTGGTACTTCCAAACTGCAATTCATTTATTAACAGTGAGAAACTCAACTTACGTAAGAGAATTCTTACGTAATTCCCCATTACCACAGAGAATTCCAGTGATATGCATTTGGCAGACGCTCGCGTGCTCATTTCGGAAGCACATATACTACAATTGGTAGGCCCTCGATAAACACTCATTGAATTTAAAGGGCAAAGAACTTATAAAATACCCATTTTATGACTAAGTATTAATGCTGAATGAGACCCATAGTTAATACAATGTACAATGTAGTGCACGTACTAGATTAGAACTAGCTAATACATATAAGAACCTCAGTACAAATACCACCTATATTTTAATAACGATTTATAACAATTTTTTAAAATTACTAGTTGTGCCTTTATTATTTTGTATTTCTATTTAACAGTCTATTGGCAATATTGTTTACTAACACTCACACTAAAGGTCATTCCACAAATTTACACAAATGTGTAGAATGCTTAGAGATAACTCAGACTAACATCTCACTTTAGAGATGAGGAAATTAAGACCCTAAGAAGTAGGGTGACTTGTCCAAGGACACAAAGTCAGATGGTAGACAGCGAAGACTCAGATATGTGGATCAAATAGCTCATCAAAGTTATGAGTATGATGATCATGCTTTATGATCTGATGACTACTTCATGAGCGATAAATTTGACTAAGCAAATATATAGTGTTTAGTTTTAGTACTGTATAAGACTCATGCATTGAAGATTCTCAGACACAGTAGTAATGACATGCCTGCTCATTCTTATAGATGCTAATTTAGACATCAACAGAAAAGGAAGGCAGCGGAGCCTGGAATTGTATTTCATCAATTTCACTTTTCTGACCAGGTCCAAGTCTGACCAAAAGTCAAACTTTCTGATTGTACATTGGCAGCACTAAGTTCCCTCCTATCAGAAAAGGTTAGGGAACCCAGGCTGCAAGTCCAACATACAAATCTCCAAATGTCTCCTCCTTCATAATGCCTGAAGCTTTTCTTTTTAAACTGTAAATATTGTTTCATGGAGAGTTAAGTAAAGTACTACCGTGTTTCCCCGAAAATAAGACCTAATCAGAAAATAAGCAGTAGCATGATTTTTAAGGATTCTTGTAATATAAAATAAGCCCTGATGAGTCTTTTGGAGCAAAAATTAATATAAGACCTGGTCCTTTTTTCAGAGAAATACGGTAGAAGTTATTTTATATTATGAGCATCCTGAAAAATCATGCTAGGTCTTATTTTCCAGTTAGGTCTTATTTTTGGGGAAACACGGTATTTAAGACTTTCATACTTGCTCAGTTGACTAAATTAGAATGATTTCCTAACAACTAGCATTTTGAGAATGGGATGTGAACGGAGTTATTTTTGAGCATGGGCAATTTGAGAGACAGAAAAGATAGGGTCCTAGGAGAGGAGAGAAGGCAGGAAGTGTAGTAAAAAGAGGTGAAAAAGATAGATTTCATTTTGAAATTTTGTTTCTGGACTGGCCTCATTGGCTCTTGAATGGCAGACGCTTCCTCCCAGCCACACTGCAGTGACTGAGGAACAAACTAGCAGAAGTCTGAAAGGAACCATTAGCAGGTCTGTGATGACTGGTCACGCAGAACAGCAGAGCTGTGCTCAAGGTATCTCTGTGCATTGAACAGTAATATCCTGAGATCATACCATGCTTCAGTTGCTTTAGTAGCTACTCAAGTGAGCTAGACTCACAGCCTTGTGCTAAGAAATGTAAAGCTAATAAGAGATACGGAGATGCACTTCAATCCCAACTCAAGAGAAGAACTACTAAGTGGCTTAAATAAGTAAAGGTTCAGAAAACCTGTGCTGGGAGGTCAGAAGAGAAAGTGATAGCTGGGAGTTTTAGAAAAAGTTTAGTGGAATAGGTAGCTTATAAGATGGGCCTGGAAAGATAAGATGTAGACATAGGTCCATGAGGAAACGGGGGGGTCAGGGGATGGGATGGAGCATTATTTTCAGGAGGATAAAAACAGCTGGAGAAAAAATCACAGACCATGAGTGCAAGGAGAACAGCCAACAATCAAGTTTGGCCCCCCAAAAAAAAGAAAATCAATGCTTCTCATCTCTGGTCTAATATACTTTCCACTAGATAATTTTGAACAATATTGAAAATAATGCTTAATGAGTTTTTATATCAACAGAAACCATTTTTAATGCAAAAGTAATCCAACATTGTATACTCTAATATGTTTATTTTATGTTTAACATTTTACATATGTTTAATATGTTTAACATTTTATGTTAATTCCTCATAAAATATGCATGTAATGAATACATTGTGTTATCTGCACCGGTGGCTTTACCAAACTATTTTTGCCAAAGTTTCTTGTGGGCTTCCAATTAGATATTATGATTCTAGTTTTCATGTTTTATAAATAAATTGTATTTCATGATTAACAATCATCATTTCTTTAGTTTTGTGATGTTTTTATTTCCTAACTTTTCTATACTCAATTACCAGTCAATTCCAGTATCACTCTCTTCAAAATAATTGCCTGCCTCCAATTTCACCTCTATGGCCCTCCTACAGAGAATTTTCTGAGAAATGTCTTTAACCATACTTCAATAAAGGATCCCAGTAGATCTTTACCATAAAACTATATATTATCATCCACATGAACTCAACCTACCTGTAATCACACACAATATATATCATGTCCAAGTACTCCATTACCAAAGTTATAGCATTTCAACTTACTGTCAGGGAGCTGAACTTCTCTATACCGAACCAGCTGACTTGGAAGGAGAGGTTTCGTATGAGCATGTTCAATAAGAGTGTCTTCAACCATCTGCATAATTCCTAATGCAGCCTGGGGAAAATCACAGGTCACAGTATATTACAAAAACACAAACGTATCTTGTCTGTGAAAATAAAAACAGTATATTGAATGACAGCCCATACAATATGAAAACATGCTTGTGAAATAAACCAGCCTAGCTTATCATAAAAATGGATGAAAACTGAATTTGTCAATTTGCAGTATAGTCAATATGGTAGTGAAGAGACACAGAGACCCAGACAATCTTGATGCTGGAAAAAAAGCACTGCTAAAGCTGGAGACGTCCTGGTCATGGAAAGTTGGTCCCAAGTGAGTGACACCTGGAGTTACAGCAAAGAAAAGGATGTGAGCATAAGCCTTTATTTTGAGTAAAACTAACCTTGCTGAGAATCCTGTCTCTGCCACACTTATGAGCATCTGACTTTGGGCATATTGTTTTGGAGGTAGCATAGTAGAGTGGTAAAGAGTGTGGGCTCTTTAGACAGACTGCTGTGGAAATTCTGGAGTGCTATCCATGTGCCATACATTTGGCCTTTGCTATTTCATTTAATCCTAATAACACTAATTTTACAAATAGGGAAACTGAGCATAGAGGTTAAGAACTTTTCAGATGATTACGTATCTAGTATGTGGCACTGTCAGAATTTGAACCCAGGCTGTCTGATCCCACACCATGTGCTCTTTCTTATAGTCCTGCTGTCCTATACAGAATTGGGAAAGCTATCTCAACTTCCTCCTATGATTGCATGTGACAGGCAACAACAGAGGCGGCCGCCACGAAAGTGGGTCCATAGTTCACCACCATCATTCTACTTCCCCTATGCCTCCCTCCACCTTCCTCCATAGAGCAGAGACGATTGAGTGAACACTAATGTGCTTATAAACATACTGTGGTAGTTAATAGTCTCAGACAGACTAAGGTAAAAAAATCTCTTGCATTGGTCCATAAAACATTGCTAAGGCCTCACCCACCCACCTGCTTTGTTATGTTTCCATGGAGAAGAGCTTCAATATGCAGCCGTGACAGGAGCTGAGGTATGAAGGCCTTAAGGCGAGGAAGGGTGACATCTGTAAAGGAGTTAAGAAATAGTGAGCTCTACGTATGAGCTTTTTTAAAAAAAACCTTTGAGATAATTTGAGAAGAGTTTGGAGTTCTAAAATAGTACAGAGTTCCTGTATACCCTTCAACCAGTTTTCCCTAATGTTAACATCTTTCATAACCATAGTACAATGATCAAAAGTAAGAACTTAACACTGGTACAATACTATTAACTAAAATAGACTTTATTTGGATTCCATTAACATCTCTTTTCTGTTCCAGGATCTAATCCACAATCCCACTTTGCATTTAGTTGTCATGTGTCCTTAGTTTCCTCCATCTGTGACAGTTCTTTGGTCTTTCCTTGTCTTTCATGACCTTAAGATTTTTGAAGAGTACTTTCAGTTATTTTATAGAATGCCTTTTTTTGGGTTTGTCTAATGTTTTCTCGTGAGTAAGCTGAGCTTACGTATTACTAGGAAGAATACCACAGAGGAAATGTGCCTTTCTTAGTGCATCACACCAGGGGCACATGATATGGATGTGTTGTAGTACCAGCGATGTTAACATTGACCACTTGGTTAAGGTGGTGTCTGCCAGATGCCTTTACTGGATGTGCTCTATTTTATTCTTTTGGTTGTTATTAACTCACGTGTGCTCTACAAGCAATTAGGAAAAGCCATCTGCTCATCAATCCTTTTCCCACTGTAACTAATAAATAACTTATTTGGGAGGGGAAATGTTTTGAAACTATACAAATATCCTGTTTTCTCTTAATTTTCACCCACTAATTTTAGCATCCAGTGGTATATACTGCCTGTATCAATTATTATTATGGCACCCCAACAGTGGGTTTTCTGTTCCCCACTTTCCTTTTACATGTATTGGCTTAATTCTTCAATAAGGAAGAACTGTCCCTTTCCCATTAGGACACCATCCTAATAATTGTTACAATGGATGCTAAAACTAGTGGTTGAAATTTAAAAAGAGACATGGGAAGGGAATTAACAAGTGTTTACTATGGGTCAGTCACCTTACAGATGTTATAAAACTGTAAAGCGTGTACTATTATCCACATTTTAACAATGAGAAAACTGAAGTTTGGAAAATTTAAGTTTCTTGTCCAAAATCATCAAGCCAGTAAGTTACAGAGCGGGCATTTGACCATTGGTTGGACTCATTCCAAAGGGCATACTCGTTCCTCTCCACTGCACTGCCTTAGGAGCCCCAATACCCTGTCATTCTGTGCAGACCTCTATCCCAACACTTACTCTCTTTGTGTTTACTAAAATGATCTGTCTACACTTATGCTTTGCTACTAGACTGGAGCTCCCTCATCAAAGAAACCCCACCTAAATGATCGTTTGTTTTTTTAATCTCAAGCACCTGGAGTCTAGGGCCTGGTACCTGGCGGCCAATCGGTAAATACTGTTGGATCACACTGAAGTCTAAGGTTCTTGTTACCAAGGCACCTGGATAGCTAACTGACTTAGAGTCATGAGGAAACCAGCTTCTCACATTGAGTTGTCTCCAGATTAAGCCATGTTGGTATTACTGGATTAGTTTATGAATATACATATCAAAACAGAATGATTATTTATTAGAGTAGAGAATTTCAACTAAGAAAGTGCTGACTTTATAAAATACATTTTAGGAAGGTTTCATGTGTCTATGAGACACATTAGAGCATATTCTGATTAAAATTTACATAATATCTCACCCAGAATCTAAAAAAGTGGGGAAACCTCCAACATCTCTGCTTTTTGATCATGCTGAATGTAGGTTCAGTTTCTTAAAAAATGTATTTAAAATCAATTATGTGGTATTTTTTAAAGGTAAAATTCTTGCTATTAACTGGGTGTAACTCAACCATTTTGCAAAGAAAGGTATGTTAACTGGCCAGATTAAAAATGTATCTGTTCTAGTTAATGAATTTTATAATCTATACGTCTATCCAATGCCTGAGGCAACCAATAAAATAATGATTTTTCAATACTTTGCTCTTAATGTGTCACTGAAGACATCAAAAGCATAGTGTTACATAACAAGTAAGCACTTGTCATAAAAGATCATTAAAAATTCGAATGACTTTAGAAAAAAATAAAGAAAGCATTAGGCTGTAAGTAGAAAAGGAGTCTCACCATCCAGGGCTTCTTTTAATTCATCTTTAGTCCAGGCCACTTCGGTCATCAGCAGGCGGAGGTAGTACATGGCGTGCTGATGCGGCTGCTCAGCTCGGAAATTGTTAAGAGAGCGCATATACTAGTGAAGGGAGACACGGGCTCATTAATTTTAAAAGTCCTTAAAAATCATTTCATATTACCTTAGGAGCACAAAAACAATACACTATAAAAGTAAGGTTGGAAAACTTACTGCCTCTTTGATAATTTCAAATCGTTTTTCATCAATCTCAAAGGTAGCCATTTTCTCAATAATCTTCTTTAGCAAAACTGGCTGCTTGTCATTGTAACCTTTTACTGAGAGCTACAGAAAGAGTTCAGGGTATTAAAAATCAAAAATATCGTGAAACAACTTAAGCTTGTTTTATTGAACATTTATAAAATCCCCAAGCCAGGTGTACTAAAATAAAAATTAAATAAGAAATTTAATTAATTTAACTTCTCATAAATATAGTTTAACACTTAGGAAGACAATATTAACCATCTCTACTTACTAATACCCAAAAGCATAATTTTGCTTTTCCTAAACAAAATCAACAGTAAGAAAACTCACCTGATGCCAAACTCTGGCAGCACAAACCACATCATCGAAATTCAAGTTCACATTAAATCAAAATTAATTATAGACTATATTTCAAGTTTAATCTTCCAAAAGAATTTCTAAGGAATGGCAGGATTAAAGTTTTTATAGGTTTAATAAGAAGGTAAAAATCACAGGAGAGTGATATCTACAAATTATGGAGTACGTCCCCAAATTGTTTATATTGAAACATTTTAAAAAACCTATTTGGAGACATCGGGCAGCCCCAATTATACAGTATATGGCATTTTGCCATTTTTCTCATTCAATGTTGCCCAATAAGGATCCATACGTCTCACCACTTGCTTGTTTGATGGGTTCTGCTTATGTTCCAAAAGCCAATGGCAAAAAAGGATGTATAGTGAGGACACACTGTATATACCGTCAGGATTTTGCCTTAGGACAATCCACTTTAATAGTCCCTGAAAACATAACATTTTGAAAAGTGGGGG
Organism: Rhinolophus hipposideros; assembly: GCF_964194185.1. NCBI lineage: Eukaryota > Metazoa > Chordata > Mammalia > Chiroptera > Rhinolophidae > Rhinolophus > Rhinolophus hipposideros. The sequence goes on along the minus strand of NC_138061.1, from coordinate 29,729,690 downwards.
ATGCCTATTATCACATTTCCTATTATTATATTTTCACATGGTGCCATGCACAGAAGTAGAGGATACCTTGCAACTAGAACACCTGTGAAAGCCTCTACCTTATGAAAACTGATAGGCAAGAACCTGAGTAGGAGTGAACGTCCTTGGCCATGGAAAGCGTATCACATACTGTGGGAACTAGACTGACAATTAGCATAAAGCCCATTTTGTCACAAACAAAAAATTATATTAATGGTAATAAGCCTCTAAAACTCAATAGTGAACACTTAATAGATTATTACTTTTCTATTTGGAGTTTATTTTTATCTCTGAGCTTCAAATATCCCTGGACTTTGAGAATGGTTAGGTTATGTACATTCTTATACATTAAACAAAAGCTACCAGAAAAATAACTGTGTGAAGAAAAAAAGTTACTGCAAAATAAACAAAATTTAAAAACCCTAAAACCTTTTGTATTAGAATTTATAAAGAGGAGCACACAGCATATGCTCTTATTTTAGTTGTTACTAAAACATACAGTACATTTTCAAGAAAAGTGAAGATGAATGTGTGCTATTAAAGGGATGTTAATTTGGAAATGAGATACCGTGTTTCCCTAAAAACAAGACCTCGCTGGACAATGAGCTCTAATGCGTCTTTTGGAGCAAAAATTAATATAAGACCCAGTTTTATATTATATTATGTTAGATAAGACCCAGACTTATATTATAGTAAAATAAGTCAGGGTCTTATATTAATATTTGCTCCAAAAGACGCATTAGAGCTGATTGTCCGGCTAGGTCTTATTTTTGGGGAAACACGGTATAAGTTTGGAAACATATCACAAACAGTATCAAGAGAAAGGATCTAGATTTCTTAGAGTGCACTTAATAATGCTTATTTTAAAACACACTTAAAAGTAGTTAATGATGCATGCTACAAAAAAATTAAATGAGAATGTCACTTGTATTTGAACTCAGGAACTTTCTGCTACTGTCAGCAAAAAGAAAGGAAGTTTATATGAGGTCTGACAATTAAGTTCGTGAACTTGTTGTTAACCTATTTTGATATCAGAGAGATTATTCATTATGAATTTGTACCAACTAGACAAACAGTTAACCAGTTTACTATTTGGAAGTACTGAAGAGGCTGCATGAAAAAGTTGGACACCCTGAACTTTTTGCCAACAATTCATGGCTCTTGCATCATGACAATGTACCAGCTCACACAGAACAGTCTGTGAGGGAGTTTTTAGCCGGCAAACAAATAACTGTATTGGAACACGCTCCCTACTCACCTGACCTGGCCCTCAATGACTTCTTTCTTTACCAAAAGATAAAGGGAACATTGAAAGGAAGACATTTTAATGACATTCAGGACATTAAAGGTAATACAATGACAGCTCTGATGGCCATTCCAGAAAAAGTTTCAAAATTGCTTTGAAGGGTGGACTAGGCGCTGGTATCGGTGCATAGCTTCCCAAGGGGAGTACTTTGAAAGTGACCATAGTGATACTCAGCCATGAGGTATGCATCACTTGTTCTAGGATGAGTTCGCGAACTTAGTTGTCAGACCCCCATACATAAATACAATTCAAGCACCCCAACAGCAACTATTGACATCTTTCACTTACAGATGTTAATATACTCACATATATAAAAAGACCAACATGCTTTCAGGATTATAAGTTAAGCATTTCAAGCACAGGAACATGCAAGTAAATGTAGCACACATACATGTTCACAAGATGCACTAAACTCTGCGAAATCATTCTTTAGTATGGCTAATACTAATTTGAGTTCTTCAATCATTAAAAGGTTGCAAGGAAAAAACCATCAATCTTCTTGTTTAAAAATGCAGAAGTTAATAGTTTTCCCAAGCTCAACATAATGCTTAAATGGTGTGGTGCCTTTTCTTTGGTTTTCATTTTACTTACAAGTATTGCATTCATTCCTGATGCAATGCCATAGCTCAAACCTGAGAGGCGTGCTGCATATGTATACTCTTTTAAATCATCCTTCAATAACCTGATAAACAGGTATGTCATGTTGCAATGGAGAGGATCAGCATAAATGTAGCGACTAACAAAAAGAAAAACAAAAGAAATGCTTTGATACTTCAAGCAGTGGTATGGTAATGGAGAAACATGACCGAAGAGTATGGATATGCAGCCTCATGATCTGAATTGCTGGGGAAATAGTACAGGCCAACCTTAGGTTTTACAATGGCAGCAAGACGTCATTCTCTGTTGTCAAAGACCAAGACTTCAGATAGAGAATGGGTAAGATCTAAACCTAAATCAGGGTCCAATTTTGTTTGAGGAGAAAAATATGACAAGCTGATGAAGGATGTTAAAAAAATAAAAATAAAAATAAAAGAAATCAAGGAAAATTTGCATGGTATGAATGATATATTGCTGAATGCTTAAAATAAGAGCTAACTTAAAAATTAAATGAGAAAATATGATTAACCATAAAGATTTAAGAAAAAAGAAAAGAAATTAAACTCATACCCGCAATCGAAAATGCTTCCATCAAATCAATGGCAAAAATGTTGATGAGTGGAAGGCTCTTAGACGTGGGTACTTACATACATCCCATAGATGGTATTTTGGAGGTCATAGCTCAAGCCTGCTAGCTCTGCTGCATATGCATACTCGTTGAGTGAGTCTTTGAGGAGCTCAAGGTACAAATGGGCCATGTTACAGTGCAAGGGGTCCACATAAGCAAATGGGCTGGAAGAAAATGTTGACAGGAAAATAGCTGATTTATTACTTCCCAATGTGATGTGTGGCCTTTGAGATGGATCAAGAAACTGAACACTGATTAATACAATTTTCTGAAGATAAGGTTTCAATTCTTGAGTCTGTCTCTTCTTTCCATGCGGAAAAAAATAAGAGGTTTGAAAAAGGAGTCTGAGGTATGTCATGTGTGCTGGTGGCGGTAAACAGGGAGAAGGAGCTGCTCACCCCAGATGGTATGGCAGAACTGACAAGTTAGAAATGCAAGGCAGGAAAGGAGTGGAATCAAGCCAAAACGTATGCCTATGTTTAGGCTGATAGGAGGAGGTATGGCTCAAAGAGCTGATACAGCACTGGCATGTCCTCTTTCTCCTTCTAAACCTAAACTAGGGTCCCATTTTGGCTTCTAAGCAAGCTATCCCCTTGGTGGACAAGAGTACGAGATTGAGAAGTTTGTGTGTCATGATTATGCGAATTTAAAGGGAAAACTGAGACTTGTGAAAATGTTAGCTTATTTCTGAGTTTCCCCAAACCAATAAAGATAGAGCACTGTGAGTAAAACAAGTGATGATTTCCACCACGTAACTGCAGCCAGAACTAGGAAAAAATATTAAAATAGGAAAATATTTAAGTGAGAAAGAAAAACAGAAGACAAAAAACAATTATAGAGTACAAAAGATAAATAGGGCCACAGAGATCACTTAATTTAAATCTTCATTTCCCAATTAAGAAATCTCATTTTCCTCAAGTCAACTGGGCTGCAAGTGGCAGGGTTAGGATTCAGATTTAAGTCAAATAAATGACCTACTCATCTGACTATATGACACTACTTACCTTTACGAGAAAGAAGGAAAAGATTTATTCACTCAACAAATACCTATTACATGCTAGGCTCTTCTCTAGGTACTAGGAATAAAGAAGGAACACATCAGGCAAAGTCCCTGACCTCAGAGTTTATAGTCCAGTTGGAGGAGACAAATGATAAATTTAAATATGATAGATCAGGTAGTAATAGTGCTGTGGAGAAAAACTAAGCAGGCTAAGGGGATGGGTGGCAGTGGTGGTGGGACAGGAATGTTGCTAACGTGGTTCATCGAGGCCTCTCTCATAGGGTGACATCTGGGCCCAGACCTGAAGGAAGCAAAGGAACAAGCCCTGGGGATATCTGGGTAGGGCGGAGAACATTCCAGGCTGAGAAAACAGCCTGTGCAAAGGACCTGAGGCAGGTGCCCGCTTGGCCTGTTGGCGGTATATTCAAAGTTTGACTCTATCCATAGCGCAGTAAGTATAACTAATGTACTGACAGCAAAGCCAACATTTTAATCAAAAATTGATAATGAAGCAAAAATAGGGGTAAATGTTTAGCCACTTAGAGAATTAAAATCAAAGAGAAAACTCTACAGCTATACAAATATTTCTTCTTCTGGAAAATCTAAATGAATGCTCTGTCATTGAAGTTTTTAAAGTATTATACATGACGACACACTTCCTTTGTCAGGCAAACAGCAGCTCAGAAACTAAGGGTACAATTCATAAAAGCAAAATCATCAAAACAAAAGAGAGCCCATGAAAGCACTCAGCCCCACAGGCACCTTTCTATGCACCTCTTTTAGGTGGACGTGAAAAGCCAGAGAAAGCCAAGTCTGGGAGCTCAAAGCATATGGTCAAACTCAGAATGCAATTCTAGAAGTGTCCTAAAATGCTGTACCCACAGCAGCAGCACTGGTGAATTGGAGAGGGTCCTAAACTAACTTTGATTCACCTACAATGCTTAAATTCTGGCTCATTTGTTAATATAAAATGTATTTTGTAATCTGATGCTATACGCTTAAATATAGACCACAGAGTTTTAAAAACTGTAACTAATGCATAAAAAACTGTAACTATATGCATAATATAATCCTGAAAAAATTAAAAGGATGACACACACAGAAAATTTCTCGCAGAATGTAAGAAACCGAACAGTGTTTACCTCTAGGGAGACCAGAACACAGAGAGGGATTGGTGGGAAGCAAACATTTTTAATTCTAAGGATTATGCTGGGCAGTTTAGAGAATGCAAAAATGTCCAATGGCCCCTCAAAAGGTATTCTGAAGCCAAATCACAGAAGCCAAATGGGAAAGTACAAGCTTACCCTCATTTTATTGCACTTTGATTTATTGTGCTTCACAGATATTTCATTTTTTACAAAGTGAAGGCAAGACCTTCCCCTAGAGAAAGGACGGCAACTCGTTTTATTGAGATCCTCACTTTCCTGCGGTGCTCTGGAACCCAACCCCCAGTATCTTGCCTGTAAGCAACCCAGAAATAGAGCGGTATCCAGGGGCTTCAGACAACCAAGGGGCTGGAAAAGACTCAGGCCACTTAGTAACTATCACCTCTTCTTCTGGGCAAGTTCTAGGAATACAAAACCAAAACCACAACAAAAAACACCAAATTATCTCATTTTCCTTCAGTGAAACCTCTGGGGGAGTCTACAGCCTCCTCAGACTCCAAAATCCTGAAGGTGAGGAAGGTCCTCCTAACAGCTAACTTAGCCATTTCAGTTACAGCATGTACTCATCAATAGAATGGAAGAATCAACAACCTTAGTTTGTACAATATCCCTTAACGGCAGCAAGCCTTCCTTTGTCTAGGCTAAATAACCTTTTATTTCTAGACATGGGTCCTCAACGAAGCAAAGAAAACTTTTCGAAATGTAATTGTTGATTTTTACGAAGAACTTTGTAGCTAGAGTCATCTTACATACCTGAAAAATTCAAAGTTGAGACAAGCCTTCGGCAAGAAAAACTTATCATCTTGTTTGAACCAGAGTTTGCTCATAGCTGTATCCTGTGATGGAGAACACAATTTGGTTATGCAAATATGGGCATATGGGAAAACCACATCACCCTTCAAGAGGAGAAGAACAAAGGCAATAGTTGAGAGTTTTGCAGAGGCTGCTGTCTCATGGTCTTGAAGTATATCAGAGGGTCAGCAGGTGGGAAGTGGAGAGAGAAGACTTGGATTCCAGTAGCAGAGAGAAATCACCCTTTTATCTCCCCTGGGTTAAAGAGACAGGAACATAGTGGAGGAAGAGTCAGATTGGAGAAGCCAATATCAACTGCCCTCTCCCCGTCTTTCTGGACCCTGGGAGGCAGATGCAGGAGTCCTTAGAGTGCTGAGGCTGCCGCCTCCAAGGTGGGCTGCAAGGATCCCTCCCTGCTGGAATCCATACCCTTGTGTTGTCCTCTCTCCCACATTGCACCAGGGTTGGTCTGTCTGCCCAACAAAATACGATAGAAATGATGGCACAATACCTCTGAGATTAGGTTATAAAAGACACTGTGGCTTCCATCTCAATCACTCACTGTCACTCTTAGATCACTCATTTTAGGGGAAGCCAGCTGCTATATCAAGCAACTCTATGGAGAGGCCCAAGTGGTGAAGAACTAAGGCCTGCCAAAAACCACACAACTGAACTTGGAAGAGCATCCTCTAGCTCTAGTTGAAACTACAGATGGCTGAAGCCCCAGCCAATGGTTTGACTATAACCTCATGAGAAACTCTGAGCTAGAACCACCCAACTAGGCCACTTCCCAATTCCTGACCCTCTCAAAATGCGAGAGATAAAATATTTGTGGCTGTAAGCAGCTAAATTTTGGAGTAATTTGTTACACAGCAATGGATAACTAACACAGCCAGGGATGAACAAATAAGCCACTACCTTGACTTTCCACTTTACTCATACTGTATTAAAATTAGGCTTAGATAGTCACTTGAAACTCTGACAAGAGATAGAAATGGTTTAATGTTCTCCTTAGTTTACTCTGAGAAGTAAAACTAAAACAAACAACAAATAAAATTTAGAAGAGGTAAACAAGCTTTTTCTTTGAATAACCTAACGTATAACTCATTAAAATGGCATTTTAAAAGAAAAATGATTGTTTTATTAATAATCATGTAGTTGCTTGAAATAAATTAAATTTTGTATTCTTAAACACTAATTCTCATCTCACTGAGTCAATTGAATGCTAGGTCATTTGAAAAAAATAAAAAGGAAAGATGTGTGTCTGTGGTGGTGAGTTTATAAAGAGGTAGTTTTAGAGTTTAGAAAAGAGGATGTGCTGCAATTATCTTATTCATTTTTCTACACAATTTACCTTAGGTGTAAAATAAAAACATGCAAAGAACATTCTGAAAAGAAAAATAAACCCCACTTCTCAATCACCCTTTCCACATGGCTTATAACTCCATTAACTTCATATAGCTACTCTGTCAAAATGAGAATTGTTTTTAAGGGCAGGAAATCCAACAGCTCCCCTTGGGGATGCTCTCTTCCAGGCTTTAGAGATTCTTTCTTATCTCTAACTTTCATGATGTAGCATAAAATCTACTTCCTTATTGGGTCTTCAGAGAATATGAAAAGGAGGCCGCTATCTTTCAACAGACTTGTGGTTACTGTCCTTTTTTTTTTCCTGCAAAGAAAATGACTCCCTAGATTCTATTTTGCTTAGTAGTTTTGTTTGTTTGCTTTAACATTTCTAGCCTTTTACTATTTCTTGTATCATTCTCTTTGCAACTTTTCTGTCACCTCTTTAGATTGAGCCCCCCAAATCAACACAGTACCAAATGCAAGAAATCATCTCTCTAGTCCCTTCCATGTAATAGATCTGTCCCCTGGATTTAAAATCACTGAATCTAACATGTTACCTTAATAAGAGAAGGGTATGGTGCCGCTTCTTTTTCTAATGATAAAATCTCAAAATTCGTAGGAATAAATTCATTCTTCATTGGAAGTTTAAATTTCCCATTCAGCTCAGCATTTTGCCATTTCTGGATGAATAATGAAAAACACAAGCAATTAAAATAGTTACTTTGCTTAATATCCTGGCAAATTTTTAAGGGGATAAACATCACACAGCATTCTTTTCCATCATATGGAAAGAGACTATTCCCAAGATATATTGATGACTTTTTGTGAAATTTGAGCTGGAGTCTCTGGTGTTAATCAAGGTTTTAAACTTATCTGCCTTTCTTCTTTACAAATCTCCAAAATGACCAGCTAAGGTTAAGGAACCATCTGAGACTATGGAACACTGAGAGCCTAATTGATCCCGTATAAAAATCACGTTAGCTTTAGCTCTTTGACAAATGGAGAATAACCTGTACAGGGATATTTCCCACAACTGCTAAGCAATAGGTCCTTTACATGTGAGTTAGAATTTTAGCTACACTAAATCACTAGCCTGAAAGATAGGCTAATGGAGGCGTCTTTCCCTTCAGTAGGTCTTCTTAAAGCACAGCCCACACCTCTCCCAGATGACCATGTGAACTTCCAAGTGAAGTAGTAATTGAAGCAAAAGGTTAAGGACAAAATTGAGACTTAAATCTGGATTGTGAGACCTGCTGTCAACCTGCAGTTTGGATCTGTTCCATGGGCTAGTGCCAGAAGCTAAGTGGGACAGGTCACATTGATTGTTGAACTCTAATTTACAAGATTATTAAAAACCAAACCAAACAAAACAAAACAAGAAAGAGAAAAAAGAAGCCATCGACTGCCAATAATTCTGGGTTCAGTAATTCAGTCTGCAGATGATGAGGCAGAAGCCTTGTAGTTTCTGCAGTTCTATTTTGGTCCCTGCATTTGTGTCTTCTGGCACTGGGATAGTGAAGATGTTGGCCATATTATTTATAAGTAACAACTAAAGTCTCCAGAATGGCTGAATAATTGAACTGGTAAACACTTAGCAAATAATTTCACTGCTGAAGTCCCAGATAAATTTGTTTTGAAAAAATTCCCATTTGGGGCAGGGTTGTCATGGTCAGAATTTAGTGAATATGGGTTCTCTCATTTTAGGATTAGTCCAGACTCAGCATAATTCAAGGCCGATCAGCTTCCCTCACAGTTTAGCAAGATGGGTATTTTCAGACACTAAAGAGCTCCAGTGATGTGAATATGGCAGAGAAGTACCAGTAACGATTTTCTTTCTTAAACTCTTATTTTTTCTGGATTGTCATTCCACGGGTACATTTAACAAATGTCAGTTACTTGAATTTAACTAAATCTAATCAGAGCAAGGCTTCCTGGTATCTCGCCATGAGTAAAGCTCATGTAAATCTCAAAGCTACAGCTACACAGCCAAGAAGAACTGAAAAGCAAAAATACTAAGTAGATAAGATTCGCAAACAGAATCTTGAAAACTACTGATGAATGGGATAATATGCTATCTAAACACACCTGTTTTGAAACGAATCCTAATTCCCTTACGTTGACAAAATGAGCAATGATACAGTATGAGACATAAAATATAGCATCTCCTAAAGCGAAGACAGTAGGAATCTCAGAGACTGCTTCCTGCCTGTGTTCCCAACAAGGTTGTGAGCTCTCTGTAATCCATGAGTCTGTTTTTCATGCTCCCTACTTCCATCTCTTCCTGCCTGTCTTCATACCTTTGCTTCCCTGTGTACTTTTGACTGCATGAGGCTAGGAGTCTGCCTGACAGCCCTGCTGATTTGACAGACACGAGAAGGTTGCCATAGCACCATTTCCTTATACAAAACCTAAGTTCCTGCTCTCCAGCTCCTTATTCACTTTTCCCAGGACAGTATATACAGTGCCGGGTCATCACTCACCACTCCCTGTGCCATGAGTTGGTGACCTAGGGAGCGCAAGTTCTTGTGTGTCCCTCACACAGCAGGCTTATTCGCAGATGAGTAAACCCTACCTTAATGACTTCATCAGGTATAGCTTCTTGTTTGTAGTGGGTTCCATACCACTCTTCTGTGCGATCAGTTTTGCCTTCGAAAGATTTGGAAACTACTGCAACCCTAGAGATAGATGGAAAAAGCAAACAGAAAAAAAACCTATAAACTCATGTTGTATGTATAAATTTATAGACCCTGACTCATGAAAATAGAAATGACAGCCAAGAATGTGTTGGGCCTTTAAGACCCAGTAAATTCTACAAGGCTTAACTGAAATAGGCAATGTATGTATAGAGTCTGTTATCCTTTTGTTATAGCCCATCATTTTCAGTATGAAAAGTATTCGCAGGAAAGATTCTTGTGGGTATGCTATTAACTAAAATGTTAAGAGTCAGTAGCGAGGGAAAAATGGAACAAGGTCAGTTGAAAAACAGTACTTAAAAAAGCAAAACAAAGGAACAGTGCAGGAACAGTGCAGGCCCGGGGTTAACAAGAGTGGCTAAGAAAGCCTGTTGGCTCATCCAGAGATCAAAACAAAACAAAAACACACTTTATTACTTGCGAAGTTTGTGGTCTATATTTGTTTTCCTGCCAGAGACGACCATCAAATGTATCTACTACATGTACACTGGTCTTCCTGCTGCTAGAAGACACAGGGATGAGACCAGGAAGCACCTTTCTATCTTCTGGTTTCTTACACGTTGTTTGTTTTTTGAGGGGAGAATAGAAATAGCCCAGAAGTCAGAAGGACAAAAAAAGTTCAGGGAGGGAAGGTGGAGGTAAAAGAATGTCAAAAGATAAGGGAACAAGAGTGGAGGAGCAAAAGAAGCTCTGTACCAGGGGAACTCCTGCCCCTGTGCAGGATGATCAACGACACTTCTGCCCCTGCTATCTTTCAATTATCAAAGTCGGAATCGTTACACTCTCACCAGCAGACTCAACTCCAGGCTGGAACCAATCTTATTTTGAATCCTGTGGACAGAGGAGTTCTAGGCCAGTAGCTTCTCCCTTATGTGCCAGTTCAAGTAGGTCCATATCTGTTCCTGACTGTTCTCACCTACCCTCCCAGAGGTTTGGTTGTAACCTCCAAATGCTGGCCTCACAGCTGAAGGCCAATCAAAACTCTCCTCTGCTGAAAATATACCCATTTTTTAAATCCTAATCTGTGTTTCAAATACCTGCCCCTCATTGGACCTCTCCAACTTCAAAGTTTGATTGTCTGAACAACCACCTATTTCTTATTCATTCTATATAAGATACTCTATCCGGCTAACTGGACTTGACCTTATCACCCGCTTTAGGGTAGATATGATAATCTGACATTTATCTGCTAGTATGACTGACTAATCTTCCAGTTCAAGGAGTTCCTAATGTAGCCTTGCTGCCGCTGACCACTACCAGTTCTAGAAAACATGCTAAATAAGAACATGTTCCATAGAAACATAGACAGGAATCACAGGGTTTAATGGATGAAAGAGTTCTGTCATCGTGTCCAGAAGTGATGCATGTTGGCTGTTTGAGAATCCCTTTTTGGGGGTATGTATAGAGTATGTATAGAACTCACACAGCCACATGAAGAGTACATACTGTTTCTTAAGGGCTTTCATTCAATATATGACAGAGCCTAATAAGACTCAGCCCTAGAAACTGCTTCCACTCCTGCTGATTTCTCAAAAATGGATAGATTAACTCTCAAGGAGAGCTCTGAAAAATGTGTAGAGCAGTGATACTCCCATCTTCTCTTCCATGACACATTTGATTTTGGAAAAGTTTGCTACATAGATGGTTTTGGTTTCCCTGAAGGGACAACCCATGCATTAGAATAGGCACAAGGGACTGATAATAACTTGTGAAGCCTGAAGCATTCATTTATCAGTGGACTTGCCCTCTGAAACAAGAAAACTTTAAACTCACTTCTGAGAGAGAAGGTGAAAAAGCTCAGGGAAAGCTGCCAAATGCTCTGGGAGGATGACTCTATGACACAGAAAGAAGCAGACCCTGGAGGCTGCCCAGTAATGCTCAGGTTAAAAAAGCAGGGAAAGGAAGGAGATTTGTCAGGTAGAATCCTATGGGATTCAGATAGTCACATAGTAAAGTGTAGGGGTAACATCTGAAATGTTATTATAAGGAAGTAAATATGAATTACATAAACATAGTTTCTCAGACTAAGCAAATACTGAATATGGGCCTGTCAAAAAGAGATACCTTTGCAGACCAAGAGTTAGTGTACCATTGAGGAATTCAAAACTGAAACATACAATTGAAGAGTATGTATTAAAAAAATAAATGATAAAAGGTACGGAAGGGGAATAACAACAGAGACAGCATATACACACCTCAAACCTATACTGAAATCTATGAACCAGTGTGGAAGCACAAGAGCACTTGAATTAGTTGAAAAGAGAAGTCACAATAATCAAAGTATACCACAGATAGCTGCAGTGTATTTAATTGCAGACAGTTAAGAAAAACTGGCACAGATATTGTATCATCTTAGACTATATGCTGGGAATCTAATTATGCTAAAAATAGTCTTGGTGAATTTTTTTCTTAAATTGTGTTCTGTGTATGCAGGCACCTACGTGTGTAGCAATGCTATTCTTTAATTCTGTTCACAAAGAATTCGATACTGATGTGGCACTGACATGATCCTTGGAAATATGAGAGAAAATGACCTTTTCTTTTCATACTGAAATTTACAACAGCGAGAAAAGGAAACAGTGGGCTAGAATGAATGCTGACTGCTGACTTCAAGTCAGCCATTTAGAAATGTTCAGAGGGAATGAATAGCTATTGGAGCTGGATGGGACCCATTCAGAAACAAGAAATATCCTGACTATAGATGTTAAAAGGCAATATGGTTCCCAAACAATACATTCTCATGAGATTTTTATAAATAATCCCTGAGGGATAAAAAGGGAGAAGACATCCAAGAATGAGGAGAGGCTTTATAGATAACTGTGATGAATGCAAACAGAATTACTAGAAAGGGCACAGACATACATGGCCATCAAAAACTTGAATACTGGTAGATAGTTGTGACTCACTTTCTTTGAGATCTTGCCAAAGTCAAGGTTAAGATCTAAATTAGGCAGGTCGCAGGGCTTCAGTTTCAGTACTCTTTTACATAAGGATTCTAACTACAAGACTCTATCCTTCCATTAGTAGAATTCTAGAATATCCTGATATCAAGTCTTATTTTTAAAAGACACACACAGAAGAAAGCAGGTAAAAAACAATCTATTGATGAGTCTCAAAATCAAACTTGAAGAACGGTGACATGAAGGCTACAGTGCTAAGGAAATTGGGGTCCATGAAAAATGCTAAAAAACGCATTTTTCAAAGTAAGAAAAAAGAAAGGTTAGGTTAAAAGTTTAGAACATTTAATCAACTTTTACTGAGCCCATACCAGCTTGAATTCTCGGAAAGATAAAACACAGTGCCTATCTAAAAGGAATTCATAATCCAATAGGATACACGACCTAAAGCTGTATGTGATATGCTGATCTCATGTTAGACAACAGGGCTACTCGCCTCCTATGTACATTGATTGTCTTAGAAAGAAACATGGGTCTTTAAACTGCAAAGATGGACTAAAAACAGAAAAAAGGAATTGAAGCCCAGGATTGGTGAGTGAGCCAGCCATGTGATTCAAATGAACTTACACAGATGAGTCACATTCTCTGATGCTTAGGCAACTAATAAATTCCAGTAGAATATCTGCCCATGACCTTTTAGAAATCCCAGAGGACAGGAGAAGGGGCAGAAGACAGGAGATGCGAGAATGCTCTAATTTTCAGAAAAGGAAAGGAGTGTAGCCTAAAAACCATAAACCACTGGATTACACATTGACCCCTGACAAAATTCTACAGTCAACTGTCAGACTATCAAATATTTGGACAAGAAGACAGTTATCACTAGGACCTGCATGGACTCACCAAGAGTAACTCCTCCCAAATGAATGGAATTTATGACTGAAACAAGGCATGTGGCAAAGACTTTATAGCTGTATTTGTAGGTTTAATATGGCAAAATGGGCACCAAATGATAGGATCAAAGGAGGTAGGTGATGATGATGGAGTAGTAACAGGTAAACATCTTTGAAAAAGTAAACCAAGTCTCAACATTCAAAATAACTTTCTAACAATTAGGACTGGCAGAAATGGAACTGGGAACCCTGATATTTAATGAATTCCCCATCTTTGGAGGAATTTAAGCTGAGGCTGGTAACTACCTGTTGGAGATATTGCAGAAGAGGTATACCTAATGAAGGGTAGATTAAATGACCTTTAACGTTCCTTTCATTCTGAAGGATTTTCCTGTTTATTTTCCTACCTGGTTGCAATATTAAATTTGTCTCAGTAGGTATTAAAGAAAGAAATCTTAGCCTCAAGCAACCTCAGTCTGGCCTGGCAGCTGGCACTATTATCGTAGGCTGTTCTGTACTGTATCACTGACCTGCTACAGTTAAAATTATAACAGCCGCAGAGACCAATCCTATAGAGAAAACTGCTTTTTCTTCAAAGGTGAGGGTAGAGAGAAGAAAAGGTTCTCAATTCTAATTGCATAAGATATCAAATTTAGAAACAGGCAATTTAAACAAAACTAAAACGTATACTGCAAATTTACTCCTACGAAGTGTTGCTGGGATAAATTACTTGCTCTAGAGCAGCAAGGATTATATGAATATAATTGAAATCACTTTTCTTGCAAAAAAGCACATCCTTAGCAAATACTATAATCTTAATAGCATGACTCTGTATTTGTACAATACTTTTCAACTTTGTTAAATCATTTTGCATCAGCTAGGAAGATAAAGTACTATCGTTATTTTGCAGATGGGCAAGTTTCAAGGAAATTAAATGAGAGCCTGTGTTCATGACATTATATGAAGTTAACTTTTCACATGTCCCCTTTGCAGGATGATGAACTCTGAGTTTTCACATTAGTTATTCAATAAACATTGGTTAAGTTTAAAGCTTTTTCTCCTTGTCCTGATAGGAGGTTTTGTTTTTAGAAGGTCTATAATAAAACTCAGCAGGATTTAGGTTTTGTTTTTTTAAAGAATGTATAAGCTACATTGAGGAAAATACAAATATTTAAACTGTTTTCACTTGCCTAAAACGATTTAGTATGTATTCTGAGTATTTTTCTTCAATATGTCTTAATTATGTAAGCAAATGCATAAATGACCTTATGAGCAGAAGTTTTTATCTCAATGAAGTCTAATTTATCAATGTTCTTTCTTTAATGATTACTGCTTTTTGTGGTCTAAAAAATCTTTGCCTATCCTAAAGTTCAAAATATATTTTCCTATGTTTTCTTCTAGATGTTATATAGTTTTAGCTTTTATACTTAGGTCTATAATCTATCTCAAATTCATGTTTATGAATGGTGTAAGGTAAAGGTCAAGCTTCATCTTTTTTCATATGGATAATGGTTGATTTTATTCATAAATGACTGTGTCAAAAGACATTTCTATTCAATAATTAAGTTCCCATAATTTTGGAAATATGAGCTTGAGAGGAGAAAAATTAAAAATGAAAAATATGTGTCTGTCTAGTATATTGCTTTTATTATTTGACTTTAGAACAATATAGATGAAATTCAATTTTAAGGCAGAAATATCATGTGTTAGCTTATAATCTATATACGGCTGAACTTCTTCTAACAGGAATACCTCTGTTAACTGTAAGAACTCCTACAACTTCTGATCTCCTGATTAATCACTGGATGGTCAGAAGAATTCTGAAATTGTAATCCTTACTTCCACTTAAAAAAAACAAAAAGAAGGGCTGGACCGGTGGCTCAGGCGGTTAGAGCTCCATGCTCCTACCTCCAAAGGCTGCTGGTTCAATTCCCACATGGGCCAGTGGGCTCTCAACCACAAGGTTGCTAGTTCAATTCCTCGAGTTCCGCAAGGGATGGTGGGCAGCGCCCCCTGTCACTAAGATTGAACATGGCACCTTGAGCTGAGCTGCCACTGAGCTCCTGGATGGCTCAGTTGGTTGGAGTGCATCCTCTCAACCACAAGGTTGCCGGTTCGATTCCCTCAAGGGATGGTGGGCTGTGCCCCTTGCAACTAGCAACGGCAACTGGACCTGGAGCTGAGCTGCGCCCTCCACAACTAAGACTGAAAGGACAACTTGAAGCTGAATGGCACCCTCCACCACTAACACTGAAAGGACAACAACTTGACTTGGAAAAAAGTCCTGGAAGTACACACTGTTCCCCAATAAAGTCTTGTTCCCCTTCCCCAATAAAATCTTTAAAAAAAACAAACAAAACAAAAAACAAAAAGAAGAGTGTTCTCACTTACTTATTAAACCGGATAGGTAAGCTGGGTTCTTTGGGCATTTGAGTTAGGATGAAGCCAGGTTAAGATGATCTATTATTTTATTTTATTCATGATAATGAAATTATGATTATGTTAAAAAAATAAAAGTCTTCATGTTTTAGAGATATTGTCTCAAAATAATTTAGAATGGAGGGAGGATAAGTGAAGCAGGGTGGATAAAGATAAAAAAGACTGGCCATGTACTGATTGTTGAAGCTTGGTATTGTTCATTATACTATTCTCTCTCCTTTTGTAATCATGTTTGATAAAAAGTTTTAACGTTTTATTCGCAATTTCAAAATTTCAGATTCTGATCATTACTGAAAATTGAGTATGTAACAGTAAAATAGGTAGAGTGACTCACCGGACATTTTCTGGTCTGAGTTTATCGAGAACCATCTCTATTAAATCGGGTCTAAATTCTTCCAGTAAACATTCAGCTGTGAGCACTTCTTCTAGGGGATAATACTTTGAAAAAGGAAAATAAATAAATAAATAAAATGTGCAAAGCTAACTTATTAAAAAGCAAACAAATCTCTAATACATTAAATACATTATTTTATACCCCCCTCTTTCCTTCAATGAAATTTTTACTCTACTAGAAAATCTCTTTTTTCTTTCTGATCATATTTTAAGCAGTTTTATATTGTGGCATGATTTTTGTAGTTAATCCCCAAATACACTTACATTATTGAGAGTAAAATCACAAGTTAGTCCAGGGAAAAATGTGAGTAATATTTCTGGCTTAAAACTGAGTACTTGATAATAAGAAAATTTGATGGTTAAATGCTGATAACTACAAGATTCTTCATATAAAGTACATATATTTTTATTAATAGAATTTCTCTCAAGTTTCCATAAATGCAATCAGACAGATAAGCATTTAGAAAGTTGTTGTGGGGGGGAAATAGCTTATATTTTCAGCCAGTGAAGAAAAATAATGTAAAAGATGCTTTTTATTAGGAGCAACTTCTAATATGCTCAGATAGATTGATTCATTCATTCAACAGGTATTTAATGAACACCTACTCTGTACCAGGCACTATTCTAGGTACTGCTATGGATACAATGGTAAATAAGACAGATTAGAAAATTATAAGACACTGAAAAAAGAAATGAAAGAAGATACAAATAGATGGAAACACATCCCATGTTCATGGATAGGAAGAATTAATCTAGTTAAAATGTCCGTACTGCCTAAGGCAATATGCATATTCAACGCAATTCCTATCAAGCTACCAATGACGTTTTTCACAGAAATAGAACATATAATCCTAAAATTTATATGGAACCACAAAAGACCCCAGATAGCCTCAGCAATCTTGAGAAATAAGAACAAAGTGGGAGGTATAACCATACCTGACATCAAATTATACTACAAGGCTACAGTAATCAAAACATCATGGTACTGGCATAAAAACAGACACATAGATCAATGGAACAGAATAGAGAGCCCGGAAATAAATCCATGCCTATATGGCCATTTAATCTACGACAATGGAAGCAAGAATTTATGGTGGGGTAAAGACAGTCTATTCAATAAATGGTGCTGGGAAACCTGGACAGACACATGCAAAAAAAATGAAGCTGGACCATCTCCTTACAGCACATACAAAAATAAATTCAAAATGGCTTAAAGACTTGTAAGATCTGAAACCATAAAATTCCAAGAAGAAAATATAGGAAGAAAGTTTACAGACATTACCCGGAGTAAGATTTTTACTGATGTATCCCCTCATGCATGGGAAGTAAGAGAAAAAATAAACATGTGGGATTACATCAAACTAAAAAGTTTTTTCACAGCAAGGGAAACCATCAATAAAACAAAAAGGGATCCTACTGAATGGGAAAAGATATTTGCCAATGACATATCCGATGAGGTGTTGATACCACAAATTTATAAAAAACTCACCCAACTCAACTCCAAATCAAACAAACAACCCAATTAAAAAATGGGCAGAGGACATGAAGAGACATTTTTCTAAAAAGGACATACAGATGGCACACAGACATATTAAAAAATGCTCAACCTCACTAACCATCAGAGAAATGCAAATAAAAACCACAAAGAGATACTACCTCATCCCAGTCAAAATGGCTATCATCAATAAATCAACAAACAATAAGTGTTGCTAAGGATGTGGAGAAAAGGGAACCCTTGTGCACTGTTGGTGGGATTGCAGATTGGTGCAGCCACTATGGAAAACAGTATGGAGGTATCTCAAAAATCTGAAAAATGGAACTACCTTATGATCCTGCAATTCCACTCCTAGGTATTTATCCAGAGAAATCCAAAACTCTAATTCAAAAAAATGTATGCATTCCTATGTTTATTGCAGCACTATACACAAAAGCCAAGACATGGAAACTACCGAAATGCCCATCGGTAGACGACTGGATTAAGAAACTGTGGTACATTTATACAATGGAGTATTACGCAGCCATAAAGAAAGAAATCTTACCATTTGCAACAACATGGATCGACCTAGAGAACATTATGTTGAGTGAAATAAGTCAGGCAGAGAAAGACAAATACCATAGGATCTCACTTATATGTGGAATCTAAAGAAGAGAATAAGTGAATGAACTAATCGGGAATAGTTTCGGAGACATAGAGGAAAAACTGAGGGTTGATAGATGTGCGGGGGGTGGGAATAAGAGGGAAGGTGAGGGGATTAGAAAGCAGTCAGTAACCACAAGATTGCCATGGGGTTATGAAAGTTAATTTGGGTAATGTAATCAATAATGTTGTAAAGATTTTGTAGAGTATCCGGTGAACACTTGTCTCATTAGGGAGACCACCTCAGGGACGATGTAGATGCCTGATCACTGCACTGTACACCGAAGCTGAAGCCGAACAATAATGAATGTCAACTACAAGTTTATATATATATATATATATATAAGAAGCGGCGTACAGCATTATATATATATATACAAGAAGCGGAGTACAGCATTAGGAATAGAGAAAGTGGAGATGTAATGGCTGTGTGCGATGTCAGAGGGATAGTGGATTGGGGGAGAGGGGTTGACACAGGGTGAGAGATATAAATGATAAACGTCTAAGTATTACTTTGTGCATCTGAAAGTAATAAAAAAAATGAAAAAAAAATAAGACAGATGATGCTCCTGTTCTTTAAGGAACTTATATTCTAATTGGGAGGGAGGCAGACAATAAACAAATACTGTCATTATATTGATAGGTGCTTTGAAGAAGTTAAAAAAGGGCAGGGGTATGATTGGGAGCCAGGTAAGGTCTCTCTGAGGAGACATCTGATTGGAGACCTAAAGGATAAGAAGAAACTAGCCATGCAAAGATCAGAGAGTATTCCAGGTAGAGAAAACACAAAGTATAAAGGCCCTGAGAGGGAGGAATAAACTTAATGCTTGAAGATTAGGCAAATAGCATCACTGGAGTGGAATAGAAATGGGAAAGATGGGTTAGAGAGTGGTATGGAACATGATCAGAAAGATAGGCTGGGGCCAGATCACCTTGAAGGCCAACGTCAAGTTTTGGATTTTATTCCAAGTATGATGGGAAACCACTGAAGGACTTGAAACATCTGATTTTGGTTTTCAAAAGATCACTGAAGCTGGAAGAATAATCTATAGTGGGGACAAGAAGGAAAACAGGGAACCCAGGTAACAGACTATGATGGTAGTGCAGGCAAGAAACAATGGTAGTTCAGACTAGAGTGGTAGCAATGGAAACGGAGAAAAGTGAATGATCTATAGCTTTCACACAATTAGCAACTGATATATTGCAGAACTGAAAAATATTTAAAGCCAATAAGCAAAATGCCTAGGTAATGAAAAATATTACAGATGATCATTTTTAGGATGATGAAAATTAAGATTTTAAGCATGTCTTGACATCAAAGTTTGCCTGGTTGTTGCAAAATCTAAAATTTTATACTGCAGCTTCAATTTTTATCATTTATGTAGTACTGAAAAATATGTAGGATTACTGAAATACTCTATAAACCAATATATACGGTAAAATAACAGCAAACTTACATGTAATATTCCTGCAATCTTAGAGGTATAGCCCCGTGGTCTCTCTTTATCTTTAAACCTAAAAGCAACAGCATTCAAGTCCTAAAATGGAAAGTTAATCCAATTAGACATAAGTTAAGTATTATTTTTAAATACCTTTTTTAGTGTTTGTTTTGCACCATAGAATTTCTACTCTATATTTAATGTTATTCCACTTTCTGTAAAATGACTATGCTTGATTTAGAAATGTATAGAACATGAACGAAAATAACATATAGAATATGATTCTATAGCCAAATTAGTGAAAGAATTAGAAAAACTGTGTAAAAGAAACTTGTGAGATACCACAGTTGCATTGATGATGATTGTGTTGACCCATTCAGAGAATTGCATCCAGATTAGAATTTATTGTCAAAAACTTCACAGAGATTATAGGTTGAAATTTTTACCTAGGTAAAGATGATATCTTTCATCCTAAAATACATTTCAGAATTTTGATAGGCCTTAAATATAAAGTCCATATTTAAAAAAAAAACCCTTTTAAAAGAAGCCTTTAAAATTTTGGAAGACAAATACGTTTTGTTTTAGGGAAGAGAGAGAGAGAGGGGGAGAGAGAGGGGAAAAAAAATAGCCAGGCTTTTCCATAAATACAGTAATAAAATCACTTTTAAGACCACAATCATATATAAAACAAATTCACTATTTCCTTGAAAGTTTGCTACAGATTTTTACTACCAGGTCTGAAAGTGAGGGAGCTCATGCAGCTTCCGGCATAGTCAAGTTAGCCCTGATAGAGAGAAGCTCTAGAAACTGCTGGCTTTCTTCCGAGGGATAGAAAAGCAATTCAACTTCTTCCCTTTTCCCTCCTAAAAAAGGCTACATGTCTTCACCCTTAATTGTGCCCCAGACAGCCAATCAGACTAGTACAACTCAGCCTTAACTAAAGCTACTATGCATTACAAAATTTTATTTAGATTACGAAAAAAAACCTTCAAGTTTCAGTGGGTCTTAAATTTAAATTAATTCACATATATATGTTTTATGAAAATTTTAAGAAAAATTTTGGTGAAACAAAAGTACCTTGCACTCTTGGAAAACCCATTCTTGAGGTCCTTCTGCACGTAACTTCTGAATGTATTGAAACATGTGCAAAATTATATCTTCAACATGTACTGGAAAAAAGGGGCACACTTAAAAACCATTCAGTCCTCAAATCCTGCAAAGCAGTGAGCTCACTCCTAAGATAAAGTCAGTTAAGTAGAAGAAGGTTCCTCTTAGAAATGGAGTTCTCACCTCCGTGAGACTGGTTTTTAGGGTTCCACACACATGGCCCTCCAGGCTCTCGGATATGTGACAGAAGGGACTTTGGGTCAGTAAACGAGCAAATGAAAAGCCAAGTCCACATTTTACAAATGCAACATAATGATCAGTCATTAAGGTGGGAAACATCATCCATGAAATGAAGGCCATGTTACACATAAAAAATACAATGGATAAATTGGATGAATTAAAATGTTTAACGTTTTAAAACATGAAAGAGATCCACAACATAAAGAAGTTTAAAAAAATAAATCACATGAAGTCAATGTTCATTCAAAAATAAAAAAGTCAATACTTACATAATCCTTCCTCAGTCAAGTCCACATTAATGATAAAAAACATAAAACCTCGGGCTCCTTCCTTCTGCCCACCAACAAGAGTATTAACCCAGCCTGTAACATTCAAAGGACATCAACATGACTACATGTGTAGCTTCTTTTAAGACAAGGAATTTTTAAAAAAATACATACTGTATGTTCCCTAAAGATTAGAGTAGACCTCTTGCAGAAAAGACCATCCCCCAAAAAACCAGGAAGAAGTTCAGAAAAGCAGTTTCAGACACTGCAGAAGACTCGAGGGATTTTTTGGGGGTTGGGAGCTTTCCTCAGGACTCCTTAAGTCAGTTCCCAAATCAAGAGTAGATTACTATGTGTGTTATATAAAAGCAGAGTCTAAGATAAGAGGAGCCTTGGAAATCATCTATTAACTAGATCCTAATACACCCTCTGGTTCCATGGGTAAGAGCAGGGAAATAAACAATGGGTATTGACATTTCACAGAGATGGTAAAGAATAAACAATGTGACCTTGTACTTTTTAACCTCTTTTTTATTTAAAACATGCACCACAATATCTTATAAATATCTAACCTTCACTGCTCAATACTGAAGGGTAAAAGAAATTATGAAAAAAAGAAGAAAACAAAAGCGAAAAACAAAGCACAATAACAACTACCACCTTACTTTCCCATAAATCCAAATGGTCTCACCCAAAAACAGTCTTTCACAGGAAATAGGAGCAATTGAAAGCCAGAGTGAAAGATATGGTGGGTACTACACTCAGAAGTTGGAGCACAACAGACTTACCCTTTGATTTAAGTTCTGATAACAGACTTCCAGGACCTTCGTGCCCAATGAGATGACCCAGATAATGACCAGGATTTGATTTGTAGTATTTCTGAAGGTCGGGTATGGGAAATGTCACATAAAGATTCCTAATATCCTTAATGGGTACTATTTTGTAAATTTGCTGGGGGGAAAAAAAAAACAAATCACAAAAGATTCGCTATATCCAACACCTACGGAATAAAATATTTACACACTGTGAAAAATACTGATTTTCGTGGAAGTATCCCAAATTCAGGAAACAATCAATTTCCAGAGAAAACCCTACTGATCACAGAGAAAGAAAAGGCCTGGCTTCTTTCTAATGGAATGTCATTATAGTTGGTATGCGGCCCATGTTTGGTCCCCTGGCCCATGCAGCTAAAAACTTCTGGATGCTTGCCTTCTGGCACTAGATCATAGCTTTTATAGTCTGCCAAGGCTATCGCTACCAAAACTACCTTTAGCATGCAAAGATCAGATCATATTGGTATCTTTTTGGTGATATTTGTCCTTAATAAATGTGAAAGTGATTTGATTATCCAAATACTAAAAGCTATATAAATAATGAAACCTCCCAAATTTTCCACTTACTCTTTGGTAAACTAGGCATATATTAAGTCCATTAAAAAAATACTAGAAATACATGCACTTACTTTAAGATGTTCTTCTTGGAAAGGGTGTTCAGGGAATTCTGGCAATGGGACATTTTTGTTCTCTACTTCAGAAAATAACTTTACCACCAGATTAGTCAAGTCATCTAAAGATTCTACAAGAAAACAAATAATGAAAACAGAACTTAACCTAATCATAACATATGACAAGCAGTATTTAAGACCTTGGGATCATATGTACATATATAAAATCACTATATTGTACACCTTAAACTTACACGTTATATATATGTCAGTTATATCTCAATAAAGCAGGGAGGGGGGGAACCAAAGATCTCCTGAAACATCTCAGGACTATTAAAAGGAAAATTTAGAATTAAAAACAAAAACAAAAACAAACTGTTTTGATAAAATTGAAGCACTCACTTAAGTCCTACCAGTGACTATATAACTTCTAAAGCTGCTAAGCAATATTGATAGTGATTATACCTCATGTGTCTGCTTCTTTATCATTTAAAAAACTGTTTCACAAATGTTATCTTGCAATAAATTTAAAACAAATGTTAGAAAAAAATAATAGAATAATAAGTTGCATTTGGAAACTATTTTACCTACAATTCCCAATAAGTATACACTAAACCATCATCAGCTGATAGACTGTGACATTCACTTTATCTATGCCCATTGTTAAAAGTCAAATATCAGAGTTTGATTTTGTGGGGGAATAGTATAAAATGATGAAAAGAATCCTGGGTGGGGATCAGGGGACTTGGATTCTAACCACAGCTTTACCAAGCAACCATGTCAACTGACCACTTAGACAAAGTGGTTATTCACTCCAGGTTCTATAAAACAAAGGAGTTGGGTGGGAGGATCACAAGTCTCTTCCAAGGTCTAACATTAAATGATTCTATATCATAATGTGTATGCCAAACTCACTCAAAGACTTTTCATTGTTGGTAAAATTATAGTCACCAAAACGAAGTTCTGCTACGATATTTTTTTTATAAAGTTATACTTGCAAAAGTTTATAAAGTTATTTGTATAAGATGTTCACTGCAGCACTGTTTATAACAACAAAAAATGGGAATGACCTAAACATCTATCAATGTGTAGATGTCATGAAATGTCTGTACATTAGAATTTTATGCAGCTTTTTAATGAGGGAGAGATCTATACTTGCTAATATGGAAATATCTCAAAGCTCTATTAAATGAAAACTACAGGCAACAAAACAATGCCATGTAATATAATCTTGTTTAATTTTTTAACAAACGTACATATACGTAAGTATATTAACAAAATTCTACGTTTGAAAGCATAATAAGAAATGACTGAAAGTGACTATCTTTGAAGAGGTAGTCTTGGATGGGATGAGGAAGAAGAACTTGATTTCCATTTTATACCCTTCTGTGTTGGATGGAATTTTTTCTGTGTATACATTACTATTATTCTAAAAAGGAAAATATGAAAAAAAAGTTCTCTTTTTATAAACAAGATAACCGCTCACCTTGATTCTGTCTCAAAAATAGGTTATTTATAAATGGTATAAACATTCATCACTTGTTACTTTCAGGAAGCGTGTGAATCAAGTAAGAAATTTCCCTTGATAATCTATGACCCATTTTGAACTTTTCTATGAACTCTCGAGAGAGCATTTAATCACTATTTGAGAACTGCCTTTATACAGTATGAAATTCTTTTCTAGGCCTATGAATGTGGGCATTTGCACTTTATTTATAAAATTTATGTGTGTTTACTTCATTTTTTTTGGCATGTATGAAGGACCTCAAAATATCCAGATCCAAATACAAGGCAGATCAGTGGCTACTTGTTATATAAAAAGTGAACTCAGGAATGAAGTAGGTATATTTGGAGTGAGAAATATCAAAGACATCTCTGACATAAAGAGACACAGAGGGAACATGTGACTTGAAACAAGGTGGGCAGTCAACAAAGGTTTATTGACCTGAAGTGCTGATGACAGCAGGCCCTTTACAGCAAGGTTCTACCAGGTATGCCTTTTGAGTATTTGTAGCTCAAAAGCAAAAAAGGTAGATTTTTAAAGGTAAGGCAGCTGTACAATACTGCAGTCTGTCTTCACCACTCAGCTGTGAGCTACCAGAGATCAGGGGATTGGGTCTCATTCATCTTTACATCATAGGACTTGGCAATCAGTGTCCATACTTGATAGGTACCTATTTGACAAGTGTCCAGGTAATTAGTGCTGCTACAACTAGAGGGACGGCCCCACGGGAGAACAGAGAAAAACATTTTTGTCCCTTTGTGACCCCATGGGAGAACAGAGAAAAACGTTTTTGTCCCTTTGTGAAATCCTTCCACGTCGTAACTCTTTCTCTACCCTGGTCCCAAAAGTAGGACGGATTAGCTTTTAATCCTCTAAGAGATCCTGCTTCCTGCTAACTCCTCTGTACTGTAAGGACACGTCTCCCAGACCCCTCATCAAGTCCACTGAGCTTAGCACAGGTCAGTCACACTGGGAGAGTGATGTGCATGAGATCAGGGAACTGAAAACATGTCGTTTCGTTTCGACACTTAGTCTGTCCCTTCCACTAACCCAAGCAGGGTTCATGTCTGATTCACCTGCTATCATTATCAACTTCCCGATAAGTGCTTATTAAAATCATGTGTTTTATCTCAGTATGACATAGACAAAAATACAGTTTGGGCATCTATTCCAAGGACTAGGCTCTAAATACCACGTGATATTTAACACTCCAGAGCTACTACATTTAGAAAGTACATAGGATTATAAAGCACACTTTTTTTTAATCAGCCCTTACTCCTTGGACCCATTTTCTATCCTGGTTCCTATTACCAAGTTAAAATATACGTAATTGTTTATTTTCTAATTACCTAAGTAACATTTGCCAATAGCAGAAAACTTAGAAAAACAAAAGCAAAGAGAACAAAAGTCATCCATAACCTCATGATTATGGGATGGTAAGAGTAGCCACCATTAATGGAGCTTTTGCTATGTGCCAGGTACTACGCTAAACACTTTTTCTGCATTATCTCAATTAAACCTCAAAGCAGACATGAGGTGCCACCTCCATTTTACAAAGGCAAAAACTGAGGTTCAGAGAACTGAAGTAACTTTGTTAGCTCAGAGCCACACAACAAACTAGGAAGTATATCTGGAATTCAAACCCAAGCTGTGGGACTCTGGAGCATTAGTTCTTAACTACTACAGCATACTATTAAATTTCCAGCATGTGTTCTTCTGTTTCCTCATATGCCTACCATTTGCATCTATTAGAATTTTTTTTATATCCCCAAATGGGATCATATAACACACAGTGTTTTTATAGACTACGTTTGTTTTCTATTTAATATACTAAGAATGTTTTCCCATGTTATTAAAATGCTGTCATAAAATTGTTTATTCTTACAGTATTTATTTACCAAGTACCTATGATGTGCGAAGGACCATCCCAGGAGGCACGAGGGAGAAAGCAGTGGACAAAACAGTTTCTATTCTCAAGTAACTTACATTCTGGTATAGTGGACAACAATAAACAAATAATATTTTAGGTGGTAATAAACAGTATAAAGAAAACTAAAGCAGGTAGAGGACAGAAAGTGGGAAAGGGATGCTATTTTCTACAAGGTGCGCTATTGCTATAACATCAACATTTTAACCAATCTCCTATTAATGAACATTTAGGTTGTTTCTAACTTTTCACTAATAAATACTATATTGACAGAAACATCCTCACACCTGACCTGTTTGAACAATTCTGATTATTTCCTTAAACTGCAATTCTAGAAGTAGAAATGTACATTCTAAGCATGGTGCATCTTGTTAAACTGTCCTCCAGAAAGGGTGGAGTAATTGTGTGAATTGTATACATCACCACCAATACAAAAGAATACCTCTCCTCCATAATGGGTATTACCAAAAACAAAATTATGGTAATTTAATGGGGGAAACAATATATTATCATTAGTTAATTTGAATTTTTAAATAATCAAACCTTTGTGGTTTACATTCCAAAGTTTTTCCAGTTAATTATCATCTGTCTTTTAATGCTGTTTCAAGTTTTTGAATTTTTATCAGGTCAAACCTGTCAATCTTTTCCTTTGTACTTCCTTTCTTTACTAGTATATATTTAAGAGCACCTACTATTAATTTATATTTTTTTCAGGTCTCCATTTAAAATCACCTAAGCTTTTTTTTAGAACACAGTGAGTTAAAAACAAAATTGCCCTCCACATATTCTCTAACAAGATCATTTCAAAAGCCTCTGAGCAGATAAAGGGTAGTATCTTTCTTCTAAAGGATAGTATTTCTTCTAAATACTATCCTTCTTCTAAATGCTTTTAAAAAGCCAAAATGGAAAACTGCTATTACCCAATTCTATGAAAAAATGCTAAGGATTCTTACCTCGACCTAAAACACAAATAGCCATTAAGTTGGATGAATAATAAGTAGAATGGAATTTCAGTAGCTCTTGTCTTACATCAATGCCTTCTTGGGTTGGTCTAGTCTCCAGAGTATATTTGTTACCTGAAAGGGAGGAAAAACATTTCTTAGAAAAAGCAAAATATGTGGTCTTAAAATTTTGAAATTATTACTGACATTGCTATAAGATGAATTTAAAAAGGAGTTCAAACTAACACACATGATGATTAGTCAAGTATGTTTGAATGTAAGTTGGGCAAACGAGACAGTTTGTACAAACTAGTAACATTTTAAACTAGATTTTTCCTCAGGAACTTGAAGTGCTTTAGAAAAATTACGCTTCTTAAAATCCCTATGAGATAGAAGGCGTAATGAGCACTTATAAGGCAAAATGAGATCTACCTGGCCTCCATTCATACCTACTTTAATTCCCTATGTGCTCCATAATTAATTGAACATAGTCACTGAGGGATCTTTTTGGAATTTGCCAAGTTACTTGTGGAAACAAATATACTATTCTTGGATGAAGCATTAAATTTGTGATATGATTTAATCTATACTGGTAAAAAAAAATAGGATAGAATGCTATTTTTATAAGTCTCAAGTGATATATTAGTGTACCACTATGAGATCTCTTATGAAATCTAATAACAAATCAAATTAGGATAAAATATGCATGTCAAAAGCAAATAGCCAAACTCTCTGAGTACTACCTTTCTAATAAAGAGCTTGCAACGTAGAGACTGAGGGATGGAATTTCAATGATTGGTATCTCTCTGAAAATGGCATCTTGACTAGAAATATCCTCAGATCCTAGTATAATAATTTTTATTATTGTTCCTGTTTACACTCCTAAATTGGCTCCTTGTCTTTTATCTGCAGAGATGAAACTATGGCCGAACATATTCTTGATGTAATTTTCCCTCTTGGGTTATTATAATTAGTGGTTGATGAACTGACATTGGGAGAGTCCCTTGCACTAAATTGAATATCCAGAGAGAGCCAGCAGATGGCAATCTCAGACCAAGTCCACAGATCTGCATAGTACTGAGCCAAGATTCATGCCCCGGAAAGTTTGAATGCACAGATCCAGTAGACTGTGCAAGTAACAGCCCAGCAAGTACTCATTAACCCTTTTAACCTTTGTCTAGTCCCAAAGCAATAAACTGTGCTCACATTCACTAGCAGTAGCCTGCTAGTCAAGCTTCCAGGTTCTTAATTAGTCTCAGTTTCTCACTAAAGACCCAGTTCAATTCCAGATCAGCTCTACATGGGGTCTTGGGACATCCCTCACTGTACTTGGGGGGGTTAAAGGGGGTTCAGATGCTCTTAAAAGTATCCAGAGCCCCAACTCATCAGGAAAAAAAGAAGCTTTTTGCTGGGTAATGGCTTGAAGTTCTCTCATATTACAGTGAAACTTGAGTATTGATGGTGTTTCCTTTTCCACTAAATGAAGATTCTAAAAGCCTCTGTTCTAGAGGAATTAGTCTCAGAGCTTCCTTAATCATTTACATTGCCAAGCTAAGATTCCAGTACATTCATTCTTCAAATAGCAGCAAAAGTCAAAACCACAACAATTTATCAAAGCCACATACACTCTGTGTATTTATTATACTTCAAGTTAAATGACAAATGAGCCAAAGATGACACTGTCAGCAGCAACCTGGCTCACCTAAGGCACAAAAACCTAATGATACTGGCTGGATCTCTGGCCAAACTGGTAAACAAAGACAATCACATTTGTTCTGAAAAGTGGCTTTGAGCGACAAATAAATACCATTCCACAAATCCTCATTTCTTTGCTGCCTAGATGTTTTCAGTCTTTCTAATACGTGATGACAAAAGGAAATGGTGGTCTATTTGGGAACACAGCCCAGACGGGCAGTTCTGTACCCTCAGAAGCTCCTGAATTAGAAAGAGGAGAACGTTCTCTACTATGAGTCTCCTGGAGTCAGGATAGTCAGCTCTCAATACACTGACAAAGAGAAACATAGATACTACAAATGGGCCACAGAGCAAGGCTTGCCATTAAGTTGAACGCTTTTATAACAAGTCCTTTAAAAGGGTTTTCTAAAAACAGTAAAGCTAGCTGGTGGAAGTTCTCCAGAAACAGTTAGATGAGGAAATGAAAAGCAGGACATAAAGCACAATTCCATAATTAGTCCTTAAATTACCAAGTGGACTGTTACTGTCTGTACCATCATCCCCAGGTAGGGAGGTACAGAGAAACAGGCACTGGCTTTGGTGTTGGCACAGCTATCATCTAATTCAGGGTCAGCCGTCTTTTGCTTGCATGATCTTGAACAAGTTACTTTACTTTTCTTAGGCTTAATCTCCTATCCTGACATTGGTAGGCTTACACCAAATTAGAAAAAAATACATGTAAACAAGTATAAGACTAATATTTAACATCCAATAGATAGAATGGCAAGTCTGATGACACCAAGTGCTATTTAGAGATGCAGAGAAATGAGAGCGCAGACACTGCATCAGGGAGTGCAAATTAAATCAACCACTATGGAAACAATTTGGTAATATCTGTTAAATCTGAAGATGTAATTCCACTTCTAGTACCCTAGGAACTCTGTGTATAATAAAACATGTACAAGGAATGCACATGGCAGCACTGTTCCTTTAACAGGAAAATCATAAGTCGTAGTATATGTATTCAATGAATTTTTCAAATCCCGCAAAAATAAAAAACTTAGAGGCACATTTACCAATATGGATAACTCTTAAAACTATAACATTGGGGTCAGCCCAGTGGCTCAGGTGGTTGGAGCACCACGTTCCTAACGCCGAGGTCACTGGTTCTATTCCCACATGGGCCAGTGAACTGCGGCCTCTACAGCTAAGATTGTGAACAACAGGTCTCCCTGAAGCTGGGCTGCCCTGAGCAGCCGGAGGTTGGCGTGAGCTGCCACGGGGCTGCTGTGCTGCCATGAGTGGCCAGCAGCCAGTGAGAGCTGCTGTGGGCGACCGGCTGTCTCATCCAGGGGAGCACAAGGCTCATAATACCAGCATGGGCCAGGGAGCTGTGTCCTACACAACTAGACTGAGAAACAACGGCTTGAACCGGAGGGGGTGGGGGAGTCAGAAGAAGGGGAAAAATGTATATATATATATAACATTGAATGGAAAAATACAAGTGGCAGAGATTACTCATAATAAAATACCATTTTTATAAAACCTAAAAAACTATACAACATATTGCTTAAATATATGACTAGCAAAGTTTTTATTAAAAAGCAAGAGAATGATAATCATAAAACTTAAGATAGTGGTGATCTGTCAGGAGCAGGGAGGAAAACACAAATACAGATGCTCAAACTTATTTGTAATGTTGTAGTGTGAAAATAATCTGGCAAAAGCATTTGTACCTATCTCCTTATGACAAATAACAAATCTGTAAAAATGTTAAAGTGTTTAACATAATACTTGATATGTAGCAGAAAATAAACACACAATAAACAGCAGCTATAACTGCCATGATTTAAACTATAGGAGAAACTCCTGGCTTCTGAATATATCATAGAAACCATGGCACTAACATAAGGAAGAAAGCTCAGTAAAAGGTCCTGGTAACTTTCTTCTACCTAAGAATCCATGTGTGGAGAACAACATGAATATGGCTGGGACAGCAAATACCAGTTCAGTCTCTAGACACATACTGTCCTAATTTAGTGCTAATTCAGCTAGGTCATTTCTATCAAATTAAAACGCTGTTATCAAAATCCCAAACCCTACCTTTCTGGCTCTGGCACCCTAGAGTGAGCTCCAGTAATGGACTGAGGGTATCAAGGATACCCTGACCCACCAGGCCCCTGCCACTCTGGGCCTGCTAGGAGAGCACTGGTTTGGCGGGTAGGAGGTTCAGGGTTTCTTAGACTCCATCACGTACTAATTAAGCAACCTTGGAAAAGTCTCCAAATATCTCCCAGGGGTCATTTATTTTATCTGTGAGATAGGGTAATGTGGATACATGCCCAGTCGTTAAGAGTAAGGGCTCAATCCCTGACTCCTTGGTTTCCTAGCTGTGGGACACAGGGAAGTTTCTTAATATCTATAAATCCATTTCCTTATTTGTAAATAAGAATAATGACAGAATCAACCTCACAGGATTGCTGTGAGGATTAAATAAATAATCTGTGTTAGGGCTCAGCATAGCGTCTGTCAGCCTTAATTACTTAATATAACTTGGGTTTTTGTATAACTTACAAAACTAATAATGGATATGAGAGGGTTTCATAAGTTAAAAGCTCAATAAATACTATTTCATATTTTCATGGTAGCGAATATTTAAATTCTATTTTTGTTAAAAGTTTACGAACTCAGTACTAATGTATATGAATGCTGATTTTCACAGAAATAGAATTTATTTTCCTGAAGCTAGCCATATGTTTCTTACACTCTGAGGGAAAGACTGAATTTGAAGTTTTAGAAATCTGCTTTAGAAACCAGAGCTGTCTCCAACTATGTCTGATGAGGTTCTCAAGAAAAGGTCAGCTTGATAACCATGAAAATCTTAAATATTCTCTGAAAACCCACAATTCTGAAGGTTAGGTTAACATATCTACAGTGAGTTACTTGGAAGTATTATAAACTTTTCTTTTTAAAGCTCTTTCTCTTTGGTGTAGCAATGTTCTAAAAATCCTGGAAGAGACTAAAGCCTGTGATATATAAATTTTCCTGTAAAACTTGAAAGGACAGTTCTTCTGCAAGTGGGTAAGAACACGCAAGTACAAGAGTTATGACAAGGGACTTGAAGTGAAAACCTTTTAAATGCCACGGTAGAGAGCCTACACACTTGATGAATTCAGTTCTCGTGTTCAGTAAATTTCTACTTTTCCATAGACACATTTCCTACCGAGGGAAAAAAAGATAACAAACTCCATGGAAAAACTTAGGGAATAATAAATGACTAAGTGGGCTAAAACATATCAAATATTTTTATATCCATGAGCATATTTGGATACTATAAAAACAAGTTAGTCATCATTCAAAGATGCTAGGGAACCAACTCATTATTTTGAAAACAGGTAAAGGGATGAATCAAACATTTGTCCTGCCTTCCTTATAACAAATGTACCACTGGGTAGCCAAATAGTAGAAAAGGAAATTTTCTTTTTATAGCAGTATTCAAGCTAATCGATATGAGAAGAATAAAAGAATTAGAATTAGAGAGGTGATGCACTGAGAATCAATGGTTGCAACATTATAAATAGAGAGAAAAACTAGACAGTATGTGTCCCTGATGGGAAGAACACATCTCCACCTATGAAGCCTTGTCCGAAAAAGTCTCACATGGATCTGATCAAGCCTATACATCCAACTGCCAATTTGTGGAAATACAGAAGACAGAGGAGATGTTAACTACATGGTTGAGGATGCAGTCAGTAAAACCTACGCTATGAAAAGTTCTACACAACAGACAACCAGATTCTTCAATGAATACATTCTTAGCAGGCAAGGGGAGGGAGTGGGGGGAAAGATAAAGAATGAACCTATAGACTAGAAACGTAAAAGATATACCAGCCACTAACATTTGAAGCTTAATTGGAATCCTAATTTAAATCAACTTTTAAAAATTATGATTTTTATGACACAACTAGAAATTTAAACACTATCTGGCTATTTAATGATATTAATGATAATGGTATTTTTGTGTTTTTTCAAAGAGTCATTATCTTTTAGAAATACATATTGAAATATTGGTGAGTGAAATTGATAGGATGTCTGGAATCTCTTCAAAATAATACCAGGGGATGAATGGGAATGTGGATCAGACAGGACTGGCCGGGGCAGAGTGATGCACACATGGGGCTCATTCTAGTATTTCGTCTACTTTTGCAGGTTTTAAATTCTTCACTTAAAAAGAGGGAGGGAGAGTGGGGAGAAAAAAGTAAATGATTAACTTTTATCAGTGTCCGACTTTGTGTATCATAATCATCATCCCAGGCTCAACTACATTCTGGTTCATATCCCACAGTATTTTTTGGTTCTAATCCATTTTCCTACTCTATTCCTTCCTACTTTGCTACGCAAAAGCATCCTTCATTATAGCCAAACTGTGCTAACTCATGTTCTCCAAACGACACGGGGCTCACTCCTTGGTCTTTTTCTCTTGTCATAGTTTTGGGGATCAGTCTAAGAATATCGCAAAGAACACAGCTCCGAGTTCAGACTGACTTGCTATCGAATCCCATAACCTACACAGACACGTCCTCTAACACCCTACCTATCTCCGCCCTGGATCTGCCAGAAGACTATGGAACTTTAGTCTAATTACTCTTTCTCAGTATCAGTTTCATCATCTGTCCAAGGGGATGATGAAATTTCAGTATTGTAGTGAAGGATAAGTAAAATCATATTAGGCAAAACATTTGCCCAGCATGTAGCACTTAATATTTATTCAATAAATATTAGCTCCTTTTCCTTCTCCTCTTGAATGGCTCTGCCTTCTGCTTAAGAAAATCCTACCCACCCTTCAGGAGAATTCAATTTGCAACCCCTTCAAGATCCTGGAGAATTCAATTCTAGGCAACCCTAAAGCAGCCAGAACAGAACAGTGGTAAAAACACCAGATCTAGGGTCAGATCCTGGCTCCGGCACTTAAAAGCTGAGTGACACCAAGCAATTTAATTACCTTGAGTCTTAGTTTACTCATCTGTAAGATGGAAATAATAAGAGCACATGTCTACTGGGGATATTGTGAGAATTTAGTTAAATCATCCAGGTGACGTGCTTAGCACAACTCAATAAAAATGAGCAAGGAGGAGGAGGAAGAGAAGGAACAGCTCACGACCGTGGAAATCAAAGCTGAGATTATAATGTGTGAAATCCTGGGTTTGCCTTGCCTCTCCACTTAAACTATTAGCACCTTGAGTGCAAAACATTGAGTACATTTCTTTGCATTTTCTAATATACTTTATATGTAGGGGGACTTATAAAAATTACTTGTCACCTGAGAGAGATAACCTAGGCTCACTTATAATACCCTACTCAGATTCTTGTAATCTTATAGCACATGCTACGAAGCATACAAGAGTAAATAATTAAATTTAAAAATGTCACCCACTTCTGAAATACAGCACCACCCTCTGTCTATTTCTATGTGCTCTCCTCCCACTGATACATGAAGGAGTGCCTGTTTTGCTTCCCTCACCCACATTTCAACTTCCTTCTTTTATTTCCTTCCCAGCTGACTAAACCAGTTGTTCTCACAGTGTCTGTGGGATATGTTTAGAGAAACAGATCACTAAAGAATAACCAGAACTAAGTTTATTTTTCCCTTTCCTGTTCCAAGCTACTTTTAAAAATTCAACTGCTCCTGATTTTATTCCATGGAGAGGCAAATTTTAAAAAAAGGCAAACAGGGCAGAGAAAAAGCATCCAATTTATCAGGGATATGAAACTAAAACTGAAGGCATATGTGAAGGATAAATGAAGGGGGAAAGTCAATGTGGGCACCAACCACAGGTTCCGTTTAAAAAGAGAACAACATTCCTCTAATAAGATACTGCTCTACAGTCGGTTCATCAAACCCACTGGCTCTTCAAGCAGTCCTTGGCTGGCCACCTCACGCTTCACGTCTGTCACAGCTACCAATAAGCTAGGTATTATATTGTTATTATGAAGGCTACTATCATTTACTGAGCGCCATTATGACCAGACTTTTTGCTCACCCTTCATATGCACAACCTCCTTTAATTCTCACATCAACCTGACCTGGGAGGAAACTGAGGCTTACAGAAGTTAAGAAACTTGCCCCGAGTCTCTCAGCTGGCCAGTGGTAGAGCAAAGATTCAGTACTTCAGCGGCTAAACTTGAAATCACCTAGGAATATGCTGGTGGGAGGTGGGACTCCTGGTTGAAGTCTGAGGTAAGGGGACATGTGTAGAGACAGATTAGCACAGAACATCTATGAAAACAACTTTCAAATAAAGTAACTGACTCAAAACAGTAAAACTATTGCCAGATTGCAGTTTGAGAATGTGTGAACTCTGATCATGGAAACCCAGGACACAGGACGAAGGACAGTAATTTGAGGGCTTGTCCCATTTGGTTGGACAAAAGTTTGCAAACTCACACGTTTCCTAGGACCAGACAGGTAACCTACAGGTTTCTTTTGACATAGACACACTTGAGTAGTAAACACACACACTCCTCACACACGAAACAGTGCTCTCTCCTGCTTATCTTGAAAGGTGTCACCCTTGCAATCTTTCATTTCCCCATTTTTGTTAGATAAATGGGTATAATACTTCACATTTCTTTTAATTTTAAAAATGTGAAATATTTAAAAATATTTAAACACACTGAAGTATAAAATTAACACCTATGTACTCAACACCCAGTTTTATCACTCTTCATTTTGCCATATTTGTTACAAATGCTTTTCCCCAATTAACAAAACATTAGGGACAGAGCTAAAGTCTCTCTCTCCCTCCCTCCCTCCCCAGGCATACTAATCAGAATTGGGTACTTCATCATTTTGTGCATATTTTATACTATCTTATATACATATGTAGACATTATGCAGTACTATTTTGCCTGTCTTCAAATTTTGAAGAAAGCTATCATACTAAGCATATCCTCCAACTTGCATTTAGCTTAAAATACTTTGCTCTTTACCTAGTTCGATACATGAGTTCTAACTCACTCATTTTAACTGCTGTAGAATATTCCACCGCACGACAGACCAAAATATATTTATCAACTTATTCAACTGTTGATAGAAATTTTAAGTCATTTCCCATTTTTCACTAATTCAAAAAATGCTTCATGGACACTCTTGCATCTGTTCCCTGTGCGCAACTGCTACAGTTGTTTCTCTCTAGGATATACGGCAAGAAGTGGATTCCCTAGATGGAAGGGCACCGACAAGTTGATTAACAAAGCAGCTGAACCAACTTATTTTCCCACCAACAATGTATGAGTTTCTGTTTTTCTACATCCTCACAAACACAATACCTGGTTTTGTCTGACTTTCAACTGTTGCCAACGTGATAGATGTGAAAGGGTATTTCTTCATTGTTTTATTTTGTATTTCCCTGATTACTAATGATTTGAGCATTTTTGTAAGTGTGTTTATTGGCACTCAAATATCCTCTTCTGTGAACTCCATATTCATATTCTTTGCCTATTTTTCTAGTGAGGTGTTTCATTTTTACTTACTGTAGAAGTTTATATCTGTTATATGCTTTGCAAATATCTTCACTAGGTATGTGGTTTGTCTTTGTTTTTGTGTCTCTATTGAACAAAGTTTAAATTTTAATGAAGTCAAATGTATCTCTAAATCTATGCTTTATCTTTATCGCTAAAAGATATGGTTTGTAGTTTGTGTGCTTAGGAACACTTTTCCTTCTTAAAATTAAAAAATTCTCCTATATTTTCTTCTAAAAGTTGCAAAGTTCTTTTTCTATATTTAGGCCTAATTGACCTGGAATTAATTTTCGTGAAGGTGCGAGATGAGATGAGATTAGTTCTACATGGAGAACTAATTGCCCCTGCACCAGTTATTGAAAGGTCCATCCTTTCCTTGCTCATTTGTAATGTACCTCTCTGTCTTATGTCAAGTTTCCATATATCTGTGGATATGTTTCTATTGTCTATAATATGTTCTACTGTTATCTTTGTGTATCCATGCACCAATTCTACTATTGTAGCAACCAGAACTTTATAATAAGTCTTGATATCTGGTAGAAGTAGTCCCTTCTTTTGTGTTCTTCAAAATTATCTTAGCTATTATTGGCTCTTTACTCTTTCTTATGAATTTTATAATCAGATTATCACGTTCCTTAAAACATTTTTCTAGGACTTTCAAATAGCACGGCATTGAATTTAGATAACTTTGAGGTGAATTTACATCTGTGTGATATTGAGTTTACCTATTCATGAACATGGTTTATCTCCCCATTTACTCAGGCATTCTTTTATATCCATTACATATTTTTTGCTCTTTTGTTAGATTTATTTCTGAAACCCTTTAGCTATTTTTATATTATGAATGAAATCATTGGTCCTCTAGCATTTTTCTAATTGATTACTATTAAGAATGCAATTTTAGTGTACGCCTCCTCTTTTGGCAACCTTGGTGAATTATCTTATTTTCAATGGCTGATCTGAAGATTTTCTTGAATATTTTTAAGCAGATAATCATAGCACATGGAAATAAGGATAGTTTTCTTTTGCTTCCTTTCTACCTCTTACATATCACAGTCAGTCCCCTCCCCTTCACCCCCTCACCCCAGACTTACTGCAACCAATAGTACCTATAGCACAGCTGAACAAAAAAGCGATTAGGGGGTATTCTTATTTTGTTTTTGTCTTTCAATGGATATCCTTTTCAAACTTCACTATTAATCATGATGTTTGACAAAGGTTTTTATCAGCTCAAGAGTTTTTTGTTTTGTTCAATAATGAGTGCTGAGTTTTATCAAATGCTTTTCTGAGTCTAACTGAAATGACTGCCTATCACTTTTGGTTACTCAAACTGTGGGTTGGGACCCATTCGATCATAATGAAATAAATTTAATGTATTGGCAGGCCAGAATCTTTTTTAAAGAAACAACAAGTATAACAGAGGGTACCAGACTATATCCCGAGAAAGTTTCATAAAACTTTTGTTTCAGCTTCTTATACAAACACATATATGTTCCTGAGTTGCTAAGTAAAACATCCTTCTTATTGTGTTTTTAAAAAAGTTTGAAAGTCACTGATCTATACTATTTTTGAAGCATAAATAGTACAAACATCTTATTGTAAGGATAAACATCTTATTGTAAGATTTTCGTAAATATAAATAACACAATGTTTAGTTTGTGTTCATTTAAAAATACCCAGCTTTTCCTGATATTATAATTATTTAAATATTATTAAATATCGTTTTAAAAATGTTATACTTAAATATTACTAATATTAAAAAAAGAAATCAGGGCTGGCCCAGTGGCTCAGGTGGTTGGAGCGCCATACTCCTAACGTCGAGGTCGCTGGTTCGATTCCCACATGGGCCAGTTAGATTGTGAACAATGGCTCTCCCTGGAACTGGGCTGTTATGAGCAGCCGGCAGTCAGCGTGAGGGGCCGTGCACTGGTGTGTGCTGCCATGGGCTCCTGTGAGCGGCCGGCCAACCAATGATCGGCGACCAACCACCTCAGCCGGGGAAGCGCAAGGCTCACAATACCAGCATGGGCCAGGGAGCAGTGTCCTACACAACTAGACTGAGAAACAACAGATTGAACTAGAGTGTGTGTGGTGGAGGGGGGAGGCGGAAGAAGGGGAAAAAACAAAACAAAACAAAAAAATCATAATCCTTCATGGACAAAATGGCTAACATTCACAGAAAAATGTGAAGTCACTCAAAAGTAACAAAAACAAACTAAGCATGAATTTCTGACAAGGACTCTTCTTCAAGAATCACTTTTGCAAACTTTATATGTGTGTAATTTCTAGGACTAGGGTAGACACCTTTCATCATATTTTCAAATGTATCTGACTTTTAAAATGGACATTGGCTTCCACTCCAGAAAGTTCCAGAAAGTTCACTGTTAGTTTATACTTCCAAAATCAGAAGGTAACTTGGCATTCATACTATTTAATTACATTTTCTGTCCTGTTGTACTGAGTCTGGCTTATTCATCTCTTAGCTGTTACATTACCTCATCCTTTGCTGACTAACTGCCTAGCCTTGTCAGTGGTTATAAAAACAAATATGCCCTCAAACTCCACCCATACACATATAACCATTCAATGTTTCTCTTTGCCAATCACTCTGGAAACCTTCCTTTAGGACATTTAAAGATTTTTCTTTGTTGTGATCAGAAGTAATATTACTCACTCTATTCATTGGATTTATTTCTGTAAGATCCGTGACTGCTTCCTGATTATGCTCATTATGATTTATCACCAGTGAGACTATTTAAAAGAAGGCAATTCCCAGAGGAACTGCAACACATTCTGCACAATGGCAGCATTGCGAGTAGAAATATCTAACTCAACAAAGGGACTACTTAAAAGACAACAATCCTTGAGAACCAATTCAAAAAAAAAAAAAAAAAAAGACAACAATCATTTGGGGATAATAATTTTGTTTTTTAAAACTCTTATTCCCTTCTTGATATCCCATGTATGCTGATGTTCTCTATGAAACCCACTTTTCAAACAATTCAGTATTACACAGACATTTTAGAAACCATAGGGTTCACGTTAGTAGTGATGCTGATTTTTTTTGAGTGCCCAGTAAGTACTATGAGTCTAAAGAATACAATATCACTGCTTCCAATTGTAATTTTTCAAATTTCTTCTAATTCTGTAAAGCTATGCTAATTCCCTCACTGCTTCTTGATGTATTAGAATGGTATCCAAACTGAAACAAAGCTGTCTTTATAGTCTTAAAAAAAAAAAAGTCTCCCAAGTTAAATGACATAATAAGCATAAATGTGTAAGTGCACTAAACAATCTATTATTTTTATGTAAAGTTATTATACCCAAAGCAGTATTTTTAAAATCATAGCAACCTGTTCACAGCAATTACATCTGGTAAGTGGGACTGGCAAGAGTAGATAAGGAAAAGAAAGACTTTCTATTTTTGTTTTTTAAATACTTTTGTATTGGTAAAATAAACACTTTTTAGTGGGAAAAAATGAATAAAGAAAAAGGGTACAATTATAAAATCAAGAATCTCTCTACACATTTCATTCTGCGCCATGTCATCCCCACCTCTAATCTCCTTCTAGACTGCTGCACTTTGAGAACAGGGACCTTGTGTGTCTTCTGCACAGTTCTGTCTCCCACAGAGCCATCCCCATAGCAAATGCTCTTCATCTGAATGATCATAGAGGTGGAAGCAATGGGAGCAGGATGATTCAACAAGCCTTGAAGTGAGCATTAAAACAGCACTTCTTTTTAGAAGTGAAGAGGACCAAAGTTTTGGCACCCTGAAGCTGCCTAAAAAATAAGATGAAGAAAAAACCTTTGACTCTCCCCTTTCCTGCCCAAGAGATTCAGACAGAAAAACCTGCTTCAGGAAGAAAATCTTAGGATGCTGCTTTAGCTTAATTTGAATTAAGTATGGTAAATAGGGGACTTCAGGCAAGGGCCTATTAGCTAGATACCCCATGTCCCATGGTTTCTGAGTTGCCTGGCAATAATTTGCCTGCCATGTGTGTTTCCTCCTCCTCACCTACATGTAAATTGCCCATTCTCACTTCTGAAATCTAATACCCTGTCCCCCCCTTTTCTCTTTTGTCCAAAATGTCATCTATACCCAATGTGGCCTCACTGTCTTTGGAATTTTCATGCTTATGTGAATTCCCCAGGTGCATGTATTAAAACTTGATTTTCTCCTTTTAATCTGTCTGGTAATTTGATCATTAATGCAGCTAGAAAGTGTGAGAAAACGTTTTTGGTTTTTTATAGCCCCCATAGAAGGTAGACTTTAGAACAAAACATCTATTACCTTCTCCCTTTGAAATGCTGGTTAGTATCTATTCACAACACTAACTGCTCTGCTCCTTGAATGTTTAGACCCCTATTTGAATGGGATGGTCAAAGTAACCCTCTAGCAGGCAAATCATGGCTTAGGTCACAATTACTACGATTTTGAGAATATCACCCTAAGTGTATGTGTCAAGTCCAATGGACCCGACTCAGGTGTGACATTCTTCTTTTGGACTATTAGCTAAAGGCTAGATATCTATTGAAGAGATTATAACTACTTCATTCTTATTATTTCTAAACTCTGAATTCAAATCTATGCCTTGCTACCCAACAAACTCACTTCATATTCGGTCATGCTTGTCAGCAACCTATCCCTTTCCCCATGAAGCTCATACACCTAAGCTTCAGCCTCATCTTACGTCATAAGTCACAAATATAAGTGCCTACACAGGGACCTGGCAGAGAGCACAGTGTGGGGCATGGTTGGAGAAATTAACGGCAAGTAACAACGATATATAACAGCCACTTCTCAGTTCCAGACTATGAGCTTATAAAGAACATGGCAGGTAGAAATGAGTTCTGACATCTTCTATCCTGAACTGTAAAAGACAATACTATGCAAAAAGGCCATGGGTTTAAATGAGGTCAAGCATGCATGAAAGCTGCTATTGACAAACCTGTCCCAAATTTGCTGAAGGGGTGTTTGGGATTCCCCGTAGCTTTTTCCAATTGAAAGAGTCTCCAAGCATCGTTCATTACATTCTTCTCATGTTCTGAATCAACTGCATTCACCTCTCTGTCTTTGCAACTCTCATCAAACAAGGGGCACAGAAAAAACTGTGCAAACCTAAGGGTGTGAAACATAATTTGAAAGCTGTTATTCTAAAAGAATGACCTTTAAAAAAAATGTTTGAAACTTAACAGATAGGAAATAGGAATTCTATAGAACCAGAAAAAACTACCATTGCTAAGAAAAAAGGAATATAAAATATGTTCTAAGTAACACATGAAAAATATAATATAGGACATATATAAATTCAGAGAAGTCAATCTACCCCAGAGATATTAAATAATTAGTCAAAATATAAGAAGATTAACACCTCCGAGTCTGACACCAACTCCCATGTTTTTTTTCCACATCACCAAGCAATTCTCCAACACCAGCTGAATATCCTACAATTCAATTAAATTCTGACACTACCTGAAAATCAGACAGCAACACATCCCACAAGTTAAGGGCTCAGTCCTACAAAACACTTCCTCCCCTCCCTTCAGATGCCAATCATAAGTCCAGGTTGTTACTTAGGCTTCTGACCAACTCTCTGAAGATGCCACGACCTCCTCCTCAGGTTTAATTAATTTACGAGAGCACCTCACAGGGCTCAGCCAAACAT
Source organism: Rhinolophus hipposideros (assembly GCF_964194185.1). NCBI lineage: Eukaryota > Metazoa > Chordata > Mammalia > Chiroptera > Rhinolophidae > Rhinolophus > Rhinolophus hipposideros. Next base: position 29,687,655 of record NC_138061.1, on the reverse strand, counting down.
TTTACTTACTAGATCACTGGTTTATTATAAAAGGATATAATTCACAACAGCCAGATAAAAGAGATACAGATGCACAGGGCAAGGTATGAGGGAGGGGGTTCAGAGCTTCCATGCCCTTTGAGCGTGCCTGTCTCACCAAATCTCCATGTGCTCACCAACCTGGAAGCTCTTCAAAGTCTGTTCTTTTGGGTTTTTATGGAGGCTTCATTAATAGGCATGACTGATTAAATCACTGACTATTTGGTGACTAAACTTAATCTCCAGCCCCTCTCTCTTTCTCTGACGTCTAGGTGGAGGATGAGACTGAACACTCCAACAACTTGGCTGGTTCCCCTGGCAACCAGTTCCCACCCTCAGGTTATAGGGGCTTCCCCAAAGTCCTCATTAACATAACAAGACACTTTTTTATGGCTCTCATAGCTTAAAAAGTTAGGCCCAGAAAAGACCAAATAGGTATTTCTTATTATAAATCACAATATCACAGTATCAAAAGGCAAGGCAGACGTATGGAGAAAGCAATAATTTAAGATTTGAAATTTGGCATATCTATGAAAATGCTTGTTATATATGGCTAATTCAAAAAGGAAAAAGCAGGTGACAGTTCATAGGCAAATAAATCTTAAATTTACAGTTTTAGGTGCAATTTCACTAAGACTCAGACATTTCAGGACAAACTAAGCGACCTACTTTAAAAGGTTCTACTTGAATTTTTTTTCTTCTTATGGAGAAAAACAAACCTACTTTAATTAGTGGAAAAGATAATGGAATGAAAAACCATGACATAATAAATAGTCTAAGACATAACTATGGGCTTTTGTGAAATATTGAGTATTTTTAAATCTTAATAAGCAGTGGTTAATCAAATTACACGGCACGCAACTCAAACTTAAGTAACCAATATGCTTTTCTTGAGGCTATTCTTTTAATAGCAGTACCAAAGTTTAACTAAGATATTTTTAGTTAATAAATTAACTCTCTCCTATATCAGGTTGCAATTTAAATCATGATTTCATATAGTAATTCTTAAGAAACTTTAGACCCCATCTTATAAAAACATGAATTCAGAAGAAGCCAAGAGCAGAGGCTCTTTCTGAATGAAACTACTATTCAGTGGGCCTAAGAGACTTCGGCATCTATAAACCTCTCAGCAACTGCACCTCATGGTCCAACTGTTAGAGAGTCTATTGTTATTTGATATTTATTCTAAGCACAATATTGTGCTAAGTACTTTACACATACCAATCCAAAAAGAAATCCATCGATCTGGAGTCTATAATCAAAGAAACATGGAAACAGCTATTTCTAGACATGTCACCTCTTTTATCTACCTCAATACATTCAGATTGGGAAAATGCCTACTAGTTACATACCATAGCTGGATAGGCCCCCATAACGGGTCACGATTATGACACCGTATAATCAATTTTTTTTTTAAAGATGCTCTTATACAAGTGGTTTTTTTACTCTCAGCCAAATAACAGACATCCTCTATCAAACAGAGATCTATTATACGAACATTTGTAGCAGCATTTGTAAAGCAGAAAATTAAATTCAGTGTATGATCCCAGGGAACTCATTCATGTTAGTCTTCTGGGAATACACTGAAAGATGATTACACCTCAAAGCCTAAAGATTGAAACATAAGCTAGAATAAGTAAGACACAGTCTGCTTTGACTCAGCCATGGATCTTGAACCTATGCATTTGCCCTGTTAATGTTCTTTGCACTAGGGAATAAATTCAGATTACAAAAAAACCACAAAAAAACAGAATGACTATTATTAATGTAAATAAACAGAGTTAACAACTACTAAAACTGTTAAGTCAAACTTTATTGCAGACTCATTAAAAAGCTACAGATTACACCTTCTTGGTAACACAGAAAACTATAAAAACTCACCAAGAAAAACTACACTTTAATAATGAATCAAATCACAGATATGACAAAAAATTAAAAATTGTTAGCTGTATAGAAAATTGAGCAAGAAATTAAATTGGCCTAAGGGAACTTGCTCCAGAAAATACTTTCACAAATTGTTCCCCGGGGTTGAAACAGCAGGTCAAAACATTCTGTATCTACTAAGCATCCCTGAGAATAGAGGAATTAAAGGAAAATAGAGTATTTAAGTTCTAGCATTCTGGAACAAAAATATGTTTGGAAAGAGATCCGTGGCACTATTACAGTTAATTCTTCATCACCTGCTTCATATGTGATACCAATTAGAATGAGAAGAACTGGTGAAAATTTTATAAGTCAATAATATATTTTTAAGTCTGAAGGCTGGTTTAAAGTCATGCCATTATTTTTCCTCTATCACAAAGTAAATATATGAGATCTCTTATTATTTTTCTTTTTTATAAGACCCCAGGCGGAAAACACTGATAAAATACCTTTTGTTAAGCTATCAAGCTATGAAAATATCTTTGTAAAAATAATAATTGTTACTGTTATTATTAATGTGATAAGTGCAGAGTATTCAGCATTACCTGTCTAGAGCACCTTCCAGGTGTTCATGGGAAACATCAAAATAGTAATTGGTATGCTCTCCACTAGTAAAAGCATTTGAACTTCCTGCGTGTTCACTGAGAAACTGGCTGTATTCATTTTCTTTAGGGTATTTCTTTGTTCCCAAAAATAGCATATGTTCACAAAAATGACTTAAGCCAGCAATATTTGGAGGATCTGACAATGAACCTGAAGGAGTAGAGAAAACATATATATAATAAATCATTTATTTATGTTGAAAGATGTCAAGTACGGATAAATTACAGATGATTTGAAACTTCTGTTAGCATAACAACTCCCACCATACAATCAGAGAATGTTAAGTAAGCATAGGCTGTTCTAAAATGGTATTGTTTAATTCTAGCCCCATCTTTTCACGTTAATTAGTTGGTGACCTTGGGTAGATTTTAACCTCTCTGGACATTCATTTCCTCACATATCACAATGGAGGAAAAGAAAGAATTGAATTCACTGTTTTTGTTGTTGTTTTGCGGGAAACAATACAGCATAGTGCTATGAGGTTTGGGGGTTAGCAGCTCTACTAACTGTGAAACTTCGAGCACAATATTTTGCCTCCGTCACTTTTCTATATGTGTATATACCTAACTTAAGAGGTTTCGTATGAATATAAATTAGATGGGATTTGTAAAGCACACTGCATTGTGCTTGGCAATAATTATTTGTTCAACATATGATGGTTATTACTTTATTTCCTCAATTTTAAAATGGCACCGAGTTAAATAAAAGCTTTTCAGAGAGGCAAAAAGGAATCATGCCTCACTAAATGTATATAGAGATAAGAAACAACCTGATTAAAGCAGCATGAAATGTGAAAGAAATGTGCACACAATAATCTAGGAAATACATTTCCTAGTGTACCAAAAGTGTACAAAAGTAAAAGCATTAGAACTCTTACTGTAAAGCAGGGGTGTCAAAACTGCAGCCCGCAATAATTGTTAATTGGCCTGCAGCAAATTCCAAAAATATATTTAGTTTACTTAAATAAACCAGGTGAGGCAATATGTACTTCACCTCGAGTGAGTGGCCCGGCTGTTTGTAGATTTTACCGCATATGGCCCTTGGTAAAAAAAAAAAACGTTGAAAAAAGTTTGGACATCCCTGCTGTAAAAGATGGGAATGAGTTTTCTTGCTGCTGGGCCACCTTAGCTGGGAACCTAACAAGATGCCCTTGGTAAATATAAGATTATTTGACTTAGACAACTATAGATTACCAATGACTGTACAGGGCTACTGTACAAAGTGAGGTACATCAAACTGCTAACTATCAGGTCTTTATTTGCAGAAATATGGAGCGTTCTAATAAATGTCAACATAAGGTCAATGAAACTGAACAAAGCTTAATTCACAATGTTAGATTGTACCTATGTGCACATCCAGTGCTGCTGATGACTTATCCGTGGTGGGATCGCTGATGAGAAGTACTTGGATGCCATTGGCTAGCTCTAGCCCACGGTATTCTCGCTTGTCTTCAGGAGATTTGATAATGTGATTTTCTAGTCTCTTGATAGCTGGGTTATTCATTTTGCTGTAAGTCCTTTTTTGAAAACTTAAAAGAAAAAAATGATTAATTATTAGATTGTGGCTACTTTTCTTTTCAGAACAAAGAATAACATCAAGCAAACCCATATAGTACATCATCAGATTAAAAAAAAACAAACCTGGAGGAAACTTTTTATAGCCTATCTATACAGATAATACAGAGTACTATCAGTCCACTCCTCCCTCTTACCCATCATCCTTTCAGAGAAATGTAAATAATATTGTTTTCATGGAGCCCTATTTGTATCTAGGACAGCACATGGATGGGGATTTGAGGCAGGATGGGTTGGGCTATGAGTTGGTCAATATGCTGACCTAGAATAGTTTTCAATTACCAATAACTGCTTTCCCACACATTTCAGAGGCATCTGTTAGAGTTAAGTGAGGTGAGAGGTGTAAGAATTATTATGTCATCCAAAACATTGCTCAACCTGATAATATTCAAAGATAGGGCAGATCTAGAACTCAGCAGTCTGGTATGTACATGCTCAGAACAGGGAACAATCTCCAAAGAGGAAAAAAATTCTGTGAAGTCCTAACACAAAGAGACCTGGGCTGTCCTATGAGGGTAGCAAAAGTAAGGACAAAAACAAAGTTGGAAGGATCCCAAATAATTTTTGAAGTCTGATGCAGAGGTGAGTGCCAGAGCAGGAGCAAGTCCAGTGATCTTAACAGAGAAGTCAGATAAATTCTCTTACAAAGGACCTCCCTTTCTCTGATAGTCCTCTCCTTTCTTTTCTAGGAAAGCTAGAGTTACAGTGATGGGAAGGGACTATCAGCACACAGTCTTGTAGGGAAGGGATTTTTTTCCCAGAGCCTGAGGTATGCGTGTTTTTGAGACTAAGAGTGAATGCTATTTTTTTCTATGTTGGGACTGCTTAACAGATAAAAAAACTAAACCTGGCCTATTAGTAGGTCAATAAACTAATCAAGTACAGCCAAAAACATGCCTGAAACTATAGAGGAAAACTGACCCTGTGCTAGCACATTTGCTTCTCACCTGGAAGACAAAAGAAGTGGATCTGACTGCTCCTTAAAGACTGACAGACATCCAGATTTAAAAGTAAACCAGAGGGGATGTAAATAGGCACGCAATTATATTGGAAAAACTCTTTATTTTTGGGTGTTAAAATCTCTGGAGATTAATGGAGGGAAAATTCTACTTTGTTTTTGTTAGGATACCTTCCTCTATAAACTAATCTGTAACTTTTCTTCTGAGTAATAATTGATAAACCATAGAGGTTTGTCTGCTCCTATTGTCTCCTGCCTCTTCTTTTTTTTTTTTCTTTTTAAAGATTTTTATTGGGGAAGGGAAACAGGACTTTATTGGGGAACAGTGTGTACTTCCAGGACTTTTTTCCAAGTCAAGTTGTTGTCCTTTCAGTCTTAGTTGTGGAGGGCGCAGCTCAGCTCCAAGTCCAGATGCCGTTTTCTAGTTGCAGGGGGCACAGCCCACCATCCCTTGCCGGACTTGAGTAGTTGAACTGGCAACCTTGTGGTTGAGAGCTGGCCCATGTGGGAATCGAACCGGCAGCCTTTGGAGTTAGGAGCATGGAGCTCTAACCGCTTGAGCCACCGGGCCGGCCCCTGCCTCTTCTTTTGAGGAGTACATTTGTAATATTAAAGATCAATACTGTAGGTCATATTAATTGTATAATAACACTGGTTTTAAAAAAAATCACATAGTACTTTACAGAGAAAGTGCTAATAATCTTGCCCTATTTATAGTAAAAATGTTTTGAAAAATAAAGTATAAAATATAATGCTAACATTTCTGTAATATAAGGCTACCATTGGAAAATTCTAAAGTAATCTGGAATGAAAAAGTATTATTAACAAATCCTTTCTACTTCATTAGCCATAAGCCACTTTAAAATCAGTCAGAGACAGATGAAAATATCTGAGTGAAAAGCCTTAAAAATTGGTGTTTTGTGGTTTAAAAAAAAAAAGCTCAGGGTAACAGAAAATGGTCTACCTAAGCCTCCAAGGAGGGGCACAAGAATATTAGTCCTGGGTAAGGTATTTCCCAAAGGAGAACCTGTTTGGACTGCCGCAAATGCCTTCAGTAAAAAGCTGGTTTCAAAAACCTTAATTTGGGTTCAATAGAAATCACTATTTAAAAAAAAATAAGTTCCAATCTAGCAGCAACATTAACATTTAAGAAGCCATGAGGCAGGCTCCATTGAGACCCACAGCCAGGATGGCAACATTACAAGGCGACATTAAGAAAGCTCAGTATGTACCACGGAGAAGGCCTCAGCTCATCCCTGCAAGGCTCTACTAGAGGAAGGGAGGGGGCTGAGGTTCTAGTCATGGATTCACCAAGTGGGAGCAAAAGCTAAATGTTACTGCCATTGTTTACACCCAAAACCCTCTACTGTGCTGGCCCCAGGTAGTCTGATTTGGGAAAACCGAAAGTTACAAATGATTAAAATGTGATGATAATGATGGTGGTGGTGGTGATGGTGGAGCTCTAAAACTTCTGTCCAATCCACAACCATAATGGGGAGACGAAATACAGGTGACTTCGTTAGGACAAATTGTCTTATTCTACGGGAGGTGAAAAATTCATTATAATTAATATAACCACCCTCAACTATAAGCCACATTAGGTACTTTTTTCAGGGTTCAATTTCCCTTGTCCAGATTTTCATTTTCTTAAAGGAAAAAAATAGAATGGATTGCTATTTTTGTCTATAATCATAGTCCATCAGAGGATATAACTCATTCGGACATTGAAGCTATGCCTGATTAATATCCATGGTGTGGCTAAGAATAAAAAGATAGATATATTCTGTAAGTCAAACATAAAAATTAGATGAACTACTTTTAAACATTTGTACACGAGATCTAGGACAGCTATAAATTTCCAAGCTGGCAATACTCCCAAATCAAATCTTATGACTTCTTGAGGAAGTAAAATCCAAAAGGAAGAGTAGCAACATTTTCAAACGAGACCCATTCCCAGCAATCTAGGCACAGTCTAGCATTACCTGTAGTGTGTCTATCAACATGTCCCACCACAATTAGATTCTCACCTGGATAACTGAAGGAAATGACCTGGAACTCCTCTGATGATGAATTCATCAACAGCTTCCCTGTCCCTGTACTTATACTCACGAGATCACATGTCTATCCAATCTCAGCTCATTAGCATAAATAATTTATTTATAGCAAGTGTTCTCCAATGTACACCAAAGAGTGAGCAAGCAAGTATTCTGACTTTTAGATGACAAGCTAGTGCTAACTCAAATGCTTTCCCAGACATTTATTTGATATTTTTAACCCGTCAAAGTCAAAATCTGAGAAGCAATAAAATTAGTTTCAATTTCAGGGTCATTCATTGGAAAGTTCCTAATAAGGCACAGAACTGTGAGTATTCAGCACTCTGATAAACGAGAGAGATAGTAATCGCAGCATGTTTCGTAATTTTGTTCAGAATTTAAAACAATGACTGAAAACACAAGAAGGTAAATGCAGGAAGAGCCGTCGATGTTATCTAGTCCTTCGTAGTTCATGGACCAGCAGCTCCTACTCTTCCTGGAAGCTTGTAAAAAATGCAAAATATCAAAAACCACCAGGGACCTACTAAGCCAGAATCTGCATTGTTTTTCTTTTTCTTTTTTTTCCTAAGTGTGTTTTTCCAGGACCCACCAGCTCCAAGTCAAGTAGTTGTTTCAATCTAGTTGTGGAGGGCGCAGCTCACAGTGGCAGAGGTGGGGATCGAACCAATCACCTTGTTAAGAGCACGGCGCTCTAACCAACTGAGCTAACCAGGCGCCCCCAGAATCTGCATTTTAACAAGATCCCCAGGTGGGCTAGTCCCCTCATCTTACTTATAAGGAAACTGAAGCTTAGGGACATTAAATCGCTTGTCCAAGATCATACAGCAAAAGTTACAATTATAATTTGGTTCTTAACTCCCAGTCCCGTGCACACTCCAGCCCCCAGCCCAAAAGCAAACATTTAAGGAGGCCTATTAAGATGAGACACTACACCACGTACGTTGGCTACAAAGATGAGTACACCAGAGCCCTTGCTCTGAAGGAACCCAGACTAGCAACAGATATGAAAACAATTGATTACCTTTTAAGTGTGGTGACAAAGTTGTCCCCAGGACACAAGGGAGCAATGAAAGAGGGGCACCTAACTGTCTAGAGGGGAGAGAGAAAAAGAGAGTAGATGAGCAGAAGCATGCCAAGTAAAAGGAAGGGAATACCTGAGCAAAGGACTGGTGGTAAGAAAAAAACACGAGGCACATAGAGAAAAAACAGAGCTTGGTATTAACAGAACTACAACCAGAACTTCCACTGAGACATCATGGACTTTTATCTAGACATGTAAAAACCTAAATTTTAGCTTTGCAAAAACAAATTCCCAAACAGGTCATTTCCAAATTCCCATACCAAGAGGAAATTTCTCTGCAAATAACCTTTTCTCTCATATCTCTTGAAGCGTTCCACAGTGTATTGAGTAGGAGATTGATAAGTTTTACTTTGCCTTTTGTTTCCTACCCACCCCATTGCCCCAGACATATTTAAAGTTAGACCTGGTTCATTTCTAATCTCTAAATGAATGACCTATAAACCCAAACAGGAGAATGAGCATGCTAATAGTCAATTATATATCAAAACCTCCCTTTGATGGAATCCATCCACACCCAAAACCACAGGCAGAAATTGAGCTTACCTACGGCACTCCCGAATGTGGAGGAGGAGTCCAGGGAGAAAATGCCTAGAATCAGAACCACACAAGAAACATCCTTTCTTCCCCATAGAAGTCAGAGGTAAGTAAGAGAGAATATCAAGGTAGTGGTGGTATAAGCCCTGGGAGGCCTCACTAGAAGATCACACATTCCCAAATACTATTCATGTTACTTGACCTAAAAAATAACGACATGTCTTAGGGAACCATCTTCCCAGCACTCTTCAGTTATAGGGACCAGTATATCTCACCTCATATACCAGCTAGATCACAAAGGTGGGTATAAACTACAATCCTGTCAATTAAATCCTATTTTCCCATGATGAGATGCTTTCTTTGCCTTTGTTCCAGGCAAAATGTCAGCTGTTCTAACTCTGTGCCCTCTGGAAAGGAGTTTACAATGAAAAAAATAAACCCTTAAAGGAATAAGCGTTGTTGCAATTTAAAGGAACCCTACAGCAGTATCGGTTTAGAGATGTGTGCTTTTGCAAATGTTGGTGCACGGTATCCATGATTGTTCATTCCCAAAGTGACAGTCTTATGCGCAGGAGGAAGTAATTTTCCTCTATGTTTCCATGTTCTTTTGGCTGATCTAATAATTAAATCGACATGAGACAGATTAACAAGAGAAAATAACCAAATTTAATTAAATATGTATGTATGGGAACCCCACGTACATGAGAGTCAGTAACCCCACATACATAAGAGGTCTAGAGACAGAAAGGTAAAAGTGGTGTGTATGACATTCTGAGCTAAGGATAAGGTAAGGTGCCTTGGGGATTCAGAGGGGAAGAAGGTTATTCACAGAATAAGAGCAGATGTTCAGTAATTACAAATTTGCCCTGCCCTATAGATCGGTCATAAAAAGTTATTTTTGGTGACAACTCTTGTTGATATGAGAATGTCCAAACCTTTAGAGACTTTTTTATGAGTTTATCTGAGTCAAACTGACAACAATTGCTGAGAAGCAAAATCTCAACAGATTGGGGAGCGGGAGAAAGCAAAGCAGGGAAATCTCTGGCATTGGATAAAAAGTAAAACAGAGACACATACTTATTTTACATTGGTGGACACAGGATAATTAATAATGAACATTTATAGCACATAGAGATGGTAAGAAGGGAACAAGATTAACAGTGAGGGGTTATATGTGGTTCTGTGGTTTCCTGCACTGCTGGGTGGGTTTTGCCCTGAAGGATCTGCAAAAAGGGATTATCTGACATTCCAAGGGTATGTTATCTTAGATACAAAAAGACAATAGAAAACCTCACTTAAGGTCAAGACTGACTTTTGTTAAGGAAGCTCCAGGCCTAGGATGAGAATACCCACTACTTTAATTAGGAATTTTTGAGTTCAGACGATCCTAGTATATGGCCACTTTCGGTCTGAGTTTGTAAGACCCGCCATGCAGGCCTCCCCCAAGCTTGTCAGGTTTTTTATGTGGCCTCTTTTTCATCCGTGCTCTTATTATGGGCAAGGCCCAAATTTAAATTCTTTAAGGGAGAGGTAAAAATTTCTCTTCAGCCCACAGGGTCTCAACTGCCTTCAGCTCAAAATAATCCACATGGGCAAAGCAGTACATTTTGGGAGGCCTGTTCTGAATATCTTCACTTAACATGGAACACTTAACATGGAAAGACCTTATGAAGGTTTACACAAATGAGCAAAACCTCCATTTTATACCTCTTGCCATACAGTTAACCACAGAAGGATTCTTACAGTTGTAGTTTGGGGACCAGTGGTATTTCACAAGTGTGCTTCTTCCACAGGTAGCCTTCAGATGCAACTGGACAAACCCAATCCTCACAATCACTCCATTTTTAACAGGTTACATGCTTTGTAAAACTACTCATTTAATATTTCCATTCTCCCTAAGTGACAAGCCACTGCAGCTGTTGATAGTCATTCTCCTCAACCCCAGATGAGCGGGGAAAAAAAGCTCAGTGCTGAAGTGACTTGCCCAAGAGCACTTACACCTTTGACTTGTGGCAAAACTGGAACTCTACAGAAAGAGGACGGATAGGAAGGGGAGGCGAAGGCCATCCTTCTATGGCTTTCCGCCTCAGTTCCCGGTTCCCACCCCCACAGCCCTCCTCTGACCCCATTCTCCTCCCATACGATCCCAAAGAACATGAGGAAATGAAAATTAAAATAGGTCAAAATATATGCTCCCAGAAAAGTTTTCAGTTTCGTACTTCTTCTCCCCCATATAAAACAGAGATAGGTTGTGGAAGGAGCTTGGAAGAATGCTTCTAATCTGCCAAAGAAGTCCCTGGGCTGAGAACCATATTATCTCACTATACCTTGCTAATAAAAAAAAAAAAGAAAAGAAAAATGCATGGCAGGATTAAACACATAGCAGGTTTAAAGGGAGAGAAGTGTGTATAGAATTGTCTCACGCATGAGAGGGAATATGAAAATAATTACATCAGTGGATATGATAGGGTCATGGGTAATTTATTTTTTGGATACATAGCCATAGGAACAGGAAAAAAAGGAGAAAAATCACATAATCATCTTGGTAGATGCAGAAAAAGTACTTAACTAAATTTAACAACCATTCATGTCCTTAAAAAGAGTCAGCAGGGGAGAGGGAGGGGGTGGGAAAAAAAGTCAGCAAACTAGAAATAGAAGGGAGAAAAATTCCTTCATCCGAAAAATTAGCTACAAAAACTGCTATCGTATTCAATGGTGAAATAATGCAAACACCCCCATCTCCACAAATAGGATGCCACTATTATCTCTTCTATTCAACACTGTACTGGTAATTCTGACCAGTCCAATAATACAAGAAAAAGAAAACATACACAGATAAGAAAGGAAGTGTTGGGACGTTTTTTTCCTGCGGGCACTGCCGCTAGGAGCTTCCATCCCCCTCCTCCTCCAATACCTTATGGGAGCAATTTCTTGCAAACACAGCAGTTAGAGGCTTTCCCGTCAAAACAATGTTGAGCAATCACAGCTGTTAGAGACGGACGTCCCCGGCACCCCGGCCGGATTTAACCGATCCCTAGCGTTGCAATAGCAACGGCACGAATCCCCCAAACCTGGAGGCCTAACCCTATAAAACAAAGCGCCCGACCCCAGTAAGTGCGCAGTCTTTGGGAACAATCCCACTGAGCCCGCCATAATAAAGCTGTGTTCTCCCTGATCTCTGCGTGCCGCTTGAGTCTCAAGGTCCTCACCGCTTTTCCGCAACAGAAGGAGGGAAAAGAAATAACATTATTCACAGGTGACATGATTGTGTACATAGACAATCCCAAGAATATACTGACAATTTTCATTTCTGGGTAGGATATAAGTCAGGGGTGTCCAAATTTTTTTCAACGTTTTTCACCAAGGGCCATATGCAGTAAAATACACAAATAGCCGGGCCACTCACTCAGAGGTGAAGTAGTATTGCCTCACCTGGTTTATTTAAGTAAACTAAATATATTTTTGGAATTTGCTACGGGCCAATTAACAATGGATCATGGGCCGCAGTTGGCCCGTGGGCCGCAGTTTGGATACCCGATATAAGTCATGGAAACCTGATTCAGCTTCAAAAACTAGAAAGAGCCCAATAAGTTACAAAAATCACATGTTCAAAGACGTTAGAGAAGTATGGAAGCATTAAGGACTAGAGAAACCGGAATTCCAGAGGGGGAGCGCCCTCTGAGTAAGCTCAGGATCCTCACCTGTTTTCTTCTCTGGGGGGTATTTGCCAATTCTGGGTGTGGCCTGAAGATCACGCTTGGCCCCAGCAGAAGGACTTTAGTCCAGGAAGAGAAAGCCAGGCTTAGGGGGGAGCATGAGTTTGGTGTGACGGACTAAAGCCCCAAGATGCCCCAAGATGCCAGCTGATTTTTGCCACAGGAGATTTTCTGAGCTATCACTACACACCTACCAGAATGGCTAAAATGAAAAGGAGAGAAAATACCAACTGATAGAGAAGTTATGGGGCAACCTAAACTCTCCTATGCTGGTGGCAGGAACGAAAATTGATACAACCATTATCGCAACCTGGGAGTATGTACTAAAGTATATATAAAACTGACAATATGGCCTAACAATTCATGTATTCGATATATACCCCAAATAAATGCACTCATATGTTCACAGTAATACTATTCATAATCACTAAAACTAGAAATGATCAAATGTCCATGGACCATGAAAAGATAAACTGTGATATATTCACACAATGGAATAGTATACGACGATGAAAATGAATAATCTAGAACAAAGCACAACAATAAGGATGAATCTTACAAGGTTGACTGAAAGAAGCTGCATACAAAAGAATAAATACTGCATCCTTCCATGTGTATATAAAGTGTGAGGACAAGTAAAATCAAGCTATGCCTTTATGTCAGGATAGTGGTCACCTTTGGGGGCAGGGAGTAGTAATTAAGAGGAGGCATGAGGGAGGCTTCTGGCAGACTGGTCATATGCTGGTTACATAGGTATGTCCCATTTGTGAAAACTCATCAAGCTGAACACTTATGATATATTTCAATTAAAAGTGTTTTAAATAGTTTTTTTTTTTTAAAAAACATACAACATAGTAAAATAAAAGGAGGCGGGAGACACATGAATTACTCAAGGCTATAAATATCCACCAAAAGTCATCCTGGAAATAGCACCATTTGAATACTGAAAGTACCTATCCATATCAAATAGGTGCTAAACAGAGAAGGCTCACTAAGAAATAATAGTCCAATTAATGTGATAATTATCTAAACCTTCTCAGGTGTGTCCTGAGACAATTCATTCTGCTGATGTCATTCTGGCCACAACAAATAGGAAGCTCATGTAAGTACAGCACCAGGCAACTTAACGAAGTCAATAATAAAGGAAGTCTTCATTCATTATGCATAATTTGAAAACTAGGTTTTAGTAATTACTTACGTTATTATTTAAAAATAGAACTTCATATTCCCAGCAAGCAATTAAAAGTGACAAGCCATAAATGTAATCATGTAAGCAAAAAATAAGTAAAAGCAAAATGATTCAACTTTGAATAAATTCTCCCCTCAACAATTTTCAACATTTACATCAAACGACAACTTATAACCGGGAATTTGATTTAGATAGGTTCTTTATTTTAAAATAATATAAAAAGAATACTATATCAAGTTAACATTTCTTCAAACTCAGAATTAATTTTACATACAGGTATATCTTCCTCATAGATGCTCCATGATCCCAGAAAAACAAGGACAGCTCAAGGATCCCTGTCATGGTCTCTAAAGATTCATTTAAATCACAGGTGAGGAAGCGTTATCAACCTGTAGCTAGTTCTCTGAAGCAAGCCCTCTAAGGAAAGCAAATCACAAACACCAAACACCCGTACTCTGTATTCTGGATGTATCTCCATTTGAGGGCTCAGTTCCACCCTTATGTATACCCTGCTTCTCACAGAAAGAGTCCCGTACTGCTGGTTCAGGAGCTGGACCTGTACTCTGCTTTAGTATGATTCTCCATGCCAGCACTGATCTATTGATCACTTCCAGCCAGTGTCCAGAAATTATATACCTTCACCTTTACGAAATGACCCATTTGCTGCTTAGATCCTGGATACTACTGACTCTTCTGGTCAAACAGGGCTTGTGGGCCTCATCTTGTTTTGTAATCAAGAGTCATGTGAAGTATGCATATGGGTTCATTAAATTGACAGAGGTATCTAAAAGTTGCATCAGCCTTAGGCAGCCTTTACAGCATTTCTCCTATAAAACAGGTACAAATAAACTTCACCAAGGCAGTGGCTGGTACATTAATAGGCACTCATAAATGGTAACCTTATATCATAATCATAATTACGGTCCCAGGAGGGTGAGATGCAATACACCACCTCAGTAACCACCATGTTATTACGAACATTCTTAACATATACTCATGCAAATTCCAGTTGTATACTGTCACCTACACAGGTCAAAACAATCACTGCACAGGCTGGTAATAGGATGGTATTTTGTAAGACTCAGGAAAACAAGTAAGTAATTATCCCTTTATAATTGTAATAGGCAAGCCACTGTTTATAGTCAGGGGTTCTCAATAGGTGACAATTTTGCTCCCCAAGGGGACATTTGGCAATGTATCACAACTGAACCGTCAAACTGAAGGGTGCAACTGGCAACTAGTGAGTAAAGGCCAGGAATGCTACTAAGGATCTTATAATGCACAGGACAGCCCCCACAACAAAGAATTATCCAGCCCAAAATGTCAACAGTGTCAAGGATGAAAGACCCTAGTTTATAGCTCTGACTTTATAATCCAAAAATAATGGATGAGAATCACTGCAACCAATTCAACCCATTTAAAAATAAAAGGAGATAGCTTCATCAAAACACACAAAGCTATCTGCTCCCATCTATTTATTTATATTTAAAAATCTAAACCAAAAAAGGCTTAAATGAAAAAAGGAGAAAAAATGATAATGAAGGAGGAGAAGAGGTTTGCAGAAACCTTGTCCTTGAGTAAGCAATCTAGTGCACAAGTAAAGGGACCTACCTTGGAAAGCAGCACAGCCAGGACACTGGGACAGACCCTTCCTGGGCTCAGTCAGTATCTTACACGGCACAAACTCTTCGTGGGAATTGTATTTTCAATGAACCCCTTAGACAGATCCTATTCTCGTTTTTCTTGGGTGGGGAAATTAAACCTCATAAAAGTTATCTGGCTAGGACCACACAGGTATTAAATAAAAGAACTAGGATTCAAACGCAAGTCTTTAGACACCAAAGCACCATGCTTATAATCACTCCACCAAGCTAAATAGTTTATTTTATGTACAGAGACTAAATCTCTGGAAGGATACTCACAGAAATGTTGAGTATGGTTATCTCAGGATAGTAGATATTAGGTGATCTTGATTCTTTACGTTTCAGAATAGTACAAAAAGAATCTTTGAAAAGGTAAAACTTAATGGACTCGAATGCACTAGGTTCTGGTTACTAAATTTATAAGCCCAAAGTGAAATTTGTTATTATTATTATTATTATTACTTTATTGTTAACTTGGCTCACCTACATCACAATATAACAAGGCTAATTAATAAAGAAAAAATCTGGATTTCACTTTCATTCACTGTTGTTGCTCTCTTAAGAAATTGGTTTCTTGGCTCACAACTGAGGCAATTTCCAAAATAATTTTTTAAATAGTTTGTGATGTGAGATGGAAGCTTTAAGCAGACAATGGAAAAGAACCCATAGCTTAATTCCAGAACTCACTTCCTCACTCAGTTGTTGACCTACTGTGGTTTGGTTCAATGTTGCTGTCAATTTTAGGATTCATTTTGTTTCTTTCTACACATAGGATGAGGACTTCAGGTAATTTAGAAAGTTAACAGCCTAGATTGTGACTTTAAAAAAAAAATCACAGATGCTATTCTGTTTATTTAGATACAGACCTTGATTCAAGAAAACTCACCCCTCAAGCCCCAACTAGCAGGCTGCCTACAACTACGAAATTATACCTGTGCTGTTTGTTGTGTCCAGAAATAAATACATAACACTTTCTTCTCCTCTTCATAGCTATGGTAACACTGTTAGTTCACAGTTACTGAACACTTAACTACATGATAGAGACATACCCATTACATGCATTGCCTCATTTAATTCTCACCACAAACCTGTGAGGCAGATACTGTTATTGTCCCCATTTTGCTGATGAGGAAACGGGCTAAGAGAGGGAAGTAATGAGTACCACAGTCACACAGAAGTAAATGACGGAGTCCAGGCATTGTGGCTCCAGAATCCCAACAGCAGCTCAAGCCAAAGAACGGTAATTACTGACATTCTCATCTGGCCCCAAAAGGATCTGTATCAGAACGGGCTGTCCCACAATACTATGACCAATCCATAAATGCGATGTTCAAATATTCAAGACTATTACGTAACAAAGTGAAGCCACTTCATGTCACCTCAGCACGCAAAACTAGGTTTAATGGTGGGAGTATAAGGACAGCCACTGATGCTTATGTAACCAAACAATTAGAGCAGCCTTCACTGACTAGGTAGTGTCAGAAGCATCCTATCAAGTCGAGGCGTGAATACTCTTCATGACGTGGTTTTCAAACCGCTTTTAAAAAAGGAAACATGCTTCCTTCCACTGAAATCTTATGGAAATATAATTCATAAAAATAAACTACTGTTTCAAGTGGAACAGAAGTCAGAGACCCTATTCCAGCCTCACAGAGCCCTTCAGTGGCACTGATACTGTCAAGAATTCCCAAGGCTCTGACAAGTATCGCTTAAAAACTACTACAGAATCCCAATACAAATACTAGAATGATGTATTATGGAGTTAGACAAATTGATATTAAAACTTACGTGGAAAAAATAAACACCTAAAAATAGCTAGAAAGACACTGAAAAATTTTACGTGGGGAATTTATTAGACATTAAAACGTACTCTGTACTGAAAACAGTATAGTACTGCCACAACAAAAGACAAACAGATCAGTAGAAAAGACTAGAAAGAACAGAATTAGACCCAAATACATACGGAAATTTAGTGTTTGACAAAAATGGGCATTTCAACTCACTGGGTAAAAGACAGATGTTTTAATAAATGGTCTTTGGATAACTGAGTAGCCATTGGGGAAAAGATAAAATTAGATCCGTATCTAACACGATTCATAAAATCAAACTCCCGATGTATAAGGGCAGTACAGTCACGCGCTGCATAACATTTTGGTCAACAATGGACCACATCAACAATGGAGGTCTCACAAGATTATAATGGAGCTGACAAATTCCTACCTCCTCCTGATGTTGTAACACTGTAGCCCAACCGGTGTCAACAAAGCTACTGCCCTTCCAGTAGTTCACAAGTATAGCACATACAATTACATAGTGTATCTGTGATAATGGTAATACACGACTGTGGTACTGGTATGTGTGTTTACTATATTACACTTTTTATTGTTATTTTAGAATACACTTATTTTTTGTTTGCTGTGAAACAGTATGCCATGTTATGTCAGCAGCGGCCTCACATATCACGTGTACTGTATCTCGACTGCATACTTTTCTCGTGCTTGATTTAATCTTGTGTTTTGTACAGTAACATGCTGCACAGGCTTGTAGTCTAGGAGCCACGGGCTGTACCACACAGCCTAGGTGTGTAGCAGGCAGTACCATCAGGTTTGTGTAAGTGCACTCTCAGATGTTCACGATGACAAAAGTGTTTTACGACACATTTCTCAGAACAGATCCCTGTCGCTAAGCCGTACGTGACTATAAATGTTAAAAATGAAACTATACAAGTACTGCATCTGGATATACCATGTTTCCCTGAAAACAAACCCCAGTTAAGATCATCAGCTAGACGGACGCATTTAGTATGTTATGATGATGTCCCAGAAAATGACATGACTATGTTTGAATAAATGTAGATTGTTGTACATGAAAAAATAAGACACCCCCTGGAAATATGCCCTAATGCGTCTTTTGGAGCAAAAATTAATATAAGACCCGGTCTTATATTACTTTCGGGGAACTACAGTATATGCTGACTGGAGGAGGGATATAAGAACAAGGAGTTAAGAATGACTCAGTTGTTAGTCTAAACAAGCAGAATAGAGCAGGTTTTCAGGGAGAAGATCTGGAGATCAGGTTTTGGACATCATAAGTTCAAGATATATATTGGACACCCAGGGACAAATATTGAGTAGGAAGCTTATTACCTAAATCTGAAATTCAGTGGAGAAGTTCTGGCTAGAAATATACATTTGGGAATTGTCATAACATAGATCAGGCCAGTTTCATAAAGCTTCTGTGATGATGGATATGTCCTATATGTGCACTGCCCCATATGGTAGCCAGGAGCCACATGAGACTTGAAATATGGCTAAGGTGACTGAGAAACTGAATTGTTAACTTTAGTTAATTTACATTTAAATAAGCATGTGTGACTCATAGCTACAAATTGAATAAAGCATATATATGAGGTGTGATAAAAAAATACGGTGAATGCTGCTGCCGAGTGCCATCCAACGGAAAGGCAGGGATCTTCAATACGGGAAGCGGTGCGTCAAACCTTAGTAACAGTGTGTGACAAGATTCAACTTGTTCGGTGCAGTGACTTGGGTGTGAGCTAAAGTTGAGAGAAGGTGTGTTTTAAAGTGTGCTGTAAATCATGGATCGAACAAGCATTAACATGAAATGGACAAATGGTTTCATCGTCCATCATGACAATGCTCTGTGTCACACATTGCTTCTGGTACGGCAATTTCTGTCAAATAAAAACATTATGGTGTGTCCTCATTCACCTTAATCACCGGATCAGGCACCATATGACTTCTGGCTCTTCCCCAAAGTCAAAATGACCATGAAAAGTAAACGTTTTGAATTAATTCAGGACATCGAGGCAGCCATGACAGCGCAACTAAACACACTCACGAAAGAGGACTTCCAGAACTGCTTCAGAAAGTGGCAAGAACGATGAGATAAGAGTGTTCAACGCAAGAGGGAGTACTCAGGGGGATTAATGGCAATGTGTCTTTTACTGTAAATTTTTAAAAATTTAAACATTCACCGTAATTTTTTTTATCACACTGCGTACATACTAAGATCACTTACCATTACGGAAATGCACATTAAAACCACAATGAGATATCACAGGATGGCTGTTACCAAAACAAAGCAAAAACCAAAATAACAAGTGCTGGTGAAAATGTCAAAAAATTGGAAATCTTGTGCACTGCTCGTGAGAATGTAAAATGTTGTGGCACTATGGAAGACAGTATGGAAGTTCCTCAGAGAATTAGAATCACAATTACAATATTATCCAGTAATTCTACTTCTTGGTATATACCAGAAAAAAACAAGATGAGCCTGAAATAAAGAAATTCTCTAAAAAAGGTGGGGGCTCACTGAAAGTACACAGGAGCCAACTCAAGGAGCTCCTAATGGCCAAAGCTAGAACAATTTGAGCAACAAAATAAAAAATGACAGCACTGAATTTTAACCCATATAATAAAATAAATATCTGTGAGTTCATACTGATATAAGTAAATGAATGAGGGAAAAAAACAGTTCTGTTTCACAGAATTTCAGTTAACAAATAAAGAAGGAAAGAGGGAAATAATTACCATTAGGTACAGTAATAAATGTTGCAGACAAGATCTACCAGTAGATGCTAAAAAGTTTGAGGCACAAAAGGATTTGCATAACCCCAAAGTATCTTCTCAAAGATGTTATCAACTACAAAGGTAAAGATATTCTCTTATTCTTGATAATTACCTATAATTATGTATTGAGGAAGTATTTTATTTTTGTAACTTTTCTGCAAGTCTAAAATTAATCAAAGTAGTTTTTTAAAAATTAAAAATCTGTATCCAGACCCTCTTGCCCCCACCAAAAAAACAAAAAAAAAAGAAACAAAGTTAATGCAGAGGGATGTTTACACAACATTAGAGATCAGAATTCTAAGCTATTATTAATGATGGCCAAAGGTAGGAAGAAACTAAATATTTACCAAAGGCTTTCCTAAGAATATGGGTGCGTACTTTTTTAGTTTTTCTCTTTCCCTTATCCCAGAACCATTAAGCAAAAGTACTCAATCCTGGGCATTTGAAGTACTTGTTTTATTTTTATTTCGTATTTACTCACATAATAAACAATCTATGCTAGTTGTAGATATAATTCTTTTTTAAGTAAAAGGAAATACAAAGTACCTAAATTCTACCATCCAAAAAGATAAATACATTCTTAATGCATCTCCTTCTAGAAAATAACATATACTTTTCCCATATAAATGGTTACAAGTTTAAGTCCAACAACCCACTCTGTACTTAAGATTCCCTATTCTTCACCTATTTTAAAGCTACCAAACAAAAAACCTTAAGGAAAAAGGCAAGAGAGTATTATTTTTGAGTACAGGGTTATCAATCCCCTTTTCCATCACTTTCTCTTTAGGCCTTATACTCGGGTTTATTTACAAACTTCAGGATATTTAAAATAAAGGCTAATGCATGTTTAAATATCCCCATTCCCAAGTCAGGTGAGTAGTCTTGCCCCCTGGCAGCGCAACACAGTAGTTGAAGCCCAAGCAGGATTAGTAAGCATACTTTTGAGGGAACAGCCACAAGTGGGGTGTCAAAGCTCAAATAAAATAAAAAGGGGAACGACTAATGGAGCAACCCAACATGGATTGATAATAGCCAAGAAGGACCTCAAAGGGAAGGGGGTGGCAGCAGTGATGAGATATTGGCTACATTTAAGGGGATGGATTAAATATCTATTAAGGATAATGAGAACTAGGGTTTCACTATCAGGGCAAGGAATTACAAATATGGACAAGAAAAAGCTAAAATAGACTTTGTAGTTTTAGACTGGAATTGGAGGTTAACTGTGTGACTCATGGTTTTCTCATGGTTTTTCTATATACTATATATATCTGCAGATATATACATATACACATTCATTCTCTCTCTCTTTCTCCAGGTCTGACAAGTTCGTCAACTTGTTGTAATGATGTTGCTAACCTTTTTTTGATACCTTGAGGGGTTATTCATTATGAATTTGTACCAAATGGACAGTTAATCAAATTTGGTTACTATTTGGAAGTGCTGCAAAGGCTGCGAGAAAAAGTTAGACGACCTGAACTTTTTGTCAACAATTCATGGTTCTTGCATCACGACAATGCTCCAGCTCACACGGCACTGACTGTGAGAGAGTTTTTAGCCAGTCAGTAAATAACTGTATTGGAACACCCTCTCTACTCACCTGATCTGGTCCCCAGTGACTTCTTTCTGTACCCGAAGATAAAGAAAATATTGAAAGGAAGACATGTTGATGACATTCAAGATATCAAGGGTAATATGATGACAGCTCTGATGGCCATTCCAGAGTTCTACAATTGCTTTGAAGGGTGGACTAGGCACTGGCATTGGTGCATAGCTTCCCAAGGAGAGTACTTTGAAGGTGACCGTAGTGATATTTAGTAATACTATAGTTCGTGAACTTAATTTTAGCAATGAGTTCGTGAACTTAATTTTCAGACCTCATCTGTGCATGCAAATAACAAATATTTATAGATGTAAATGTATCTGTGGACCAAATATTCATATATATATATATACATTTGCATACGTGTATTTCTAGCTCTATGAAAGCCTAGGAGCAGCGATCCTGCTCCTCCTCCTAAACAGCAATGAGTACACCCAGCACTAAGAACTTGGTTTCTAAATTTTATTCTCCACTAAAAGGAATCAGGGTTCCTTAGAGAAATGGTTGATTCCAGGACTGGGGCAGGGAAAGTACAAGATGAATCTGGAACATCTTATTGTGCCAAAAAATAAAGTGTTAAAAGAATGATGGATATTAAATGGATACAGGAGCCAGCTTAAAAGGGCCCCCACAGCCCATATCTGGGACAATTTGAGCATCGGACTAAATAATGATAGTTTTGGATTAAAATCCTTTAAATATAATAGAACATCGTAAATCCATACTGATACAAATAAATGAATTGAGAGTCTGATGAAGATTAGATTTACAGTTTTAAAGTATCTCTCCTGAAAATACTATACCAAGGGCAAAGAGTAACTTTATAGTGGAGATGGCTAGCAGGAACTATCTTACTGTGATAGAAGTAAATATAATCAATGAAGGACAAATCAACATTGAGTGCCACCTGATAGGATGCAATGAAAATGTAGACAGCTGTTTTGATATTCCTGCCAAAGCTGGGTAATCTGCATTTAATCATGAGGAAATACCAGAAAAACCCAAATTAGGGACATTTTACAAAGTGGTCTGTAGATTTCAAGAGTCAAGGTCATAAAAGGCTTTAACTGTGGAACCATCCCAGTCTGAGGAGAATAAAGAGGTACAACTACAATGCTAACTCTGAACTGAATGCATTCATTTAAGGTATCTTCAATAAAGGGTATAATTGGACAACTGATAAAATCTGAATGGGATGTGAGGTTTACATGCTAACAATGTCACAATGTTAATTTTCTGATTTTGATGGTGGTATTATGGTTATATAGAATGTCCTTGTTTGCAGGAAATCACACTAAGGAATTATGGTATTATGGTTATATAGAATGTCCTTGTTTGCAGGAAATCACACTAAAGAATTACAGTGTTTTAAGACCTCAAATTGGCAGCTTATTATCAAACGGTTCAAGAAAAAAGTTGAAAAGAAGTGTAAAACTTATAAAAAATGAAAAACATTATTGTATGAAATTAATGGATGATAATGAATGGATAAAATGTGGTATATCCATATAATGGAATACTATTCAGCAATAAAAAGAAATGAAGTACTGATACATGCTAACGTTTACATTACTGCAACCCCTAATTTGTTCATTACTCCAATATTTGTAGAAAGATGTTTTGTATTTTGCTCAATCATGATATTAATTAGTACCAGTTTGGCTGGTTGATTCATAAGTTTAAATACAAATATCCATTTTACCTTTTAACAAGTCTATTATTTTAACTGTGTGTCTAACAGGCCAGATTATCTTGTCTATTCAGCTTCTAGGAATCGTTACTTTCCCAGTGTCAGTGTTTCCATCTGTTTTATTTATGTGTCCTGACCCACCAGAGACCCTAATGTACTCAACTTGCTTCTTTCTTTCCTGGGCTCTTCTTGTTGGGTATCTCTAGAGACACCTCAAGGATTGAGAGTTGATTTGCTACTCCTTTCACGCATGACCACCTAGCCCAGGCTTATAGCTCTACCTACTTTCCTAGAAGCAAACTTAACATGCTCTTCTACACCCACCTACTCTCACTCCACCTTGCTCCAGTTCTAGACAACACAGTGAATTCAGAGGCAGCAGAGCTGTCTAAACTTCTTCAAGACTGGGGGACTTTTCATTTCTGTCAATCACACACAGTTGCCATAAGGATCAAATACGATAATGTGAGAATTCTTTGTAAACCAGGGGTAGTCCTGATTACATAATTTCTGTAGTTTCTGAGCAATTTGTATGTATTTTGTTTCATTTTTAGTACTACCCAAAACCTGCAGTATCACCAAAAACTACAATAGCTCCCCCTTAACCACAGTTTTGCTTTCTGCAGTTTCAGTTACCCACAGTCAACCATGGTCCAAAAATATTAAAAGGTTCACTGGCATCCAAATACTATTGTTTTTGAGAACTATTTTTCACCATTACCTATTCCCTTCTCTGCATGATGAATAAATTTGTTAAATGTAAAGAAATACATATATAAATATCAAATGGAAAATTCTGGAAATAAACAATTTATTAAGTTTTAAATTACACGTCATTCTAAGTAGCGTGATGAAATCTCTTGCTCTCCCACTCTGTCCAACCTGGGACAGAGTGATCCCTGTGTCCAGCGCATCCATACTGTATATGCTACCTACCTGTCAGTCACATAGCAGTTTTCGGTGATCAGATTGGTTATCAGAAAGATATAGAGACCACACTCACATAACTTTTATTATAGTATAATTGTTCTATTTCATTATTATTAGTTACTATTGTTAATCTCTTACTGTGCCTAATTTAAAAATTAAACTTTATCATAGGCATGTATGTACAGGAAAAAGACATAGTGTAGTATATAGGATTGCATACTATGGGCAGTTTCAGGCATCCACTGTGGGGGAGGGGTCTTTGAAAGTATCCCCTGAAAATAAAGGGGATTACTGTAATAAGACTGATTTCCTCCAATCACTTGAGGCCACAAATTTAACTGCTTACCAGGTCAGAAGTAATGTAAGTGAGCAAAGCAGAGTGAGGTGGAATTGTGGTGTAAAGGAATACACGCTCATCTGAAAGGAAAGTAAATCTTAATTTAGGCCAATTGCTGCCAGGCAAGAATGTGCACCAGTGTCACCAGATCGCCACATTTTCCCTAAAGGGTCTGAACTTTCGGGATTTTTACGTGTTGACACACATTTTAAAAATAACTGAAAAAAAGAACATTATCTGCATGCCATATCCCAGCATACTGGTCCACAGCAGCCTGCTTTAGAGCTGGCCAGACTAAGTCTCTAAAATAAAAACAATACAAAGTGATGAGGTAGTGACAGTTTAGCACGAGGAAAGAAAAAGAACTATACAAGAAGCAATGTTGTTCAGAAATCAAAAATTAGTTCTAATAAGGATTTTGAAGCTACTTAGTCCCATGCCTAGTAAAAAGAGGCCCATGCAAATTAACCCATTCAAGATAACAAAAATGCCAAAGAGGGCTTTAACTCAGGTCTTCTGACCACTTCAGAATGATTTTTCCACTACATCACACTGACATTTTGTTACAGGACAGTAGTCTGCAGTACAAACTCAGAACTGGGAGTCGAGCTCACTGATATCTTCCGGGGAAGAGATTCTGAGCTCTGGAAGGAATATTTTACCTAGATTAAATTGTGACCAATACTCCCAGTCTCTTCAGATGGCAGCTAATGAGATGTGAATGGTGATGATAATTGGCCATCAGCAGGACATAAAAACCACAGAGTTAGCCCAAGGGAAGTAGGGAAGGTGGGAACGTTCACCTACTGAAGAAAGAAGGAAAAAAATAGAACTGACTAATGTTTGTTTTAATTTTTTCTTATTTGAAAAGCAAAATTTCAAATGTACTTGCTCCATAAAAGCAAATCTTTAAGTTCAATTGAAAACAAAAGAAAGGAGAACATAAGAGATGTCTATGCCTTTTTTGTCAAAGTCCTGCAAAGGGTCTCTCTGAAAGTTTGTTGTTTTAACCATTTGCTAGATGATCTCTAAAAATCACTTAATTCTCAAGAATTTAGAATCCTAGAATTCTAAAGCTGGATGGAGAAGTAGAAGCCATTCAGGTCATCTCTCTCGATTTTGTAGACTTATTCTACGAATGTGTAGAATCACACCAAAACGCAGATCTCCACTTTACGGTTCAGGAAATCATTAGATCTTTTAAAAAGTTATCTCCTATGTGCTGTTTCTCAAGAAGCTACTGGAAGACACCTTCCAAATATTATATGTAGCTCTTGAATAAGGAGCAGACCAAGACAGAAATAGTTGATCCAGGAAATGGATCCATTATAAGAGAGAAGCAAAGGGAAATTCCAGGCAACCCCTTTGCAGCAAGCCCAGAGCAAAATTAGTCCACACTGCAGCTGGGGGTTGGAGAAGGTGTCTAGAAGGAAAGTCTCCAAAGAAAAAATATGGAATAAATAGGTTTGATCATGTGGAAAATTGTACTAACTGCTGTGGGAGCAAGCGGGAAGAATTAGAAATAAGTAAATAGAAAATTTAAAAAAACGACAAAATAGCAAAAGCCAAAAGACGAACAATAAAAAGAATATAATCAGGTTATACTGTTTGGCTTGGTAGTGAACACTATTTATAAAGTCATTAATAGTCTAAACACTGCTATATCCAAAATCTGTGATATAACTGTTTTGGTTAAGTTGGGGCAAGAAGGAAAGATAAGGAAAGAACTAAATGTTTACCTACCATAAAAACAAATCAACAGATAACTCCAAAAATTAAGAAATGAAGAAATAACAATATAGCATATTACTTACGAATATTAATACAAACTTCAAAATAAATAGAGTTGAATAATGATTGAATAACTTAAAGAGCTAAATGTGCCAGCCTCTGGGAGCAGGAACTAAGGGATGGTGTAGGCAGGGAAAAACTGTTTTTCTCTGTAAACCTTTTAGTACGATTTGACTCTTAAAACTCTGCCTGCATTACTTTGATGAATATCGAAAATTAATTTAAAAAATCAGCCATATATTAAAATGATTAAGTTGTCCTTTAAAGGGAAGGATGTTTGATTTTTAGTATTTATGTGATATGTCACATGTTCTTTTAAAAAAATCACTAGTGCATGTACTGAATTCAGAATCTCATTCCTTAAGCAAGTCAATTATGCATTAGGTTTGTCCCACAAGCCATTCTCTTTTGTGAACAGAAGAAAAGAAAATGATGAGTTACAGGGCCCATTATGCCAGTCACTGAGTTGCTGGATATTTTTTATTCAGTTTACTACTGCAAGAGAACTTGGATCCTTTGTGACATAAAGCTCCAAAATAAGCAGTATTATCTTCCTCATAAGCTCATCTTGACTGAAACGTTGTTATATTACAAAGGAAACCAGAGCTATTTAAAAAATAAAAACTGTTAAGAGTATCAACTGAATGCAAATATTGATACGTGTCACGAGTTGTCAAAGATATATTCTTTATTATATATCACTTCAGAAAACAATTATATAATCTCTACTGCCAGAAATTCAATTATACTAGCATCATGACTCTAATCAATTATAATAGCCTGCCTCTTCTCAGAGCCATAGTATAGAGAGCAAGGCAAAATTCTTTTTGGGGTTCTAACATAGTTTTTTTTTTTAGGCTCAAGTGGTTTACAAAACCTACAAAAAGTCTACAACAGCAAAGACCCTACTAATCTGTAGAGTTTAGAAACTAAAACAAGGAGCAACATTTTAGCTTAAAACCTTATCTAAAGAGAATCATATACATTTCACATGAATAAAAACACCTGAAATCAAACATTTTTTAAAGTTCCAATACCCCAAATATAAAGAAAAAATTTAATTCAAAAGACTCAGTCAATCCATGGAATCAGAAAATTAGTGGACAATCTTGATGTCCCTACGTATTAACTATCCCATGGAAGACCAAGGGAGAGCAGACATTCCAGACCTATGTATCACCTGCTTGCTGAAAAATTCCATGGCAATTTCTTGTAGAATAGCTGTTTCCCATCTTTCGTGACTCTCCCTATCATGCAGGAAGCAAGTTTGGCTGTGCTATTCTATTATTACTTGTCACCCATCTGCAACATGATACTGTACAGATAAGTAAAAAGTATATCATCTAGTTCCCTTTTTTCCAAAAGGTTGAGGCTCAGGTACCGGGGTAATTCTCCCGTGCGTAGTTTTTATTTAGGCTGACTCAGTGACTTCAATGGGCTTAATCATGTGATCAGGTTTGTTGCCAGCAGCATAATGCTCCCACATCTGTAGATAGAGCTGCTCTAGTTCCATTGTGTATTGTTTGGTGTTGAACAGAGGGCTAGATAATCTCTGCTTCCAGACTTTGCCACGAATCTTCTTCAGGTATTCCAGATCCGTTCCCAGTTTCACAGCTATGTCTTCATATTCTTGTCTGTTTTTAGCAATAAGCTCAAGACAACCTAAACAAGTGAGCTGGGAAGCCGCAACTCGAGAAACAAGAGTCTCTCCTGGCAAAGTCACCATGGGTGTCCCTGCCCAGAGGACGTCCATCCCTGTGGTGTGCCCATTACAGAGTGGAGTGTCCAAGCAGACATCAGCCAGCTGGCCTCGCCTGACATGTTCCTCTTTAGGAGCAACAGGTGAAAAAATGATACGGTTCTGGGAAAGGCCCATGTTTTGTGAATACTGTTGAATGTTAGGTTCTCCTGCTGCTGGAAAACACAACAGCCACAGCACACTATTAGGAACTCGCTTCAGAATATTTGCCCACAGCTGCAAAGTAGAAGGGTCAATTTTATATAACTGATTAAAGTTACAGTAGACAATAGCATCTTCCGGTAACCTGTACTGAGATCGTGTGGTTACAATAATGGTACGGGGAACCTCCTCTCCAGTGGCAGCCTTACTGTTGATCTGGGTAGTTGCCAGTCCGTTGCTAATACTGAATCCATTAATTGTTATCTGAATTTGTCCTCTGTTAATCATTTCATTAACTGCTTCTGTAATAGCATTCCCAGGAATAACCGGCATATCAAGAGCTGTATTACTGCTGTCTGCATTGTCTCCTCCATCAGGACATTTCATCTTGACAATTTTCACATCTGGTAGACTATCAAGAAATGCTTTGAGGTCGATGCCATTCAGAACAATCCGATTGTCATAAATGTGTCCGTTGGACTTAGAATCGATGACTGCCTTTTTCTTCAGATGAGGGAACATATTAGCATGATCACCGATAAAGAAAGTGTGGGGCATATAAGCCAGCTTCTCAGAATATTGTTCAGCCACTTCAGCTGGTGAAGCTTCCTGATCAGTAATGATATAATCCATGAAAATTGCACCACTAGTCCCAGGGTATCCCAGCCACATTGCCTGAATAGGAGCTGGCCTGAGAGCAAAGAGTTCATTTCGAGCTTGCTTGGTATAACCATTCATATTTATAAGGATGTGTACACCATCCTGATAGATGCGATCAGCTGCTTTTCCATTGCATGGAATCTGAGAAAGATCAATGAAATGATCGGCTTCTGTCATCACCTTCACTCGGAAGTTTGTGCCATCATCTGCGCTCAGGGCATAACAGAATACCTCAAATTTATCATGATTGTGCATGCCTGGGATAGACTGCATAAGGTGAGAAGTAGGATGATTCCCAAAGTCAGCACTTACATAGCCTACACGCAGTCGACCATCACTGAGCTTCAAGTCCTTTGGATGTTCATATGGTGGTTTATGAAGGACATTAACCTTATCCAAGCAGAGGTTCCCATGCCTCTCAGCAATAGCCTTCCTGAAGCCATGAGAAAGAGGATATAACATACTATGGTGAGGATGCACAGAGGGCAATCTATTCTTTTCTAACTGGTCAGCCACGATACTGACCAACTTCTTCATTCGCTCCTCATAGTCTGTCCAGTCACAGATAATCTGCAGGCAATGAGCCAAGTTACAATAAGCATCAGGAAAATCAGGTTTAAGTTTCAAAGCAGTGCGGTAAGAAGCTATTGCTTCGGGAATGTTCCCCGAATCCTTGTGAATGGAAGCCAGATTGCTATGGGCATCTGCAAATGCAGGGTTAATCTGAATGGCACGCGTGTAACACTGCAAGGCCCCTTGAACATCCTGCATCTCCTTCAGCGTGTTCCCCATGTTAGAGTAGGCGTCAGCAAAGGTCGGGCTGATGCGAATAGCCTCCTTATAATGCAGCAGCACTTCCTCCAGTTTGCCCTGCTGTTGCAGTACGCTTGCTAAATTTGAATGGGCAGCAGCAAATTCTGGGAAGACTTCTAATGCTTTGCGATACAAGCGAACTGCCTCTTCAATGTTCCCCTGTTCTCGTTTGATATTGGCAAGGTTATTCAGAGAGTCTGCATGAGTGGGACACAGCCGGAGAGCTGTATTGTAACAGTCTTCCGCTTCGCCAACACTGCCCTTCTCTTTGAGAGCATTAGCTAGGTTGCAGTAAGCATCAGGGAAATGTGGCTGCAGTTCAATAGCTCGCCTGTAGGTATCTATTGACAGATCTATCAGGCCTTGCTCATAGTATACACAAGCCAGGTTGCCGTGCACCACTGCGTGATTGGGACTCAAGCTTAAAGCACGAAGGTAAGCTGCCACAGCTCTGTCAAAAATCCGTGCCTCTTTCAAGACATTTCCTAGATTGATATAAGCATCCAGAAAATTGGGATCAAGGGTGACAGCCTTTTCAAAGTGATGAGTTGCAAGCCAAATTTCCCCTTGTGCATTGAAAACACAGCCAAGATTACTCCAAGCTACTGCAAAGTTCGGTTGTGTCTCAATTGCTTTCAAATAACATGCCTTGGCTTCTTCCAAGCGACCCAGGGCTTTGAGCAGATTCCCCAGGTCACTGCGAACACAGTACAAATCAGGATTGTACTGAAGAGCAGAGACATAAGCTTGTACTGCCCCTTCCATGTCACCTGCTGCTACCAGTGCAGCTGCCAGGTTAATATAACCATCGATGAAATCTGGTTTGAGACGCAATGCATGCCGGTAATGCTCAACTGCTTCCTGCAACTGTCCTCTTTCCTTGTACACATTCCCCAAATTTGAATAGGCTTCTGCCAGAAAGGGGTTCTGTTTAATTGCCAGAGTGCTAAAGTGAGCAGATCTGTCCAGCCTTCGACACTGGAAGTGTATAGATGAAAGTAATAAAAGCACACCAGTGTTGTCTGGCTCTTGTCTCCACAGCTGCATGCAGTGTCTCTCAGCTGCCTCAAAATCTCCTGCCTGATATTCCCGATGTGCCAACTCAGCTAACCCTTGGAAGGAAAGCATGCGTTTCGTTGGTTCTGTGCTATCGGCCACGTTGCCCATGGAAGACGCCATCTGGAGCTTCTTCAGGGAGGGCGAGAAGGGGGTGATTGGGTCTTGCTGCCGTCACTACTGGCAAGACTGTTTCTAGAGGTAGTAATGAGAGGGCAGCTGCTGTACCAGTGCTTTGGCAGTCTCAAGTGGCGGCAGTGGGTACAGGCTTCAAGCCTTAAGAATTCTGGTTGGCCAGCTACCTCTCACGATCTTGAAAATCTAGAGTTGTTAAAAAACATAAGGTCTCAGATTCATGGAGGTAGTAGGAATTTTAAAGCTGATCAGGCCCAGCACCCACAACCACACAGTCAAGCTAACGGCAAAACCAAGACTAGACTCTAGCTGAATTGAGCCTTTTTATGTAGAGCTCTTTCCCACCACACTGTCCCTGTTCTTAGGTCCCATCCCTTTTCAAACCAACTTAATTCCTATGAGTAACTCAAAACTACCAGAAATCTTGGAAGTACACTCCAACCTATAATTTCTTTATAATAAGAAACACACTGCTACACTGACATTTAGAGCTTGATAATGGCAAATTGTGAACAAAAACTGAATTGTGTTTATTACTAGGGCTCCCTACCTCCAGGAGTCTGTGTCTTGGATAAATTTATTCAACAAATGCTGAACAACTACTACGTGCCAGAAACTGTGCTAGGTACCAGGGATACCATTATAGGGGACCCTTGCTCCTTCAGATCTCCAGGCCCCAAATACAACTCTACATGCCCTAAAATAAAGTAGCCTATAAAGCTGGATCATCCAATTAACTGAATTGGAACCCATACTACCTACTGGACCTTTTTCTACATGGAAAAAAAAAAGGCAGAACTTAGAATTAGAAGGATCCTTTCTTCAAATGAGGAAAGCGGAGGCCAAGAGTTATAAGGGCCTCAGTTTACCTTTTTTAAAAAAAATTCTTCATAAGCAACTGCCCTTCTAAATTAAGACCTACTGTGAACAAATCTTTATTTTCCAATGCTATCCTCTTCACCTGTACCTTCATATCCATTTTTTTCAGGCTCTCTCTTAGACATTGTTCTCCTCCACTAGCTTCTTCCTTTCAGCCACCACTACCAGTTTCCCTATTTCCCCCACCATGCTTTCACTCAAGCCTGCTCTTTCTCAGCTGCCATCTAATTGCTGCAAATTCAATACCTCATTTTTTCAAAATGACTCCAGGGGACTGCATGAAATTTAGCTTGTGTCCCCTCCTCTTTATTTGCAGGTTACCACTGAAATGGTCTTTGACCTTTTGCAGAGGCCCCACTCTCTTCAAAACCTCTCTGGCTGGGCACGTCTGACCAATCCGCTTCTGATGTCATCTTCTGCCTCTCTAGCCCCCAAGCTCTCCAACTCTTTCCTCCTTCCCCCGAAATGTCTGCATTCTTCCAAGTTTAACCTGGGACGTGTGCAACTTCACACAGATATTTCCAATATATTCATCCATGTCAATGTCGCCAACCGTCTCTTTACACTCAACTCTCAGATGTAGGAAACCAGCTCAGATCTTTTTATCAAGTTCCACCCACATTTCAAAGGCAACCTGCAGTCTTCCCTTGCCTATCCAACAATCGCTTCAGACTGAATACCACCACCTCACCATTTACCATGTTTATCCCTTCCAAAACTATCTCCTTGTTCTGACTTCCCCATCTCTACCAGAGATGCCAAACTACCTTTAAGAAGATAGATAATACAATGGCCAATCCCTGAGGTTCTTTAGTGAGCCCACCTGAATTCATACTGGCTAAGCCACTTACTAGCTGTGAATCTGAACAAGTTAATCTCTCTGAGCCTCAATCTCCTTTTCTGAAAAAAATAAAATAACCACAATACCACTCTCACAGAATTATTGTGGCCATGAATCAAGGCATTATATGGAACACTCCTAATACGAAGCAAAACCCACCACAGGCATTCAATAAATATTAGCTGCTAAACCTTTCATGGTTAACATTAGCAACAGCAGCGAGAGCCTCACAGCTGAGTCTACCCAGCCCCTACACAGCTCAGTTTTGTTCTAGCCTCTGGACCTATTTCCTATCCTTAGGCAGAGGAAATTTAAGAAACTCCAATAGTAGTTCAAGACTCATCAACCTAGTTCTAATCTTTTAACTGTACTCTTCCTTGAGCTACCACAAATTGGGTCATCATTTCGGTTTGCTTTCTGGGTATTTAAGGATTGCCCCATCTTGTCCACTGCCCTGGGAGGCCCTGGTTAAAAGTCAGCTCTGAAATGCCTACACCATTGCCCCTGTGCCCCACCACTGCACCTGACCAATCAGTTCCCTTGTCATGCCTTTAGAAAACCAGCCAGCACAGGCAGGTCCAACATCTCACTAGGCTGGACTGCTTCGCATGGCCTGCAGCTGAAATCTCCCCAACAAGAGCCTTCCTTACCCTGGCGGTCCCTCCTAGTTTAGGCTCATCTTGGCACTAATCTCAAAGTTACGTGAGCCCGAGACCTTAGGCCTTTCTGACTCCTCCATCTCCCCACTTACCCAATCAAAGCAGCTGAATCTTCTTTCACATGTATCTTCTGCAGACACTCTCCTTTCCTTGTTTTTTGCACTACTTCTTTATCCTTCGTCAATCTCTGCCTGCATTTCAAACGTGCCTCCAAAAAACAGCCAGATTAATCATTCAAAAACATAGCTTTCATATGTCACTCTACTGCTCAAAACGTATCTGAGGCTCTCTACTTCCTATAGGATAAAATCTCACTTTCCCTTGATTATACTGTGAATTTTCTTACTTCTGAGCCTTTGCTAATACCATTCTTTCTATCTAAAATATTCTCTCTTGCCCAGTGAATCAGCATCAACTAAATGGGGATCAAATACAAGGTTTTAAGCATTCCCTAGCAAAGGTATATGAGTTGGATTTCAAAACGATCGTGCTGCCAGTGGTGACAAGAAGGCTGTAAGTAGAGAAGCAAGTGCATAAGGAAACTGGTTAAGAGACTATGACAGTAATCTGGGTAAAAAGGTGTGATCAGAAAGAGCTAGGGTGGCGACTGAGAAATGGTCTAAATCTGAATCTATATGCGGACTAGATGAGAGATATAAGAACAAGAAAGGAGTTAAGGACTCAAAGTTGTTAGCCTAAACAAGCAAAAGTGTTAGGTAGAAGTTAGAAAATGGAGGAGGAGGAAGAGGAGGAGGAGTGGGCGGGGTCCCACAGTGCCTGCAGAAAAAGCTCATAACCAGCTTTGATTACCTGCCTCCAGCCACATATCTGCTTTTACCACAACAGATGACAAGAGGTGGTCTGGAGCAAGATAAGGACCTGAGTCAACAGACCCCCACCCATCTTAGGGGGTCACACCCTCCCTTGGAAGAGCATATACCACCTTTTCCGGCCAAATCAATATGTAACTCTCTCACCCCACCCAGCAAAATGTAAGTCCTCAGGACAAGGGCTCTCTGTTTCTCTCTCTGGCCCTTCAGCACTCTTGCCCTCACTCTCTCTCCTTCCTCTCCTCTTCTCTTTTTTCTCTCTGTCTCTCTGTCTCTCTCTCTCCCTTCCTTCCCCCATCTCTGCTAGGCCCCTTCTCTTTCCTAAGGACATATCGCTAATAAACCTGCTTGCATATTAATCAGCTCGCTGACCTTCAATTCTTCACTGCACAGCACAAAGCGAGGCTCCCATAACAGAATAGAGATGTCATTATCTGAGTTGGGGGAGAAGACTGTGGGAGGAGCAGGTTTTCAGGGAGAAGATCTGGAGATAGGTTTTGGACGTCATGAGTTCAAGATATATATTGGACACCCAGGGACAAATATTGAGTAGGAAGCTTATTACCTAAATCTGAAATTCTGTGGAGAGGTTCTGACTAGAAATATACATTTGGGAATTGTCATAACATACATCAGGCCAGTTTCATAAAGCTTCTGTGATGATGGATACGTTCTATATATGCACTGCCCCATATGGTAGCCAGGAGCCACATGAGACTTGAAATATGGCTAAGGTGACTGAGAAACTGAATTGTTTACTTTAATTTACATTTAAATAAGATAGTATTTAAAGCAACGTGATTGGATGAGAATCCTACATGAGTGAGTGTAGGTAGAGAACATGTCCAAGATTGGGCACTGGGGCACATCGACAACATGGGTTATTTGTGACGGGGGGGAAAAATTGAAATAACCCAAATCTCCATCAATAACAGAATAGAAAATAATTAGTGGCATATTCACATAAGACTGACTCTGCAGTGAATGCATACATCTATGTGAATGAATCCGCCCCCCCAAAAAAATGTTAAGTGAAAAGAGTAACTTAGACAAGAAATTTCTCTATAAATGTCAAAAACAGACACAACTAAACTATATACTGCTTAGGAATATATTCAGATTGATAAAACTATAAAGATTAAAGGAATTATCCAAATTTAGGATAACATCACTTCTCCAGGGGAGGGAGAAGGCTGCAATTGGGAGGTGATCACAGAGGGCTTCAAGGTTACTGGAAACGTCCTATGTCCTAAACTGGATAGTGGGTACACAGGTGTTCATTTTGTTATTCTTCTTTGTCCTATATATATGCTGGCATGTATAATACTAAATAATTAAAAGAGAAAAATATGTAAGGCAGCACATAGTTAAACGTCAAATGGATGTTTCAAAATCTCTTTAAATCATTGAGTTCAGAAAAAGGAAAGATAACTGTGGCTTGTATGTGGTCTAGAAAGGACAGATTTAGTCATATAAAGAAAAGAGAATTGGGAATGA